>NC_092588.1:140354722-141005000 GCF_047663525.1 Anas platyrhynchos
TTTGTTTCACATTCTCATAATTGCTGTTTCCTATGTTTTGTCCTTACATTTACTAGTATATGAGAAACACTGAGAGTCAAACTGTGGGTCCTTCTAGTACTTTCTCATTACATACTACCTGAGTATCTGTATCAGCTTCTTGCTGTCGGCTTCTTTCTTCATTGGCAAGAACGTGCAACAGTGAGATTAGATGCAGAACTAATAAATCTTCTGTGTTTGGACATAAAGCTGTACAGATTTGCTGTTGCAGATAATTTTTTTCTCTGCTCAACTTTGAGCCAACAGCATATCTGTTTTCTCCTTTTCCCCCATGCAGGAGTCAGAGTGGTTTCTATATTTGTAGCAGTTCATTCTTAATGCACTTCAAAAATTTCATTGAATGCTTTGGGTTTTGTATTATCTTGCATCTTTTCCATTGATACTAATTGACATTAGATGAGTAATTACTTATAACTTCAAAAAAATGTACTTTGCATTGTTTTATATTTGGACAGCAAATGGACAGCATCCATTGTTCTGTCCTTCTTTAATTCCTTTTTTTTTTTTTTTTTTTGAACTGAAGTTGCTTCTTTCTTGAACTGTTTCTTCTAAATATATGATGGATAATTTTTTCCCCGATGAAATTCCCGTTTGCATTTGACTGGTCTGTACTTAAGTCTTTTTTTTTGCTTGCTTGCTAGGTAAATATTAATGGCACACAGATCATGTGGAGTTCCTGCTGTTGTCTAGCTTTTCATTTTCTGCTTTTTTGGCTGACGTTCTGATTAGACTCTGGAAAATTTAAAAAAAAAAAAAAAAAAAAAAAGCTACTTTCATACAAGCCAATAGTATATCTTAAGATATACTAAGGTAATACATCAGAAATTGCAAGGTTTGGGACCAAACTCCTAGCCTACAAGTTGTTGTTATTGTTAGTTATTTTTTGTTCTTTGTTCCAGAACACAGACTTTATGGATTTTATTTGGCCTTTTTGGTTCAGGGAGATAGTAATTGTGGATGTCAGGAGAATGAAATTACTGAAGTGCAGTCGACGCAGCATACCTGATGAAATCCATCTGACTTCATTGCCTAATCTAGTTATACAGGACAGAATGTGAGAGGGAGTCACTGATGGGGCAAGCCCAACTTTTTGAATAAATCTATAGCCAGTGCTGAGTTTAGTCCTGCTGTGGCTATGCTGCCACCAGGTCCTGAATAGTTTTGAGCAACACCACCAAAATCAATGCAACTCCTAATTTCCTTTTCAGATAGCCTGCAATAACTTCACCACCTTGTTATTCAGTATAAATTGTATTTATTTAAATGATGTTTTTTTTTTTTTTAGATCAGCAGTTTTGTAAAGCATTTAGCTCTGACTTTATCAACTTAATGTATACTGTTTAGGAGGAAATGGGAAAGAAAAGGTTTTTTCTCTTTAAATTACATATGGCAAAAAGTTCTTAAGACATAACTTTTTAAGACATTTTGAACAAATGTTCGTATTTAATTAGGGAAAAAAAAACACACTAGAGCTGCTTGCCTTTTTAGAGAGGTATAGTGCCAATTTCATTCTGTCAGTCAACTCGGGTTGGAAAGAAATGATTTTAAAGAGGGATTTCATTTCCTGTGAAGTCCTAAGTAATTCTGTGTATGTGGTTGGGTAAGTGTGGGAAGCTAGCATATGGGATTGGGGGAAAACATGGATCAGTGAAAATTATCATATGGGAGAATTCATACCATGGTCTTTAAAATCAAGACAAGCTTCTTTGGAGCTTTGCCAGGAGTTAATACTTCATGTAGGATTCTCTGTGCAGTTGTTTCTTTAATGAATACTGCAAAATATGCAAGATGACAAAGTACAAGAATTTTGAATACAAGTAAAAACACAGCTGACACCAAAGTACAAGGCTTGTTAATATAAAGGCATTTGGCCACTATTTCCATGATGTTTACCTATTTCTGGGATAAAAACCTTCACATTATAGAGTGAATCCCTTGAGTGACCTGATTAGTGAGGTAACTAACAGGGAAGTTCTTCTTACTCAGTTGCTTCCAAAAAGGAACGGACCAGTAGATGCTCTTTTATGAAGTAGGTGCGTTTTAATTCTTGGATGCTTACGTACGGATAATCTCTTATTTTATGTGAGCTTTATTTGTCTCTTTTAGGTTCATTTGAAAGTGAAGTGGTCATGGAAGAGGCTCCTAAAAGCAATAATTATATTCAGAGTTGATTAAAAATAGGTGCATTTGGAGTTCCTTGATCCACCTAGTAGTAAAGGTAGCTGATAAACTTCTATGTCAGTATTTGCTACAGCAACGAGAAATTTCTGGACAAGTTCTAAGTTTGATTCTATAAGCTGAGAATGCTTTAGGTAGCTGTTACAACTAGAGGAAAAAGCTTCCCAGATTCATGTTTTTGCAAGGCTTTCCTTGCCTCATCTTCCCTTCTGTCTTTTTTGCAGAGGAGGTTTACAGTTTGAATCTTCAAAGGAAGAGTATTGGTAGGAAAGGAAAGGCAGCTTTGCAAAATGTTGTCACATTTTTCTCATAAAATTTCCTTGTGGAGTGCAAAGCTCTGTGTAATGCCTTATTTTCTACTGAGCTTGGGAAAAGTTTAAGTACTCTTTTTCCCTGAAAACTTCTGAAGAGTAGTGCTGGGATACAGAGACGGTTTACACTTCTGAATTCAAGAGGCTTCAGGGAAGGTGTGGCAATTGCACGGCTTTGCAAATGGGTAAAAATCTTCACTTTTCTGCTTTCTGAAAGGAAGATAAAGCTTCTCGAGCTTCAGGAGCTGTTTGGGCATCCAAGAGAAGATAGAATTATGAGAGGCTGAGCTTTGGAGAGAACTCCCAGCCCTTGTTGGGATGGGAACATGCATCATCTTTGGCCCTATTTCATGTATAGGATTAGGAAGTGGGCTTTATACTTCTGACTGTTGTAGGAAGCATGGAAGTTCATTGAGCTTCTTAAAATCTGTAGGCAGTCCACAACATTGTTTAAATTTGTTTGTAGTGTAGCTAGTCAGTCTTCATCTCTCTCTTTTTTTTTTTTCCAGTCATTTTAGTGTAAATCAGTCTAAGGGTTCCTGAAGCTCACATCCTAAAAACAGTGTATAGTATTGAAAAACAGGGCCTGTGTCCTTACTAAATGGAATGCTTATACCACTTCATTTTCTGAGCTTCAAGGAAGAAAAATTTTAAGGCAAAACTCTATGGAAAAAATAGAGAACAGTAATGGGAGCTTGAGTTTTATGGGTCTGTTGAACTCTTTGCTTGTAGAGGGTACCTTACTTTGAAGTGACTTAGGAATAGTTACTTATATGCAGTTGATAGATTTTATGAACAAAATAGGTCATCATTTAAATATGTCAGGTATGATTTGGAAAGCCAGAGAGCAGTCAGTCTCAGCCCATGCCAAATGAGTAACTTGCCTGTATGCACTACCATGATATACAGTGGGGGCAAGGTGAAGAATCAAGTCCCCCTTTCTGAGCCTTCAAATGTTTATGGTTGTTGGGCTGTATTATCTGTAGGGTATAATGCTTCCTAAAAGCCTAGTGAAAACAGTGCAAGAAGGACTCATCTCTCCTGGAGCCTTGTATAGTAACAAAACTGCTTTACCTGATGTTACGTGTTGTAGATAGCTCTGTCCCATTCTGTTCTGATTTCAGAATTTCACTAATTTTCACTTCTTCTAAACAATACTTGTTTTGCATTACATCCTTTTCCATTTTTAATCTCAGTGATGTTTTGGTGTATTTTTCTTACACTGTATTTTCTACCACCATTGTTGGTGTTTTTTTTTTATTTATTCTTCTACTTGTTTTCTTTGTGATGCAATCACAAGAAGTCAGTTACAGCTTAAATGGTAGACAAAAGAGAAACCAAATAAAATTTGTTTCTCCTTCACTAACCACCAAAGATCTTCCAGTGGGATTTCTACACAGGTAGAAACTGTTGGTGCTTGTCCCTTCAGTACAGTTCTGTCTAATTTAGAAGTACATACTTGACTGTACTGATGCTGGAGGATATTTTCAGTAAGAAACAACTGTTAAATAGTTAAGTTTTACTTGGGCCATAGTTTGCAACTGATGATATAAATGTGACATGATAAATCTCTCCAGATGGTACTTTGGTAATTAGAAGAGTTAAAAATGGGAAGAAATGTAGGATCCTGGTAAGACACACACACAGAGAAATTCTGTGAAAAGATTTTCAGGTAAAGAGCAGGTTGTTTACAGTTTAGCTTGTTTTTAAGCTTGAAATGGGCTTGGTGTATTAATTTAAACTTGGTTTAGAGAAGGTTCTTGCTTGATGAGTTTCTATGATGCCCATAATTAAGCAACATTTACAGGTAACTGAACAGCATGTGCTGTGGGACTTCTGAAAAGTTTTTTTACACCAAATGCACAAATAGAAAAACTGCAAGCTGAAAATTTTGTTGGTAGCTTTGTGTAGAGGTATGCAGATGTACTGTACGGTATGTACTGCATTAGGCACTCAGTCTAGTGAGATGTTTCTGAATGCCATCAGTACAGGTAACGTTAAATGATTGTGACCTAAAAGGACATGAACTCAAACTTGAAAGCAAGAAAAATCGTGAAGCCTAATGCTATTAGCCTCTGGTTGTTTGAGCATTTTGGCTGAATAGGTAGCAGCATAGAATTTAAATAAGTATTCATATTGCATTAGTATTGATGAGGTGTTACAGGTGATCTCCTTTTACAAACAAATGTAACTAGACTTTAAAAAAAAAAAATTCTTATATGAAGTTACATGCAGAATTTAGCAGTTCTTACCGTAGAGTCTCCGTTGAGTAACACAGAACTTATTTGTATGCTTTTTATCATGTTAAGTATTTTCTTTTTGGTAGACCTGCTATATTTGTGATGAGCAAGGCAGAGAAAGTAAAGCAGCCTCTGGTGCTTGCATGACGTGTAATAAACATGGATGCCGACAAGCTTTTCACGTAACGTGGTAAGTATATTTTATTATTTAACATCTCTGAAAGAGTTTTCTAGAAAGAATCAATTGTATACTGTGTAGTAAACTCTTTCTTTACTCAAAAACATTCTAAATAAATACAGTAAAGTAGCTCGTGTTGAAATACCCATCTCTTAGAATTTACTAACTATATGACAGTGGTAGCATATACATCTACACATTGCTGTGAGCTGCAAAAGCTGTCTGATGAGACACCCTTGTGTTGGATTAAGTACTCTGTGCTCTTGTGAACAAGGTTTAGTGTTTCTTGTTCTATGGTGTTTTTTTTCTGATGATGTTTTATAGGATACAGGAATGTGAAGACATTGCTTACCTGCTAGCTGATTTGATGTTTACTTTGGGTTAGGCAGTGGAAAGAATGTTGAAATATACATAAAAATGCAGTAAAGTGACTGCTGCTGGTATAGATTTCCAAGCATTTTAGGGTAATTCACTTCACTAGCTTTATCTAAATGGTACACATCCATCCTGAACTATTCATTTAGGTTTCATCTATAGCTGCTGGATAAAAACAGCCATGTCCATCTGATTCATTCTGCTTCAAGATACTGTGGATGGCAAGCATTCAGGAGATGGTTGTCTCACTTTATAGGTTTCTAAAAAGAGGATGGATAATAAGATGAAACCTCATGTAAAAGGAGACGAAGGGAATTCTACCCCAAAATTTCCAGGGGTTATTTGTTCTTTCAAGATCAGATGAAGCTATTTTATAATAGATAGCAGATTTACACAGGCTATCTGGGTACATTATCTATGAATTTACTCATCTGCTTTATGAGTGCCCCAGTATGCTTCATCATTTCTGTGTACTAGCTCAATCAGGGAAATGGTATTTGCACACCTACTTCAATGTGTTTTCTTCAGTGTAATCAAGAGATACTTTGAATGCCATGTGCAGATGAAGTTCTGATTTCTTTGCAACTCTGCACATCCTCATTTGCAGTCAGGGCCTCTCTGTGGTTGTGTTTTTTGATGTGTTCCCCCCTCAGTACTTGAGTATCTGGCAGGATGTTGAGGTCTTAATTCATAACCATCTAATCTCTCATTAAATGTCATCAGTGTCAAGTTTGGTTTTATGGTGACAATGGATTTTACTCCTGAAAACTTGTTTACCATGTAGAGAGGTTACATATGGATGTATCATCTACTGTCTTTTTTCCAAAATGATGTTATTAGTGAGTGTAAAAAGAACATGATAATTGTGTTCAAAATGAAAATACCATTCCTAATCTTAACATTTCTTAGGTTTTTATTGAGTTGTGAACAGGTATGTAACAAAATATCTAGCAGAGAGTTTTATTACTGTGGATATTGAAAGGCTTCTCTAATGTTTATAACAGGGCAGGAAAATGTGAAAACTACAGAAAGGAGAGGTCCAGGGCAAGGTGTGTCAGTTTTGAGTTGACAAAACTAATGTCTGAAGAAGAATGAGCTTGAGCCCATCCATTTTTGTATAAGGAGCTTAGAATGGCAAATCATAGCTTAAAGAGATCCTGCTAAATGTTTTCTGTAGCTGGTATCTGCTGTAGGTGTGCATGTATTTAGTAGACAGGATCTCTGGCTTGCCCAAGGACGTAATGTGTAAATAAGGGGACAATGATTTTTAAAAGCAATGAAAATAAGCTTCTGTATATGTTGTTCTTTAGTTTAAATACTTCCTTGCATCATTTTGACTGTAACTTTGCATTATTATGCTAATTAAAGTGATGCAGAAAATGAAACTGAATATTTGTTTTTCAATATTGAAGTTGGCTTTGGTACAGAAAATAAATCAACATTACAAATGGTGCAAAGCAAATTTGATTTGAAAAATGTAGTAGAATGAGGTAATATTAACCCAGGGAAAGTGATATTATAAGTCATTTTCTTTTAAAAAAGAAATTAACCTGCCACAGTCTTTTAAACCAATAAAATAGGGTTTGATTTATTATGTCATTGAAGTTCTATTAAAAAAAAAAAAAAGTAATTTTCCTGGTAGAGCGTAGAAGGATATATGCAACTTTAGAAAAAAGTCTTCTTTGGATCCACCGTATAGGCTATTTTTTTTTTTAAACAAGCACAAACAAAAACATTAACAACAAAATCCTGTTCTTTCTGTAGATAATTTTGACTTGAATTTGAGCTAATAAGCAGCAAGCAGTTGACAAGGATTGGTTTATTTACTTGTGGGAGTAGCTGCATAATAAATGTAAATTCAAGCTATACATTTATGTGAGTAGCTTATAGACTTAGGAAAAAAGTACCATGTCTAAATACAAACCATGACTTTTTCACTGGACTGCAAAATTGGGTAGGGTGCTGGCGTGCTGGTACAAGTCACTTAGGTTGAAATCTCTTCTATTAAATGCAGATACAAGTATCTGTACATTATCAGCTGTGATGCTTTGCTACAAGTTGATGTTTGATTTATTTTATTTTTAGTGCACAGTTTGCAGGACTTCTTTGTGAAGAAGAAGGCAATGGTGCAGATAACGTCCAATACTGTGGCTACTGTAAATACCATTTTAGTAAGCTGGTAAGTATTGGTTTCGTTCTGTTACTAAATGGCACTAACTTGTTTCACTCAGAATTGCCATTAACACTAGCAATAACATTTTCATGCATCTCAGAAAGTAGATTGGATTTTTCTAAAACAATGTTTTAATTGCCATTATAGAAGTGCTAGCTAGAAATGTTTTTGTAAGTGGTTACTTTTCTAAATAGGTGTTTTTTCCCCCTCTGCCAGAGATAGCATGCACAGTAGTTCTTAGGGTGTTTTCTAATATATACTAGTAGTAGATTTTTATACTTTAAAAGTATCTGATTTCCTTAAATTACTGTAATGTTTTCCTTTGCTGTTTTTTTCAGTTGGCTTCTAGCAATTTAGTCCATTTTAGAACAATCTAGAAAATATTTTTTTTCCTTGCTGTCCTGTATATTGAAATATAAAGAAGGCCTCAATTTCTTTTTCCTTCTGTCACTCTATTTTTTCTGTTTTTCCTTTTGTGCTGTCTCCACTGTGTAGCCAGTGGATATTCCCTAAGTAGTAGTTCTCCAAAACACAACCTCAAGGAAGTGACTTGAGGTTTGATTATGGTTTGTTTAAAAACATTCCTCAGTTATTTCAGTAGATTCTTGAGCTACTTAGACCTCTTGAGCTTTTCATTTCACTTCTTAACACCAATTTAACCGTTCCAGATGTCTGTCTGTGTGTGTGTGTGTGTATGTGAAGGATGTATTTGTGAATATTGACCTATGAAAATTAAATATACATGTATAGACTTAAATTCATATGCAACTGTAAATATGGTTAAACATGTTGATTACTTGTGGAAAGAGTGGAATATTTGAGACTTCTGAACAAGTTGCAGTGAGGTAAAAACAGGGTCAGTGAGTCGTTTTAGATTTCTAGAAGATAAGCTTGGTGAGGTTAGCTCTGTGCTCTTATGAATATTGATGAGTTTGCTTCATAATGAAGATAAGTCAGGGCTTTCCAGATCCTATCTAAGCTAAGACTTTTTTTAAAAATCTTGAGCGAGGTATATAAAAAGAACAAAAAAGGTGTTTATTACTTAGCAGTGAAGGCAAACTCTTATTACACTATTTTGTGTTTGATTTGAATGTGCCAGTGCAGCTGTGATCGAAAAACACGTATGATTATTCAAAATGTAAGACTAATGAGCAAGACACAGCTTAATATTTGACATATAATTAGTTAACTTTCCATTATGAAACTGTAAGAGCAGTAAAGACTGGCAAGATCATGTTAGTGTTCTAGTGTTTCTTGAGGGATATTGTAACTGTTGATGCCTGGCAAATGCAGGTATTTATTATCTGTTACTGATGATGGTGGATGGGGTGTATCTACTGTACCACTGAAAACTTTGGAATAGCACTGACTTGAAATTCTTTATGATACCTCAGTTATGATACAATAATTTACACGTTTTAGGCACTGGCTAACATGAAATACTTCTAGTCTCAGACTAAGCTCTCAAATGTTATGGAAATGCAGGCAATTATGTGCACTGCCTGTAAATGCATACATAACCATAGCACCCTGCGGTTTTTGTAAACAATTTAAATGAAAATATTGCAGAGAGGTCACTTGAATGATAAATTATGAAGCCATAAAACAACTCTGTCAGATTATGTTTTAGGCATGTGGCAGTGTTAGCATTGTGGCTTCAGGTGATACTCGTTTGAGCAGCAACTTTTCTATTTTTGAAAACCTTTGAACTTTTGTAAGGTGGTATATCTCATTTCTTTGTTGGAAGCATATTTTGCATAGGAGGTCTAAAAGTCAATATAAGGGTAGACTTAAGAATAGGATGTACAACGGGCAGTCCTGTTAATTGTACTCGTGTTGGTTATTTCTTGGGTTTTCACTAACTGAGGTTTTTGTTTCTTCAAGTAGTAAGGCATTTTATCAGTTGAAATGCTTTATATTTTTTTATTTATTCAAATGATTCCTTTTTTATATCCATAAATATGTTTTCTCTTTTTAGAAAAAGAGCAAACGGGGATCTAATAGGTCATATGATCAAAGTTTAAGTGATTCTTCCTCTCACTCTCAGGATAAACATCATGAGAAGGAGAAAAAAGTAAGTGGATTTGTCGTTGCTAATTATGTGGCACATCTGCTTAATAGTAGCACTTTCTGATAAACATTTAAATAACTTTTGCTGAAAGGCATGAAGGAAATTTTGTTCCTGGAGCACTGAATAACACAGATGACAAGCTAGAGGTGCTAGGGTCCAATGAGGAAACATCTTCAGGCGCATTTGTACATGCTCCTTCATTTTCCTGTTTATTGTTTCAGTGTGCATCCCAAAACCAACATCTGTTGGGAAGGTTGTTTCCATACAGCTTCCTTTGATTTAGTTTTTCTATTAGAAATCTTTTTGTTTTAGTCTTTGTGACTAGGTGGGAAAGAAAAAAGGGAGTAGACATTTTAGGAAATGTATGGGCAGTCAGGTGCATCTAATTCATTACGTTTTTATCTGTTGCACCTGTTCTCGTATCAAAGAAGTGACATCTGTTGTTCACGCATCTTAGTGGTACTGGTGGTCATGCCTGCTGTCACAGCAGAATACGTTGTCGGTCACGTGGGAATCTTCTGGCGAGGGTGCAAAGACCATAGCTAATCACTAACTTCTTGTCAGTGGCAGATTCTTTCAAGAATTTGAATTCATATTAAGAAAAAATAAATTATGATGATTATTAGTTTAACACAAATTTGCATTGCATCTTTGTTTATCCTTCTTTCTGAGAATACATGCAATATGCTCACCTGCTTACATTCTTTACAGCTAACTTAGTAGACTTTTCTGAGTATGGGTGGTCTTTATTCTGTATTATTAAAAAGCATAACATGAAAATTTGAAATAAAAAATATATGTTGACCAAATATGTACTGTATGGAGGAGCTATATTTATAGTCACAAGAAATTTAATAACATTTATCAGTCTTTGGGCCCTTGGTCTCCTTAGAGACTTTTACAATTTACAGCAAATTACATTTGTTTCCTCTGGATGGATGTTAATCTTCATTGTTCTATGATAACCTTCTAAAAAGTGTCTTTAGGTCTGTTTAATAGTTTAGGTGAGCATTTCTATTTGCATCTGTCAGTAAAGGAGTGTATGCATTGTGATGTAGTTGTACCTCTAGATGTAACTTCACGACCAACAATAATAAAAGTATGTGGTTCTTGGCAATTTTTTCTTAGCAAAATGGAGTTAGAAGGAAACAGTTTTGAATTACAGATGACAATAACCTGCAAGTTAAAAACTTACTAATATTTGCTTTACTTTTTTCATCATTTGCTTAATCTTTCACCCCTGTTGTATTGCTGGTCATGTTTTGTTAAAATACACGGCATGGGTTTTCACTCGCATTGGCAAAACCTTGAAGTTGAATTTGAAGAAACAAAGTTGGTGTTGAGTGGAGGTACTATGCTTCTGATAACAAAATACCTGTAAAATTTTTCAGGAACACCTGGGGGGGTCTTTCTTACAGAGTGTGTTTGGCCAGTGTATCTGCTCTTTGTTCTGCTAACTGCTTGGCTTCTCCAGCACTGGGGTCTTCTAGAAATAGTTAATGGACTTTGCATTGGCAAGTCCTGGCCTTTTTCTGCAGCTCTGAGAAGTTTTCCATAAATAAGATTAAATTTCTGGAGTACCATGTTTCTGGAGTATCTATGAAAGGTAGAAAATTGCATGATCTGCGAGATCAAGTGAAGCAGTGCAGTTTGCATTACCCTTGAATTGACATTTGGAGGTTCTTATGGCATGTTACAGTGCATTCACTTGAGTTTAATTTGCTTTATATCATAGAATCATAGAATATCCTGAGTTGGAAGGGACCCTTAAGGATCATCAAGTCCAACTCTTGACACCGCACAGGTCTACCCAAAAGTTCAGACCATGTGACTAAGTGCACAGTCCAATCTCTTCTTAAATTCAGACAGGAATGTCACCAAGGTACCAATTGGTACAAGAAGATGCAATTTGACTTATTCTATGGTTAAGGAATAATCTGTGCTTTGGAAAACACTGGTCTTCGGTCAGTGGAACAGCTATGGTATTGGGAGCTCATTCTCTTGGTAAAGTTGATTACTTTCTGCAAGTGATGTCTCATTTTGATGTACTGTGTATTTGATATACTGTATCTTGGAGGAGAAAAATCATTATTTAGGGTGACTTTCCTTATTTCCTCTTCTGCAAATCCATTTGCAATCTCAGTTGTTGTCATATTGGAGTAAATGTGTGTATCTTTTATTTTGTATAAAAGTTTTAGGGATGGTGTTTTTCTTCTCCCACTAAGAGCACACAGATATATTTGTACTTTTTCTTCCATATTTGTAGTTTGGAAATTTGGATAATCTGGTTTTTATTGTTTGGAATTCAGGTAATCTGGTTTTTGAGCATCCTTAAAGTTTTCCTTTGTGCTGGGCAGAAGCTGTAAGAATTGAGCTGTATTTTTTGCCCAGGGAGGTTGTGGAGCCTCTTTCTGTGGAGATACCCAAAACCCACCTGGATGCCATCCTGCGCAATGTGCTGTAGGTGATCCTGCTGGGCAGGGGGGTTGGACTCGATGATCTTCAGAGGTCCCTTCCAACCTTGGCCATTCTGGGATCCTGTGAAGATTGGACATAATTATATTACTCAGATCTGAAAAACTATCCATTGGTTGCATATAAAATTGCCATAAGAATAGTTGGGTCCAAAAATATCTGTGTGGGTAGCTGTCATTTTTGTAAATAAACTCTGAGTTGAAAGGATGTGTTTTTTTCATAATATGTATGAGTCTCTTCTGGGGACTGCTTATAAAATTGATGGCAACTATATAAGGGTATTATAATAATAAGAGTAAAACCCAAAAAGCTTGGAGATTATTTAATTGTTTTGAATAATTAGCTTAGTTGCTTCCTGATCAGTCTGCAGCACTAAAAATGGGTAGTTGCTATGGGAGAGAGGTTCTTCAGAAATGATTAGAGATGAAGCTCTTGGTAGTACATTGCTTGACATCCTGTTATAATATCCATTTTGTCAGTGCCCAGGTGTTTACCTCAGTTTTTTTTTTTGGGAAAAACTTAGTCAACATGAGGCTGTGGAAGAACACCTTATTCCTGATGTTGCTGATAGCTTTATCTTTGGAAGGGAATGAAACAGGAATTTTAAATGTGTTTGGGATGCATCTCTGCATAAAAGAAATGCTTTATTAAAGTAACACATAAGAAGTGCTACATGAAAGTGGCAGAAGTGCCACTTACATGAAAATTAAACAAGTTTGCTGGCATTATATGTTTATGAATTCTAAAAAATGTTCTTTTTGCAGCTGAATTAAATAAAAGTCTGTTTGTACCAGAAGTGCTTTGGTCTGGGTAGATGAGAAAGGAAAAATTTTAAATTCTTTGCTGTGATAGGGTATTAGTCCTTGTAAACTATTAAAAAAAAAAATAATCCATGGATGGCAAAATTCTGAAACGCTTTTCTGAAGAAATTCTGCTTACAGGGATTTTCAGTTTCTTTAAAGTAAAGACAAGCTTTGTTTATTAGTTCTGACATGGCTGAGTGATGCAGGGAAGGACTTGAGAGAAGAGCATTAGCTGCTAGTTGTTTGTTTCTTTTGTAAAGCTCTTTCACTGTGGCTTTTGCGGGAGTTCTGAGAGGAATACCCAGTGTCAGAATTTTGAATAGATCTCTACTATAGTTTTTTTTTGTTTGTTTGTTTTTCTCCACACGCAGTAAACAAGAGCTGTGGTTTTATAAAGAAAAACCACTTTGCTACTCCAGATCTCTTCGTGACCTTTCAGGGATCAACCAAAATACGTTCAGTTAAAAATAGCCATTATATACTTCAGGTGTTATTAGATGTTAATTTTATTTATTTTCTTTATTATGTCTGTTATTATGACATTATTTAATTTCATCAACGGTTTCAAAAACTTTGAAGTAGACTATTTTTGCGAGATTGTGATTTTTTGATCTTGAAGTCCAGTGTGTTGGAGCATCCTTTGCTTAACTCCCTACTGGTGGAACTCTGCCACGTTATAAGATAGAGGAGAGGCGCTTGGAACAACTGGGGTAAAAAGTAAGCTGAAGTTGGATGCAACTTGGATATTTCTTGCTTGAGAAAATCATGCAATGTAGTTTGTCTTAATTTGAAAACTAAATGACACCTGAACATTAAAAATTGGTCATTATAGGTTATAGGTCTGCTTGATTTTGATTCTGTTTGTTCAATATGTCTTTGTCTAAATAACAAGAGAAAGATACTTGAAATATCAAAGGAAAAATAGCTTGTTCTGAGTAAAGTTTTTGTACATTAGCCTTGAAGGGAAGTTTTGGGTGGCGTTTGTATTGCCAAGTTTTGAATCTGTTAATGACTGACAGTTAAAATTCTGACCCTTAGCACTGTATTGAAATGAGTTTTTGGAGTCTTTCAAGTAACTGTTTCAAGGACTGGTAGTTGGTAACAAGTTTTATGCCTAGAGCTGAATCGGTAGGTACTTGAATAATGTCAGCAGTACTGTTCCACCTCTTCCTGGAAACCACCCCGTGCCTATATCCTTTCACTGCTGTGACTGTAGCAGCACTGCCACTGCATTTAATTTTCCTGCTGTGGTTTATTCCGTATAAAATGATAGTTGAATGCTTTACCTAGGGCTGTTCGTGTCAGAACAAAATAAGTTAGGATTTGAACATGGGACGTGTGGACCATGGGCATCTTTCATTCTGGAATTGTTGTGGCCGTATCACTAAAAGCTTCCAGTCACTAGAAAGAGCCAAACGGGTCTTGTATTGGGGATTAGCAAGAGCCATACACAGCTTTTTATTGAAGACGTTAGTTGTGATGGTGACAGCCATGGATTTGCAAGCTTCAGGGATGGAAAGATGGTGCAGAAAATCCCGGAATAACAGTAGTACCAATATGAATACTCTGTGATAACACAACATTCAGATACATTGAAGTTATTTGAGGGAGTCAAAAATAGTGGTGAAAAAATGGTGATTTAGGCATTCAGACGGTTTTACCTACAGGAATCACTAAGGGAGTTAGATTTGAAAATGTTAACTCAATGGGAGCTTGGGACAGCCAAAAGCAGTAGGGGTGGTGATTTCTGTGATGGAGAAGTGGGCAAAAATGGAATACTCCAAGGTCAGCCAAGCAGTTTTGTTTGAAGGGCCAAGCAGTGGTGCTTGCTGATAGTGTGCATGTGCTTTGGTAATTCCAGTCGTTAGTCTCCTGTTCTGCAGGCAGGTGAGCTGTATTCTGCTTCTGCTTCTTCATGGCTCTGTTACTGTCCGTCTTAGACTTATTCACCAAAATAACCTATCTTACTAAAACAGCAGAAAACTATCCACTTTGATTTTTTTTTTTTTCTTTTTGCTGCTATTGTAGAAGTTTGGGCTGGCACATAGAAGGTCTGAAAAGCTACACAGCATGGGACAGGTGAGAGAGGGGCCAAGATTTTTTTTTTGTTTGTAATGGGAAACTGTTAAATGCCAAACTTCAAAACATACTTTCATGATATGAAGTACTGTTGAAACGTCTTCTGAGGAAATCGATGCATTCCAGAGACAAAAATGAATTGCAAATAAGTGTACTTACCTTTTAACAAATTAAATGATTCTTACATGTGGGAACATTATAAATGTATGCTGTTAGAGAAAAGCTGAAGTCATCTATTTCATCTGTACTGAAAAAAGTGATCACTTGCTTAATTCAGTCTTCCTGGAGATTGAGGTCCAGCCTGGGAAACCTGGATGTGATAACACTTACTCTGTTGGTAACAGATTAGAGCTAAATAAAATGATACAAATATATTAACTTGATATTTTGATGAGATACTTTCATTTGGTAATCTGAAAGTATGTTAAAGAAAATGAGTGGACAAGTGCTGGTCTTTGGAGTAATGTGGATACTCCAATGTGTGAATGAGCTTAACAGAACAAAAAATAAACAAAACACCAAAGAGCTGGAAAAATCTGTATTTGGGAAATCATATTATTTAATTGTCTTGTATATCTGGTCTTTGTAGAAGAAACAGACACCATTGAGATGTGCCTTGTTGCTGTTTTTTCTTTTTTTGTTCCCCCCTCCCCCCCAAGAAGGCAACGAACAGGAGGTGCTGTAGAATTCCAGAAATCTTGGACCCCATTTGCTTTCTTACCTTGCATCATGTAGTTATTTTAATTAAGAAGGTATTACATAGTTTTGTAGGTAAGAAACAAAAGCCCCAGATGAGCTGCCCACTGGTAAATAGAGCTTTCTGATTAATCACGACGTATGAACTCTGAGTACTTTGTATTTTGTTTAGCTACATCATAAATCAGGGCTATTCGTCTTCTAGGACAAATAATACTACAGCTGCTTATGCAATGGCTGGCTGGCAATCAGACCTCATCTTTTTCTTACAGTACGAAAGGTTTCAGGAGCTGCCTGGACCTGGTCTGATGAGCTGCCTATTTGTGAACCAGGACTGAAGGTTGCTTTGCCAGTTCTGTAGCTGGTCCCATATTTATTAATGTTCCTTACAATGTTTTTCTGCAAACTCTTGTTTTTTACAGGATGTATTCTGTTCGGAATAATTGAACTCATGCCAGTTAATCTTTTTTTAAAAGAAGTTTTAGTATGTAAGGGGGACGCATGGGTTCTGCTTGCCCTCAGTGCTCCACTTACTAGCAGCCCTATTTTCAGTCCTTTTAACGTATATTTTCTGCTTTTTTTTTTTTTTTTCCATCCAGTAGAGATTTGCTTTATGGTCAGACAGTTGCTGTCATTACTTTCTCTAGAATGGTGGCTTTCCATGTGGCTTTCAGGATAGATGTTTGTCTCAGGATCTGTGGCTGACCAGAGGCGGAGGTCTGACAGAAAGCTCAGTGAATTGCCATGAAGGACCGGCTGTTTGTCTCTTTTTTCTGATGGATGGAAAGATCATTGGTTTGTGTCCTTTGAGGCCAACTTGATTGAAAGCTTTCATGTTGATTAGATACTGTGGGAGTTCATGTTCCTCTGCTACTCTTCCTGTGGATCCAGAAGCGGATCTTGCTGTACTTTGTGTGCGTCTTTAGGGTGAGACAAGGGTGCAACTGCAAGGGCTCACCCTGTTGGGAGCTACATCTCTTCCTCTCAGCAGGTTGCAGAAACACTTATTCTTATCTTTGTAAAATCTGGGCCTTCGTTTCAAAGGTTTTCCTGCAGTGAAATTTGCCCTGCTTCTTTGATGTTATTTGCATCTGGAGTCAATTCCCATTCAGAAGTAGGGCATCTGAACTTTCTTAGAAAGAAAAAAAAAAAACACAAAACAGGATGGGGGGAGAGATATTTGTCAGAGGAGGTATAACATGAAAGGAGGAGGGAATATAGAGCTTAGGACATCAGACCTCCTGGGGTCAAGATCTTCCTATGCGAAAGGCCTGTGGGTGGGGTGCCCTGCCTGTGGCCCTCAGTGACGTTGGACGGTGCCATCTGTGAGCACCTGGGTAACCTGTCCTAGCTCACTGCGTGTTGGAGTTTGGGTCTGGGGGAGACATTTGACGTGGTTGCTCATGCTTTCTTTTATAGGATTTAAAGCATCTTCTTTTCAGGTTCAAGTCTCTTCAAGCTAATGCTCCTGAACATCACCCTCCCCTTTTTTTCAATCCTTCCTTCCTCCCCCCTCTTTTTTGTATCCCTCTTTCCTTCTTCATGACAAATCCTTTTGTGTTGTGACTGCTATGAAAGTGATTTCAGTGCATTACAGAATATAATTCAAAATCTTTCTGACTGTTCTTTTGATCAGAATTTTACAGTCCTCTGCCTTTCAGACAAAAATAATGGTAGAAGTAAAACAAACAAAAACCCATGACAAAAAAAAAAACACAACACAAAAACAAACAAAACGCTAGAAAGTCAACAGAAGAAACTGTAAAACATGTTCACTGAAATGTTTCCTGTTGTTTACTGATGGTGCTGCAATGTTTCATCTTAAAGCATTTGAAAATCGCTTTGCTCCAAAATTGTAAATAATAAAAAAAATCCTTCGGGGTGATTTGAATTTCCTACTAAAGTGATGAAAATCAAATAGGAGGTGTCTTAGTTCTATTTCATAATTTCTTTGAGGCTTGTTTTGGGGTTCAGTGAAATTGCTACTCAAGTTTATCTAAGCATGTGCACTGATGACATGGAAAGCTGGGTAACTAGCACCACTGAAATGCTTTTGAATCAACTGTGTTGTGCTTGAAACAGATTTGATGGTGACACAGGAAACTTGATGTAGTTGCTCTTGTTTTCTCCTGCTCCGTGCTTGTATTTTGGCAGGATGAGGTAGCAATTCTTGGACTGTTGCATTTAAAAAATGATTGAAATGACTGTGTGGTGCAGTTGAATCCTTCCTCTTTTTTTTCTTTCTTTTTTTTCAAATTTTTACTTTCACTATCCAAAAAGCCTGAAACAAGTAATTAAATTAACACTGCCAATGCTTCATGTTGTGTTTAAAATAAATAGATAAATACATTCTTTTTAGAAAGGATATGATTTTATAGCTTTTGGTATTTTGTTTGGTTTAACATAGAAAATTCATTTATAATAAAATTCATTTATTATATAAATTGTATGCACCTTTTTGGGAATGCCATAGAAATAACATTTCACATTCTTACGCATGGAGATGCCAATAGGGGAGCCAAAGCTAAAACTTTAATGTACTGTAATATCCCAACAAAAATACCATGCAGGTGTGGAGATGCATGAAGTTTGGAATATTAGGTGTGGAAATATAGGAAGCAGAAAGCCATGTCTTTGTTTCTAATCTAGTTTCTTTAGCTGCTTGATTGATTTATGGCAAGATGGATATTAATGACGGTGGATTCATTAGTACTGGTTATAATTGAAGAATTTCAATTTGTATAGTTTGAAAGTAAATAAAAATACATAATTTGCTTTCATTAACACTGTTATCAAAATTCAAGAAAGATAAAGTGGGTTACATTAAAGATGAAGCTGACCCCGGATTATGTTTTCTTTTGTAACTCACAGAAATACAAAGAGAAAGATAAACACAAGCAAAAATATAAGAAGCAGTCGGAGTCTTCGCCATCCTTGGTTCCATCTCTTACTGTAACTACAGAGAAAGTAAGTTGATGTGTTTTTCTTCTTCTACTTCAGTGACTTACGTTGAAATTTCGTAATGTTATCATTCTAGTGTTTTAAAATGGCAAGGATGCTGTAGTTCTCAAGCACACTTGTTATATTTTCCTGTAATGCAAAATCCAAAAACACTTTTAAGGTTTATACTAGGAAGAAAGCCTTAAATTTTTGTAGTTAAATTGGGAGTGATTTAGTGGCACCAATCAGGTGCCACTAATAATTCAGTAACTTTTATTTCAATGATTTTATGTTTAGTAGTTTAAGAACTTTTATAAAATCTTTCCCTTGAAATTCACTTTTGTGTGCTGAGCTGTTACTGAACCTGTAAGCATTTAAGCTGAGAATTAGGAAAATAATGGTACTTCATGTAAAAAGTAAGTGAAACTGTACTTCATGTACTTTTCATATCAGTTTGTCTTTTTTAGCAGTCTGCTCTGTTAGTTTCTGTGGTCTTTTTTTCCTGTTAATCTTCTAGCAAATACTTAACTCAGAGGGCCATATAGAGCATCAAATAACATAGACAGTTCTGATTATGCTTCTGTGTAATCTGACTGTTCTGGTTACTACAGTAATCAATTTTGCTATCCACAAAAAAAAAAAAAAGATTTTAATGATATTACAGAACGGGCAACAGTGTTAAGAAATGAGTTTCCTCACTTCAAATGTAGAAAAATGTTTGTACCAGTCACGTGGGAATGTTTGATATCTGAGTCAGGGCTGAATTAATTAGCTATCAGTAGCAGAATACTTCGTTTTTTAGAACGGATGCTGAAGCTTGTTTTAACTGTGTGTAGTTTGGCTGATGAGATGATTCAAAAGATGTGTCAATTTGCATGTGGTACACCAAGACCATACCAGGAAAGGGTAAAACAATTGAAATACCAGCTTTCTTTAATTCCTGTGAGTAGTACATCAGCTAGTGGTATCAGCTTCAAGATTCATCACCAAGAAAGGAAACCTTTTATTATGTTTTGCGTATTTTTCTGTTCTCAGTATTAAGTGCATTGACCTGAGGGTGTGTACCTGTTAACATTGTTATTTGTGACTCACGCTTCTGATAAACTGCTCTTGTTTCTTGTTCTTCTGTATTCTTGTTGATAATGATAAGTCAAGTGAGACTTACTAATCAGTGTTTTTCTGAATTTCACGGTAATTCTATCTTTATTTTTAAATAACAACTAGAGTCACTTTGCCACTTTGCTCTTTTGATGTGAGATACTGCAAATAGTGAGTGTGACAGGTTTTTATTGAATGTTGACTAGTCCATGTGATTCTTCATTATTTTTTTTTTACTTCATTTTATTAATTTGTCCTGAAACAACTCTTAAGATACCCTGTAAAACAATTTTCTTGCTTGGCAAGTTTCTTTAGCACAAAACCTAAACAAAAGTTGTATGGTTTATGTATGATCTTATCTTTCCTGAATATATATCCCTTTTGTCCTTTGGTTACTTAATTATCATACAAAGTGTTACTAAGAAGTGATGTTGCCATATATTTATGTAAAAGTTAAAGAAAATCCATTGAAATGTTGGTAAGTCCCTAAGTCCTACCTATTATAATATACTTTTAATGTGGAAGACAGCTGGATTCTATTTGTCTCTCTCTTTTACCTTCAAACCCTGTGTTTGCTTCTACCAAGACTTACCTGCTCCATTTTCTACTTCCTTTTTATGGTGCTTCAGACATTCAGGAAAACTGGTCTTCAGTTGAAGTTACTGAATATGATTTTTAATATCTGCTGGGTATTTGGAATTGGCTCCTCTATGACTAGTTTCTTCAGATACTTTCTTCTGAATTTTTTTCTGAAGTCCTTTTGTATTTGCATGCATTTGCTTTTCTAAATTATAAATTCAAACTGTTCTCAAAAATTTTTGATGATTAGACAAGCTTTGTTTCCTTCTGAGAATAATACTTAGTTCAGGATATTTTGCTAATATGGTAGTTTTGTGTGTGCTTTTACATAGAGTTGGCAGAATTGATTTGGGTTTGCTTTTTCACAGCAGTCTGTCTTTGCAGTGAATACTTCATTTTATGACTTATGTAAATCACTTCTGCTATCACATTCTTCCTGTTGTGGGAACTGGAACTTGAAATGAATTTTTCTCTTCCTTTTTTAAAGAAGTGAAATCCTTTTTGGTAAGAGTGGTAACGACCTTTTATGTAAGTGGTGCCTTGGAGGATGTTTTTATCCGGATGAGTGATTTCTTAAGTTACATTCCTGAAAAGCTACAGAGTAAACTGAGGGTTTACATTGTATGTGTGGGTGTAGTTGGTTTGGTTAGTTCTGTAAAAGCGGATTTGAAGAAATTTAATGAAGTTCCAGCCCAAATGCTGTGTTCAGCTATGGGTATGCCTCCCAACAGGCAGTTTTGTGCATTGCTGTGATGTCTCAGCAAACACCACCTAGTCTGGATCAGTCAAATTGGAAAATCTCTGAAATAAGAAATGAACTACTCTGATTAATATATATGAGCATTTTTTTCACTTGTCTTTTGGGGCATAAATACTGAATGTTTTAAGAAGGACTGGAGTAACTTCTGGAATATTTCTCTCTATTCAGATGAGGCTTGCTCTTAGCATTTCTGTTACTTGGATGGGAATATTCTGTTCCCTTATGATCACGGGATCTGTGTAAGAGCCACCAGCCTTTTAGTTAGTCCTCATAAAAAAATCTTTTTCAGGTTGTGAGCCAGGTTGGGCTTGTACTGAAAGTTTAAAAATGTGTTATGTGGTTTAACAGATCAGAAAAAAAAACCTGACAGCCAGATTTTTCTAGGTATAGTTCTTTCTTTAAAGAAAGAAGACAAAAGCATGCCATGATCTGCAAAGCAGTAATCTGCTTTCAAATCGTAGCCAGTGACTAAATACTTTAAAAGGCCCTGGGAGCAGAAAGTGCAGCTAACTAAGCTGTATTTTTACCAGTAGAGATACTGGTGATAAATCCTTCTCAGCTCACCCTGGTATCAGCCCAGCGTGGCTCCCGAGGGAGGTGCTTGGCCTTTGCTGCAGTAGGGTACAGGAGGGAAGGGAAGGAGCAGGGAAATCTCCATTAGCTGTGACTGAATGTTGCTATCCTACATTAGTGAGGGGTTTGTGGGCTGTAGGGGGGTGTGTGTGCATGGCTTTCTGTTTGTTTGCTCTGCTTGGACTGCTCTCCTACCATCTGGCACGTCTGTGGATGCTGCCTGCTGCGGTCCTCCCCTGCTCTGCAAGAGCACATCTGGGTTAGGGCTGAAGGCTTCCCAAGTGTTGGGATGCACTGTGTGCATTCAGAACGATGGTTGTGCCTTTGCAGTGAAGCTAAAGCTTTGCCAGAAGTTTTTAAGCCTTGCTCTACTTGCTTTCAAGATTCGCTTCAGTGTGCACAGTGATAAATGTGAGGTATCAAAGTGACGGTAGCTCTCTGCACCAAATTGGCAACAGGAAAGTGAAGTTTAAGGAAAAAGCTGCAAACTGGTTTATGAGGAGTAATGAAGGCACTGTGATGTGCACAGAGTTAGCTTGATCCTTACAGTAGCAAATACTGTCTTTGAGAACAGGATTAACATTCATGAGCTGGTTATTTAAGACCTCCCAAATAAACCGAGGAACGGACTTGGGAGCCAAGAGCCGAGTAACCTCTGTTTTGGGGGGATGTTTGTACTGAAGCAAAGGGAAATGACTGACTGCAGCCTGAGCAGCGAAGGGGGAAGCCTCCAGCTGCCTGTCCCATTTAAAAGGCATGTGCTGGGGTAAGTGGGGAAGGCTGGGGAAGCTCCAGGGGACTGCAGAGACCGAAGCCAGTTATTAAGTAACCAAAGAAGTTCTCACCCTCTTATAACCTCAGAAAAAAAACAAACCAATGTAGCTTTGCCATGGTGTAGTACTGTTCCTGTTGGTGGTGTTTTCCTTCAGTGACGTTTGTATTAGGTCTTCATCTCCTAGACTGTAGTGTTTTAGAAAAAAATAAATAAATTGGGAGTGGGTACTTTATTTTATGAACCAGTTAGCGTAATAATCTAAAGTTTGTGCTGCACTTTGATCTCAGAAGCGGATCTGTTTTAAGGCATTTTGCTTTAATTAACTCCTTAAAGTGAACAACACAATCTGGAAAGAAAAGTTACTGACCAAATGATACCATTTTATTTTTCTTCATGTCTGTTGCATCGCAGTGGTGTGCAAGATATGCTGAAATCTAGATGTTTACTCAGAATATGTCACAGCACCTGCTGAAACAAATGCCTGCTGGAGCAAAACTTACAAAAGCAGAACTGCTACGTGCATGCGTGTTCTCCAGTCTGCTGAGAGCAGGATTCAGGCGTGCAGTCTTTGAATATTTCATTGGTGTTAATAGCTGAATCATATTATTCTTACCTTCGTAGTGACTGCAAATGAAAAAATATCCCCCCCCTCAGTAATGAAGAAGAGATGCTAGGTAATATCAAACTGTGATTGTTGATATCTATAGATTTATCCTTGTAGTTAATATTGAACTGAGTGGGAAGGAGGTGAGGATTAGGAACGGAAGGAATTGGGTTAGAGGAGAAATCGAAGATCCTAGAAAAAGCTGACTTGGAGGGGGGTGGGTTGTAGCGTGTCTGGAAACCCTTTGTTCAAATGACCCAAATTTGAACCACTGCTTCTTAACACAGGTCAGGTGACGCATCAGTTTCAGGAAAATAGAGCATACTTGAGGACTTCGTAATAGTTCAAAAAGTTAACTGCTAAACTTACCTTAGAATTGGCTCCATGTTCATTAAGAACTGTTACCAATAGAGTAACATCAATGTGAGGTAAATTACTCTTAGCATGGTACTTTAACAGACTTAAACTGATAATCCCTCTTCGCTGTTATTCAGAAAATCCCTAATATATTTTTATTGCAGTTCATAATAGGGCCATATTTGCAATTTTGAAGCGCTATGTTTTTCCTTTCTAGTTAGGTAAATGAAAATAACTTCTTTGCTAGCTTAAAAAGGAGTTGGATTTTAGTTGGGCTGTGCAGAGCTTGTTTCATGCCAGCGGATACCTTACAGATCCTTTCCACATGTTCATAAAGATGTGTATTTTTCATTAAATTATTATATGGTGAGATGCATTTTACTGGTTTGGCTTGCTATGGATATTAAAAATAACACTACTGAACAGTATGACAGCGTGAAACATCGTTTGGTAATTCTTGGTTTAATGTTAACACGGAGACCACTCAAGTCGGACCTTCAAGTTGGAAGGGTTCTTGGTGTTACTTCTATTTAGGGTGCCCTCTGCTTCTTTTCACTCATGAATGAGTTTGGATGCGTTGTCTTTGCATGTTTCTTTTAATACACTAGGTCACACAGGTGTGATGCAGGGGACTAGAGAGCCTCAGAGGGGGGAAAGTGAGTTTTGTCATCTATGTTGGCCTATTCTGGATGGAGATGGAGGCACCTCTAAAACGAAGCATGAAGTCTAACCAATTTGAATCGCTCAGATTTGTCTATTGTTGTGCTCCCTTCAGAGTAATTAGGGTTAATTTACCTGTTGAAGTTTGGAAAGTGGTTTACAGTGCTTGTATGAAACAAGTTGAAAACAAAACAACAAAAAACCAACATAGACTACCACTAAAACAACAGACTAGCAGAATTCAGGTCAAGCAATTTCCACATTTTAAAGAAGCTATTGGCTGAGGGAAGGCTGGTGTGATGATGGGAAGCAAAGATGTAAGTGAAGTCAGGGTTGTTACAGTTAATGTTGGTTTGATGATGAGACTATAAAGTTTTAAAAATACAAATTCTTATGTTCTGAAGCCTTCATCAGATCCACTGCAGGTTGAACAATGTTTTCAGTTTGATTGTGCTGCATACAGGTCTTTTTAAAGTATCTTTTTTCTTCTAGTTTTTAACATGAAGCAGTAAAAATAACAACATTGTATTCGAATAACCATTTATACAAGATGAATCCATTGATCTCAGTAAAAACTACCAACGAAGTTTATGCTGATTTGAGCATTTTTTTCACAAAAATTTTATGTACTTCAATCACGTGTGTTGACAAACTTAACAATTAATTGTATGTACCTTCTGCTATTGCCAGTTACCCAAGTATTTGAACATTAAGTTATTTGAAACAGTGGTTTCTTTTAACCCTGTAAGTGTGTAAGAACATATATTTCATACTTGCCAAAACATTAATAAGCTGTGTGAGTAGACGTGGAAAAACTCATATGCAAGATGTGCGTGTGTATATACACACACAAGTGCAGCATGTGTGTAGTGTGCGCTAAAATATGTATCTGAGGATTAAGAATCTTGGCCTTATGGCAATGGCGATTCAAAGATTCTCTTCCTCAAATGGTAAAAGTAATTTTGATACCATGCAACTTTTTCCAGCCCTTGGCATAGAAAAATGTGTGCACGTTCTGAACTTGGTGTGAGTAGTTCTACTGACATAAATAGGATTATTAGATGAGTAAAATTGAATAAACTAGCAAGCCTATAGAACTGTTTCTATGATTTTGTATAGTGTTAAAGTGTCATTACTGATGTTTTGTATAGCAAAACTAATAGCTTTGTGTTGGCTGTGGTAGATAAGTCGTCAAGTAGGCTTCCACAGATTGCTCTAATTGGTAATAAATGATCTGGCGGTACTGTGACTGAGCTAAATAATTAGTAATTGACTATTCTTCTTATAAAATAATCTGTTTTAATTCTCGATTAAATTCTTAATTCTATTTTAATTCAGCAGAAACTACAGCTCCTGTAGCATTCTAGTTGTGTACATTGGTTGTTACGGGTGACCTTACTGTTTCTTTTCTTGAATTCTTTTCTTGTCATGATGCTAGACGTACACAAGCACTAGCAACAACTCCATGTCAGGCTCCTTGAAGCGGTTGGAAGATACCACAGCTCGATTTACAAATGCAAATTTCCAGGAAGTTTCTACGCACGTTTCAAGTGGAAAAGATTCTTCAGAGGCTAGGGGGTCAGAGAGCAAAGGGAAGAAATCTGCAGGTCACAGCTCAGGTCAGAGGGGAAGAAAGCCTGGTGCTGGAAGAAATCCAGGAACAACTGTGACTGCAGCTAGCCCTTTTCAGCAAGGTATTAATCGTTCCACAGTAATACTTCTTTTGCTTTGACGTGAATTAGACAGAAATCTTACATATTTAAAACAGATTACATATTGAGAAGTAGCTCATCCTTTATCCTCAATAATGAGAATGTTGTTTCACTTGGGAAAACAACTTTTTTCAGGAAAAAGTGTTTATTGTCATAACATGAAAAAGAAGGTCGTGCATCTTTAAAGGGCAAAGGTGATACTTTTGTTTAGGTTGTTAGGGTATTTTCTTTAACTGCTGAAAACCAGAAGTTTCTTGTCTGCTGAAAAGTTGATCTGGGGTAACATTCAGCATATGAAATTGAGTAGAGCATTGTTTTAGCTCTTTAAGGGAATCATACAAATGTGTTTTAGTTAGTCCAAATTGGAACAAAACTGGTAATGTATAGGATGTGATGACTGCTAAATAATTTTCCAAGATGCAGGCATTTAAAATATACCACATCAAAGTTAGAGATGTTGCTCTTTGAGTTTTAATTTTTACTATTGTGCAATGAGCGCTTCCAAATGTGTCTATTTTTCAGTTTTTATTTTTTTCATTCGAAATACTGAAGTGTTTTTTGTTCATATTTTCAAAACTTTTAAAATTGTATTCTAGAATCTCATGTCTAAAGAAAAATCATACCCGCTGCAGGTAGCAAAATAGATCTTTATTACATGCATGGAATTTCTTTAAAGCCACATTAAATTAAGTTACTTAAAATACAGAACAACACCTTTTATGATTTTTAAATTAGTGATGCAAATTTTATTTTTAAATGAAATTATAAGTAATTTCATTTTTTAATATTTAGTGTCATATTTAGAAGTATTTTCTTGGTGGGATAGCAGTCACCAGTTAAAATTTTGGAAAACAGTACCCACATATGCTCACCCCTAATAAATTACTGAATGTCAGTGAAAGTAAATTGGTGTTTGGATTTCCTAACTTGCTTCATTTTCTGCCTTGCATGTGCTAATGCAGTGTTGAAATGACTGCACTCCAAATATTACAGAAGCAATGCAATTCTATTACACAAAAGATCTATATGATTCTCTGACAATGTAAAGAAGTCTTAAAATGCCAATTTTATACACTTTGCTCCACTTCCTTTCCTGTCCTTTTGAAAAATACCTCTTCTGTGGAACACCTCCTCAGCCAGGGTAAATTAAGTGCAATTGCTGTTCCCCTGACCTGTGTCAGACCCCTTATTTAGGTAGAATGGCAAGGAAGATTGCAGGCACAGTGTAGATGTGATCACAGCACGTTTTATCAGCTGCCTTCTTTTTATTTGAAAGTGTTTAAAAAGAGAAATCTTGCTGTGACTTATACTAGATGTTTGTTATGGTTTCAAAACAAGGGATATCAAAGGTGGTTTTTTTATTAAAAAAAAAAAAAAAAAAGAAAAGTTGTTGTTCTCCTTTTATTCACTTTTGCCTGGCTTGTGCCCTCAAACTTAATAATGAAAATCTGAGATTCAGATCTTGCAGAGGGAAGATCAACAGTAGAAACAGTGAGTCATTTTAAGAACAGTTTCTTTAGCTGTTGGTGACGCTTTCCATGAAGTCCTTTTACTTGAGAGTTATTTTGTTCTATGATATTAATATTTTCTGCTAGTTTAAGAATAATTTTTGTATTTTTTCTTTTTCTTCAGGAAGCTTTTTGGGCACTCCTAGCAGCATAAAGTCATCTTCTGGAAGTTCAGTTCAGTCTCCCCAGGATTTTTTGAGTTTTACAGAAACAGATCTGCGAAATGATAGTTTCACTCATTCTCAACAGACTTCGTCAACCAAAGATGTACATAAAGGAGAGACTGGGAGTCAAGAGGGGGCTGTCAATTGTTTCACATCCTTAATTGGTCTCCCTTCATCATCAGCTGTTTCCCAATCTAAAAACTTTGACAGCTCACCTGGAGACATAGGTAATTCAAGCCTTACTTCTACAGCATACAAACGAGCTCAAACTTCTGGAATAGAAGAAGAAACTGTAACAGAGAAGAAACGGAAAGGAAATAAGCAAAGTAAACATGGGCCTGGTAGACCCAAAGGAAATAAAAGTCAAGAAAGTATTTCCCATCTTTCAGTTTCTTCTGCTTCCCCAACTTCATCTGTGGCTTCTGCTGCAGGAAGTGTGACGAGCTCTGGTCTTCAAAAATCTCCGACTTTGCTCAGGAATGGAAGTTTACAAAGTCTTAGTGTTGGCTCATCTCCAGTGGGTTCAGGTAGGCATTCGTTGGACTTAACTTTCTTATCTCAAAAGACATATTTGTTATTTTAGCCTTAATTCTGAGTATGCTTTTCAACAACAGAGTAACGTTTCAAGTATCTGGAAAGTCATGTTAGGGAAAAAAAGGTCAAAATTAAGAGTGTAATGGATGGAAGAGTTAAGTTTTGTTCCATAGATAGATGGCAATACGTAGTAGGTGGCTGTATGAGGTTGACCTGTGTATTGACCTATATATGAGATGAATGCAGCTTTTGAGGCTGTGGGGGAAAAAATTAAGTTGTATGAAAACAGGTGCTGTGGAAACCGAGTGATAGGCTTAACTAAATTCAGAGATGGTATATGCAGACTACATGCAGCCTGTATGTTTTTTTTACTTAGAGAAGACAAAATCAGTACTCAAGCATGTCAGCTGTGCTGACTGTCCCAAAATCTTTTTTTCTTTTTCAACTTAGCTCAATTAATTAAAAAACAAAAGGTGTGTATGGAGACATTAGTTTAAACACATAAGAGGGTATTTCTGAATCTGGACTCCTGTGTAGCCAGATGATGGTTTCATGCCCTTGTGTATTTTTTTCCAATTGAAATTGGCTGGTTTGTTCTTCCTCTATTCTAAATGTGTATACGATTTGGGCTGTGAGAGGCTTTCTGTTTCCAGTAAATCTGTGTGTGGAGTGATGTTGCAGAATACTGTATTTACTGAAGTCTGTCTTGCTTTGAAGTTTCCCTTGAGGTCTTTATATTTGGTTGAAAACAATAGCAAACAAAGTATCTGATACTCATAACTTGAAAATTTTATCATTTTTTATTGTTCTTTTTTCGGGTTCATTTTCCTTTTTTGAGGGCGAAGGAGAAATGAAACTTAAATGTTTGGTTATGGGCAGGTTTTTATTCTTGTACATGGTTTTCATTGTATGCAATATGTAAGTTTAAAAGTATATATGCTTTAAAAAACAGAGGCTTCATATTTGCTTCAGAATAAGGAAGATACTTAAGAACTGCACCTTGATCTCAAAAATACTTAAGTCCTTGTTAGTTGTAGGCAAATAATGATTTTTATTGAGTGTAATAATAGCAGTAGCAATAGAAAAATATTTTCTCTGCATAGAAATTGATCGGGTGAAATGGTATGTGGCAAAACTTCATAGCTCACTGTCCATCTTGATTGAAGTGCAGTTTTAGAAACATGTTAACCTCGTATTTGTTATCGTCAGAGATCACCCAACACAGATAAGTATCCTGATGAGTTGAGTCTAAACTTTCTTATTCCTCTATAATCCATTTGAGGTGTGTTTTATCTGAGGTAACAGATGGAAGTACAAGCTCTTATTTTGAAGAAAATGACCTGTATTTCCTGCTTTATAATTGTCCCAGAATATTCTGGTCTTGTCAGCTCCTACAGCAGGCCTTTTTCTGGCCAGGTCCATCCTTGCTTCCTTTGTCCTCTTTATTAGATCTCGTTCCTCCATCTGTTTATAATGTTAAACACATTGTGTGAAAAGCTTTGAAATACATGGATGGGAACACCATGTAAGTTTTATTAAAGTTATCATGATATGGAGCCTCGAATTTCACCTCGGTTAAGCAAACTTAGATTCTTGCTCCCCACCATTAGCCCTGCCCTCCAAGCCAGCGCTATTTAGAAAGGTGCTGAAGAACATATGTATAAACAAGCAACCTCCCCCTCCCCAAAACAAAACAAAAAAAAGCCCACAAAACCCAAAGAAGCAAAACCAGATGGGAAGTCTGCCTTTGAGCTCCAAATTCATCCACAAGCTTATGTTTGAGTCTGGGCATATTGTTTTAATGTACTTTTCTCTCTGTTTTCCTCTCTTTCTTTTGGTTGTAGTGCTGCTTTCCTCACTTCATCATAAGCATTTTCTGGGTTTAGCAGTCCATTTACAATTTTGTTACAATGAGGAAGGGCACGTGAGTGTTATCAGTATTATCAGAAGCATACATCTTCTCATATACGATATGCTGATTTTTCCCTTCCTTTGAGATGTCTGTGTATTGTCCAGTAACAAAATAGGACAAGTGAATCTAAACTATTTGAACCAAGTATCATGTAAATGTAGTGAGAAGAAATGTAGAGGAAGTCGAGCCAAAAAGTTCATACCAAATCATACTGAATCATTAATGTATTATTTTAAAGAAGCAGAATCAGGGATTAGTGAGACCATGCTAAGTGGAGCATTTGAGGCACTTTGTCAACAATTTCCTCTTTTTTTTTTTTTAATTTCCTTATGAGTTATAGTTACCTTAAACTATCATTCCTTCTCCATTCTGTTAAGTCTGTTTGTCAAGATCCATAAAAATTACAAAAATCATTCCAAATGCGTGATAATCCTATTCACAGTTGATGTTGAAATTAGATGATAGATGAAGGAAAGCACATTTAAAAAAGTAATGCCAATTCATCATGTGTTATTTATGCATGTTCCATAAAACTGTCATTCAGAATAAGTGCATTCAGCTCATTTTCTGGAAACATTTGTCATCTCCAAACTTCGTTCAGGTCCACAGAACTTCTGGTTTACTGCTTGGTAAGATGAGAGATGTACTGTTAGCAGTGTAAGGCCATGCAATTAGAAGCTGGTACAATGCTCGGATTTAGTACAGTTGCCACGCCACTGATCTGATATTTCTGAAATTTTGAGCACTTGAGTTTTTCACTCCTAATGCTCTGTACAACCTGAAATGAGACACTGTATGCATTAGTTTGACAGTTTACTTACAGAAAAGAATGTAATTTAAAAAATGAAGTAAAATTTAAATGGTAGGGTAATAAAGAATTTTTATATCCAATTAACATTTTAATAATACCACTCTCCTTGTTAAAAATACAGCTACTTTAGCCAATAGCAGCTAATTTGCAATCCATACCTATTTTCCTGGTGGAAATTCACAGTCAGTATAAGTTTGTCTAGTAAGACATCAGTCAGTTGTCAGTGGGAGTTACGTAGGGCAGATAATGCTTTTCCCCAAAGTGGATTTTGCCTGCGTGCTGTGTACTGTAAATTAGGACTGTTCTTCGGAGTGATTTCAGGATCTGGTTTTGTTTTTCTTTCAACTTTAAGATTTGTTTTAGTTGTATTCACAGGATTAGGTTCTGTCTGAGCATCCTTCTAGGGAATAATCCTTAAAGATTTCTAGTCCTTCTAGCTTTTCTAGTCAGGTAACTGGATGTAGAACAGGCAGCCTTTCTGCTGAAGATTTTTCTTCTTGCAACAACGGTGATTAAAGAACAGAGAGCTTTCATCCCAATGACTGGCATCTTGTCCCATTGCTTACCTGTGCTAATAGTAACAAAATGGATCAAATAGGTTTCTTTTATCATATTTGCATTTTAATTCAGTGGTAGTGCGTTTAGTAATAATGTTGTTCATGAGAAGAAACATGCAGTTAGGGTAAATAATTTTCACACAGTCTTTATTTTTCATTTAAGCAGCTCGGACAGGCTTTGGCCCCTCTGTTTGGAATGCACTCCAGTGAGCGGAAAACTTAGGGGAACTTGCATCCCAAAGCAATAGGAAAAAATCCACTTTGTGACATACAGTGCCTTCTGACTTGTGGGGTAATGCCGCAGGGTAAAATGAAAAGCAATCAAAGTGTAAGTAAAGTAAGTATAGTAAGAAGTAAATTGAGCTTTGTCTTCTATGGTAGGTGAAGTTCTCACAGTTGTTGTGCACGGATACTTGCTGCTAGAGGAACGGCAGTGCTTGAAGCAAATAGGGACTCCTCTCTATCTCCTCCAGTTCGGTTCTTGATTTCAAGTGCACAGCCAATTGTATAGTGCCAGCTGTTGCTGAGGGCCTTCAAAGGATCATTTGTTTCAATATTTGAATTTTTGCATAATATTTTTATGCCTTTCTGAGTACTTCAAATCCTAAAAGAACCTATAGAGCCCTGTTCCCCTTCCAAATTGGTCTTCAAAATGCTGAGACCATGCTTTCTGGAATTTCTTTGTCACAGTTGAAGCAACCTTGTAATTTGTTCCTATGTTATTATTTATGTAGCAGATGTGTTCTCCTCTAGATCAGTGTTCAGAACGCTCTGGTTGGTCATACAAGACAGTTTTTACAATAAAGGACGTATCCAAACCCAGTATTGTATTTAAATATAGCAATGCTTCAAACTCTGGTTTAGAAGCAATAGATGTTTTTGGCACAGGCCCCTCTGGTTTTATCTTAAGCTTCACCCAGTCTAATTTTCATATTTATGTAGGAGTTTACTAACTGCTTCAGAATAGCCAGTGTATTTTAGTCATCTCGCTCATGTGGTTCCAGCCGTGATGATTCCTCAGCTGTTTGCTAGGCTGCTGTGCAAGGAGATGATCTTACTGTTAAGCTCATTGCTGTGCTGATGATAGTAGAGAAAGCTGAGCTAAGCAGATCAGTAATTTAGAGTCATTCTCATGGAGTTCGAGTCCCTCAGAACTCATGCTCAGTCTTCGTGATGTTATATTTAAATTCCCTTGTAGCCTTTGACTTACAAGCTAAATCTATTGGGGGAAAGAGTTTAGATAAAACTATTCTGAAACAGTTTGTGCTGTTGTTAATCAGCTAGGTGCCCCAGAAGCCAAAGCAGAAAAAGAAATTCTTCTGTGTTAAAAACCCTGTTTGTATTGCAGATGGGGGAGGATGGAAGGGACAAAGAGATGGTAGTAGATATTAATGACCTGTAGGACTAAGCAGGCTGTGTAGGAAACACAAAGCAGAATTCTTGTCCAAAGTTCTTCCTGAGATGTTTTGGGAATACTGCTCTTGTCATCCCTGTGGTACTCATTTCAAGAAGTGATAGTGAAGTTATAGTAATATAAATTATTTCAGATAGTACAACTAATAGAGTACTTAGTTAAAACTTTTTGGAAAAAACAACAACAACAAAAACAAATAAACAAACAAAAAAAACACCAAACTGAGCAGAAAGATGCAATAATTTGTAGATTACTGTATTTAATTATAATACTTATTTCCTCCTAAAATATAAATATAGAACAATTGAGAAGAGATATAAAATGTTCAAGTTTTTTCAAATGACCTTTTCAGAGAGTCTTAAGCTCTATGATAGACTCAAAAGTCCTGGAGAGCATTTACAACAAAATGGTTTCAAATCAGTGTGATTGTAATTGTTATGCGGGAAGAACTAATATTTTGATCAAGAATTTTCCATTGGTAATTGCACCACGACAGAAGAACAAAAATGCAGACCTATAGATGGGCTACTGTGAGCAAGAAGTATTCAGCCTTTCCAGCGAAAAAAGTACACGTTTTTCTTCTCCCAAAGAACTTTAGATTTTTTTTTTTTTCCTGAGTGAAAACAGGTACAAGGGCTTTCTGAAGTGATTATGTTTCCCAGGAAGGGGAAGGTAAGTTAGAACAACTAAAGTGTGGATTGCAGGTGCTTAGGTCTGCTTACAGCAGAGAAATTCTTGGCATGAGTAGAAGTGATTTCACCTGAGTAGTTAACTGTTGTATGAGAACTGAGTGTCTGTCAGGTTAAAATGTATATTTTGAAGATTACTTACTTGAAACTAGATTCCCAAATTATAGTGTCACCCTGAACATTAGTTTCTAGTTATACATAGGTATGATGGATTTTGAAATATATTTATTTAAAGCTGATGATATACTTACGGTGCTCTGGTAATCAAAAGCAAACAGTATGTTTAAATTACTATGTACTTCTAATACATTTTGGATTTAAAAAAAAAAGTACATGGGAAAGTGGTTATTTTCCTGAGTTTCCTCTTATGTCTTCCATTTAAAAACAAAATGTGGAAGTTTTTGGTAGTTCCTCATTTCTGCAGAAAGTAGTAATCTCTTTTTTTAAACAACTGAGCAGAAAGATGCAATAATTTGTTAATTATTGTTTGAAGTTGTTTTTATTCAAGCTTTGCCAATCTTCTACCCAAATACGAATTTCACAATTATTAAAATAAATTTGGTAGGTCTAGATTTTTGTCCATGAAGAATTATTTGCAAAGTTAGCATCTAAATATGATATATGTGCAACATAACAAGTACCTCCATGAATACTTTGTTCATTCTTGGCTATGTCTGTACTAGCAGAGAAGAAAATGGACTGGGCATAAAGGTTAGTTAAGGCGCTGTGCTTACTGCTTTTCACACTCACCTACAGATCTATACTGTTTGGTGGCGGGAGGTTTTCAAAGAAGTCTATCAGTTTTTTGTGAACTGTGCTTTTAGGTTATTCTTGACCTGTTGTAAGTCTACCATATGCTGTGTATTTGTTAGGGTTTAGGCTTGAATTCTTAATAAAAATTGTGTATTTGAGGTGTGGGCAAACTGCACTACATGGATGATAACTAGCTGGCAGCTTTGCTCTTACTGGTGCCTGCATAGTGAATAAAATAATCTGGTCAGTTTTCCCGAAGTTGATTATCTTTACAGATGCATCCAGTAAAAGTAGGTAGTGTTATTATATTAAAAAAAGAAAAGGGGAAAAAATGTTCTGAAATTTCTAATTTTGAGCTTGGATTATGCCAAATTTTTTGTCTCTTTTTACAAAAACTAAGAATTAAAATTTAAAATAAGAGGGGAATATGGAGATGCTCTGAAACAACAAAGATTTCTCTCATAGCAGATGCCATTGTTGAACGTGGTATTTGTTTTGAAGGTGTGGAGGTCTTTTGTGGAGGATCAAGTAAATCTTTTGTGAAATTCTCTTGTTGTGTGGAAAAGAAGTGAGATACAGGTGTTGTTTCCTTACTTGTAACTGCTTGGTTCCCAGGATCTCCTTTAAAAATTACACTTTTGAAAACCTCTTCATTTTTTACCTTATTTTGTACGTGTGTGTATATTTTTAAATTAAAATGTACATCCTTGAGTGTGAACATTTTCCAGCATCTGGAGCCAATTTACCGGAGCACAGCATTCCTTGTAAGTCAAATGCAAGATAGGCATCAGTCTTTTACCTCCATAAAGTCTGCTGAAGGTGACAGGAGAGCATAAAGTGTGTGGGCGGAAGGAGGGAGAGAAGGGGCTTGACTGTAAAAGTGTTTCAGTTGCTTTTGGTTTGTTTCTTGTCTACCCTTCCTTAAAAACTGTACTTTTCAGATCGTACGGGCTTTTAGGTCTGTCAAAAATCAAGCTTAGCTGAAAACCAGTAAGGGATGTGTGTTTGCTGGTAGTATTTGCAGCGTGTTTGTACCTCTGAAGACTGGCCAGTTGCTGTGGTAAAATTGTTCTTTTTGTTGTTGTTCTCAATCAGAGAGGAATTGTACTTAGCTTAGGTTAAATATTATATCCATTTGATGTGAGGAGAAGAGCAGCAGTATCAGAAGTTAAACTGTGACTGGAAGCTGTTTCAGGATTAAGATCAGAACGAGTAACTTGCGTGGAAGAGGCTCTGATGTCCAGAGCCTGTTGTAGATTATTGTAATCCTTTCTGAGACTGGGAAGTTTTAAAAAGAAAATACAAAGGCAAACACCACCACAAAATAAGCAAAAAAACTAATGTAATATAGTGGTATAAGGAAGGTTAGATATCTTAAAATAATTGAGGGTTTAACTGAAAGAATGGGGACAAATCCATTAAGACCTAAAATTACGGATTCCTGTTCTGATGCACCTCTCAGGAGCTCAACATCGTTTTTAAACAGATAGACAAAGCTTCTGATTATCAACTGCTCCTTTCCTTATGCTTTCTTGTTGTTCATATAATTTATTTTTGTCTCTTAAACAGGTTAAGTAGGGGTGATAGGAGGATTCGAAAACCTAAGGCTTTCGAAGCTCCTCATAGCCTGCGCTGTTGTGTGGTATGGTGTGTGTGGCTTGGTACCACCTTAGGGCACGTGTACTGCAGAAATTCTTGCTCTGTAGTGCAATATTGGGATATTTGAAACCAGGCAGTGTGGATGCTGACAAACTGAATACCTAGCTCTAGTTAAAATGTTAGAAACCACGTTTTTTATTGGCATAGTTTTTACAGAGAGGATTGAAGATTCAATATCTTTTGTATTTCAGAACACTTTAAAATGGAAAACTGTACAATCCAGCATCTGTTGAGATGTAATGATTTGGCTTAGCTACACTAACTGACAATATATCCACTACCTTTTAACTGTATGTCAGTTCCTGATGCTTCGTAACTGGTACCTCTCCTAGTTGCTTAAAACCTGCAGGATCTTTGAGTTGATTCAACTGGATGCAAGCCCATTTTCAATAAATTTCCCCAGCGTAAATAAAATGCAGAAAGTTGGCACAGATAAGCCAACAGTGTATTTCCAGAAGATTATTCAAGTAACCCTCTCTTTCAGGAGTGTCAGGCATAATTTAAAAAATACTGTAGGAGTTTTATATGCAGGTATGCTGTACATAAGAAGCGTACTGTCAAAATACCTAGCAAAGTAGTTTTTATAAGAGCTTGTGTGGTGGTAACTCAAAAAATAGTAAGTGAAACTATTCTCTACTGATAAAAAAGCTGCTTCATTTCTAATCCTGATCTGGACTTTAAAATGGAATTTTTGCCAATTTGAACTGAGCTGGGATTTAACAACTACTTTAGATGTAAACTCACTACTTCATATTGCTCTTATACTTCTAATTTTTATTCAGCTTTAAGAGTATAGTTCTTTTTCAAAGTCAGAGCTGGTAGATAACTTAAGGTGATTGCAAGAAGACCATCGGGATAACATAAACAAATGTGAATTTTGAATGTGATCTGGCTTGCTGCACGTTTTTGAGCAGGAGTTATATGCAGAGGTTAAAAAAATAAAATGCTGGGGGTTCTCATTAGACTAAATAACTTGAATTACTGTTCCCCCCCCAAAACCAAACAGGCAAACAAGAAACCAGTATCTTCTCTGGTCTTTAGAACTGCGTAGTTCTAGGAACTTTGATTGAGAAGAGATTCATGAAAGCAGTGAACAGAGCTGAAGAACAGTAGCGTGGGTCTGGGGATTTTGCATGAGTAATCCTATCATTTCACTTGTTCTTGACTTATTTAATGCTTATTTCCTTTTTTTTTTGTTTTTTTTTTGTTTTACACACTTAGGAGAAGGATTTCCTGACAGCAGGAATGACTAGAAGTTGCAAGTAATTTTTTAAACCAAAAAGCAACCCATAAGCCATTAATGAAGTTTCTTTCATGTAAAAATCTCAAATGCAGATTTAAAAAAAAAAAGAAAAAGAAAAAAAGAAAAAATTGTGCAATGACTATTACAGGCTGATTCCTAATCTGAAGAATTCAGTAGTTGATTAGAGCAAATAACCTATTGGGGTAGAAAATCAGTAGACCTTTTTTCTGTTGTAGGATTAGTGGTAAGCTTGGAATTTACTTTTTGTATGCGTAAGCAATTCTCTTAAAAACAGGTAATGAGCAGGAAAAGGGTGGTGACTCAGATGTAGGTGGTGATACACAGTCGGTTCTGATATATATTGAAACTGAAATTAGTAAACTGGAAGCAACAAAGTCTTCCTGACATTGTGAACAGCATTGGTTCTAAGGAATAATAATTGTGAGGTTTTAAAGCCAGCAGTAGCAGCTACCATAAAGACTAGATGAGGCTTTCAAAGGAAGGATTCAACCATGACTAGGAATAAGGTTCATAAGGCAAGCAGAGATGGAAAATAAAGGAAAACAGTGTGAAATACAATATTAAAACATATATTTTTTTGACATACATGATCACTGTTCACCATCCCTAACCTTTCCTGACATTTCAGCTTGCTGGAGTTCAGTGGCTTGGCTGTACACTGCAGGAGAAGTCTGGGTGGCTGGGATGGCTCTTCAATCAGGGGAAGTCAGGAAAGGGCAGCTGCCAGGAGAGGCACTTGTACCAGGAACCCGGACAGTAGCTCTTCTTTCCTTCCAGAATAAAACACCTTTTTCTTCTTCTACCTTCTACTTGTGTGTGATTTGGGGGTGGGAACCGTACTTTTTCTGTTCTGTGTTGAGGCCTGGGGAGAGTCTAGGATGAGCTTCGTTAGTCATCTTGATTAGGAGACACAAGGAGGGCTGACCTGGTGTTGGCCCTTTGTGTAACTGTATACAGTCAGCATTGGGATGGTTTGTTCCAAAGGAGTCAGGTTAAGCAGGATGTTTGCTTGATGTAGGATTCCTTACATCTCCTCTCTAGGTTGAATATCAGTGACTTGTTCTGTGAGTCCACCTCTTCCATGAATTGGTCTAAATTTTTTTGAAACCATTTATGCTGTTAATACCTGAAATATGGTAGGTGAATTTCATGTTTATGTGTGGTATAAGGAGGTACAGGATCTTCATTCTTTGTATCAGCAATCTTAAGGATTTAAAAAACAAAACTTGTGAAGTGAAGATCAAAACTTTCATGACGTATTTGTGTAGCACATGCTTACTGAGAAAAGTTCATTCTGATAAACACGGTAGCAGATCATTAATGTCTAATACGTGTCCAAGAATCGGTACTGTTCTTCTAAGGATTTAGTAGGCCAGGGATGCTTAAAAGGACTTTCTGTCCATGTGTAACAGTTGCAGTCAGAAGGAGTTAGACTGCAGCTTGTTCCTCTCACTTGTCTTTAGCTCTGCTCTTGAGTTGCCAGACAACTGCTTGTGTTAACCCTATATCTCCGACAAGGGCTACGGAATTGTTTTGTCAGCTCTTTAACCGTATCTCTTCCTAATTTGTCTCTGAAGTATGTGTCCTGTGGTAGTAAATTATTCACTGGGGTATATCTGGTGTATTCTGCTTGAAGACTCTCTGAAAGATCTGAGTGATGTTTGGGAACGCGATGCATGTGGTGGTTCAGGTTAGCGGCTGTCCCTGTGTTGTGTAATTTTAAAGAAACAAAATCAAAAATTACAGCTTCAGGCAATCCAGAGTGTGCTTGTTTAAGGGAAGGAAGATGATGATAGAACTAAAGGCTCCTTAAATTTGAAAGGGGCTTTCCTCAGTACCGACAGCAATGGTGGATCAAAATGGCCGCTGTTCCCTCTGTGGAAAAATTGAGCATAGCTGGAACGAATTGATATTATAATCAAATAATGGCTGGCAGAGCAAGTGTGGGTGAAATGCTTCAGCTCGTAAGGGTGGCAGACATCAGTTGCAGCCTCTCCTCTACACCTGGGTCAGAATTAGTCCCGATAGTTTAATTTATATGAACACAGTAAAGCCGTACTATCTCCACATTTTAGTGAGATTATATATATATAACCATGTAAAGTAGTACTTTTGATTTTTTTTAAGTGAATTTTCGTACAATGTTATTAAATCACTAAAAACTGTTGAGGAGTTTAAAATTGCTCATTTCTTTTTTATTAGATTTGTGAGTTTTCATCAAGACTCATTTAGGATTTTGTATATTGTGACTTTTTTCCTTGTAATACAAAATTTCAAAAAAATTTTTTTACATTATGGACTTGGTCTGTAGTGATGTGGCAGTTATAGTTAGTATTGCTGTTTTCTTCTGGTACTATTTTTTTTTTTTTTTTTCTCATGGAAGTATTTTAGACTAGTTATTAAAACCTAGGCAGTAGGTAAAAGGCAATGATTTTAAAAAATGGTTTCTAAATTAATTTTGTGATTTTCTTATATCAATGGCAAAAGTTAAAGTTGTCTTTATTTTAGTTCTTTTTTTTTTTTTGATTTCTGATGTTCAGAAAAATCTGGCAGATTAAAGAGGAAAAAAAAACAGGCTATCAGGTAGCTAGCTGCCAGTTGAGAGACTAAAGGAAAAAAACGGCATAAATGACAGTCGTCCTGTTAGAATATGAACATTAATAGACCTCTTATATTACATCAGATGTCGGAGGCTGATGCTGTTTAAAAAAGAAAAAAAAAATTACCCGTGGAAGTATTGCAGGGGTGTTCACTATATGCTGGCACTCAAAATCATTCATTCTATCATCTTGTCAAAACAGACATACATGCTGAGGGCTTCATTCGTTGTTAGTGTGCAAAAATGAAGTGGTAAATTGAAAATAACATGTAGTTGTGAGTTCATCATCATAAGTACGAATAAAGGGGTGATGCAAGTGGAGGAGGTGTGCCATCAGTCTGAGTGCCGTCACCTCGGGACTGAGCATCAGGGTGCTGGGTTACCACGGTGGCTGAGCCCTGGAGCAGAGGACGAGAGTATTCACGGTCACTTCGTGGGCAGCTATCTGTGCTCTCAAGGTGACAAAAAAAAAAAAAAAAAAAAAGCTTGAAGGAAAGGAAGTTCATGTGAGCATCTCATGCTGGAAGTTCTTTCTGGGTGTCCGAGTCCCTCCTCAGCTGGTCACCCTAATGCCTGGGAGAGACAATCTGCTCTGTGTTCACCTATGGATCTAGCAGTGAAGCAGGAGGGATGCCTCGTGATTAAAATTAGCGAGGCAGCTTCAGTTGAAGTTTCTAAATTTGTTGCGGACAATGAAATTAAAATCGGTCTTTTGTTGGGGAGACTGATCGTCCCGGGGAAGGCTGTGACTTTTTATTTGCAGCGGGAGCACACAATGCAGCTAATTGGCGTGTGCTGGCATGTTCTCATTGTACCGGGCGTTTAAAAGCTAACAAACACTGACAAAAGAAATATAAGTAAAAAATTACAGCAGATAGATATAAATCCATTTTACAATTTGAGCTCCTGTAAATGATCAGAGCTCTAATACAAGAAAGATGTATTCAGGTATATTATTGTTCACTGAAATTCCTGTCTATACATATATTCTTTTGTGCGTCTGTTAAACATGATCTTAACATGAAGCCCTTTTTCTCCTAACTCAAAAGCTCTCTCGAAGTTGATGAATACCATACATAATGGTAAGTTATATTAGAATCTTTTTCAGAGGTTCATTTATCACAAAGGGTAGCCTTTTGTGGAAAATCCTGATTGAAGGTCTGCATATTCTATTGATTGGGTGAAATACGGGTCTGCAGCGAGTCAATTGTTCGGTACTTGAGTGAAAACTTTGTAGATTGTCTGCAGGAGCCTGATAGGTCAATAGTTCCTCAGTTCTCCTTTGATGATCTTTTTGTGTGTGCGCAGTAAAATGATAACAGTTTTATTCTAGTTCTGAGATTCTTTTCTTTAATTTTGTGAATAGTGTTTCTAGTTCTTCTTCTGTGCTCCATTCATAGGTGTGTTACAGTGGTATCTACCTCAGGAATTCTCCCACTTACTTTCCTGACTACTTAAATTACTACGAGTAATGCATGTGAAGGTATCCGTGTGTTGTCCCTTCTTTGTTCCGACAGCCCAGTGCTGCCCGTTTGTGCCATTGCTAACGGTACTATCAGTTTCACAGGGAGCAATATTGAATCTTTAATGTATCTGATTGCAGCTTCCCTCTAGTATTCGGTGCTAGCTTTGTACCCCTAGTTCTGTATTCACTCATACTGAGTGGAAATGAAATAGAGCTTATTAAATTAGAGCTTGGTTTACTTTTTCAGGGCTTTTGTTCATTTATAGGAAACAATCGTAGCTATATTCACAAGTTACTGAAAGATTTTGGAGGGAGTATTTACAGTTAAAACACTCATGAAGATAATTTTGAAGATGTTCAACCTTATTTCTCAATGTTGTATTTAACTGGCATCAGGAAATCTAGTAGTAAAAACTGGAGTTTTTTAGTTGGTGTCAGTCAAAGAGAATTATTTTTCTTGTATGTGTATGTGGGAGGGGCAGTGTGATATGCATTGTAAATTGTACTGACATGGAGTTCAGCAAATGCAAAAGAAATCAAATGTTTAATCTTTGCATGATGAAGTTCTTCACATTCTAAGCTAGTGATCATTGAGATTTTATAGGACTTCTGCTTTTCACACTGTTGAAGCCACAAATTACGTGTTAGACAGATGTCAGTAGTGGTGGGTCTCTTATTAAAAAAAGTTTATATTTCATAGTCTACATGTGATGAGAAATACTGAAATTTCTCTAGATTTGCTTTGCTTTAGTAAAATAGGTTTAGCTTTTTTCCTTTTGATATAGGGTTTCCCTCTCACTCTCCCAGGTGTACAGTGCTCTGAACCAGCTTTGAGATGAAGGAAAGCAAGCTCACCATTTTTCTGAACAAAAATAAAACAGCTGAAGGGTATCTGACAAAGTGGGCTGAATTTGGACTTGGTGAGTTTCTGCTGTTTTATAAGCAGAGCATTTTTGCTGTGTGATGTCATGGAGATACAGATTCACAAGGGAATGCAGAACAGAAATTGATGGGACACCATTTGTCGTTACTTCTTTCCACGTTGCAATTTTTTCAGAACTGATTGTGTATTTGTAACTCCAGCACAGAACTTGGGAGGGCATAGATGGACGTGGTTACTTAATGTTGTGTGCTTTCTTGTTAAGCTTTGTAAGAACTCGTTCTTGTGGCGAGTATAATTGTTACCTGTATGTTCATTTCAGAACAGTGTTTGGACAAGGTTTATCATCTAATCTGCCCTTTCTTTGGTGTGTGTGTGCGCACATGCATGTGTGTTTGTGTGTTTTAGCTGCCTTCCCATGTTTCTTTAAATAAAATTTTAAAGTTGGTTTCTTTCCCTCCTCCCCAAACCCTGTCTTGCAGTTTTTTTAAACACCAAGGAAAGATCGTGCAGTGTGTGTAGGATGGAAAGAAGATATTAAAACTTGAGATGGTATTTAGGTATTTAGTATTTAGGTTACTCCAACAACGTAATCATCTGACTCATAAGCTGAGTCTGAGGCATTTGTGTTGTCTATAAGAGTTTTAATGGAGACGGTGCATCTAGAGCTCGTTTTTCATTGCACTGAGTTTGTTGGCTGCCTATCAGCAAGAAAGTACCAAAAAGGGAAAGAAAAAAAAAGAAAGTTCTGGCTTGAATGGAGACAACTACGAGTTTGAAACAGTTTTGCTTGATAGCTCTGGTTAGTATTAAGGTGAGGGTTGAAACCAGTGAGTTGATTTTTGTGCTGACAAAGTGCAAAGGAGGAAGAATGACACCTGAAGGCTTGAACACGTTTGAAAGAGTTGGTTGAAAAGGAGGACTAGAAAATGGAGTCTTGCAAGCGGCATCTTTCAATAAAAATATCTGCCTTAATAGAAGAGAGCCAGGACACTTGAAGACAGAAGTGGTACACTGCAGTTTTGTCAGTAAGCGACAGTACTCGGTTCTTTGGTTCTTGATTTTGGTAAATATTACAGTCAATTTCTTCTATTTTGCATACTTTTTGTGTTTTAAAAAATGCAGTTGAGAGATCTGAAACGTTCACTTTTATTCATGGTGTGACAACTTCGTGCTTCTTAGTCTTACTCTGGACCTTCCAGTCACACTTTCTGTATTTGACCTTGAAGTCTCATCTCTTTTGCGCCATCTTTTATCACTGGAAAGCAGGAGGAGGGGATGCAGGCTTACATGTCTGCTGGGGGATTTTAGGGCATACTTAAAAAAAACACCACCACAAAAAACCACCCGCAGCTATGGGGACTAATGACCTGAAGGTTGTAATTTCATGTTAAGAGCTAGCTGTAAACTGTGATGGTTGGTTGTAGCCTTTCTCTGGCTACTTCTGTTCTTACTTGTTCTGTCTGCTCTCAGTTTTATTTCTTACTCCTGTGTCTATTTTTGGGTCTACTTTCACCGTTTGTCTTAGGCTATTTTTGAGTCACAATGTTGAGAGCTCTAGCACAGAACAGACAGCCATCGTGTCAGTTCCAGTACTGTGGTCATCTTTGGAAGATAGCGTCCCTGCACTAGCAACTTTACAGCTCTACGTGACTGGTCTCAGCATCAATGTGGGCAAAATTTGGTATATATGCGATGGATTTTTTTTAGCATTTTTTTCCCTTAAACTAGGGAAAGTATCTACTGAGCATGGATATTAAAGTTTTTTGATCCTAGCTAAAGTTGGGCAGACTTTACAGTATAGATAAAAATTACATCTGCCTGTGGTGAAGCATGGGGATAGCAGTGCTCAGCTAACCTGTATAAATGCTTTTTTTCTTTCTTTTTTTTTTTTTTTTTAAAGGTAGAGAAGGGCAATTTACGAAGGTGATTGAATTAGTTCCTTTCTGCTTATTTTAATTCCTGGCATTTTTTCAGAGTATTGACTAAAGGGCTCTCACTGTTCAGTTGTCAAATATTGCAACCTTAAATGTAACTGCTTGCCCATGAGTTTCTAAAATACCATTTTAAAGCTTTATTTATTGGTAATGACACCTATGTAGTCTATTAGCAGTTAAAGCAAGCCAGCTGTTTGCCACAACCAGAAATAACTAATCACAACAGAATTAATTCCCTTGTTACTCATGTTAGCCTCTCTAATGTTCCTGCTTTCCCAATTCTGTCTCAGTCAAGCATCCTGCAGCATACCTGCAAAGACACTAACTTCAGATCATAGGAATACGAAAGGAGAAAACTTTTAGAAGAAACTCCTTTAAATACTACATTCCTCTTCACTGCTAACAGATCATAGTGCTTCCAATGACTCCTCATTTCAGCACTGAGATAGATTGCTGTCAGACTGACTTGAAGTAATGGTAGGTTTTCTGAGATCTGAAGTTGTTTTTAAAATTTCCAGTGAGAACGTAATGTTTTGGCTTATCACACGTCATGTTCCTACTTGGGAATACTTGTTTAATGAGCCTAATATGGTTTTATTTTTAGTGTAAGTCATATTATAGCTACTTAAATGTGTATGTCTTGGATCATAAAGACAGAAGTTAATTTATAGAAGCCATAGTCTGTATTTATCAGTTGCTCTTCCATATTTGTCTAACTTCCTCTTGGGAAGATATTTCCGTGCTTTTACATATTGGACCTTCGGGTTTTTCCTGTACTTCTGAACATATTGTGCGTATCTCAGATCTGACCATGTAGTTCTGGATCTTACTGATCTTCTTCTACAAGAGATATTCAGAACTTATTTAATCATTCTAGAATAAGCATGTAATTCTTAACATGTCTCATTTTATAAAGCTACATTATTTATAGATGTAAACCTTACGCAGGCTGTTACAAAGCATCTCAAAGATACAGTCTGTGAAGTCAGAACTTCTGAAGGCTTACAGTTATAAAGCAAGTAACGAATTAGGAAACTTTTCTTCACAGTGATCTCTACTGATGCTTTCATCAGGGTGATTTTTAGCATAGTTATGATAGCACAGAAGTCAATAGGGAAAGAAAATTAAGATATGCAGGCTTTTCTCCTGTAAAATTAAGCATGTAGTTATGCTGTTGAGGACAACAATGGGTCCTATTTCCCTATTAAAGATGTTTCTGTAGAAGAATAAAAGCAAGACCAACAGTTCCCTTAAATCAGTAGTCACATTATCATCTCAGCCTTTTGTACTTCCTTTTAGTATGTGATGCTGTAATATAATATATTGAATAGACCTAGATACCACCTGGAGCAAGCTTATAAACAACAGTATAGGTATCAGTGGTGCCAACTTTGGACCAAGACATTGTTCCTAAGTTACTTTCAGCTTGGCTATTAATTATATTTTTGGAGGCATTGTAAGGGTGGAATGAAAATCTGTCATAGGATCAGCATGATGGGATAATCCTTGGTATCCCAATCTGTATGAGCAGTCACGGTGGTGAGAAGACTGTACGCCTCTAGTACAAGTATGAGGGAGCAGTCTGCATGGTAAGAAACAAGCTGGAAGTGAAAAGGCAAAGTTACAGGGACTGAAAACTTAGGAGAATCCTTTCAGCTAGTGGTTTTGAGTGCTGTGGTGGGACAAGGCAGGAATGATGTGCTTCGTGGCTTGGCACTGATGTTTCTTGGACATGTCCCAGAGGTGTATGTGGTACTTGCTGGAAGCACAGCTTAGAGCGACATATTCCCCTCTAACCTGTTCTTAGAAGAAAAAGGAGAAATTACCTTGGAATTTCTGGAAGGTTTCAAAACTTTCTCTGCAAAGATGATTGTAACTCGTATACCAACCGGCGTGCTTCTCCAGGCTTTCTGTTGTGACACACAGGTTCTCCCCATTCCTCACAAACCCCTTTCTGTGCTGGGATCCCCCTTCTTCCCGAATTACCTTAGGATCTTGCAACTCCGTCATCAATATCGACCTCTTTCTCATCTAAGAATCATCCTGTCAAAATGGCTGCCGCTGTCACAGGAACTGATAGCGCTGTGTCCTGTCATACGCTGGGCCTCCGCCCAAACGCAGCCTGTCTGCCCCACAGCCTTGTCCTAGGGCGTGCTGTGGAAATCTACATCGGTTCAGAAAGGCTTGCAGGAAATCCACTGGGGCAAAGCTGGAAGCAGATCCAAGGCTATTAAGTACAAAGGCCATGCCTGAAGCTCAAAACCTGTAAGTCATAGATTTCTGGAGGCTGGGGGCATATTTGAGGGAGGTCTTACCTTGTACGTACTCCCTGCTTGTGCTTTTCCTTGTGCAACTGCTACTGGGCGCAATAAACTGGTATTTATTTATTTGTTTGTGCTTAGCATTAGATTCACTTTAGCTTATATTTTGTCTATATGGCAAAATAATGAATTGTGGCATAGTTTTCTTCAGTTAACATTCCATTAGAGTAGAATGTGTTCTTGTTTAAAAACAAAACAAAACAACACTAGAACAGCTGGTTGCTTATCAACAGCCGACTGCATTAAAAGGCACTTTTTCATTTTGCTCTGTATAGAAAATTGTTGTGGTTTTAGGGTGGATTTCCTGGCAATCGTCACAGGAAGTGGAGGTGCTGGGAATGTGTATATAGTTTATTTTTTTCTCAAGAAGCTCCTTGTTCTTAAAACTTCGATTTATGTGGGCTTCACTTCAAGACTGATTTTTTTTTTTTTTCCCTCCCTCTGCTTCCCCCCAAGTGGGAAGGCAAATCTTAGGTTCTGTGGTCCTGTGCAAGTTTACATTTTAAAAAAAACCTCATTGACTAGATCGTTATTTCTTAAGCTTTGGCAAAATATGAGGGGCAGCAACCTGTGGTAGATACTCTGGATGAATAGAATAGAATAGTTGAGTTAGATGATCGCTGAAGTTCCCTCATAGCCCAACTGCAACTGCAGGGCTCGTGGTGTAGCTTAGTGTATTGATGTCAGCTGTGAGGTGCACCAGTGTTGAAAGCGAGAAGTTCAGCTCTTTTGTTAATTCTTCAGCTCATGGGACTACTTAGTTTGGGAGACTTTTAATGAAACCATTTCAGCTGCTCTGTGTGCCACTTGTATGTCGCTGTACAGCTAGTTATCGCTGTTCTCGGGTCTGTATAATCGGCGTGTTCCCTGCTCTATACTAACGCACTTCTTTCCTAAGCAGGCAGTTATTTCTTGTCCAGATAAGCTTTTTTTTCTTTTTTTCTCCAGTTGCCCTTCTGGTAAGCATTTGACTCCAGCAGTGCAGGCTATGCATGCCTCTTATCTCTCAGGACCTGAAATGACGTTTCACGTGTCTTAGCGGTGTTAGGTGCAGACGGACTTCACCCTGGCAGCCCTGTGTCCACCTGCAGTACTATTTAGCACAAGTTCTTGTTTAGCTTTTCAATCATATGGGAAAGACTTGAAGGAGATTGGTTTGTGTGGCACTTACAACTTTGGTATGTAGTGCTGTGTTCAGTTCTTACTTCTTGCTGATTCCGAGAACTATTTATCTCCTCTCAGAAAACAAAAGGACAATTTGATATACTTCAGACATTTTAAATACGTACTTTCCTGACTTTCTGATATGATGAGCATGTAATTTTTATACAGGTATTTTTGAAATGATGTGAAAATGAAGGATTTGTTTGTATTTTACACACAGAGCTCTTGAGTGCTTGCATGAAGTCTTGGTTGTATGATTAATTCTAGAAAGTGCATGGACTTGATGTGTTAAGTAAAGTTACATGGTTACATGCTACATGGAAGTATTTAGCCCAAGCAGAGTATTTGGATAGGTCATGTTTTCCTGTATTTTGCAACAGCAACAAACAGTGTTTAAAAACAAAGAGACCAAAACAAACAAAAAACTACAACAGTAATAAAGGAAAAAAAAAAAAAGCCTACCTCATTCCACCAGCAAACTAGTTTATTGCTTGTCTGTCTTCTGAAGTAGTTTTATACCTGTGATTTTTATAACTTACTGCTTGTTTTCCAAAATTTTATTGTAAAGAGGAAGAATAAACCTTACAATTGAAATAGAAGCAGCAGAAGTTCTGCAGTCATTAAATATGTAAGGATCTGAAAATGAAGGAAAATTTTAAAATATAACGTTTTAAATTGTGGAGTTGTTTTATCTTCCTGACAATCTTTTTTTTTTTTTAACTTTCACAAAAATTTTTGACTTTAACAAATTTTTTTTTTCCACTCTTGATTGTTGACATTTTATGAGAACAGTAGTGTTTGTTGTGGTTAGCTCTTGCGATTTGATAGAAGTGTTATGATATTTCTTTACTTTTTACCATTAAAACTCAGAGCCAGATAGTTCTGAGTCTCATCGTTCTCAAGAAATGTTGTGGCTTTTATTGTTTTAAGTACACAACTAAAATGCTAGGGGGTGGGAGGGGACAGGGACACAAAAATCTCCTTTTTATTAATTTCCAATCTGATTTAAAGCAGACTTTTTTTGAGGACCTGAATTATACTTTAGCTTATGTGGTTGCTAATATTGCGTTTAAGAATAGGCTCAATAGCAAGGCTGTTTGTTAACCATGTGCATTTTGGTAGTGTGTAGGAAAAATCTAGAGCAGAATCCACAGAATATACTGAGTTAGATAAGGCAGATGGAATTGGAGACAGGTCCCAACAATGTGAACGATTTAAGGATCCTAACTGCTTGCAATGCCATAATTATAGATTTTTGGGATGCTGACAAAATAAAGGGGAGGGGTGAGATGACCACAGAAGGTGTGCTAAATGGAAGGAGAGAAGAACAGAAGCTCAGTAGAAGCAAAGCAAGTATGGAATTATGCTATGATGAAGAGACTGTGGAGGAGATTGCAAGTGCCTAACATAGCATAGGCAGGGGAAAAAGTGTTGTCAGAATGAGTCTTTGGCTTTCTTCATCTCTTCTTTCTCTGTTGGGTCTGGCTGGCTTTCTCTTCAGTTTTTCTTGACTGTTAACACAGGCAGGGAATTGAAGATGCATCACTGTTTGCGTATTCTGGGTGGTTTGGGGTGATTTCCCTTGCCTGGGCTCAGAAGGAATGCTGGGTGGCACGTGGTATTTCGATATTGCATATCTTCCTGTTGCTGCCTTCTTCAAATCATTATTTGTACAAGTGACAAACTAGCTCCACCCTTTGCCTTCTAACTGGCATTTCAGTTCTGTTGCTTTTTTTGATCTAACCATGTTCATTCTACTTCTGTTTGCTCCCTGTGGCACTCTTCCTCTAACTGCAGTTCAGTGCTACCATGCTTGATATTCCTTGGCCAGCTGACAGCTCACTTTTCTAATGCACGTGGAGCCTAACAGTTTCATAGACAGGTACTACTTCTCGTCCTGGGCTTCTGGTCAGTAGGGCTTTTTCCCCATCCTATGTAATGAACGTTACCACCCTGCATGTAGATGAACAGAAGTAATGGCTTCACAGAGGGGTGTGAACTCTTCCCGTTTAAATCGCTAACACACGAGTCTGACTAATGTTAATGTGTTCAGTCATTTACTTGTTGGCTGCTCTAGCAGAAATATTAGTCAAGCATTCTTCGATCACAAACAGCTTTAGTTTGTGGATAAATGAAATGCCATCAGTTCTACCAGCAAATCTGAGAACCTTATCCTCAGACTTGCTGTCAGTTTTTCCTCAAAATGTACAAGAAATCCATAGTTGCCAAAATTACAATTTTAAACAAATGTATGTTGTTCAGAAACACATTACCTTAAAGTCAAAAGTATTTTTCCACTTGTATCTTGTATGTTCTGTTATACAGCCCAATACTTCATTCTTTATCTACTTTAGCTTTTACAATAATTCTCTGAAACAGTATGCTTGGATAGCAGATTCAGTTGAAGACAGGTATTTTAACCCAAAATACTGCTACTCTTAATATTTGAGCATAGCTTATAATGCAAATAAATATTTGATCTATCACGTTTTAGTAGAACTTAGACCTGAGTCAGTCTGTGTTCCCTGAGTTGTAGAATGTCAAATGACAAGAGCACTTTTCTCAATCAGCACGGTTAGAAATTCAACACAGGAACTTTCTGCATTATGTCTAAAATAATCTTGTTTGCTTTGATTAATTTTCTACTGCATATTTACATGGTTACTAGAAAATGGGGAGGGGGAAGAGAGAGATGCATGTAATCATTTTTGTAATTTTTTTCAGGTATTTTTAGCAGCAATGATGTAGCAGTATCATTTCCAAATGCAGTATCTGGCTCAGGATCTAGCACTCCCGTTTCCAGTTCTCATTTACCTCAGCAGGCTTCAGGCCACTTGCAGCAAGTGGGAGCTCTGTCACCTTCAACTGCGCCTTCTATAACTACTGTTGTTGCTGCAACTCAGGTAAACTATCACAAGAGTTTAAGTTAGCAAACAATGTTATTGACCCGCTTATTTTCAGTGTTACGAGAAAACATCATTTATTTGGGAAAGAGGTTAATAAACGTATTTGTTGTGAAAATGTCATTATAGTGGCTAGAGTTTCCCCACAATATTACATATTTCTCTATCTGTAGAATACATAGATTTAAAAAAAAAAAGTCGTCCGTGGAAGTATGTAATAATAATGATTATATCGTGTAACCATAAATGCCGGTTACAGTTCGTCACTGCTCCAGACAATGTCTGTTATCAGAGCAGTGTTTTGAGAAAGGATTTAAAAGAGGAAATCAGGTAAAGTTTTTGAATGTTTCATGTAAATAAAATATAGTGATGTCAATTAAAGGATGAATGGATTTATGTGGGAGAATTGAAAAATGGACAACTAAAGCTAGCCTTGGCAAAGAGGAGGCTGAGGTTGGCATCTTGATAGCAGATGGAAGTTGACAGACATATCATAGTTTTGTATTCAAGGTCATACAAATAAAGGTACATAGGTTGTGTTTGCTGAAGGGATAAGGGAGGAAGAGTGCAGAAGGAAGTATGACATGGTCAAAGTAATGAAACGGAACAATTATCTTGATGGTAGTATTTTGTGTGAATTTAAATTGGACAAGATTACATTTGGGAAAGCCATGGAGTATGAAGCTATAGCTGTAGAGAGCCAATGTGGTTAGAGTGAGTATGAAGGAATAGTGTGCTGGGCATAATGGTTCTTGTACTTTGTGTTACTTGTATTTTGTTTTTTATTGGGAATCTGTTTTACAACTAATATATCAAATGTATCTTCTGGTCTGTGCATACAAGTCATCAGTTTTTAACTTAGAGAAACTACAGTTCTATAGACTTAAAATAGTGTATATAAACCTGAAACTTGTGTGTGTAATAGCTGTATAGTGGAAGTACTGTATGTAGACAAGTGTAGAATGCATTTCAATATCAAATGACACTGTTGCATATAGCAGGTAGTACGTACTTTTAAAGTAATTCTTCCGGATTCATTTCCAAAACAAGTAAGCCTTGTGTTATCCTAATGTGCTTGTGTCTGATTTCTGTATCATAACGTTGGAAACAGCTGTCTAGTTTCACCCCAAACTGGGTGACATCTCCACAGAAATTGATAGAAACCATTTTAAGGAAGTAAATTAAAAAACAAAACAAAAAAACACAGTGCTTTTGGGAAGAGCTAATGTAGCATTGAGCTATCGTGAGGTCAACTCAAACAAAACTGCTGAACAACCTCACCAGCTTGTGTTGACAATATGGTAAGAGGGCAAATGAACTTGGTGTTAGAGGGAAAACAGTTTCTATTCAAAACAGATACAGTAGACTTGAAAGAGGTAAAAGAGCAAACAATGGCAAGGACCAGCAACTTTATAAGGAATGAGTAAATGGTGTAGGACTCCTGGCCTGAAAAGGAGTCTCTCTGATTGAATAAGCCAAAGGAATGTAAAATCAGAGTTAACATGGAATAGGTAAATAAGCAAGAGCTGTACACAGTTGCTTTCTATTTGTTAAACTCTGGAGGATAAATGGATTAAAAAAGCAATGGGACAGAACCCATATGCTGTTTCCCAACTTTTAGGACTCGCAAACCTAAATATAGAACACCTCTGCCATAAAGAGAGGCTGAGGGAGCTTGGGTTGTTCAGCCTGGAGAAGAGAAGGCCCCAGGGAGACCTTACAGCAGCCTGCCAGTACCTAAAGGGGGCTACAGGAAAGCTGGGGAGGGACTTTTGGTCGGGGGTGTGGTGATAGGACAAGGGGGAATGGCTTGAAGAGAAAAGAGATTAGATTAGATTAGATATTAGGAAGAAATTTTTTACAATGAAGGTGGTGAGGCCCTGGCCCAGGCTGCCCAGAGAAGCTGTGGCTGCCCCATCCCTGGAGGTGCTGAAGGCCAGGCTGGATGGGGCTTTGGGCAACCTGGGCTGGTGGGAGGTGTCCCTGCCCATGGCAGGGGGTTGGAACTGGGTGATCCTTAGGGTCCCTTCCAACCCAAACAATTCTGTGATAATGATTGTGTGATGATTTAAAAAAAAAAAAAAAAAAAAAAAAGGCAGTGGTCTGCGCTGTGAAAGTGTCTTTGTTTCATGCTAAATCATGATGACCACCTGTAACTTTGTTTTGCCTGGACTCTGTGAATTTTAGTTCATGAGGTCCTTACTGGTATTTGAACAGACTCGGTCAAGAGAACCTATTTTACCATGCAGTTGTTCCTAAGTCAAGAGAACCATTTCACCATGCAGCTGTGGACATGACTGAATATGCTTCAAGGGTGAGGGTTTACCTACTTAGTTCTGCGAGGTTTCATAAGAATGCTGCATCAGCTGACTGGGCTCTTGTGGGTGTATTATCAGTGTTTACCCACCTCTTGACCATGAAAGTCTTCAAATAATGGTGTGCTAATGTGTTTTTTGTGTAGTGCTCTAATTAAAAGAAAATCAGCCAAGATGCTAGGCGTACCTACAATGATTACTAGTTAAGGTAAGCTTGTGCCCCTATAGAAGGTAAAAGGTAATAGTTTAAAAGGTTGGGTTTATTTGAACTATTATTTAAGAAAGTAACTATGCTCAAAATTTGATTGCTGAGCTGTTTGGTCAGCATGACTGATGTGCAGTTGGAATAATACTAAAAATGGGAATAGCCTAAAATATATGCTGTTAAATCACACTCCTCTAAGACTTCATTTAAGTTTTCTTTTTCTATTAGGCAACTATAAATTATGATTTTGGAGAGATCATAACTTTGACAAATCTTGATGTATTTTGTATCCTTTTTTTTTTAATTTTGGGGTGTTAGGAAATTCCAAAGAGAAGGTCTTACGGAAAAATCTACTTCCATAGAGTGAGTCTCAAAATTGGCTGAACTGTTTTGACAAGGAGGCTGTGGTAGACATCTAATACAGAAAATTTTACTCGTAGCATTAGGAAAACTTGAAAGCAATACTACCCTGCTTGTATTGTTGAATAACTGCTATGTCCATATAAAACTGAAGTGATGAAAACCCAAAAAAATAGTACACCCCCCAGTACTACTTTTTCCTCCAGCAACTAAACAACACTATTTTTTTTAATTTTTTTTTTGAATCCTGGAATTCTGGTTTTTAATTCTTTGATTCTCTTGTCTGGTAGGATGGGATGGCTCCCCCAGTGCTTTTTGTTTGTTTTTAAGACTGACCTCATTGTAATCACCTTTTCTTACATATCTCACTTTCTGTCTTCATCCCACCCATGATTTTTATTCCAATCTAATAAATTCAGAAGAGATGATTAGCTTGTGTTCCATGCTGTGCCATAACTGAATTTAACTGCTGGTGTTTCTCACCATATATATATATATATATATATATATATATATATATATATGACTGATAGATTACACAGTGCAATTAAGTAGGACTTTATTAGCATGACAATGCATTTAACAATTGCAAGAGCATAAGCAAAAGACATCTTCTCTGAGAAGTATGTCTTTAACTTTTTCATGAAAATTAATGTGTGTTTTGTTAAGAAAAATCACTTTCTTGCATTTTTGGTCTGAATATTGTCTTAATTTTTCCTTGTTAAGCCAAGTCACAGTTTGGACCAACACAAGGTTCTGTGTTCAGCTTTTATTTGAAGTTTTCCTTGTGTTTCATACTTGATTGCATCAGAGCTGGTGGTTACGCTGTTCTGCAACAGCCTGCTATATTGCACTTTCTGATAAGCTATTCTTAGTGACTAATACAAGTGTATAACAAAAGTAGTGACCTAGGTGCCTCAGCATCTTTTGGTATTCTCTATCAGTGTTTGTTTTCTGCTTGTCAGGAAATGCTGGTCATTAGAGTAACTTAGTTTAGTTTTATTTTTTAAATTACTTTTAGTAAATTACCTGTTTTGTAGTGAAGGAGATGTTTGCTGTTTTGGTTAAGATTGAGATTGGTCAAGCTGTCTATTCCTTGTGGTTCCCTAAATGAGTGAAACTACCCAAGTAGTGCTCCATGCCCGTTTGTTTCTGGGCTCTCTGTGCACACAGAATACAGCATCAGACTGCAGAAATAGAAGTAAAAGTTTTTGGCGGGGTTTTATCCAGTCATTGGTTAATTTCTCAGACTTCATTCTTTTAATGAAAAATCATTAATAATATTTTTAGTGCAAGTAGAATATGCATGTAGTGGTTTCTTTACAATAGAACCTCTTATTTTCAAGATTTGTAGCTAATTTGCTCTTTGGTGCTGGTATTGTATGAGTCAGTAATGAATGATGGTTATAGTAATCACGGTTTATGCAGAAATTATTTTCAGAATTTCATTTTGGAAACTGTGCTTAAGTTGCAACTTTGGATTTATTTTGCCTCCCATGTGACGGTATCTAAGGTTCTAGTGGTTGTAAGAAAGAGAACCGTGGGGCAGTTTGAAGCAGTATTGCACATCCGTGACACTAACCTGTCTTACAGATGTAGTCCAAAGGGTTGCTTTGTGTTTCTTAGCACAGAGAGAAAAATGTTGCTAGTAGATTCTTTCTTTTCTCAAGCTTTTCTTCCTCCATGGTTTCTGTTTTGTTTTCTCCCCAAGTATCCATCTCTTAGTTTCTGCAGCGTGTTTCCTTGACCACAGAAGCAGCTAATAGAGGGAAGAAGAAGCATCTGTAACAGCAGTCTTGTGACTTGCACAGGGATAGGGAGACTGAATAGCTGCTGTTCGTGACTTTAGTCCAGGATTTAATTGTGGTGGTGTGAGAGGTCCACTTCAACACAGTGTAATAAACTACTGCCTCAGCGGTGGAGATGTGATAATTGGGAAGGTAGGTGCTGCTACTCAGTTGCAATTCTAAGTGAAATAAGTTTGCTTTAATCACTTCCATTATCCCTGAAGTCTGTTTGGCTTTGCTCCCCTTAGTAGCAGTAGGAAAACAGCAGGGTTTTCTTTAGCATTCATATAGTGGTGGTTATCCTCCTTTGTGTGATACAGCCTTTAGAGAGAGATAAGGCTTAATTTTTTCAATAGGTTTGGAGTTATTTGTTAACAATAGAGGAATGTGAAAGCTCAGGAATCCTAAGATCTTTTCAGATGCTGAATGTATGGCAACTGATGTTTCAGATGCTGCTGTCCTGCGGTTTTTATTTTCTTACTTTCTGAATTACTCTAGTCCCTAGTTTTGGATCTGTGTAGCCCCCTGCTCTTTCTCTACACCATTAGTTTACACTGTTTTTATATTTTCCTATTTTAGTGTTTTTTCTTCTGTGACGGTTCAAGTCTGCTCATCATTTGGCATATTCTCAAGGCAACCTTCTCCTCCTTTTTCTTTTTTTTCCTTTCAAAAGAAAAACAAAAAAACCAACACAATAACTGGTAAAAAGCAATGCTGTTCTTAATTCTTGTGCCAGCCAACAGAGGTTAGGAGTGACTTCAAGAGCAATGCTAATGATGCCTTCCAAAACAGGGGTGCAGCGTTCTCTGTAGCTGAAATGATGATTGCGTAAAAATACAGCTTCAACAAGTAGTCCTTACTGAAAAGGCACTTTTAGCGGGCAAGTCTTCAGAAGGCAGATTTGGCATTTTTGTAGGACAGCATAATGCACCTGATTGGTAGTGCTACTGAGTTTCCAGTTTTAACAACAAATTATGGGTGTCATATTCTCAAATTCAGTATGGCCAATGAAGATACTCCTCCATCCGCTTCTGTATCCCGGTCTTCTTCAGAGAAACATACCCTCTTCCCTATTCTTCCCTGATTATTTTTTTAATGTTCAGCTTGAAGTAAATGTGAGGAAGGGAAGAAAGTTTCAGGATAACTGATGTGTGCTAGAGCTGGACAGGTAAAAATGTAAGTCCATTTAAATGAAGTTTCTGGGCTATCCTTTCTGTGGGTGCTCTAGAAAATGGTAGGTCTTGTTAGCTGTCAGTGCTTGAATGAGCTTTTCTTCAGGGGGTAGAAAAAAAAAAACATGAAAAAGGACAAACTGTCCTCAGTTGTAGGATGCTGTGACATGACAGATGTGATAATCTCGGACTTCAAGTAACCTGCACTAGATGGTTGGTTGCTTAAGTGGGCATCCTGCTTCAGTCCCAAAGGTACACATCACAACCACGTGTGATGGCTGAAGTTAAGGATTTAGTATAATGCACATGTGGACAGCTTTGGGTCAGAACATCTGAAGACTTAAAACTAGAGGTGTTAAAATCATCTCAACAGACCTATTTAAATAGAATAACCCTTTCTTGCTGTGCAAAATAATTTATCCTAATTATGGTAAATGTAGCTGTGCAATCAAGGATAATTTCCATAACTTGGGAAGACCCTTACATTGTTTTTATATTTCTTCAGGTCAATTTCTGAAGTCTGTTTCCTAATACAGAAATAACAGATGTTGAATGCTTGAATAGATGTTATGATGTCCAGAGTGCAGTTAAAGAGCAGAAATCTGTGCAGCCAAGTCTAGTGACTTGGCTGGGTCCTTTATATTGTATAACAGTTATTTGGGTGGGTGCCTTAAAATGAAACCTCTTAACACCTACGAATCAGTCATTTATATAAGCATTGATAGTGCTTATTATTATAATATGTTATTTTTTCTTAATTTTTTCCAAAATATGTTACCTCTGGTGATCATGACACCAGGTCATACCAGGGTTTTCCTTTCTTTGATAGTAAATCAAATATATGATCTTTCTTGCAGATAAGCACTTTGTTCTGGTTTCTGTTTTTTAAATTCTTTCTAAAGGTGATTTGCTTTAAATTTGAGTGGTAATTAAAAATAGAATAATAAATCATCTCGCAATTATGATACTGCGTGGTTTTAAGCAGCATGCTTCCAGAAAAAGGAAATCATATCCTTACAGTGATACTATAATTCTCTAATAAATAGATGTGGTGGATACATGAAAACCACTTAACATATTTTATGTGACTATCAAAACACCTCTTGGTGATAAGATCTCTCAGAAGAGGCTCCTAGCTGTGGGGTCAAAGGTAAAATATCAACATGTATCACGGAGTGTTTGGATGTGGAGATTATTCTGTTCTCTTTATCCCTAAACTTAAGGAAAAAGGGAAAAGCAGCAGCAGCATATTCAACAAAAAGAAATCATTCTTAAAAAAAGTACGCTGCTCATCCTTGGGGCGCTGCCAGAGGAAGCTGCCAATGCTGGTAGATTTAGGAAGTGTTCTAAACGCATCCCTCAGTGTGCTTCAGACAGAAAGGGGTTTGGTATTGTGGTGTAAGTTTTCAATGCAAAACACTGATCTTCCTTCCCAAACCACTAAACCATGTTTGTGTCACAGCCACTTAAATTTAAGAGACTCAGAGAAACAAAAAATGTAAAAAAGAAGGATGCTGGTAAGATTTTGTCATCTCAATTTTGTCGGTCACTTAAAAGCTGTTTTAATTCTTTGTTACTTCTAGGCAAAATGGGTAAAAATCCAATTTTCCTTTCATTCGATCTGACTGGGGATTTTTGGGGTGGGGGTGGAGGAGAGTAGCAAGGAGGAAGAATTTACAGCCAGAGGGAAAATTCCTTCTAACATGTGACCCAACTAGAAGAACAAAGGGATCATAGTTGCAAGTAATCTAGTATTTAGCCCAATTAAAATCCTTACTTTTTATATTCTCCCCTTGCTTCAGTGAGATTGCCTTCGCATACACTCATGCAATACCCAGGTAGCCTGAGAGGCAGTTGCAGGATCTTGCGCAGCGCTGCATGCTGAGACAACTGCATCAACGTTTCGGGCTAGCAATAAATGTTTTCTGCCTTCGAGCTGAAGCTTATTTAGCTTGGCTTATCTGGTGCTGCTGTAGCAACCATCAGTCTCCAGGCAACTGAGGCACATTGACCTCTTCGTTGAACTGAGTGTAGCACTACTTCAATTTAGCTGCCTGAGACAATAGTAATGGTGGTGAATGTGAAAAATGTGAAATTTTCTAGTCCGCATGCAATGGGAAGAATGATGATTGTAAAAAAATATTAGATGAGGCCAGTTGTTTAGCTTTGACTTGAAATAGATTGCAAGTTTATGTAGCATCTATCCTTTGTTACAGGCTGCAAAGTTCATTGCTGAGGCTGCGTCCTTACAGGCCTTGTGTAAAATGTTGAGTGTCTTGCAAATGTTTCTACACAGCAGCAATTCTGCTGCTATGGGTGTCCATTTCATCACTTAAACTGCAAAGACTGTTGAGCTTTATTTAGAAATTTGCAATGTCAAGATGTGTGAATAAAGAGCTGATTTATTATTACTATTTTTGAAAATACAGACAATCTTGAAGGTAGTTACTTCTCTCAGATTCGTTATTTACCATATTATGAGTGTATCTCACTAAGAGGGATTTCTTTGGGATACTTGTGAAGAAAACAGATTACCCTGTGGGTATGCGGGTCGGTTTCCTAATCAAGTAGTTCTCTCTGCTAGTCAATACGAAACTGAAATTGGGATTCCTGACACACAGGTTGGTGCTCTTAAGGAAAACAGGTTAGTGGGCAGAATGCTGCTTCCGTTGTCTGTGTAGAGCACATCCAGGTTAAGTGCTGTGGAGACAGAGGCGGATGGAAAGGATGGAGGAACAAACTTGAGGTAAAGGGGATTTGTGTTGAAATGGTAGCTCTGGTGGCATTTAGTTTGTGCAGGAGGTGGAGGGAGCCCAGAGTTTTATCGTTGTAAAACCTCCTTTTGACATAAAAGGGGGGAGGGGAAGGGAAGAGGGAGAAAAAAACTTTGACTTTTTAGTGAGGTAGTTTTCTAGTAAATTTTTGTTCAGGCCTATTTTTTAGTGTTTAATTCTTAAATAATTTGCAATGGCCTAAAATTTTACAGTATCCAGCTTAGTTAATGTACAAGAGACCAGTAAACTGGTTCTACCATTGAGGTTATAGCTTTTTCCCATTATTGGAAGAGAGGCCTTCTACCCATGTGGTTTTTAATGACTTGATGTGCCCTTGTTGTACAGTGGGCAGAGGTATAAATTAGTTTCTGTAGGTGTGCCATTAATTTTTCATTTTGCCTTTCAAATCCCACTGAGTTTCCCAGTTGCATTCATTCATGCCTTTCCTGGCAAATATTTGAGTGCTCTTGTTTGAAGGTTAGATGATTTCATTTAATTGAAGGATTTATTTGTACATTTAATCAAAACAATTGATTCTCAAAGACAGTATGTGATTATTTGCTTGTTCATAAGCAAGAGTCTTCATCACAATTAAAAGTTCAAAGTATTTATTTGTGCTAGTAACATAAAAAGTAATAATGATGTGAATAATGTATCCATAGGATGATTTACAAGTCACATATACAGTTTTCCTAACAGATTTTAATTATAGTCATTTATACATTTGTAATTGAATGCTTTATAATTGAAAAGTTGCTTTTTATTCAAAGATATCACAAAACTGTTTTCTGATTTCCTTTTAATTTTTCCAGCATCTTAATCAAGCTTTTCTGTTAATTATTTTATTTTAGCCAGTTAGTGAATTCTTTTTGTATATGGTCCAATTAATTTCAGAAAATTGTACCCTTCTTGCACCTGTTAAAAACAAAACAAAAACCCACCAAATTTCAAGGCCTTTAATGTTCTTGATGGTAATGGAGGCAGTATGGGATGGGTTATCTTTTCAATCCCAGTATTCCTTTTGGGGAATGAATGAGTAACAGGTCATAGCAAATGTTGGGGATTGATTCATATTGTTGATGAATGCGTGATAGCAAATGAGGGGAGATTAGCTGAAAAAAGTTGTGAAAGAATACAAAAATTCAAAAGGTATAAAGGAAGGAATTGGTTCAGTTGAAATAAATCACCAGTATTTATCATGATGCATTTTAAAATTATTCTTTTGCGCTATTCATTTTGAAAAGTCATATGATGGTTTAAAAAAACCCACAAAGCAAAGCAGAAATCCGTTAGGTATTTTTTTTTTTTTCAATGGAAGCAAGGTCTAAATAAGATTTTGAAGCATATTCCATATTTGTGGTGAGTTGATGCAAGAGTTGAATTGCAACAGTTGATTTAGCAGAACTCTCTCTTGGGAATCCTAGCAATTTTGGTGTGTTGTTGCAGTTAACTGTGGTCTGACAACCCTTATGGTGGTGTGTTTGCCATCCCATATGAAGACTTAACAGAAATCAGAGAAGGCAAGTAATGATGTGTGGGTTCCCCTCCACATCTCTTAAATGAAGTTAAAGAAGATACCAAAGGTACTGAAAAAGGACTTGATAGCACATTCTTCCATTGCCTTGGACCGAAGAAAAGCCAACTTCTATGTGCTCTGCACAGTGTGATTGGCTTAAAAAATTCTAGGGGTAAAATCACCTTTCTTTGTCCAAATTAAGCTAGGAGACAAAAGGCCGCGTTGCTTTTACAGGTATCACTTGATAGGCAAGCTCTTTCCACTTCTCAAGAAAAGCAGCTGATTTGTATGTATGTATATCATCAATTTTTATTTAGCATCGTGTATATAGCATGAATATGTTTCAATATCTAAGCTCTTTCTTATTTCAATGTAGGTTATAATTCTGCTGATATTTTTTCAGATAAATGTTACTTGCCATTGACCGAAATACATTAGTATGACTTACAGAAGGTGACTTACAGAAAAAGCATGCTGACCTTAATATTTGGTCAACACCTTGAATTTCCTTCCATGTTTTGTGAAGCCAATCAGTTGCATGCACTAGTAACATCTTCCCGAAGTGTAGCAGAACACCCTGAAATATTTAGGTTGAAATTTCAACTGCATTGATTATTTTATACTCTTCTCAAAAGTAGTTACCAATATAGCTTGTCAAAGTTTGCATGTTTTTGGTGATATCTCGTGCTCTTGATCTCTTCAGCTTGTGTTAATAGGAATTGTGGGTTGTTCTGTGCTTTCTATCACAGCATCATGCTGTGGTTTAAAAAAAAAAAAAAGTATGATTAGTAAATGTTATGACCCCAAGCATGTAAATCAAAAGGGTATAGTCAGTGCAAGAGCAATGATATGTTCTTATTATAAATGGGAAATAAAAATGTCCTTTCAAGTTATTCTTGTCCAGTATGTATTGGCTGGAGTAGGTAATTGAGTGATGTCACGAATTTGAAAGCCTCATCATACTATAATGCAAAACTACAATTTAGCAATGACTGTTTTAAAGCGGAAGGGCAAAGGTATGTTGATTGGATGGAAGCTGATTAAGAAGCTGTCTCGGAATTGGTTGTGGAGGCCATCCTTGTTGTCCTATGGTGAAAGGAGGAGAGTTCAGTAATGGTTTAACTACAATTAAATCCCTCCCCTTTCTTTCTGGAAGCTCAACTGTAGGCATTTCAGCATTAGGCTAAACAATGGTTTTGAATATGTTAAGCCCCTAACAATTAGGGTGCAGTTTGGGGCATTGAATAATGTGGAGTGATGCAATTGAACCTGACAGCTTCAACAGTCAGCCTACTCATGGGACCTGAAAGTTGTTCACACTTGGTTTCATCTCTCATCACACGCTGAGTATTAAAACCTTACTGGTGTGGAGCTGAGACAGAAATGAGGCCTGTTATCAGAAAATATTTCATAGCATAGAACTTGAAAGGAACAGGGGAATTGGTGTGCTCCAGGGTTCTCCAGTTTTTGGGACCTGATGCAATTGTGTACAGCTAAGCATTGTTGCATTTCCCCCCCCCCCCCTTTTTTTTTTTGGCTTAAAAAATATTTAACTTTTTACATGAAGAAACTGTATTCCCTGGAAAATTAAAGAAATGTCCAGAATGCTAATGCAAAACTTTATATTCACAGTGTTATATACTAAAATACAATTTCGAAGTCATGTAAACATTAGAGGAATACAAAAGTATTTTAAATATTCCACAGGATATTGATACGTACTAGTTAAATCCAGCTAACTTGGAAATGCAGTCCTTTGATTAGAGGAATACCCTCTCCTTCCTGTAGCAGAGGAAGTGTTTTTAGGCATCCATCAAATATTGGGCATTTATTCCTATTGCAGTCGGGCACTCTGTGAATTACAACGTATCTTCTTTCTGTGCTGCTCTGCTGCTTATTGCTTTACTGATTTATTGAACATGCCATAAATGAAAGCAGCGTATTATATACCTCTTGATGGGCTTAAATCCTTCTGCAAAAATCTTTTGGAGAAAATTTGCAGCCTTTTCAAAATACCTACTTAGCAGCCTCTTTATTAGTTCGTCCATTTTGATCGTGCGTTGTGTTGACTGTTTAAATGGACTCGGTTGGAACAAAGACTCCTATGCCTTTAAAAGTTTGGGATTTTAGAGCTTGTTTCAGTCCTGTGACCTTAATATGTATTGACAGGATGATTGCGCATTTTTAATAAATGCTTGCTACAGCTTGTTTCAACTGTGAGTGAAACATGAAGCTCCTATTTCACCTTTAAATAATGTAATACTCCTCCACCTCCTCTACTCTCCTGTCAGATGAAGTCGTCACATACATAATAAAGCTTCACAAATCGTTATTCTTGTCATTTTACATTGCCATTTAAAAAAAGTATTTCCATTTTTTTATTTACCTCCAGCTTACTTGAACAATTTTTTTCTAACGTGACTTTTTGCTTGGAGAGCAAAACAGGACCCGTGATGTCACCACAACTTCCGTACTTCCAGCGTGTTGTGGGACACCTTGGCTATTATTTTAAAGTATAAACAGGGGTTAAGTTTAGGGTGAACCACCACTTGTGAAAAAGATCAAGTTCTTAGATATTGTTTAAATCATGCTAAGTCTTTTGATCTGTTATATCAGCCCACTTGGCAAACATTGTTTAATTCCTTTGATGTCTTCTGTTTTGTGATGTGATAGTTACTCAACAGACTTCAGTGACTCCTTTCAAGATACTGAGATACTTTTTAGAAAGTTCTTAAAGCTATTCGGGCATGTTTCAGTCAAATAAACGTCTGTTCTCCTTGCTGATTATAGCTGCCCTGCCGTTATGAATTAATATATATAGTTGTTACTGTACAGTTTTAAGCAGCCTCACAGTGAACTACACAGAAGGAGAGTAACAACAATACAGCAGCTTCTGTGTAACACATGAGCAGTAAAGTTACTAGAATTAAGAAAAATCTTTTATAGAAATATGCTAAAACTAGACACCAATAACATTATGCTAAGAACTAGCAAGCTGTATTAAAATTCGTAATCACAACCCATTTATTTATATTAATAAGAGTGTATAGATTTTTAATTTGCTAGCCTTGTCTCTTAGATATGGAAGCAAATAACGGCTGTATCTTAACATGTTCTGTAAGATTTCTTCAGTGAAAGGCTTTTTTTTTTTTTTGAGAGGAAAACAATGAAAATTTACTAATGAGCAATAGTAGTTGATTTGAAATCACTCTGTGTGCTTATGTTGAAGAAAACAGCAGGAGTTGTGCACTCTTGCCTTCTGCATCAGTAAGTGTCACAGTCCTAATACGTATTGTATTACTGGGAGCTGTTGTGTCCAGGTAGGTGGAAATGCCCGTGTTATTTTAAGGCTTAAAATGAATTGAGATTAATTCTACTGGAGACAGACAGTTCTGTAAGAAAAAGAAATAAGAGCCAGATTTGAAGTGAAACTGCAGTTCTGTGTCTAGCAATCTCGCACATACCTTTAAAATGAGAAGTGAAAAAAGCCTCATCATTGTAAGTAATTACTTGTGGCTTTTCCGAACTTCGTGACAGTAGAAGAATGCAAGTATCAAGCGCAATTTCTCACCAGTATATAGTAAATAAAGCATCATTGAAAACAGTTGTGTGAATTCATAAAAGTCCATTCATCAAGTTTAATATGTTGGCTGAAAGCCAAAACTTAATGGTAGTGTGTGATTCTTTCCAGAGACATAGTTTATACTCTGTAATATTTTGCTGTAATAACCAGTATGTTTCCCTCGTCTCTTGTGTGCAGTTAGACATGTCAAAATGTCCCACAAATTGAGTTCCTTACTGTTCACCTTTTTTTTTTTCCATTTCTAAAAAAAAAAGTTTCCTTTGTAAAGGTTGTTTACTTGCTCTTAAAATGTTCATTCTAAAATGTAAGATCACACAGTTGTGTATCTGTGTATCCCCCCCCTGAATATTGCAATCTTTTTTGTTTGTTCTGAAATAAGTCCTTTTGTCAGGTAGGAAAATGCCTTTTTAATAAGCAGCACTGCCTTTTTTTTTTTTTTTTCCTTTGATTGCTTGTCTCTGAAACTCAGCGTTTGACACAAATCTTTTCTTCGAAAGGGGAAAAAGCATAAGTGGCCAAGGAGGAAGGTATTTTTATTGCGTTGGATTATGCAAGATTTTGGCCAGCCTCCTTAGCTTCATCTGTTTAAGGGTTCATTTTCGCTTGTTTGGCACAAGTCCCAGCAGAGACCTTCAGAATTGTGGTTAGCAACATGAATGAACACAAACTTTGGGAGCTCTTCAATAAGTAGAGCTGGCCCGCGGCCAAAAATACAGTCCCTTATATGGGGTCAGGGCAAAGCTGGGATTCGTTGAGCCCCCTATTGTATAGAAAACATACTTGTAATGGCTGTTTGCGTTCTTGAAAATAAAAACAAAACACAACAAAAAAACACCAGGCTTCCGAAGTCTATCAAAATAGGAAGTAACAAAATAGTGTGCAGGTTTTACTAATGATGGAGCAGAGCAAAGGAAATATGGCTCGGTGTAGTTAAACTATAGAGCTGAAAGTTGGACCTTTTGACCTCCACAGCCGGCTTGTGATGTAAGGAACCCGAGCATTTGTGAGACATCTGTTGTCTACCTGCCCTTATTTTGTAAATGGTTTAATAAGATTAAATAATTAGTAGGATAACCACATGGTCGCCATGCCACTAAGTCCTAGCACTGAGTGCATACTAGGGGATTGCAAGGGGGTCTGCCCACCCTGTTCCGTGGTGGGTGTTTTAAAATGCAATTTAGGTACTTGTAATGTTTGCTACAATAAACATTTACTAGAAGTTTTTAAAATTAACATATCTACCAAAGGCTGTACTTTAATACTGGATGTGTTTTGAAAATACTGCAGTTCTATTTCCTCACTCACATATGGAAAGTACATTTTTCTGTTGAATGCATTCCATTTTTTTTAGGTTAACGTTAAAAAAAAATACAAATTATTGTGCAGTAGGAAGACGTCTTGAAAAATATATTCAGTATTCCTCCCCATTTTCAAAAAGGGATTCAAGTTTTAATTGGTTTCTTGCAGGCAAACACACTACCCGGATCTTCTCTCAGTCTGCCTCCATCCCACATGTATGGCAATAGGCTGAATCCCAATTCAGCCATGGCAACACTTATAGCTCAGACTGAAAACAGCCAAGCAGGTAAGCTTCCCGGTGGTGCTGGAAAAACGGCGATACTTTATGGACTTCAGTATTTTTTTAAAAAGATTGTTTATTTCCAAACTCTGCCCAGCATTTGGTTATTAAATGTCTGTATAAAGTTACACACGTTGGAAGTAAATTCTTGGTTGTGCAGAACCGCTTTTTTCTTTTTCTATTTCTTTTTTTCTTTTTTTTTTTTTTTACTGTCTGAAATGTAAATGTTTAAGCAGAGCCATCAGCAGGCAGGAATGCAACAATGTCTCCTGTGACTTCTGTGATTGATGTGTTCAGTTCTTAGCTCTTTGCAACGAGAGTAACACAGCTCTGGGTTTTGTCGTGAATAGTTTAAACCTTTATTTGCATAATTCATGAAATTGCATTACATACAACTTGGGGTGAAAGAGATCCGTTAGCGAACTTCTGCAGCATTCAGTAATCTTGTGAATATTTACCGATTGACATTTGGTAACATTCGCTCTCCTCTCCAGTTTTAATGAGCCACTGGATTTGCTTTGTTTCATTCCATCCGTTCGGATTTGTTGACATGTCGTAGTAGTCATGCCTGTTTGGGGGAAGGGAATGAGTTTAGCAGTTTACCAAGAATGGATCAGTCATGTCTTTGCCCTCCGAGAGGTCGGGGGTCACTTGACTCAGAATAGGGGGAGGGCAACCTTGAAGGGGGCAGATAGGGTTATTTTATTGAGAGGCCATAGGGAAAATAACCCTTTTGAGTCCTTCCAAGCAAAACGTTTTTGTATATTTAATGAGGCCTTTTTTGTTTGTTTTACTACCTTTTTAGCAAGGGACTTTCCTATACTTCTGCTTATAAATAGGAATTTGTGAATTACACGCTTTCATAAAGTTTTCAGTAAATTTGCAGAATAACACGTGCTTGTTAGGCGGTGGTGGTAAGTTTAATGCGTTACGTATTTTATGAGTTGTTTTGGGATGCAAAGTGTTAAAAAAAAAAAAATACAGAGCATCAGGATTTGCTGTGATAAGCATACAGATTAGCTGTCCACAGCTGTGATTCATTACTTTCACCGTAGAAATTAAAAGTGGCTGAGGGGAGGGTACTGCAAATGCAAACCACGCTTCTGTGCTGTAAAACTGAAAGGAATGAAAGAAGGGAACATAATCCATGGCCTGGTACAGCCTCAGAAATGTGTAAGGACAACACCTTACATGCTACAGTTCAGCAATCTTAAACTAGTTATGGATTCGCTCTTCAGTGCTAACTGCGGAGAGAAGTTAAGATTTAAGATATTTTAAAAATATCTACATCAGCTTTAAAACTCTTATCTAAGAAGAAGCGATTTATCAGCTGTGAAATATTTACACTGCAGATCAAGATCTTGGAGATAATAGCCGCAGCCTCGTTGGCAGAGGAGGTTCACCCAGAGGAAGTCTCTCACCACGGTAAGCGTTATTTACATTGGGGAGTGCAGGCAGAGGAAATGTTTTAAGATTTGGAAACTTCACTGTCTTTTTAGTAGTAATACGTAAGCGTTTTAAAAGCCTGTATGTATAAATATATATATCAAAAACCCTAACATGTCCAGATAGCTGAAAATGGTCTGAAATTTACTTTTATATTGCTGAAATCAGGTTTACAAAGGAAGGCCTTACGAAATGGAGACTTGCTTGAAGGGATTTATTTATCATTTAATCCACGCATACTACCTCCTCACCAATACAATTACCTCCTCAGATTTATTATTGTAATTACATTTTATTCAAATTTGCAAAAGTCTGAAAACCCATAGACTTGAAGACTACAAAGATCACAGTTAAGAGACTGTCTGAGAAATTAACTATTAGTAAACAGTTTGAAACAAATTTCCCTCACCACGTCAAATATGCGGTGGTTCTTAGCAGGGGAAAAAAACAACACTTTTTGTTCTGCAATTCACCTCTACTGCAGGAGGCTGATATAAGAATTCTGGTGCTGGAATTCTATCAAATTACTTTGATTTAAAATATTTACTGTTAAAATTTCAAATTTGCGTAGTAAATACTTCAGTAGTATTTTCCATTTATATATATATATATATATATAGAGAGAGAGAGAGAGAGGGAGTACATCTTTTTGTTTTTAAGGGTTTCATTTTCCATTTTGGATCTTATGTTGATTACCTTATGTATCGATATTAGATTTTTTTTTTTTTAACCGAGGGACTAAGCGTAGGAATTTTATCATAACTAATTTTAGTATGTCTAAAAAAATGTAGTTACACAGATACAGCATTGTGACAATGAATTTTATTGTTACACCCAGTGTTCATTGTAGTAATTGATCATGAATATCTCAAATTAGGTAATTTAATGTACATGTCTTGTTGATCTTGTGTTATATTCCTTAATTAATCAAAAGGCTTCTTGTTGAATTGGGTGAGAATGTCCATTATAATACTTAAGTGGTGTTACCTATTCATGAACTGGCTTTTAAGATTTCAAATGCATGTTCCTTCTAAAGCAATAAATAGAGAATTTACAAATTAGGTTAGACTCTGTTCTTTGTATAAAAATGTGTATTTATATTACCATATAATGACTTATATAAATAAGAAACATGCCTGTATATATCTGCAGAAGTAGGTTAGAGATTTTTGCACAGGGAAATGCTCCACAATTAGGAAATTCCAGACCCTTGATATTATGTAATCATTAAGTAGTCCTCGTATGCACATGTGTTGTGGTAATTAGAAGTTTTAGTGCTTATTCAGTTGTTTTGCAGAGGCCTGGGTGCTGTATGATCCGAGGTGGCCTGAGTTGTTATTCAGGCTGGCTTTAGACAGAAAATTTCAAAAGCTAAACTCCTTAAATATGTTTTTAACTCATATTTAAAACACTTTTATTGGCTGTATGCTCAGGGTATATGTAGTCCAGTGTTTATAATATAATTAGATTTCAGCTGATTTTCATTAGCATCGTAAAGGAGAACTACACGATTCAAAAGCCATCTCAGAGCAGACTTCCATCCAGATCTACCTTAAATCTGGGGGGGGAATCGCTACTGTATTTCTGAAATTGAAAGATGAAAAACAATCAGCCTGAAATATCTAGCATGAAAAAAAAAATAGAAAACGTGCCTGTGTAAGTTCACTAGCCAGGAAATTTTACTGCTGGTCTGCAGTGTGTTTCTAGCTATTTAACATAGCCAGTGCCTAGCAATCTGCTGCTGTTGCACACAGCATGCAGTCGCTTCTGAATTGTTTAGGTAATTCCTCACTGTCCTGAGTTAAATAAATAATTAACTTTGGTTAGTTAAAATACGGTTTATGGTGAATAAAAAGCTAACACTGAAAATCTGCTATCTGAAAACTTTGCGATGTTACTTGCACTATGTATTATAAGTATTTTTCCTACAAGTTAAGATTCGTCCCTTTGAAGCTTATGAGATTCCTAAATACCACTTCTCCAAAAGAACAGTGATTTCAAAATAGCTGTTTAAAAATAAAAACATTCGAGGAAAGAAGTGTTTGCTGTTGATGACAGCTGATTGCTCCTTTCTCAGAAGATGCGTGTGACTCACGAGCTGTGTGGTCATTTCAATTTCATATTGCTGTATCTTTGTACCCCCACGTAATCAGAGTTTGATATTTAAGCTCTCATGGTTAAAATAGTTATATAGAGAATATGAAATATGTGTGAAATATAAATATACAGGGGATATGTGACATGTTTCTGTTTTGTAAAGAAATTGCTGCTTTTCCCAAGGTAGCACTTAAACTCTTTTCACCCAACACTTCGTCTTAAATTTAAGAATGTGTTTCGTCATACCTGCATTGTTATACGTATATATGCCTATATCTAAATACAGATCACTTGTGGTACTACTTACAATTAATACTGTAAGAGTATGGATAGTATATCCCAAACAAAACAGTTGTGAAAGTAAGCAATATGTGAAACATGAAACAGAAGGGATTGCCATCTCAGTGGCTGCATCAAAGCTTTGCATACAGCACATTTATAATACGACTGGAAAAGAAGATCACATACTGTTTGGAATGAGGATTCAAACCTAGTGTGCAGAAACGATCATATATAAGGGGTGAAGTAGAGGATCAGCTGGAAGAGGATGGATTGACTAATGTTGATAGAGAAGTCTAGATTTTTTCCCCCCTCTCTAGAAGCTTCCAGGGAGGGGTTGGGAGTTTATGTAGTTGGGTGTTTCTTTATTTTATGCTTTTATGAAGTTGACAGGAAACGGTCCTAAGCCCAACAAGACTTTTGTTGTTGATTTTTGCTTCACGTGGAATAATCTGTTAGGGTAGCGTTACGTGCCTGTAAAAGTGCATGCAGAGAAGTTGCTGGGGTGTGTGTGTGTGTATGCTTTTTGCTTGTTTGTTTAATTTGAATCGGTTGTTTGTGCAGAGTGTAGTACATCTGTTCAGAACGTTTCTGCATAAACTTCCATTCTTATCACTTCAGCATGTCATGTAAACAACTAGTTTTAAGGCTGTGTTTTTCGTGTCTGTGCTGACCTGTTAAATGCTGTGGAGTTGTCATCTCTTGTCAAAAAGCACTGCCTTGGTTACCCACTCATCAGACTTCTTTTAACAAGTGTTGCTCCTCTTTCATCCTGTATGCAAAAGAGGAATATTTAGAAATACCTACAGAGCTCTTAAGTCACCTACTTAAAACCTTTTCTCATAAAAATCACTTTGCTCTGGTGCCTACACAATGCTTGACAGTCATTAGGTAGCTAATGTGCTGTGACCACCGCTTATTACACTAATCATAATTAACACACTGATTTCCTGAGTGCTCTGTGTTGGCCTGTACTGGGACCGCGGTGGTCTTGTTGGTAAGTTTGCGCTGTGTTGAGCAGTACAGCTGCGATCCTCTGTCGGGGCAAATATTTATTACTACAGTAATAGCAGATACATAAGAACCTGAATTTCAGCTCACTCGAGTTGATTTAAAAACAACCAAATAAGAAAACCCAACAACTTTTAGTGGGCCTTGGTGTTGATTCTGTGTGAAGGGCTATGCGTACAGGAGGCCAGAATTACAGAAATACACTGAGGGTCAGCTCACAGGTTAGATTTTGCCCTATGCAATGAAAAAGAAGCCTTTTTGTAGGACTTGAGGTTATCTTATAGTGGCTGTATGCTGAATATTTGATTTTTTCCTGGACAAGAAGAGGCATGTTGCAAAGGGATTATTCTTTAAACTATGTGTGATTGTAAGCAAAAAAGAAAAAATGTACTTGAAGTGTGCACAGGACAAGCAGAGGACAGCTTCCATTGTGTCCCTTGTGAAATAATATTTTCCTGTAGTCCTTCAAAAATCTGTTTTTACATGATTTTTTTTAGAACAAGTTAGGCAGTGAATTTGTATGACCTTTCTGTGTGGAAGTGCTATTCTGTGCTAGTCTGTACGCAAGAAGTTGTGTGTTTTCCTGGTATAAATTCTCATGCTACGAAATATTATCATTAGTATTTAAATCCAAGCCTTAGTACTGAGAGCCAGGAGTTCTGGCTGATTTTGATGACCTAGCTTAGTCTTTGAGGTGTGTAGGTGCTAAGGGCAGATACAAGGTAAGAAAAAACTCAGCAGGTTTTTGCTAATACATTTCCTTAAATCATTTTCTTTTAAACAATAAATTGCAATATTTTCAACAGATCCCCTGTAAGCAGCTTGCAGATTCGCTATGATCAATCAGGGAACAACTGCGGGGAAAACTTGCCCCCAGTAGCAGCCAGCATAGAACAGCTTCTGGAGAGGCAATGGAGTGAAGGACAGCAGTTTTTACTCGAACAAGGCACCCCTAGTGACAGTAAGTACTTATGTTCTGTTCTGGCACTGTTTTGTTACCTGTGTTGCTCTTAATTGCCTCTCAGGTGTTGTCCAAGATTTTTTTAAAGGCTTATTTTCTGTTGTGAGAAGAATTATAACCGTGGTGTTGCATTGCAACCTAGTTCTTAGTGTGGCAGTTGGCTTCAGTAGATTACAGGAGGGTTTTCTATCTAAATTTTTATGGATGGGGAAATTGTGTCATGCAAGAGGAAGTGACTTGTAGATCCAGCTGGTCGACTGCAGAGCTTGAAAACAAATTCTGGACTCTTAAATTCCATACTCTTAGATCCCCTGCTGCAAACCTGCACAACTTTCACAAACTGTGCGCGAGTAAAACCCAGTTGCTCAGTTTGCTTTATTGGTACAGTGACTTTTTCATTTTTAAAATCTAAACTGCCTACTTCTGTTGCTGTTTCAAAATACGTGTATTTATAAATGTCAGGCAAGTGGCCTAGTAGGCTTTCGTATCTTTATTAAGTTCTGTGTTTATCATGAAATTCTCAAAGTAAGCAAATCATTTTTTTTCAAGTTACATTTAATAGGATGGAATAGTCCAAGACCGAGTACGCTAAATGTGGAACTGATGAGTAGATCACTTACATCTCTGTACTCCAGAAAATAGCAGTGTCTAAGGAAATGATTGAATGCATTTAAAAGAAAATTAATACCAGCTTGGGTTTTGTGTTATATTTTATTGAACGTGTTATTCTTTTTGGTAGTGTAAAGTGGTATCTAGTTGGTGTTTTTATGAATGGTATCCTGACAAAAATGCTAATTGTCAGGAAATTCATGCAGGGATAATCCTTTAAACATGATAGCTGGAGGACAGGTTTAGCTAAGTCTTATTGCATCTCATTTGGGCTCACTGAGGGTTCCTTTGTATGTTCTTGAAGAGGAGGGATAAAAGCTAAATCCTTGGGAAATGACCAGATGTGCCTATACCAGTAGACTTATGTCTGTAGTAGGCCCAGAGGTCATGTTAAACAAATACAATTTAGAATTAAAAAAAAAAAAAAAAAAAAGGCTATCCCTGTGGCTTTACAGTCACACTCTAGCACTAGTTGGGAAATCCAAGTTCTGAAACAAAGTCAGAGTTTGAAAAAACTGAGCTCGGTAAAGAAAATCATGTTAGGACAGAAGATGATGCCCTTTTTCTGGGGGCCGAGGGGGGGAAGAGGGTGGTAACTGCAGTGCTCGCACAGTGCTCCCTGCTGGGTGATTTGTAGATCGACGCTCACAGCAAATGAGAGTGCTCCCAGCAAGGTGTGTCCTGGTAACTTAACAATGGGTGAAATTCTGCCATTGTGTAACTTTAGGATTCCTTCTGCAGGAGATTAAAACCGAATAATGCTCTTTTCACAAGCTTTTGTTTATTTTTACATGCGGTTGTTGGTTGGATGTACTGTTAGTTGAATGCATACGTATCAAACCCTTTCTGTTTTCATGATGTTTAAAATTTCTAATAGTTTTTTCCCAGCTACACTGCCAACCTGTGCTGCTAAAATAATACTGTTCTTGTGTTCTGCTTTTTGGAGCGAGTTATGTACTCAATTTTTCTTAAAGTGACTGTCACCCCTGATGATGAGACATTATCCCATTAACGTTTTTGTTTTTATTTTCACATATAAATGCATTTGCTAGTCTTGATTTATAATACATAAATTAAAGTCGAGGTGTTACTTATTTTATTTAAATTTAGCAACAATGGTGTCGTTGAATTATTTTTTTTAACAAAAGAGTAAAACTTTGAATCTGGTTGTAAACGATAACATGTGTTTTTATCTTAGTTTTAGGAATGCTTAAATCATTACACCAACTTCAGGTTGAAAATAGGAGATTAGAAGAACAGATAAAGAACCTGACTGCTAAAAAGGAACGGCTCCAGCTACTCAATGCGCAGCTTTCAGTTCCGTTTCCAACAATAACTTCAAATCCTAGTCCTTCTCATCAAGTACATGCCTTTCCAGTGCAAGCAGGTAAATAGAGTGTGAAAGTGTGGAAGAAATTTGAATGATTTATATGAAATACCCATTTCATCTACAAATGCCGTCGATGGGAGATGCATGTACCTATATTATCAGAATAAATATTTTTGTGGGGATTAAAACAAACAAACAAACCCACAAAACCCCAAACCTCTAATGTTTAAAATCTAGTGGAAGACTTGTATAAACCAATACTACTTGTTTCGGTGTGGGTTTTTTCTTCAGTCTGGAGCACATCTGTTGGAATCTATTGATTCACTGATCATTTAGTTAATATTTTACTATTCAGCAGCGATTCTACGGTTGACTTTACATTTTGTATGTTTACCTTTGACATTATTTTAAAATAATTGCTCTGAATCTTCTTACATGTTGCAGAAATTTAATCACTGTTTTTTGAAATAATTGCTTTAGCACCTAGCACCGATTCCTTGAACAGCAGTAAAAGCCCTCATCTGGGAAACAGTTTTTTACCAGACAATTCTCTTCCTGTATTAAATCAGGTAATATTTATTTGTTCCTTCTAAACTTAAACTTGTTACAAGTTAACTCATCATAGCGGTTGTATTTTGCTGCTATGCGAAACTTTATGCAGCTGAGGGGGTTTTGTTGTTTGTTTTTACACCAGGAGATAACCTCCAGCGGACAAAGCACCAGCAGTTCATCAGCCCTTTCCACTCCACCACCTGCTGGGCAGAGTCCAGCTCAGCAAGGCTCAGGAGTCACAGGAGTTCAACAGGTCAATGGTGTGACAGTGGGGGCACTAGCTAGTGGTATGCAGACTGTAACCTCCACCATTCCTGCAGTGCCTGGTGTGGGTGGAATAATTGGAGCACTGCCAGCCAGCCAGCTGGCAATCAATGGAATTGTAGGGGCTTTAAATGGGGTAATTCAGACCCCGGCAACAATATCACAGAACCCTTCTCCTCTCACTCATGCAACCGTGCCACCCAATGCAACGCATCCTCTGCCAACTACGTTAAATAACAGGTAAGAATTTGCTGATTTATGTTTTTCTCGATAGTGTCTGTCTTCGGTTTAGCTGTATTTTTAGCTGCCTTATTCAAATGGTACATTTTCTCCTTTGGCCTTTAATTGTCAAACTAGGTTCTGCTCCTGATCTGTGAAAGAAAATAACGGCATTTAATGGAAGCATGAAGGTTAAAGAAGAAAGGTTTTCTGTTTAGCTTGTGTGAATCGTAGTTCGTATCCATTTATTCTTGTTTTTTAATCGAGTCACATTCCAAAACAAATGTAATTATGCAAATGTGCTTCAGATCTTTTTTTAGTTCAGAAAACAATATTCTTTGTCCTGCCAATTGTTCTTCCAGGATTAAAGCAGCACTGGAAAAGCTACCATTTGTTGCAGTTGTGGGGGTGGAGGGGAAGCAGAAGGGGAACAGTATACGGTCATGTAGTTAAAGAGGTAATAGGCATAACTAACAAGAGTAGTGATGCAGCTGTGTGGTGTTTTCAGTTCTCTGCATCTGACTCCAAAGCAAGAAAACTACTTTTTGAAGTCATATTCCTAAAGGTTTTTAAGTGCATAAAAAGATCCATGTTTGAGTACAACAACCCTTTCCCCAAAACCAGGTATCCTAAGTAGTCTAAACTGCTGCTGCTGCTTGAGATACAAGGTAAATGGGTAACAAAAGGAGACAGCTGCGTTCCAGGAGGGGTTTGAACTGCTTGGTCTGGAAGTATTTTGGGATAGAGCAGACCCAGGGATAACTAATTCACTTAACTCCTGATAACTCCAAGGATAACTCCCACTTCCCTTCCCCCTACCCTCTCGTATTGCCCTGCACTTAGGAAGAACAACCACTTTTCTGTGTAGAAAGAAATGCCTGCAAACAGGGAGTGGACTGCTAGTCTTCGAGTCTATTTTTGGAGATTATGTTGGATTACCCAACAAAAATGCATGTGTGATTGGCATGTGATGGAAGGGATCCCTGGTTTTGTAGCTTGCTTCCATTTTTTCCCCTTACTGTTAATTGGCACTATCTGAATGTTCTTGTACAGTATCACTGGTACTGCTTCGTTAGGCTCACAAACCTGATACTTTCAAATGTGTTCTGGTTTGTTTTCATGTGCTATGATATTTTTACTGAGCAGATTGTTTTTCTTAGCTTCCATATGAATGTAACATTTCATAGGTTAAACAAAAAACATTTCCTTAACGAGAAGATATTCTCTTTCTTATGTAGCAGAGGTCTGCAGAGAACACAAGAATTTTGATTTACTCTCCCCCAAAATCTGAGGAGTTGTTTGTAGTGAGAAAAACTAGACAAAATCAGTTATATTGACATGTACAATAATTCTCCATTTCTGGTCATGCCAAGGTATCACTGGCCATGCTGTTCTTTTCTTATTTTTTTTTGTTAAGACACAGATTATTTACTTCTGCTTCTCTGTAGTGCAGAAGATCTTTTGTTTCTCTTTTATATCAATCTTAATTGCTGTCACTCTTGAGTGTGTAGCCTAGAAATAGACTACTCCAGTTCATGCAGAGTATGGAAACTCGTGTACTGCTGGTTAGCTCTCATTCTAGCTTAGATCAGGCTCTAGAGTATTCCTGGCATTTTTCTGTTCTCTCTTACAAAAAGCTCGAGATGGCCTATAACTGTCAGAATTTCCATTTCTTTATCTTGCATGATCTCTATCTGCATTGCTCCCTTAATAACATTAATTTTATTGTGGTTTTCACACAGTTCTCTACTTTTTTGAGCTCATCTCCCCCCCTCTTTTTTTTTTTCTGGGCCCCCTTCCTTTTGAGATGTTTCCCCGTTACTCACAAATTGTTGCTAATTGGATTTTAGTAGTGGTACATACGTTCCTTATCCCCGTTTTTTCCATTAAAAAAATTATTCTGAAAAATCTTGCAAACAAAACAAAACTCAACTGTTGTTACAAAAAAACTATGTTGTGCAGAGACTCTGGTTTGATTTTGGATAAAGAAAAAATGGGAAAAAAAAAAAAAGAAAGTTTTTTCCATTGGCTGGGATCATTGTTTCTGAAACTCCAGGGTACGCCGTTTGTTCCTGCCACCCTTGAGGTCAGCGCTGACTCAGTGGCAAGTAGCTGGCTGTTCCTGTAGTGTTAAATTCCTCTGGCTATCACTACTCTTTGAACTGCGTCAGTGGGAGGGTGAGCTTGTGAAAAGCACGGGCAGGCGTGGAGCTTTGCTGCTGTGCTGGTAGCAGCTCTCCGACCCTGGTTAGATGACGTGGTGGTGAACGAGCTTGGAGCTGGGTTAAATCACTGTTCCCAAGATGATGGCAAGTCATGCGAGAACCCAGCTCCACTTTTTAACTTTTTTTTTAATATTGTTTTATAATGAAAAGGCCTCCCAGATACTCCTGTAAGTTGCTGTTGATGGTAACTTCCCCAGTTTCAGAATCTGTCCAGTTTGATGTGAAAAGTAGCTGGGTTATTTATTGATACCTGAAAAGTTGTGTATACAACTGTTGGGTATAGTCCTTGTTCCCATGAGCTCTCTGTTAACTGTAGGATGTGGGGAAGCAAGAAAACACTGATTTTGCACGCTCTTCTTTGGGAAAGTTTCAAATGTTAGGTAAAAGCCTGCCTGCATTCAGTAGAGAAAAATACAAGGTCTTTTTGGGGGGCGGGGAGGGAAAGTTTAATGCAGATTGCGTCCTACCTTCAGAGCAACCAGGAGATAAGTGATTTGAGGGAGAAGATAGGATTGTTTCTTCCACAGTCCAGCAACTGGAGAAGGCTGCAGGATGGAGAGGTTCAGAGCAATCGTACCTTTTACTGAGAAGCTAAAAAGGATTAAATTTACATGCCAAATTGATCTGATTTAGAGGAAGGTCCGTGGTGAAATCCAGTGAGCTGCCTTTTCCAGCAGGCTCAGGAGCTGCAGCGTTGTGTCTTCTGTAGTTTGCCTTTGTTTCTGGGTGCATCTCAGTTGCTGGCTGTGGGTATTTTCCTTCAAGTGCCTTTGTAGAGCAGGAGAGGAAAGCAGAGTGGGGAAAACAGCAGCAGAAAAAAATAAGGGCAAAGGTGAAACATGATGTAGGAAAAAAGAGATAATGAGATTTTAATAAGTGAAAAAAAAAACACAGTGGAGAAGATTCATTCCAGTACAGAAAAACACACAATAAGTGAGATAAAAGAGAAAAAGGAAGTAATAGTATTAGTCAAGTTGAGGATGCTTATTTTTTTGCAGTTTTTACAAAAACAAACAAACAAACAAAACCAACAACTACATTTATTTAAAGCTGACTGAAAGAATTTCAACTAATTGAAAATTGTTCGAAAGAGCCACGTGTAGAGCAAACAGTTCTGAGTTACTTGTATGTGATGTCAGGCCTTACTTTTCATGTCATAGCTCAGGATGGAAATGTGGGAGTTTCTTTGGATGGGTGAAATGTCATCTCAGTGCTCATCAACAACCAAACATAGCTGGAATTATTGGGGATTAAACGGATCGTGCAGTGGACACCCCGTTATGTCACCTTAAATCCCTGCTGTGTCGGCGCCTTGAATATCAGGCGTACTTCTGATTACGCAGTTTCTAAAAATGCACGTAAGAAAAAAGCCAAAGAATACAGCGAGATTAACCAGAGGCAAAAGGGTTTGCACAGGACAAGATGAGGAGAATTGATTTATTGGCTTGGGGAAAAGAGCACGTTGCACGAGAGCTTGGAGAACCAGGAGAGTGCCAGACATGAGAGGAAGCGAATGGTGTGAAGTAGATGACAGGGAGTAAGTGTGGCCCAGCACGTGTTTCCCTGGCTCTGGAGCCATGCAGTGAGGTATGAAACAGTTGGTTTGTCACCTGCCCTGTCCCAGTGAGAGAGAATGGCCATGCTATGGGTGTTGTCACACCGGCTGGGTAATACCAAGTAAGTGTCCACATGGAGCAGTGTGATGGATGCTGTAGGAAGACAAGGGAAATACTGTGCCCTAAAGAGCTGCTGATGGTAACCTGGCTGATTTAATTCCTTCCTACTGCTTGCAACTAGGAGTCCTGGCGGTCATCCTGCACACAGCTCCATGCTGCTACCACTGCTTGTGCCTTCACGCGATAGCCTCCTCTGCATTAAGGGACAATCTTTTGGCATTTTTTGTGCTGGCTTTGGTTTCAGCTCGGTTCCCGTGAGACGCAGCTCATTGTGCAAGAGCTAGGGCAAGGGGAGGGGACAAAAATGCACAGCCGAAAGGGAAATACTTAACCTTTCAACAGCAGGATAAGCTTATATTAGCTTAAACCTATTGCAAAACTGCACCTAGTAATTTGCTGGGTGTTTTAAACTAATAAAAGCTAACAATGCTACCAAAAGAATAAATCCAGCCACAGTCCTGATTCTGTTCCAGAACCATCCTTGAGCGTGCTGTTGGTATCGCAGCGAGCTGGCACAGCTGAAGAAACCCTTTATTCACAGAGCAGTTGTCAGCTGGATCAGTTCCCTGCCCTGTTTCGTAAAGAGCTGTGGAAAGCCTTGTGTGGGCACAGAAAGTGGGGCTGGGAACGAAGTTGTAGCCAGCCTCCTGTCTGTGACAGCATCAGCTGAGCTGCTTCAAGGCTGAATTGTTTGCTAAATAACAGACAAGGTGTAGGCAGTAGTGATAGATCTGAATATAACCGAAGATCAGAGTTGGAAGTAAACCAGGGCAGAGTAACTGCTGGTGAACTTGGTGTGTGCCTTTAAAATCCAAACAAACCGTGCACACAGCTTTATGAACTGTTTTGTAGGTACATAATAAGAGAAAGATTCGGAAGATGATGAATTTGATCAGCGTGCGCTCATATGAGGATCCTTTAAGTAGAACAGAGCCAGATTTACCCTAACTGAAACTCCTGTGCATTCCCTTCAGCCAAACTGGTGTAACCCCAGGCTTGAGGAACAATTGCTTGGCTTGCAGTTCTGCACCAGGGCAGTAACTGCTGAGTGGAGACTCCTACATGTTGGCACGAGTTGGCTCTTACACTTTTAATGTAGTTCAAGACATTGCCCTGCCCAGCTGCCTGCTCTGTCTCTGCCTCAGCAACAGAGCAACAGAAACAGGAGAAGGAGCAGGATAACTGCTCTGTCTGCGTGTGTTTTAAAGCCATCAAGACTAGCATATGAACTTCAATTGCCACATTTCTAACTTAATCTGTCAGGCTGTCATTTGCAGTAATTGAGGAGTCAGCACATACTCATTTCTGTCCTCTTCCATTATGGGAGCATTACCTCCGGGTAGGGCTGGGAGTGCTGTCCACTGCAGCATGCTCAGAGCAGTCAGATCAGCTCACGTGGTGAAGTTCTTGTGGCAAAATGGTGATGGGGGTAAGAATCTGCATGTTGTACTTAGCACAGAGCAGCCAGTGCTTCGTAATTCAGGGTGCTCATCAGGTTGCTGATACAGCTTGCCCTGTGGTGGGTGGTGTTTTTAGAAGAATTTGAAAATTGCATCTAAAATAGACTGAAAAGAGAGACTGAGAAGCAACTTGAGTGATTTGAGTTGATGAGAGTAGGTCCAAGCACTGGGGTAGGACTGTGGTCCTTGCTCCAGTATTACACATGAATATGAGTCTGGCGAGATTGTGTCTGTTCAGTGGAGAAGCAAACACCAGTTCCAGTAGCAGGCATACCAGGTTTGGTAACAGACATGTAAGTAGTATTAAAGGCTGGTATGGGCTTCCATAGAAAGGCCACGTTTTAGATTACGTGAAATCTAAACTGGGATGGCAGTGGTAATGTCTAGCTATGGATCAAAAATGCCAGTTGACAAATTTTAATATTTGATGATATGTGATCAAAATACTAAACAGGAACTGTTTATATATATATATATATATATATATATATATATATATATTTGTTTCAATGGAATGCTGAAGTGAAAAGTTCTCGTACTTCCATGTAAACTGCAGTATTACCTGTCACACCCCACAGTGCCTCGGGACTAGGATTGCTTCCTGACCAACAGAGACAACTTCTCCTCCATCAGCAGCACCAGCAATTCCAGCAGTTACTGAGTACCCAGCAGCTCACGTCGGTAAGTCTTCCAGTTATAATTCACTTATTCGTCTGGTATAGTCTTAGGCATGGATAGATTCTCCAGCCTAATACAAATACCAGAAATGTGTTTAATTTATGTTACAGTTTTTGAAAATCATGCAGTTTGGCAGTTGCTTCAGCCTTTTTGGATGATAGTCATGGGCTGCATCTGCGTGTATTGCTGTCAGAATTGTTGCTTAATGCCTTCGGTCCCATTTCATCCCTTGTGGAGTTGGTGGCTTGTCTTTCTAAGCATTAGCTGTGGGCAGTAGAGTCTGGAGCCATATTCAGGCTCTAGCAATATCCTAAATGAATTCCTGGTAACACTGGGACTCTAGCACAAAAGATTTTTAGAAATATCTCGTGAGCTGTCTTCACTCTGCCTTTCAGTATTCATGTATGCCATAGGTAACTGGTTTAACTGTTCGTATTGCCAGTTATGTAGCTTTAGTGCTCTGATAGAAACATGGTTTGATATTCTCAAAGAGGCTTCCTTTGATAGAGACCTGGGGGGAGCCAGCAGGCTTTGCTGAACATGAGCTACAGATTTTGGGAAGTTTTATAGGCACTTCCTTCCCTTTCCCACAGACTTGTGGAGCTTTGCTAGTGTAACCTAAATTAGCTGGGATTAGGTTAAGGGAGGGTTACACTGGCTGAAGATTTGGATAAGCAAGAACCCAGGGAGCAGCTATTATTCTGTAAGTAACCCTTGATTATTTCCCCCCCCTCCTATCTTATTGCTGCAGGAACAACATCAGGCCCTTTTGTATCAGCTAGTGCAGCAGCAGCACCACCACCAACACCACCACCAGTCTGAAGTACAGCAACTGCAGATTACTGGAGGAGCACAGATACCCATCAACAACTTACTTTCAGGCACCCAGGCGTCGCCACTAAATGCAGCTTCTACCAACCCATTCCTTACAATCCATGGAGATAACGCGGCTCAGAAGGTGACAGTAAGTATATTTCTCACCTCGTTTTCAAGGAAGTAGCTCCGTGAGGTAACTGAACGATAAGCATGTTATGTGCATGCATTTACAACTCGAGGATGGTGGAATTTTTTCTTTTCTATTTTTGAAGCCTTGGTCCACAGTTAATGAGGTTCACAACTTATTGTATAAGTGACTATCTTGCAGTCACTAATACCCAGCCTCTTTGCTGCATGCTCCTGCTTCCCTGGATCAGGACTCATCCAGTGATTCCTGTCTTCCTCTTGTAAAACCATGCGCATAGCCCTTCTCACCCCACCTTATTCCCCAGCTTTGTGTCTCCCATGTTGTCAGTCATTTGTCTCACCACCTTACTTGAAGAGCTTCACCTCAGCAGGCCTCAGGTAGTGTGGAGCTGCAGAGGCTGGTTGGTGACTTGAGAGATGAGGAGCCCATTGTTTGGGCGGTGAAATAGGCATTAAGAGAATGGCTGTGGGTGTCTTGGTTCTGGCATGGGGAGACGAGGCTGTACACTAGGAGACTGAGCAACTCCTCCTGCGCCTGTTATACTAATGAAACCTTTCCTGGACAGACTAAAAAGTAAGATGTTTTTCTAGCAAAGATGTTCCATTTTTCTTAAACAGTAACCTCCCTGTAACCTCCACCCCCAAGAGGCAAATTCTTCATTGCTCCTCAAGGAGTCAGAGAATAGACTTCATTCTCTCAGGGTCATGCAATTAAGATAGGTGAAACACAGAAGATAATGTGATGAATTTTCAAGACAGTTTTCCTAGAAACAGCTCCCTTCTGCTCAGAAACGTGAGCATTCACTTTTTGTGTGCGTGGTCGTTGTCACTTTCCAGCTTGGTCCATTACCATGATGGAAACCATGCTGCAAACTGCAGTACTGCAGCAAGACCATGTTCTTTGCTGGTCACCAAATGGAAGAGCACAAGGGCTGTATCAGGAGTTTGCTCAGAGCTTTGTCTCCTTTTAGAAATGCAAGCGATTTGTTCAGTTATGCTTAAAATTATCTCCCCTTAGTTTTCTGAAAATTAATAGGGAATGGGATTGAGACCATCTACTTTTTTATGTACATTGGAACAACCTGTTTTATACGTGATGTGCTTGCTTTGAGTTTTTTGAAATGGCTATTACTGGCTTTAGAGAACATGACCAGGCAGCAGTTGTTTTACAAATACGATGTTACAGCTGTATTTAGTATTTTTGTAAGAGTTACCTGTAAATAATTCAAGGAAATCTCAGAACATCTCCCAAATATAAAACCCTTAGAAATAATTATTTTTTTAAAAAATTGCTTTCTTTTTAAGGTTGTAGCTGAGTTTGCATTGGATTGTTGAATTATTTTAATCCAAAAAGAGTTTTTAACTAATTCTTGATTAGCAAAAGTTTTGAATACTTTAACCTCATTTTGAATTGGAACAGGGTTTTCGAGCATTTCTGAAGCTCAGTGAATGAAGTGAGGCTCAGTTCTGTTCAGTACTTGCAGGAAATAGCAGCTTTGTCACAATTTATGAAAGAAACATATCAGTGACAGGGACAAAATGGGAACTGTATTTCTATTCTGTTGGCAAAGGACAGATTTTACCCCTCTCCAGGGAGTAAAACTTAGCAAAGGTCACCTTGTATTATTCTTGACCATCATGTGGATCCAAGGGCAGAGCAGCAGCCAGGAACAGAAAGGCCTGTTAGAAGGGAAGGTACAAGCAGTTCATGTTTTGTTACGGCAGCTGGGAGGGACTTAAGTCTGAGGTCCTTCAGAGGTGGTACTGCTCCTTTAACTGTTCCGTCCTTTCCCGTCTTTATTCTATGATATTTGATTATTCTTTACAATGCAAAAGTAAATTGCTTATTATTTAGATAGCTCTATTCAATTTACCTCATCTGCTTTGTGTAACATCCATCTCTGCTTTGTTATCTGCATGAATTTGATTGTATTTACCTCTGTATTTTATAATCTGATTTTTAGAAGTATTTTCTCTTACACAGAGGCTCAGTGATAAAACTGGACCAGTTGCGTCAGAGAAGAGTTGACATTTGAGTGATACTTGAGAACTGCATGTCCTGCTGTTATAGCACTTCATCTGGCTGCAAACTGCAGTTTTCCTTTCTGCAGATGTGAAGAAATGCAACAAGGAACTCTTACTGCACAGGAAAAGGTTAATAATTTTCAAAAGGATATTTTTGGTAGGCTTTGATTTGCTTTCTTGTTGCACTAAAATGGATGTACTTTTTCATGTTTCAGACTGTGAAGTAGATAAAATTCTGCAAACTATAGTTATTTTGTCAATTTGATGGTACTAAGTACAAATTCAACCACGGAGAAACACATACTTGACTTTTCAGTACTAATCTTATAAAGGCTGGTAAACTGTTCGCAGTTATGCATTACATCGATTTCAGAGCAGTAGTTTCAAAAAACAAAAAGAAAAAAGAACATCAAAAAAAAAAAAAAAAGCAAAACCCAAACCTAGCCAGTCTGAACCTCTGCTGCAGTTGCAATCCTTTTAGACTATGCTTGTGATGGCAGTCTGGACTTGCTACTTGTTTGTTTTTACACACACACATTTTGAAATCTGACTCATAAGGGAATCTACTTCTGAACTTTTTATTCCTTTAAATCCCGATTGTTATATAGGGGGAGTTTTTCCTGATTAAGAGTTTAAGAATTACAGTATGGAATCCAAAGTTTGTTAATTTTGGTGTAGGTTTTAGAGTTCTGAGGTTTTTAAAGGAACTGGTTTGGTTCCAGTGAGAAATTTTTTTTTTCTTACCAGATGAGAAGGCCACACTGGAAGAAGTATGTGCAGTGTTTGGCCTAAACCAAGTGCCTGTTGCTACCTCTGTTTTGTTGAAATGGCTGCAAACAGCTGATCATGCACTAGACGTGTCCTTGTTAGCAGCAGGAATATTCAGTGTTGCACCAGCAGCCTTGTTGTTCTGCCTTTACTAGAAGTGTTTATACCACTGTAGAGAGCTCAGGCAGATTGTTACCTGGGTCGCTTTTCACTAAGAAACTACCAAAAAAGTGAGTTAATATTTCCCACTAGGATTTAGCAGTGGTTGAAACGGGTGAACTTGTGTTAGGGCACTTCCACCAACAGCAGCTGATTTCCTGGCGTGACTCTATGCAGTACGGTGAAGTAAATTAAATTGGGGTAATGACCACTAATCAATAGTACGGTGGGAAATATTAGAGGAAAAGACCCAGCTGTAATTAGACCTCCACTGTGTACTTATTTGGAAGAACATGTTAATTCTGCAATATGTTTCTTAGTTGAACATTGCACAGTTCTTACCTCATTTCTGTAAATAAAGTTTTGTGAATCTGTTTTGTATTGTGAAGAATTCATAAGAAAACATTGATATTTTGATTTGTAATATTTCTAATTAGTAGATTTAATTGAAAAAGTAAAAATAATTTATTTTTATATGTTCTGGGGAATTTTTTAAAAATGTCACAAATCACTTTTGTAGATACTTTACAAAAGGAAACCAGTGGTTTATTTTACCTTCTCAACCCACTGGTGAATATTCTGTAACAATTTGTACAAAAGGTAAGATGGGAAATGTGCTGTTATTTTGCCTAGATGTAAAATTCCAAGTGTATGAAAAGATATGTACAAAGCTTTTGTTAATAAACTTTAATAATGTTTATAGTTGCATATGGCTTGTGTGAACGTGAGTCTTGTAGAAAACCTGAGCATTTGTTAACATTACACAACGAGCAGGATTTTAATTGCATGTGGCTGCTAAGATTCATTACAATAACTTTTTAAAAGATGTTTTTCATCCTTAGTTTGTGCTTTCAGGAGACACTGATGCAGCTGTAACACTTTCCTGAGACATCTGTGCTCTCCAGACTTGGATGACCAGTTGCAGTCCCATGCTGTGGTCTGATGTCAGAGGTTTCTTTTTCATGCTTTCAGGAGCAGTTGCTGTGAGATTGCAGGAGCAGTGAGCTGTGGTACTTGGTAATGCCCCAAACTCATATTCAAATAACTTGATGAGAGCTCTGTGGAGATGGGACGTGTTCTTCATCTATGGTGGTGCCTGTGCTGACATGATCAAGATCTTTGGGTTTTGTTGTGATTTTTGTACTGTATTTCTATAAAATTAGTTCATTCTTCTTCAGGAATTTTGCTTGCTGTCCATGAAGGTGGTGGTGAACACCAACAAAGCTGCTGGTCTTTTATTTGCCAGACGGCAAGGAGGAAACAACCCTTCCCTTACAGTCACTGAGTCTGAGCTTTGTGATAGCGCAGCTTTTGGCAGACGAGGGATGCTTGGTGCTGCCTTCGTGACTTCATTCCTTGCTAGTCAGGTGCAGGCTGTGGGCTGAGAACAGCTTTTGGAACAAGCAGCAAGGTGGTGCTGCTACGGGCCTGTGGCATTTGTATGTCATCTCCTTTGCTCAAGTTCTAAGGATTGAATATTCTGTTTCTGAAGGGGAAAACTGAAGTTTGGAAGACTGATAAATGAGCACGCTCAGAATTAACGATAGGGAGATGTGAAACATCCTTTGCCAGAGCCAGGGCCATTGCTAATTCCCCCCTCCTACTGCATAAACAAATACCAAACCAGTGGAAGGGGTAAGCCTTGATTTTCCTTGCCCCTTCCTCTTCTCAGAGTTACCTGGTTCCTGGTAAGATGTAGAGAAGCAAGAAGGGGCCAAAGTTGGAAGGACCGGTGAGACTGCCAGCCTCGGGACCTTCTTACCATCTTCATTTGTCAGAGCTTGGTGCCAGCAGCCTGAGATAGCGATGGCTGTTGTACAGTGCTCCTATTCCTGACGGACCAACAATCAACAGCAGGGAAGTAATGAAAAGGACAGTTCTGACATCTAAACAAAACTCCAATTCGCTGGTCTTTAAAGAAAGAGACCACATCAAAGCCAAGTTCACATGAGGGCCAGATGCAGTCAAAACCAACCTTGTTTCAATGATTTTGCAGATCCTGACATCAAAGATCCTGCTCTGTGGCTGACTTGGCACCAGTTCAGCAGGCGCTGAGGCTGCCGTCCCTGTGGAATGTCTCTGCTGCCAAAGCAGCACAAGCCTTGATGCAGGTCCCTGTCAGCCGAGGCCCAGGTTACCGACGCCCCTCTAAATGCAGCAGGAACTGCTCCAGGTTCAGTGCCATGGGATCAGCCAGCTTGCTGCTGCTCCTGCACCTCCCTGGGCCTGTGCTTCAGGTAGGCTGGCTCCTCCAGCCCATTGCGTCCATCCAGGCAGGCCCAGCGCCACGTTTCAGCAGTCACACACAGAACAATGTCACCAAGATCGTGTGTGCCTCTGCTGCTTCAGGCGTGCAACCTGAGCAGGGTGCCAAAATGGCCTGCACAATCGTTGTGCAGCCTTAAGGCTTTGTCAGATAACCTGCATTGGTCAGGCACAGTGCTGCATCAAGCAGCTTGGTTTGCCTGGCCTTACAAACAAAAAAGGAGACAGCGTTTCTTACCTGCACATGGTGCTCCTCCTTGGGGCCTCTCCTTGGAGCTTCTGGGGCTAGGAGGAGCTGAAGGTGCGGGGCACACAGTGTATGATTTGTGCCAAACACGCAGTACTAACACAGGCAAATCATAAGCAAAGCTCTTAGGTGTCTTAGGTTTTTAAAGATTTCCAATGATAAATGCAGTCAAAGTCCTTATTTTTTCCCCATTCTCTGCCTTAACTAAGCCCACTTGGACTCCAGAGCCACAACCATGAAACGTTTTTGTATTGAGTGCATCAAGGAGATGACAGAAGCTCCTTTCTCCACAGTTGCAGATTTATCTCTCCCTAGTGTGCAGCATACACCACCACCACCTTCTGTGCTTCCTGGCAACTCTGGTTTGTAGCCCCTGGATTGTGCTGGGTTCTCTTTTTTTTTTTTTTTTTTTTTCCCTTCTGCTTGGTCTACACCTGCCCTGCAGTGTGCTGTATAACGCTGGGTACACCATTCCAGGTGAAGTCTTCTAGTAAATACTCAGTGAGTACAAAGGAAAGTGACTTTTTTTTTCCCTCACAGGCTGTATTCTCCTGTTACTTGCTTTGAACCTGCAGGGCATTGCCAGCTTAATGTGAGTGGATTACAAATCCACCACGGATCCTGTTCTTGAAGAGCTATTACCTCACCAGTTACTTGCCAGCTACTGTTACAGTACTTGAGCTGTTTTGAAGAAGACAATGTTCTTACCCTGAGGCCTGGGTTATTCCAAATTTGGATTCTAATTTGAAAGAAGTAACTTGTAAGAAGATGGTTTTGCAGTAAAATTGTGTAAACTCAGTGCAGCTAAGCAGCACGGGGCTGAGTTTTTCCATTTCAGTGGCCACCCCGAGCCCAGCCCCTCCTGTTACAAGTACCCAGAGGCTGGAGCCCCTCTTCCCATTCATTATACTTCTGGTTGCCACCTGGTTGTAGAAGGCTGTTCACAGCCGTGCTACTCACAGCAGAAACATTTCAATTACCTGGCTAATTTTTTTCATGAACAATACACCTCCGGTCCTACCTCATCCTTGTCAGTGCTGCCAAGTTAATTTTCCCCGATTCACCTAACCACTTTAGCAGGCTTTTCTTCGTAGCCATTTCAATTACCTTGCTACAGTCAGCTTACAGTGACTGGATGACTTTAAAGTTAAGCTTTCCTGATTGCTTTTGAAAATACATCACTTGATCTCAGCAAAGACTCCTTTCATAGGAGCCCTAGTAGCACACAGCTACTGCTTGATCAATTAGCACACAGAGATTTTAGTACACCTTCTAAATGCTTGTTTTCCTATGTAGTCAACATTTCCGTTTTGTTTCACAAATAATTTTAAATGCATTACCGTGTTTAGTAAGCCTTCTATATTTTCTTTTTTTTGACAGCCTAAGATTAGTTTTTTTAAGAAGACCGAACAAATCAGTATGTTCCACTTGGTAAAGAACCACTACAGAACCCTCTCATCTTCCGTAAATTGTAGTCCCTTGAAGTTTTATGGAAATGGGATCAAATTTTGTGAAATGCTGATGTGACAAAAGCAACACAATTGGCAAGTAATTACTGGAAGAAATCTTCAGAATAAATCTCAGAAAATTAAACGATTTTTGGGCCATCAAGCTCTGCGTTTGAGCCTTCCAATTTTGAGTTTTCCAAATATGTGGTCTTCTGATTTTTCATTTTAATTTTCAATTGAAGTTCAAAAGCTTATTAAAATCCTACTATTAAATCAGAATCTGGTTGGTAAATCTTGTTTTTGTTTTTAAAAAAGCAAGTCTTTAAATGCTTTTTGCAAAAGACAATAATCACTGCTCTGATTTATTGATACTGTTTACAGCCCATTAGGTACCCATTATTCAGCACTTTAAGCTTTGTATAACTTTTCCAGAATTATGAAAAAGAATACTGCAAATAACGAACAATAACTCTTATTACCCACTCTTCAAATATGAAATCAAACTATATTGAATCCAGCAGATATGAAAAACAAGATATAAGAAATCTTAGCATAATAATGTTGGCTTTTAAGTGCAATTCTGTACTTAAAAACTGGTCATGAAGATTATGCTTTAAATATCTTAAAGACCTTTAACCTTCTTACTCATTTCAACTTTACCAAATAACAGCACTACTGAAAATCGCTGTGTATGAGGCTGCAGGTTTAGAGAAGAGAAATTATATAGCAAGTACATGTACAGGGAAGTTAAGATTAGAAACACTCCTATTTCTAAATAGGAGAACGGACATTTTATGTAGCAGCAGACATGCTTTATAAGCATCTTGTCTTGTATTTATAGCTGGAAAAAATTAAAACACAAAAACCCTTGAGTGCAGAATTCCATTATTCTCATGCTTGCTTAACATTTTCAGATCAATTCTGTCTTTCAAAGCACCACTTGAAATTCCTCATATTCTGTATGATTTTAACTGTAAACCTACCCGTTCCAGTATGCAGTTATCACTGGGGGTTTTCCTTAAGATCCACAGATTTTTAAGACATTCTCACGTATGTGCACAAGCAGCTCTCCTGCACAAAAATACACCTTCATTCTTCAACACACAAACTAGATGATGGCAGATTTATTGATATTTTCTTTTACTAAGGCACATGACATATAGAAATACTGAGGTACAAAAATGCAGTTTCCTGCATATGAGTTTTAAAACCCCATTTTGACAAAGACAACCTAAATCTCTTCTGCTCTGAACGTTCAGTTTTTAGCCATTTTTTTCTTTTGTACCAGTTCCACAAGCAGTTTGTATCTTGCTATACACTCCTCCTGAAAGGAAAAACAAAAGTATTAATTAAAATTTGGTATTTTAGTATTGCTTTACCTCTATACATGCTACCTCGTTATAAGAGAGCTGTTCTGTGTTTTTTTTTTCTCTCCCAAAGTTAAGTCATGCGATGAATTGCAGAAGAACATACATCTCCTGAAAAGTGGATTCGATAAATGAACTTTGTTTACCTTTCTTAGCAGGTAATTTCTCTCTTCAAAGAGCACACAAAGCCAAGAAAACATTTGTTCAGTGTTTCTTGACAATGGCTGTAAAAGCAATTGTTGAGCAGTTGCATTGTGCTGCCTATTCCAGATCAGTTACTTGGGTATGAGCCGCACCGCAGGTAAAGATGAGCCTTTACGCTCACTCTAACAGTACCTACTGACAGCCACATCAACTTCATAGCCAGAGAACTACTTGGAGCCTGTATTTCCTGCTCTCTCACCCTGTTTTTGGCACAAATAAAATAAGGATTTTCTGCAGCTACCATGACTGAAGCAAGCACACTAAGCTAGCACAACTATTACAGAATCTACCACAGACCAGCTATGCCAATGACTGCAAATGCTATTTTAAGAAGGTTGTACTTACAAAGAGAATATTAGATAGGTTACTGAGCATTTAACACTTGCAGCTGGGTTACTTATTTTGTTTGTTCATTGAGGTGGGTTGAGAAGGGTGTTGTAAAAGTGTAAACAAAGCAGGTCACTGACATTTGGTTACTAACTTTGAATCAAAATTTGTTTTAAAATCTAGTTTGTTCTGCAACTGAAGATCTGAAAGGCAGAGGAGAGGAAGGTATTTTAAATGGAACAGGAGCTACTTCAACATTTTCTGTAATATAGTAAACAAAGTGATTTAAATGAAAATATCTTTATGAAAGCAACCATGACAGTAATGATCTTTAGGTCAAACACGTCCTGCCTGGTAGTTACAAGTTAAGTAAAGACCTCGCTTTCCTGCGTGGACCTTCAGTTCTTAGGGTAATCATAAACTGGTAGACAATCATTTTCCTCTTGATTTACACTACAATTCAAACAACACTGACTGTACCTTGCTTTTTCCAGGAACACACTTTGCTATTTTATCCCAACGATCTGTTGTTCCCTTTGGATACTGCTGCAAGGCCATTTCGAGAAGTTTCTGTTGATTTTGAGTCCACAAGTCTTCTAAGGCACGGCTTTTCTCCCTTTTTCTGCTCTCATCATCGCTCTCTTCTTCTTGCTCAGTGTTATCAAAATCTTTCTGGCGTCTTCCTCTGCCCTTCTCTTCTGGTACCTCTTTTGTTGCTGTCAGACCCGTTTCAGGTGCTTTGACAAGTTTTCGTTTGCGATGCCTGGTTTCGCTCGCAGCGCTCTCCTTGAGATCCGTTTGGCTGTCCGGCTGCTCTGGGATTTGACTGAAGTTCCCTTCCTCCGCCTCCTCCTCTTCCTCCTCTCTTTCTCTCTGGGTGATTATGTGGTCTGGTAAATTCATGTTGACTTTGACATTCTTGGAATTCTGGGCCAAGGTTTTAAGCTCGGAGAGCCTGATGACACCTGTTGAGGTACCGATATTACACGTCTGAACAAATAAACCACCACCAAGAGGGAACTGCCAGATAGAAGGGACCCGAAATTGTGCAGACAGCAGATGAAGCTCTTATGGATTAAGAGCTCAATTCCTTACGTTTATGCTGAAATCAAGGTTTTTATTGTAATAAAAGCAATATAATATAAAGCAATGGACTTTGTCAATTATAAGCTTATCTGGTATATGTGTAATGACTAATAAATTACCACACGGATATAAACAAACAGAACAGCATAAACAAATGAACAAAACCCACAACAAACTGGCTAAGAAAGGTTGGGAAGAGGTGGCTTAAAAAGGAAACATTCCCTCAGAATACCCATGGGTTCTCTTTGTTGCTCAGAGTAAGGCAAGGCTGCAAAAGCCTGGCTGCAAAGTGTCAAGGTGTACCTGGAAGTTACAAAATGCACTCATCTGCATAGCAATTATCTAACTGCAGTGTTGGAAGCATCAGTGAGGATCTAGAGGCACACACCTGGTGTATATGTAACAGAATCCTTCAGTTGCTTGGCTTTCATGGTAACCTGCAGGAAAGAAAAAAAGTCTTACAAAAATCACATTATTTGTGTTTTTGAAGATTTCATAGTGAGCATGTATTAAATACTGCAAGGCTAATGTTTGGCTGGAGTTTTTCACAAATGGATCCCAAATTGGCAATTGATAACTTTTTGGACTTTGTCCTTTAAAACAATTCTTATCTCATTATATCTATTCTTATCTTGTTGAAATAAATGTAAGCGATGCTATACACTTCTATCACCATAACGCATTATTGCAGCTAATACTCAAATTTCTTCTTTCACTGGTAAGCCCTTTATCTCTAACCTGAAAATGCTACGAGGAGAGGGGGGAAAGGAAACAAGTTGTCTCCTAGGTATTAGTTTCTCAACACTGAACAGAAGAACAAAATAACCCACACAGGTCTAGATGCTGAAGCATGCTAATGGACAGGCATACAGTCCCAAAAATACATACAGGGCGATAGTCTGACTGCCAAAGATATACAAAGATACCTCTTATATCATGATCACTCAGGAAAAAAGTCCAGTACACGAGTATCTTCTACTTCTCGTCTAAGTCTGCCTGGTTCCTCCCACCACATTTCTGGCCATGAAACTGTGAGACTTTGCTTTAAGAACAGACAAGTGTGGGACCTCTTTAATGAAACGACAGCGACACTTAACAAGGCAAAGCGGTCTATTTTCCCCACAAATTAAACCTCATTTTCTGGGATGGTTAGATTTAAATGAGACCTCCGTGGGCAAAAAAATCCCAGCTCCCATTAACCAAATTCTTCGTCCAGAGGTAGACAGCTGGCATAAAAGGTCCAGTTCCTACTGTTGTAGTATGGCAAAATTTTAATCATTCAAGGAGAAAAAAAGTAGAACGCTGAGGTGAACAGGTTATGTTAACCAGCACTTACAGTTCTGTCTGTGAACTGCATGGTCCTGATTTAGAAACAACAGGATGGATCCCCCTTGCTGGAGGTAAACCACTAATGGAAATCTCCTTCCTTGAAAAGCTTCAGAGTCTAAATTCATTCAAATCAAAATGTTTAAGTCCCATTACTAGCAGAGCATCTCTGTAGGCCCAATACTATAAAAGACTAAAGAGAGGAATGCATCCTTGACTGCTGAACAGAATGGATCCTAAGCTGAGACCTGCTATGCAGCTCTTAAATAGAAATTAGCGTAATCTAAACTAGATGATAATAAATTATTTTGAAAACAATGAGGAGAAGTTGTCACACAGTCAAGTTGCTGATCCTGCTGAGCTTCCTGCAATGACGCAGTGGATTCGTTGTGAGTATGACAAGGTATCGTCGATATTCACGGATTCCAGAAAGCTGTTCCTAAACCGCTGTTCTACTTTTTGAAGTACTTCTTTCAAAGATTTCCAAGCTACTCAAAAGGGAGAAGTGAGGAGAAGAGACAAGAAGAGACCCACAAGCTGAACAGAGCAGAATAAATGGCAAGCAATTCCAGTACCACTGTTCTGTTTTCTCTATGTTGAGCCACCATCATTTTAGGAGGTTGGCAATTATCGCTTCATCTTTGACACTGGGCCTACACGTGCAGCATAAACTGCATTGGAAGTGGTGCAAATCGATATCCTGTACTCACGTTTCCTTTACAAGATGGATGTTCCCAAATTAGGTCAATACAGGTAGCCCATACCAGACATAAATTTTGCTGCATGTTACATCTAATTGAATTAGAACCTGAAATGGCCGTCTCCTACAACAGTGAAGGACTTAGATTTATGCCTAGATCCTAATGGCATTTTACATTCCCCCCCTACATGTAAGCAGACGTAACAGTCTTATCTTAGGTTATCTTTTCTTGGGTGCCTTCAGCACTAGGAACTTGGTAAACCCAGATTTAGCATTTGTAGTCAGTTACTCCATTTATTACACTTTCTCTTCTGAGGGCATTATGATACCTGTTCACATTTTTGGTGGATTTTCAATTTGAATATTCATCAGGTAATCCCGAAATAAAAACCATGTGTATGGTTCAGATATTGGAAATCTACAATATCAAACACTGAACAAGCTTGGTCAAGCACCTTCAGCTGACAACTCATCAAGCTTCTTACTAACAGCTTTACTACCACCATTCACAGGTTATGTAAGAAGATGAAATATCTATTATTCTTTTTCCTTTTTTTTTTTTTTTCATCTTTCTCCTTTTTGGATGATTTGGATGAATCATAACCTGTCAGTACTGACCTATGAGGGATCATTAGGAACCCATCCTATGGCATGTAGGAAATCTGTATTGCAGTTTGATCTGTTTTGAGTTTAATCATTGCTCGTGCCACTCACATTTGCGGAGTCCTCTGGTGCCAGTTCCTCCACACTTTCTGACATCCCCAATATTAATTTAAATTTGTGGTGAGCTGTGTTATCTACTAGGTATTTCTGATCAGTTAGTTTGAAAAGCGTTAAGTTGCTCTGCTGCTTTCTCTACTCCATTTCTTCCTATAACTTGCTTTGATTTATTACTCTTTCATTAGATGACAGATAACTTACTCGGAAGTACAGTTACTCAAAGTACAGAGCAGTTGTAGAACTATGCTTCTAATTATTATTGCTGATTTCAAGTACACAAAGCTGTAAAACTATAGTTTTAATCTGTACTGAATTATGAGTTTTATCATTGCTGTGAAAAGTTGGACTAAAATCCTGTTATTGACAACAGCTTTCACAAAAGTCTTAGTCAGCTCTTAAGGAAACCTGGGTCTGGGGACACTTTAAATAATCAGGATCAAGACTGTGAAATTGATTTAAAACAGAAGAGGGCAGATCTTGTATTCCTGCAAGGACTTTTACCGCTGCACAGCCATACTGCAGTATTCTATAGGAACCAACCGCATCTTTTCCATGCCCAAATCACCAAGGCATCCTCGTAGTCCACCAGGGATAACAGAAGTCACAACGTCAGGTAATCACATGCACAATGAAATGTTTTCTTAGACAAAGGAAGATGACAAAAAAATGTTGGCTGCAAGCAATCAAACTGAGATAGAAATTGAAGCATCTTACTCTGAGACGTATAGAAAGGGACCACAGGAATAGTTTGCTTCTACATGACCTCCTTTCTGAATGCCGGCATAAAAAAAGCACAGAGTTGTGACAGATGTAGGGCGAAAACCCTGTGAAGTCTGGCACAGTGATCCTTCTGACACCAAACAGACAGAAGGAGCCCGCTCACAGAAGATGAAACTCCATTCCCCCGCAGCCACCACCACGCTGCCGCGTTAGCTGGCCCTGCTGGCTCCCTGGCTTCACGGGGCTCCGGCACCACTCAGCTCTCTCCAGGCAATCCTCTCCAGGCAGCCTACCTTCCTGCTCTGAATACGATGCTGTTCTGATCAGTTCTGATCACCAGCTAATTACAGAAGCACAGCCCTCTCGTCATTCTGAGAAAACATCAGTGGACAAACAGACAACCCCTGTCACTTGGCTTCCCAGATGCAAAGAAGGGCAACACGTGGGTGACACGTTGTGTTGCTGGACATACTAGTACAATTCTTTCCTACTACTATCATCCTCCTAAGCAAAAGTTCTCTAAATATACAAAAAATATAAACATTATAGAATAGAAGTTCACTGCTAAAGCTGCCAGAGTTTCTCATCCTCTATCCTCAGCTTGCTGTCTCTGTAGCAGTGTTCTGTTCACCCGGTTGTTTGTTGCCTTTCTGATGCTCTCCTCTCCATCTATTTCTGTTGTGTGAAAAAGTCAAAATCTAAGGAATAATGGAAAAAAATGGATACAGCCTTTCAAGTAGTTCAACCTAGTATGCAGCAATGAGAAAGTTCTCGAATCTGTGAGTCTAATTTGAGTTAAAATCACATTTTTCTCATACAGGAAAACCAGACACGGAAGGATTTTTAGTTCTTTCCTGGCTTTGTCAGAGAAATAGGCCTTGTTGATCTTACCTTTCAGAACAGCACGGGATGAACTGCCAGATTTTAAGTTCCCTTCTCACAGCCAAAACACCATTTGCACTGAGCTGTTCTGGATCTAAGCAGCTTTTTCACAACAACCACAACTACTTGAAGAGCTGTTTGACCCATGTCAGCCAACAATAATGACCCATTCCTTTACTTTCACGTGGTAGACTCAAAACTTGTTGCTTTATAAACTGCCTTCCTGTAAATTTATTAAAAGACTGCCAAAACTGTCTTCCAGTTTTAACAGATGGGTGCAACTTGATCAAGCCCAATCATTCTGCCTTTTTTTTTTTAAACCAATGTCCTTATTTACAACTTTCTGGATCTCCAGAAATGAAGCATTGCCAATGAGAAGATGCACCTTTGCGTTGACACTGCTCCCACCAGTGTGCTCAGCAGGCTGGCAGTGACTGTCCCAGAGGTGTGAACCACAACCAGTCTTTATCCGCTGTATAAATTACACCTTGAATTTAATACTAACACAGCGTATGAGAATTTAAGGCCCACACGCTTTTATTCTTGAAAGAACCAAGAGATGTGTTACAAATTTTACCTCAATTTCCTTAGACCCACCACTGACAGCCCCCAACAGTTTGGTTTTCTTAAGCTTACAGGCTTTGAAGCTGTGTGACTCCAAACCTTGCCACGGCAGACGGAGCGGAGGTAGCTACAGCAGAAATCCCAACAGCTGTGTGTGTAATTACGGGGCAGTCGAAGATGTGGCCTGCGAAACTGGCAAACTTGGCCTAAATCACTGGATTCAGAACACCAGTTGCTCTCCATTTGAAGTGCCCAAATAGTTAATTTGCAACAGCAGAAGAATTGCTCCTTCCTTTCAGGACACAAAGAACTCAGCAACTACAACTGGGATGATGTTGGAGACTTCGAACTATGTTATTTTTTTTTTGGTTTTGTCATTTGAAATCCCTGTTTGTGAGTCTTTAGCTCAGTACTACTAATACTCAGGTAACAGAGGGGTTAGGCTCCAATGCCCTTTGCAACAACTGCTTGGACATCCTATTTTATCACTGCTGATGCAAACTGCATTACCTTTCCTGAGAGCCAGAATTCTGCAGTGGAATTCAAATCCAGCTCACCAGGATGTACGTGGGCCATTAGATTATTCAAGCCACACTCAAAAGTTATAGCAGCACGGGCCTGACCTTCCACACGACATCTATTTGAATTAAAGCTGGTGTCCCACTGGCTTCTGTAAAAAGCTTTCTCCTTTCAGTGGCAGGAATGCTCTGGCCATGCTTCACAAGGAGGAAATCAATCTGTTTTGCATTTGGGTATGAAACGTACCATGCTGCCCAGTTCTGCAAAAACAGGGCCACCTGTACAGAAGAGCTTGTAAAAAATAAGAAAATAAAATAAAAATTGTGCAACGAGGGAATTGTAAACAGCAACTCCCTTTTCCTTCCCACCAAGTATCAACAGACACTCTGGTGTGTCGGTGGGATTAGACAGGTGTTTTGAAGATTTCACTCTCAGATTGAGGGATCTACATGACCTACATACCATCTAAATCCCATCTTAGATATTCATAACCTCTTTTGGACCTTGATCCCGAGGTAGATCTTTATACTTCAATAAGCAACTGAAAGGACTATTGATTACATAAATATATGCAAGCTGAGCGACGGTTTCAGAATAGCCACCACTGGAGATCACAGTCACTGAGGTACCACATGCATAGGATATAAAATGAAATATAAAACAGACTTAGGAAAACACTTAATCTCCAGGAGCAAAGAAAAACCCTAATAAATTCATTAACTTTTACATATGGATCTTTTCTCATATAGGTGTTTTCTTGCTGGCAGTGTAATGAGCTTGCATTTGCCAAAAATAAGAGATCTCTTTTATAATGACATATAAAAGCACAGTGCGTATGAACTCACGCACTTAGACTTAAAGGCTGAAACTGCTGTCTGGAGAGATGGGAAATAATCAGAAAATAAGCACTGCCTCCAAACCTTGTGCTTTCAGGTCTCCTGAAAACTCCGAATGCCTGCTCACATATCTACACCTGCCTATTGTTTTTGCTGTCTACCTCAGTCCTTTTCCATACAAGCAGCAAATCCCTATCAGTCTGTTTTTGCAACACAAGTGCATGAGATTAGTGACTGCAGGAGCAAACAGAATCAGTTTAAATCCTGTAAGACAAGTGAATGATATTACTTCACAAGTATGAAATCTGAGATCTCTTTGCCTTTAATTTAAAAAACCTGTACCTAATAATCACATTAAAGTCTGTTTGGCATGCCAGACAGCTTTTACTTCCTCTGTTATTTTTACAATTTGAATGTCCTTTGTAGTTACTGAAATTAATTTATGCCTTTCAGCAAATATTTTTTTTAAACTCTTTTTTTTTTTTTTTTAATCTATAAGGAGGCATTGTCAAGTAAAATATACTGTTACAATTTCACATCTAAGTGCCTTTTCTCAATCTTTGAATTCGGCAAAAGCTAACAATACTTATAAATCTTCATAAGGCTCAGCATTTGTCAAATCAAACAATGTAATTTTTGTAGAAATAGTAGTCTTGAAATTCTATTCATAATTTATACCATAGAGTGTTCACAGTGCTTAGGAAATTCAAGCACAACTTTTTATTTTGTTTTAAGAGGCCAATTATTTCCTTAAGTATTGGAGGACAGGAATGAGAACTAACCCTGGAGCAACAAATTCAGCAAGGAAAATGGGTCAAAGAACAGATGTTCAGGGGATGGCAGGGAGCAGTGGTACAGGTAACCAGGTCAGCCGGCAGGAACTCTGATTAGAGTTAACTGAACTCCATTTCCCTTTCATAATCAAAATACTTGAAAATCTAATTTATACCACCAGCCAATTGCAATAAAAATGATTTAAAAAGCTGTAGAAGCTTTCAGTTGTGAAAGCAATACGATTTCATTACGCTAAGGCAGTTGAAAATTATCTTTATGGGAGAAGATTGATAAATCCCCAATATCCACATATTAAAATGAAAATTAGCAATTTAAATCATTAAACTAACTGAGCACAACTTCATCGGTTTTGGGCTGCCTATTCATTGGCTGTTAAAGGGTGTTTTCCTGAAGGGAGATAAGATAACAGATAGCCTGTACTCAACATGACAGAAGTTGGAGTAACAAGTCTTCGCACAGTGTGTCTATGCCACGGTTGCAAGCTTAACCGAGCTGCAGATCACAGGAATACGTTGCAAAGATACTCATGCTGGTATCAGATAAGACAGCATGAATAGTAGAGTTGCATGGGCTCAGATGTACTACAGCATGGACACAGCTGCTTATTGTCAGATTTTGGCTGGCACTTTGCCACTGTCCTGCATCAGGTTGTGTGGATGTGTCTGTTCGGACAGGGAAGCTGGGGGACGTACCAGGATAACAGGTCTTATAGCAATTCTTATTTGTGAAGTACTTCGAGAAATCCCACAATGAACAGACTTAGATGTCTAGAAAAAAAACACAACTGATTTTGATAATAGTAGAAAAGAAAAAGCATCTGAAAGATTACTTGTTAGGAATTACTGAATTTACGCACCGTCAAGCTAAGGCATACGCAGTGATTACTAACCAGCTATATATAGTCACTATCTGGCTTTAATTTTACATTTTTTTAAAGAGTTCACACATGCTTCCAATTGTAGGAAGGTTTTGTTTCCTCCCCCTTTCCTCCTAGATAGCTTGCACTTGCTAGTCTAATCACAGCCTGCATGAAGAGAAGGACCTAACCTCAGGCAGAATCACTGTATCGATGTCGTTGCTTGCAGATGTTTGTCTAACCTGGCTTTTAAAGGCCTTCAGAGCTGGATACTCCACAGCAGCTTATTCCACTGCTTTACTATCCATTTTAATTCTTTGCCCCTCAGTGTCTAACTCTGCAGTCTATGATAAAATTTCAGGTAATTACTTCTTGCCCTATAAAATTGAGTCAGAGCATATAGCCCCTTCCTTCTTAACGGTTCTCTTTTTACATAGTCAAATACTTATATTCTCAGGTCATATTTTATTTCAGTTCAACCACATGAATTCCCTCACAGGCTCTTCTTGTAGGTAACACTTTAGAGGCTTGCTATTCTTATTCTCTTCTGGACACTGTATGGAATCACACGTTTAAGTGCAATACTGAAAAACTGGACCCAAACAAGGATGTATATATGTAGGTTTACCATCCTCCTGTTTGTATTTTCTCAGTAAGATGAATGCCCATTTCCAAAAAAAATAAAATGGCCATTTGCTGACCTGTACCTAGCTAATTACCTCTTGCAATATCTGCATCCCTCCTGCTTTTTACAACCTATCCCTAGCTGTTTGCCATCTTTTGTGAACCTGATCACCATTTTGCTGTGTGTACTAGCACATATTGCCTGTTTCATTTGCCTATTGCAAACTCTAACCCTGTTTTTTGCATATTGTTTCTCATTTTGTCCTGACCTTTTTGAATTCTACTCATCTTCCACTATATATGCAGTTCCTCTGAGCTTTGTAAGAGGTACAAACAGTGAACAAGTTTAAGAAGTAGTTATGCTATTCCATCATCTTTCTTCAGACAGGTCAGGTGAAAAACAACACCACGTCCAGAACACAGCCTGTTGAATTATTTGATGAACTCCTTCATTTGGACAGTGAACAACTAATGACTTTTGCAAAACTGGTGGGATGGATGCATCCCTCATGCAGTGGGGGGGGGGTCCATAAAACACACTATTACACTCTCTGATCCAGGAGAGAAAGAGATGAGCAACCGAAAAGTACAACTTCTGTTGGCACTGCACTGTTGTCTGTAATTAATGTCTATTTAACTTTGAATGACAAAGATCTTGAGGAAAACTGTGCCAATATGAAAGATTCAATGGGCAGTACTTCCTACATAGATGAGGCTACTGTTTGGACATGCGCAAGCTGGGTTCTAAGGTATCACAGTAATGTTCTAGCAAAATCATGGAAGATTTTTCCAAGTAGAACAAATCTCTGGGAATAAGCAAGAAACACAAACTTTTCAGGCCTTCTTTATATGTGAAGGAAACAGTGCTAAAACTCCGGGCATTGGAAACTTGCTTCATACTGTTTAAAGAGTCATTAACAAAGTGCAGACTGCAGATTGCAATGCAATAATAAAAGGAGCAGAAACACTAATAAGTAGTCTACATTAGGAAAGCTGACCTAACATCAACAGTGGGAAATCTTTAGAGAAATTAAAAGTTGTGTGGAGAACACTTGCATTAATCATATAGTTTCATTACTGGCCGTAAAGAAGGATCACACTCAGACCTTTCTCCACAAATGAAAATCCCTGAAAACTCCTTTGTTCGTACCAGAAGAAGACAGCTCTTAGAGCACAGACCTTTCTTTCATTTCTCTATCCAATTCACTGAAAAGAAGAGCATGCCATTGAAAACTTTGCACCTCATGGAAGAAGCGAGCTTCATTTTTCTTTCCAGCACTGTATATGTGCAAGTATGGTGTCCAAATATATCATATTATGCAAAGGACTCTTAGTAAAGAACATTTTGATATCTGCCTCGAGGAAGAAAGTGGAAAATTGGTGCACAAGGAAGTCTCAAGATGACGTTAGCTTTGTGATGGGCATAATGTGGAAGCATTCTGCATGTCTGTACTGTCATTAACCAGTGAATTCACCCTTTTGGAAGGCAATCTCAAAGATCTATTCCATGCACACTGCGTGCTATCAAGTCATGTGAAATATTTTGCTATTAAAATCTGCTTAGGAAAATATAGCAGCTTTTTACAGTCACTCCACTTCAGTATTATGATGAATAACACTAAACAAAAAAAAAAGAAAAAAGGAATCAATTCCATTTGCATAGTGGGTTAGTAACTTATTGCTTACTTTCATTTATTACTTGCAAATAATCTGTCTTGTTCTAAAATGATAGGAATGCAAATGGCTCGTTTTCCAGTATAAATGAGTAATGAAACTCTACAGATGCATTAAATCTTTAAAAATAACGTCTAAAAACATATTTTTGTGATTGTATCAATAAGAAAAAAAAAACAAACACAAGCATTCAAATTGCCCAGAAGGTTATAGTGGGTTATGTTTCACTCTAGCTTGAGGCTTTGTCTCACATTATTTAAGATAATTCCTGAAATATAATAAATGAAGAATATCTAATCTCAAAACGTACATCAACGGATTTAAACATTATTCTCATTAACCCCTCCAAAGCCTATAAAATAGGGTCAGCTGAAAAGGCTTTCAAATGGTCCTCAGCAGACACTACATCATGTTCTAGTGATCTATTGCTTGAAAAGGAAAAGTCTTTTACAGCCTAGCCCCTAAGGGTTTTAAGATCATAACACTTAAAATCCATAAGTACAAGCTTTCTTTGATATGTGGTACAATACTATAAAATATGAATTAACAAGGATATTAATCATTTTACACAGTATTATTGCCCATGCTATAATCTAGAAAAACGGACTGAAACAGTATCATATGTATAACTTGTTTTACAGTTCGCACAGATATTTCAGTTTAATTAATGGAAACCACCTGTCTAAACACCATGAGCTCATCTACGCTTTTTAAGGACTGGCTTGAAACAGAAATGTAATCTTTAACCAAGACCCACAAATATTTGCTTGCAGTCAAAGGGGGTTCCTCCAAACCCCGAAGTGGCATTGTTTGGCTGTTACTGGGTTACAGTAGCTCGAGTCTCCACGCACCAGAATCCCCCATACAGCTGATCAGTTACAGCTGTTAATTGCGGAGCGAGAAACTGGCTGACATCTGCTTCTTGCATAGTTAGTTAATGGTTCACTTCCAGGTCCTAAAAGGATTGTAGCCTCTCTCAAAAGACAATGTCAGCCCCCATATATGTCTGCCTTCTACACTGCCTGTCTTGTTCTGGTTTGTCACTCTCTCTACAATGCAAATCTGAGTGAACTCACATCTGCCACTGATCGACCCAATTCGTGAGCAATCTTTTCCCATCGACCTGGGGTCCCCCCTGGGAACTTAACCATACTTCTTGTCAGCTGGCTGAGGTCCTCTTCTGTCCATTCAGGTGCCTGTAAAACATTTGTAAAACATGCATTACACTGGGATATTGGACATATTTCTGTGAGGTAATATACTGGAAAAAATCCACACGAATTAATCAAATCTTGTAAAAAAAAATACAATGTAATAGTTTCAAATATCTAGGTACTATCTCCCTGTTTTATTGCAGAAAATACATAAGAACAACAGACCAACAGTAAGGTATTAAAAATGCTTACCATGCAAAAAATGCATTTCGTATATTACACATATTAATTCATTCAATCTATATTATCATATTTATACAATGGATAAACACTATAAAACTGCAGTAAAGTAAAAGCAACAATACTCTCATAAACGATTAAATCACAGTTTGTGATAAAAAAAAATATAATTTCTGTAATTTCACATGCAAGATTTTTCCAGCAAAGACAAAGAAAAAAATTGTCATTTTTATATTTCAAAAAGCTTCTTAACAGAACAGTTATTTTAGCTTTTAGTCACTGTAATCATCATATGTTTTAGCATTCTTGTATGATTCAGGAATGAAATCTGTTGATTCCAATATTCACTAACGCTATTAAACAACCCCCACGCACCCAGCAACAAAACCCCAGTCACACCACAAACAGGATGCTTCTACCATCCAACAAGCAAAACATACTAAAATGTTGCACTCTAACTACAATAAGACGATCTGTTGGAAAAAAAAAAAAGTGCTCATAATGGCCAAATGAAAGTGAACAAAGCAAGGGAGCACACAATTACAGCAGCTTAAGCCATGAAATCTTGCTTGCCTCAGAAGGCAGGACACAGTAACCATCTTTGACATTTGCAGCATCTTCGGCGACATCTGCAGAGCTGAATCTTTGTTACAATCCGTAGTTTGCCGTTTTATTTATTTTTAAGGAATTCCTTATGACATACCTCTTCTAATCACCATTTCCGATAATGACCAGCACATATCAAGCAGTTTGCATTACAGAGCCATCAGCACAGAACAACAGTCAGAGGTGAGTGACCCCAGGGACCATCTCCACAACTACAGCAAAGCTTCTCCCTGACACTAATCCTGCCTGTCATTCTCCCACTGTGCTCTAACCACACTGACATCCGCCTGCCGCACTGCAAGCTTAACTGGGCCCTTCCTGACTTTTTACTGTCTCCCCCAATCAATGGTTCAAGCGTGCTCTTTTCACCATGTCCAAATGGCAGCTTCACTCATAATCAAAGTGCATTGCTCCTGTTAAAGGGCTTCCCGAAAGGCTCCACCATTTGCATTCATTTGCAAAGCAAACTACTTTTATTCACTTTGTTCTGCTATCAAGAGTGTTCCCTGAAGCAGATAAATTGGCATAAATACAACCTGCCACTTAAAAGACAGTAAATAATAGCCAATAGTAGCAAGGATTTCATCAATCGTCCTGGTTTGGATCCATGTAGTCCTTTCTTCAATGCTGAAAGCCTCAGACATTCATATTTGGATAGTTTTTAATACAAGCCTAGCATATATTTGAGTCATTGCAGATAATTCAAGATGCTTAAATAATGTGTGTAACGTGCGCCATAGATCTCTCATTCGTTACAGGCATAATGATACAATTACACGATGGCCTATAGAAGAAATGGGAAATACATGGCACATCTCCACATGGCTCAATAATCTTCTTCCTTGTATTGTATTAAGCAAGGTAATATTTTATTCTAAGACATCTCCCTGAGATTTTTTTGAAGGGAAGTTTTGGGATAACGCTCTAGATGAAAATTTCATCACTGTCATTTCAATAATGAATTCTTATTGCGTTTTGGTTAAAAGCATTTTGTTCAAAAAATTAGTCAAACTTCCTATCTCAAAATTAGCCTTAATAAGCAACTTACTGTAATTTTCTATTTAATCTGTATTAAAACTGTTTTTTTTTTTTTTTTAATTTTTATTTTAGGTAAATTCAGAGCTATTCTTTCTTACCACATCCAAAGCATATCTAAGCAATTACACATGGAAATCAGATGATCTTTTCAGAGATGTGCACACTTCAGAAGCTTTCTGATAAATTGCATTTTCAGACTTCTTGATAAGCTTTTTTCTCCATGCTCAAAAACTTTACTAACCACTTGTAAATATTACAGAAGTAATTTTATCTTCCTAAATAACAGACTATACTGTAATCATTCTGTAGATCTGAAACTGATTATATAGCCAACTCACAGCACAAGAATTCATTAGCTAAATTAAAATATCAACTGATTAATCTTATTTGAAGCTGACAATTCCAGAATGTAAAGATCTGAAACATCTATAAATTTGGAAAATCTTTGAAAAAGCTTTTAGGAAATCTACCCGTAACCGCTAAAGCTGTAAAGAGCTTTTGTGAATTTGCAATTCCTCAGCAACAGTTAATTGTGCCTTTAGATGCAACAGCGCCTACTGTGATCCAACTACTAAAAGCAGCTATGAGGGTGGTCATGGTGTGAATGTATTCTCCCTGTTCTAATCTGTAGCCAACTGTAACTGCGAGAGTCAAATAAATGCATAAACATACTGCTTTGTCACCTAAAACCATGTGTGTCCAATATTACTGAAACACTGGGCCAAAATTCATCTCTACAGTAAAGCAATGGAAGACACCACATGGTGAGGGGACAGCTGTTGTTACTACACAAGCATTCAGATTTTGCATCAAAAAAGCCCCGTTCTGGGATTAACTTCCCATATTGAATACAAAATTAAAAGTACAGAGTTACACTCTACCGTCTTGAAAATGAAAATATACTACAAGTGGATACATAAAAAAAATCATAGCACTCCCTTAAATAATAATCCCTTAACATGGTTTATCACACATAACTGGCAATACTGGAGGATTAGTTCATCCAAACCGCTCTGGACCTTTTACAGCAAAAACAAGAACGCAGGTTATTGTTTAGCACCACACTTATGCATGCATCAGCACTTAGCAAGTTCATACCATCTCTTTCAGCATAACAGAATTTACACTATTAGGATTTTTTTTTTTTTCAAAAAATAAGAGAAGCTATATTTTCAATGACATGAAAAGCCGATTTTTAGACAACAAAGCATTTGTTAGCAAGAAAGTAGAGTGATATGTTTAGACCTTTTAATGTTAAATATAAAAACTTCACACTATTTTATTGTTAGAATTGGGAAGTGGTTAGTATTAGAGTTTATAAAGAAGTTTAAAAGGTATTTACATTGACTTGACAACAAGAATTGGATTTTTTAGATTAAATTTTAGCTTTAGACTCTGTCATCAACACACTGTTAAATTCTTCAATTAAAATGAAAGCTATACGGAAGTTTGGAAAATGTTTTAAATTTGCCCAGAACTTTGTGCTATATATCATCGATGATCTTGAGGTCTCTTCCAACCTAGACAATTCTGTGATTCTGTGATCTAAATTTGGTAATTTACTGATTTGAGCATATCTAGATAAGGTTCTTGCAAATGAACCCTAAGGCAGTGTGTACTTAAAAATATCTGTGGATACATTTGTAATACAAGGGTTCTAGTGAACTCCCAAACAGTTTTGCAATTCAGGATACGTTTAACCTACAAGTAGATGGTGCTTCTACCCAGTAACCATCAGAACAGAATGAAAAAGGATTGTTGACTTAATTTCTTACCCATATTGTCTTATTCTTATATTATTATTTTGTATTCTTAAAATGTATTGCTTTACCTGTATTAAATCTGAAGTTGTTCTTTTATCTCATACACATCTGATACTGTGATCCAGCTGTTTGCTGCACACTTAAGATCTGCTAAAACTCTAAAGATCTGCTAAATTATTAATGATCTGAATTCATATTCAAAGCCACAACATGTTCGCATAACCCTCTGGTCCTTCAAAGCTCTTAGTCAAATCCAACTTCTACTAGGACAATTGTTATTACGTGAGCCAACAAAAAAAAAAGACAGCTACTGTTTCAGACCAATGGCCAAGCTAGGCCAGCAAGCTCATAATTAGTGCTCAGGGAGTGCAACTGCAGAAAACTTTAACATATACTTTGTGATAACAAGGAGGACTCTGTTTATCATTTATGCTTTCCAGTCCCCCTCTCTTTGAAAAAAGAGGGGCCATATGCAGATACCAACAGTCAGAGGGAAGCAAGCATGTATGTTAACCATAATTTCCATAACTTTTCCCCTACCTCCAATTATTTTCAGATTAAGGAATCTCTTTAGCCTGATTCATTTTTTCTATTTAGTAACCCTCAATGAATCTCTCTTTCAATGGTTTGTCCACTCTTTCCTGAACTATCTAAAATTTCTGCATTTGTGAAACAGCCTTCATGAGAAGCTGCACGTATCTACTAGCCATTATGCAAAGAATTGCCCCATTTTTTGTTTTGAACCTGGCTCCTGCTAGCTTTGAAAACATCTGTCTCCTGGTTTTGAGTGAACAACCAGCAAACAGTCCCTGTCTACTCACCTCTGCATCACATCATTCAAAATACCCCTCTAAAATATTTCCCTCTAAGTTGTTTCTTCCAGGCTAAAGAGTCCAAGCCTATTCAGCTGATTTCTCATGTAAAAGCCATCTCATGCACAATACTGTTCTTCATGCCTTTTTCAAAACCTTCTCCAATTCCAATATAACCTCTGTGAAATTATGTGCCAAACTGCACACAGCAGTCAAGGGAGCATTAATCATAAATTTACACAGTGGAACTCTGCTTGTTTTTACTACTGTTTTTAAATTGGCGCACATACTGATACCATTCATTTTGTAATTTCAAAACATCACCTGGCATAGAACTTATCTCACCAGTCTGTACTACCCAGAATCCAAAATGAAGTCCAAAAATCAGTACCCTGTTTCCATCTCTCATTGCAACACTCTTTTAAGTAATTGCTAAAATATTAACAGCAGTGTTAGATAGCTTTAGAGTTCTTTTTAGATCAACTGATAGCAAAAGAGCATTTTTTTTTATTTATCAACTTCAGACGAATGCTTCAACCTTAAAATATTTCCTCCTCATTTGCCTCCTACACCTGATGTTTTCAACTCCCTAAGATGCTTTGTAGTAAACATGGGTGAAAAGGACTTCTAACCCTAGCATTCTTGAAATTGCTTTTTACTTTGATAATCCCCTAGTTCAATAAAATCCTTCACAGTGCTCCCGCATCTATTTTGTTTGAAAAAAGTAATAATTTTTCACATTTAACAAGATGTTCCTCAGAGTTCTTGGGCATGCCTTATTATGGATTTGCATTTGTGTTGCAAATCTTACACTCTTCCGCATAAGCCTTCCCCTTTCTAAAGCTTTTTTCCCCACTCAAACAGCTATCTTCAGTTTTTAGTTGGAGACATGAATAATAATTACAGTAAAATGGGTATATCTGAGATTCCTCCATTGACTACCATGTTGATGATACAGAAGTTCGACACTTTTTGAAAAACTTCACGCACTCTGTTCATCCATCCTAACTGTATGTTAGTAGATTATTTTTAAACACTGAAAAATAGAAAGTTATAAGTTTACGCTGAGAATTTAAACATCTTGTAAACCAAAATTCAAATATCTTCATAAATGTATACTGTCAATGTTACAGCTCTCCTGTGTTTTTAGGAAAGCAACTTCCATCTATTCAGAAACTTCATAGTTAATATGGGTCAAAATGGAATTATTGTTCAGCTCATTCCTAAGCTGTGTACCTATATGGGGTACATATATATACCTATATATAGGTATAATCACAGAATCATTCAGTTGGAAGAGACCTCTAAGATTATCTAGTCCAACCTTTAACCTAGTACTAAAGCCCACCACTAAACCGTTCTACTAAGTTCTACACCCACAAGTTGCCTGAAGACCTCCAGGGATGGTGACTCGACCACCTCCCTGGGCAGCCTGTTCCAGTGCCACACAACCCTTGCAGTAAAGAAGTGTCTCCTAATATCCAACCTAAACCTCCCCTGGCACAATTTGAGGCCATTTCCCCTCTTCTTGCCACTTGGTGCTTGGGAGACAAGCCCGATCCCCACCCCTCTACAACCTCCTTTAAGGTAGCTGTAAAGTACAACGAGGTCTCCCCTGAGCCTTCTTTTCTCCAGGCTAAACAACCCCAGAGCCCTCAGCCGCTCCTCATAAGACTTGTTGTTCTCTAGACCCTTCACCAGCTTCGTTGCCCTTCTCTGGACATGCTCCAGCACCTCAATGTCCTTGTTGTAGTGAGGGGTCCAAATCTGAGCACATTATTTGAGGTTTGGCCTTACCAGAGCCAAGTAATATATAGCTTATATATCTATATGTATGTATGTAATTTTATAATTATATTTATTGTTTCCTTAACCTCTGGCAGGCAGGCAACCACTGATAGTATTACGTGGTGCTGCCACACTATTCATATAATAAGCTGTATCTTAACACAGAAAAATGTGTGTTTTGATAGACAAAAAGGAGGGCAAGAGGATGAGAAGTCAATACAAATCAAGCTAAGCAGCTGCTACCTGAAGCAGTAAGGCAGTTTTTAATATTATGACTACATTCAGAAAGTTGCAAATACTCCAAAACAGTAGTGATCAGTCATCTGACAGAAAAAGTGGCAAACGGTGACTTAAAAATGAAACAGCTCTATACTCACAAGATGATTACTATTATACTAGATCCATTTTACTGTCTCTGGCTTGCACTCCTAGCCACTGGCCCTCTATTTCTTCCACTTAGACTGAACAGCCCTTTAGCACCAAGGATTTCCTACCATGAAGGTACCTGCTAACGCTAAAAAACAGTAAATCCACATTGCTAGAGAGGGATCCCTTACAGCAATATACTGCTGTAAGGGCAGCTGCTCTACAATTCATTTTGCATGTTCACACTTGGGGTTCTACCAGGCTTTGATTCTAGATTTAATATGGAGCTCTCCAACACACAGCAGTTAACGTGACCAGACATATGCAGGAATGTTTCAAATACCTGCCTACATTTCCATAACGCAACCTGAATATTCTTCTTAGACAGTAGAGAGTTTTCAAAAACATGAAAAATAATTCAAATTATGACATTTTCACGGCTTTTGAAATGAAAATTTTCTGTAGCATTTATACAAAACCCAGATTAGTTGTGTGTGTGTGTGGTGTTTTGTTGTTATTTATTTTTTTTTCTTCCCTGTTTGTCATTATAGCAAACCATGGGGGGAAAAGACAGGTTATTTCCTGCTGCATTCTCAAAATCAAATCTACTTTTCCATCAAGCAAGCCAAAGGAAAAATGTCACAATTAAATGGTTCATAAATATAACACTAAAATTACTATTTAAGTCAATGTAATTGAACAGAAATTAAAATGTAGTTTTTAATTGCATATTACAACTTAAATGGTTGCACTTAGCAGAAAGTGTTAACTCATTTATTTTTTAATTGTTAGCTGCTTCAAGGCAATGCAGAAAAAAGTGAGAAGCTCTTCAGTAAATTTGATTGTAGGACACTCAGGCATGCAGATCAAATAAACTATCGGTTGAATAGGTAATTAGGTTTGGCCTGTGATACATTAATGTGGAGACAAATTCCCAAAGAAAGGGAATAACTGTTTAGTTTAATTCTCTCTCAAAACACCACTCTATTTGGATATTTAAAAGCAGTTTCAAAAGTATTTCCATTTGATATAGAACATGACATTGCAAACCTTGTCAAATACATGCCAGTTAATTCTCCAGGAAAATAATTTTGTAGCTTTCAGAAACTTCAATAAATAAGTGCATAGGGTGTAAGTAAACAATAGACTGCAGGTGGCAACTTTTTTTTTTTCATAATTATTTGGTACATTTTAAATCTTTGGCCATATTGTTCAATTTGCTAGGTGAGATGAACCTAAAGACATTTAGATACATTAAAGCATATGATTAGTCTTTATTATTACAGTGTTTGTGCTCGCAGGCTTACTGTTTGTCTCACACAATACTAAGCAAGTCTCAAACACTTAACAGCTTTGGACAGTGTAAAACACACTCTTCCTTGGCCCAGATCAGGATAATGTAGCATGTTATGGGTATTTTGAAACTATTAATATATGATATTAAAAATACATATCCAATATTCTAAACCATATTCAATCTCAAAGACTGTTATAACAAACACGATATTATTACCCTGCTAATCCTGTTGATGACACTCTCTGTGCTGCTCACTTCTGTTCATTGTCCAGCTTTCCTGTCTTTCTTCCTGGCATACTTTATCATAACATAGATCTTAATCTCACTAACATCTAGATATTTTTTTTTATTATTTTTATTTTTTACCTTGGTCTGTTACTGGCAGCTTGTTTCTCCTACCTTCATCCACCTTAAATAGCTTATCCAAAAATCAGTGTCCATCACGTTGACCCATGCCTTTCTTCATAATGCAGCTTGAAGTGTTTCCCTCAGAACTACTTCAACACCACAACTAATGTCTGGATAACATTCTTCCTTCCGTTATTCCCTAAAATAGCTCAGATATTCTGATCTCTTGATTTTTTACCTTGAATGCAGGGTACTGTGGATCACAAACATGCATGAGCATACCACACAACCACAGAGCAGTTAGTGCCATCAGTAATATTCAAATATTTCTTCTATGTTAAGTATGGCTCATCAAGTTAGCTCAATCAATATATTAAACTCAAAGGAGATCCTGCACCCTTCTCCAAATGTACAAGATGACCAAGGATGATAACAGTCTGCTACGCAGAATACCAATATTTAAAGATTTGGTTTCAATACACTAGTTCTCTTCAGCAAAGACCCGAAGTTCAGAATGTTACCTAGCCTACTGTCTAACATTTTTTGTACATGGTTCAAAACAACTGGTTGTGCAGATTATATAAAAAGAAAAATAATCTACTGCCCCAATGGAATACGTCTGCGAGAATCAGAAACGATACACACTTAGGACCCAAACAAACTACCTGGAAAACATCATGAACATGGACTGTACTAAACTAAGATTTTTCTTCCATTTTGCAACAGTCCAAGTTGTCATGTAATAACACATTAAACAAAAAATCAGAGAAGTTTTCACAAATTCATAAAACACATCTGTGATGGCAACTTCAAGTATCTGCACCTCCAAGGGAAACCTAAATTTCAAAATTGTTCTTATTATCATGAGATAGTGTTTGTATAACTGAAAATAAGGGCAACTCTACTTCAACTACTTAACATATAGTCATTGAATCTGCCTGTCAAATTACCAAATATGAAGGCTGGGCTACTTTTTACGCTGTGAAAGTCTGAGGGCTGCAGCCAAACGCAGGTTTTCCTTTCAGAGCACAGCGCTCAACAGCAAATGATGCGTGAACCTCCCCTCCTTCACAGGGTGCACCTTAAGCACAGTCACCCTATTTCTGAAGTGCTGCCTCCTGGAAATAGTGGGAAGTGCTGTAACCACCATGAAAACACACCTTGACTGCAATATACAGATTCTCATAACATGTCATCAATTAATAGTGCTCTCCCTTTTTGCGGGTTTGGGTAAGTAATATGTAATCCAGCTCCATTTTATAAAGGATTCTTCAGGCCAAATAATTTGCATCCCAACTCCAAGGGTACTTAACTTCAAACATGGACACAATTCCTATTCACTTAAACAGAATGTAACTGCATGCTTAACCGCGCTCAGCTGAGGGTTTGAAGACTAAAGGTGGTATCTTCAAGACCGCTTCCTGCCTGTCAAAAACTATACAGAAAATGGCTAATAACCAGATCGAGGTTCTCTGAAAAGTCCTAAGTGGCAAAATGCTTATGACAATAGTATCAAATCATTCCTCGGCAACGGCAGGATTACATATTTATCTTTACTGGTGAAACAAAAGCCAAATATCTCACATTGCTCAGTGTATTTTTGGTTGCTGGAGTCTACCCTGGATTATAATTTCTGGGCAATTTCTATAAATAAACGTGACCAGAAGCCATTATAGTCATGGACTCAGGAAGAGAAGAAGCAGCATTGTGCATTATGCAAGAAAGTCAGATGCTGAATTGAACCAGATTTTTTTTTTCCCAACCGATTTATCTGAAAAAGATGATAAAAAAATACTGAAAAATCGGTATTTATTTACATTTATAAACTAAATCTAGATTTATTTGATACTAGCTTCATTCTCCAATTTAAAAATAGCTGGACTCATACTGAGAAAAGTAACTATTTTGCCACAGTCTAAACATTTCAAATTTACATTCAAAAAGCTGGAAGAAGAATGAGCGAAATGCACTACAGATGCTGATGCCATGAACCACAAATTCTTTCTGATCTCCAAGTTGTGGATCCTGTGAAAGTCCCATTTCAGGGGTATTTATAGTCCCTGCCTCTGGTTTATTGGGGAAACTCCACGGATACATGTCAAAGCTGGACTGTTCCCTCTCCTTTTTGCTGGATGGGCAGCAGCATGTGGGGCAAGGTCACAGTGAGTGACTAGCTTCTACCTCTTTCTCCAGCTTCCACCCCTTACACAACTGTAGTCTCCTCCTTGCTTCTTTGCTCTTCTTTTCTGCATTAGAGACAGGAGCCACTGCACATTTTGTGAGGTGACAGGCAAGAAGAATACTGCCAAGGGAAATCAGGATTTCCAGTGCCTCCTGGGCCCACCTGGGCCCCCACTGAAGCAGCCTCCCCCAGGTTGAGAGGAAGACAAGACCTGTGTGATCAAGACTAGTATTTACAAGTGATAATCTTCTTGCAAATTTATGTAAAATGGATACAAGAGTCAAGTCAGAAGAGAAACTGCTAAAGGCCAGAGTCAGATTGTCAAGGGCTGCTTGGGAAAGTTCACATCCCTGTTTCTCCTCACAGGTACCAGGCTTCCTTACGTCAACTACCGTGTCTCTGTGTGACAGGCAGTCATCACGTCAGCCTCAGAAATGAAACAACACTTAGGACATGAGGTAAATGAAGAAGTTCAGCCTGACTTCTAAAAGTTAATGTAACAGGATTTACATTAGCCCTGAAAGTGATGCAGCCCGAGCCTGGGTCCAGGCAGGTGTCTAACTAGAGGTTATAGTGCTGCCCAGTGAGAAAAGAGAGCTGTGACTGGAAAGCCCTGCAGGTTTGTACACTTCAAACAATTAACCTGAGCTTTTGGTGGTTTTCAGCTGTCAGGCTCCAAAAATTGTGGACTAGGTATGGAAAATACACATGTAAAATTGTGTGGTCAGACAACTAGGGTGATGGTTGGACCCGATGATCTCGAAGGTTTCTTCCAACCTTAACGATTCTATGATTCTATGAACAATGGCTGCAGGTCACATAAATCACATCTTCAGGAACACAGATTCAGTTGGAAAACCACTGAAAGCTGTACCTGGACACCACAGCATCGGCAGCACAGAGCTGAAATCAGGCTGCACGAGTCTGCTCTGCCCAGGACAAGAACCTACCCTGCTATATTTAATTAGACAGAAAGTTTAAAAACTCAATCAAGATAAGGAAATATCAGACAAATATCAACTGCATGACCTTAATTCAGTACATCTGCATTGCTGTTTTTTTTTTTTTTTTTTGAACTGGCCTAAGAGTGTTTATACAACATATTGTAACTACGCATTGGAAACGCCCTTAGGGGAATATATATTTTGCCTGTTTGTTTTCTTTGCAAACCAGACAATTCTGGTAGTCCTGTGAAACTTACACTGTTAACAAAAACTTTCTCCCTAGATGTCATATCAAATAATTTATACGATATTTAGATTCTTTTCTATAATCTCCTTAAAGGTTCCTAGCATAGCTTTCCTGCTTGCGTGGATTACGACACCTCTCCACCCAGACTAATTCTGGCCAGCCATGGTACAGCTGAGAGCAGAATATTACTGAATTACATATTTATAAACATCCCATTGCTTTCTATAAATAAAGAAATAAAGATTCCTATGCTTTGTCAACCTATCCAACGTAAATAATAGGTCAAAGAGAGAAAGACATAAAAGGAAATATATAAATTCCACATTCTTACATAGCGGTGGCTCAGTTGGCATTTATTCCCAGTCTTTTTCTATTCCTGACCAATTTTGGGCAGAACTCCACAATTCTTGGTGCAATGTTTATCACTTCTAGCATTTACACCAGTCACAAAACCTCTATTTTTTTCTGAACCCATCACTATGATAATTTCTTTTCTTCATTTTGTATTTATAAATACAATTTGTTCATTGATGGGTATCTGTCATACCACTGAAGACACCAACTTGAGATGTTAGTCAAAGAATTTATTGCAATCATCCTTCAACTTAATTCTTCCTTAGGAAAAGCTGAGGAAGTTAAAGGCATTGCACGTTAAATACTGCAAATGAAATTAGATTTTTACCCTAATGATTTGATATTCATGGCTGAACAGCAGAAAGGTCTTATTCCTGATTTAAAGATGTGGGTCATCCTCCCCAAGGAAAACTAAAAATAATATTTGAGAAAAAAATAAAATAAATCACACTTAGTTTCTTCCTGAAAGCTATTCAAGTCCAAAGTACAGTCCATAGGGGTGTAAATATTTCAGGCACAAGTCTGAAAGAAACACTATTTTCTGCATTCAGGGAAAAAGGATTCAAAAAGCAAATAATTACATTGTTTCTAAAGAAAATTAAAAATACATTAACTGTATTTTTAATTGAAGAGTTATTTTAAAATGTAAAAAACATTTTACTCATGCTAAGTCTGCAACATCTGCAGTGACACAAACCATAATAAACCACAGGAAAGCCTGGAGTCTTCTGACTTAACACTTTCAGTACCATGGTAATGCAGATTTTTATGTTTTTTTAAATGAAGTTATCTTTTCAGTGACACTACATTGCTTAAGAGATTGGTAATAGAATACTGAGATTTTCACCTCAGGGTCACTAAATTCAATATGGCCCAGATCAATAGTGACTCCAAGTCATCACCATTTGATGAGAGTTTGGAGCTCAGGTTAAAATGTATTATGAGCTTAGACTAGCTCCTAGTGAATAGCATCATAACTGACACTAACAGGTATGGTTGCTGGCAGTCTCAATATAGAGGCTTAAACTCAACGGGCATACAGAGTGATTTACTTTCTCAACCTACAGCAATCCCTCTGGGTCAGGGTCGAGGCACACTAGCAGGACACCATGTGCAACCTCAGACTGCTAGTTACTCACGTGTCTCTGTCCCAGGAATAAAAGAGAGTTAGAATACAAACACACTTTTCAGATACTGCATCTCTTTCACTGCTTAGAGTAAGAAAATTGAGTATTTCAAAACTAGGTGACCTCAGGTAGCACACTAAAACAATATAATCCTTTCCCTCAAAGACCAATTTATTAAAACATCTGGTTTACGCAGCACCTTAATCCTGCTAAGATACAAACTGCTTGCTTGAAGAATTAACATTTTTTAAAAGCCTGGAAACTGTATTCAGGTAATCTGTCATATGATGTCTGATTAGAACAAGCACCATGTTATTTGCTACTAAAGAGAAAGCATACTCAGATTTCAAAGCAGCACAGATGTGGGAAGATTCAAGGCAGAAGAGAGCAGGTGGCAGGCTAGCTGGCAATTATGAAATGTGCAAGATTATAAAATGACTAAGATTTAATTGTCCAAACCATACTTTTTAAGCTAACAAAATAATAATTTAGTATTTGTATAGCATTTTGCCTTATAGTGTTATAAAGTGGAGAAACCTCTGTTGTTTGGTTACAGCTTAGTTATTTTATACCATTGCTCCACAGCCAGCTTTCAAATAAAACCTTCATGATTACATATCTGACTCAGTTATCAATATCCCATCTATGGCGTACAGTGCTTTGAAGGCTCAGGCTGAGAAAAATAAAAAATACAATCAGCATTTTAACCACAAAGAGTCCAGTACAAGATCGCTACAGCCTACAGTTCAACAATTGGAAAAAAAAGGTAATTACTATGTTTCCAGCATCTACTAATAAACTGTAAATCAATGCTTACACATTCTTTTGTAGTATATTTTATTTTCCTAATTTAAGGACAAAAACTAAAATGTAGAAAATGCAGGAGATTCAAGTTATCTAAGCTTCCCATCTCTGTGCACAAAAATAGTTTTTACTACTCCTGCTTTAGTAAAATCAAGCCAGGTGCTCCAGCAATATCAAAAACACCCAAATGCCAAGAAGTGCTGCAGGATGACATGAAAAACAAAAATAATGAGAAACATGATTTTTTATCCATACATCTGGTCCAGCTGGAAGGGATCAGGCACTGTCTTTCTCCACCTTTATTTCCCCTTAACGGAGCAAGCAAATATCAAAAGGTCAAAAGTATTCATCCCTCATTGAGGTAGAACTTGGAATCCTATCTTCAGAGATGAATGAAGTCAAATAATGATATGGAATGAATAGGAGATTCCAGTGGGAGAAAATGAAGAATCTGTAAACCGAAAGGAATTATAATCCTGCTCCCACTGAAGACCGTGATAAATCTCCCATTGATTTCTCAAGGGCCAAGATTTTCCTACAACAACAACATTATTCACATAAACAAAGAACTCTCATGAAAACGTTTGGTACAAATCACGTAAAATCAAATCAGAACAAAGATTATGAGAGAAATCCCTCTGGTAGAGAAATTACTTGGAGATGATTCATCAATAGAGTGACTCCAGAAATGTTAAGCACATACATTCTTTGCATGAATATTTGCAGAAAGGACAGAATAAGTTCAGATGCAACAAAGCATGTCCCTTCACAAGCTGCTCTTTTTTCATCCAGTTCTACATAACAGGTTGCCCTACAGGAAAGTGAAGGGTTAAATGGCTACAAAGCAATGAAATACTTAAATAACACTTACAGGGCAACAAAATAGTGTAACCTAGAAGGAAGCCTACAGTAACACTGCACTCCTTAAATCTTAACAAGCATACACAGAACACTTATTCTGGTCAATTTTTGGAGGCAGGTAAGTGAAAATTGGAAGCTCAAACTAAGTAAATTTATCTACTTATCTGCTCTTAACAACTTTAAAGAAGTTCTAATCTGGCAGCATAAACATTTAATGACCAAACAAAGATAGCTTTAGAAATTCTTTCAAACAAGTACAGAAAAAGTTTGTCAACTGGCATGAGAATGAGCTTTTAGTAATTCCTCTCAGCTTCGTAGTCATATGCAGTTTGTATGAATACTGTAGACAGTGTTACATGAATATGCAATTTAGGGCTAGCTAAGTATGTATTTCCTATATTGAAAAAAATCTCAAGAGTCTCATTACTTCGTTTCCATGCTCTCAAATACAATTGAGTCTGTTCACACTATTTTTTTACAGATGGAGTTCAAGAACAGGATAGACAACTGAAGAAGGTTTCATAAGTCATCTGTGTAACATGCTCTAGCTATGTGTCTCCACATACACATTCACACATTTCAATTTAAACTTTCTTGTTGCAAATTAAATTCAGTATTTCTTTCTCTCCGTATTTATGAAAGGTTGTATTTATTATTTTACCTAGAACAGCCTGGAATGGACTGGAAAAACAATGCATCCAGTTATTCCCAACAGCTTCCCTTTTCTGGACTAAAACTCAACCTATTCAACTTTTCCTTGTAAGTAAAGATTTTCTATGTTTCTTTTACTGCTGATCTATTCTTCCTGTTATTTTTTTTTCCTTTCTGAAAAGTGTAACAATGAAAACTATACAAGATCCTAAATGGGGGTGGACCACCGCTGCTGAGAAATGCAGGAAAATTACTTCTTAGTTCTGTTATACCAAACATTATCTGAGTATCTCCCAAAGGAGATTTGCCATAGTTTCTTTTAACATCCAGTTTCAAGCAGAGTAACAACCTGGTGAGACAAACTCCCTTGAGAACATGGTAAGCTTAGGTCCCTAAGTAAGAGAGGAGAATAACGTTATTGCACTAGGAGCGTGTTTTCAGTGAGCTATGTACCTTTATGAGTTGTATATATTTTTCCATTATTTTGTAGACCATTTTAACTTGCCTAAGAAGCAAGTTTTCATCTCTATAGTCTGTTCCTTATCTACTTCAGTGTTTAAACCCTGTGGAAACAGTAATTAATTAATAGCTTTAATAGCTTCCACACCATATACAGACAACATATAGGAAAAAAAAAGGTTTCTGAACTACCAATAAAAATTAGTAGAACAATCTGAAACACACGTTGGTACTCCCCAATCTATTTTATATTATTTTTCATGTATATTTGCATTACTACTATTCCTTTCTTAACTGACAGGTTACTTGGTAGTTTGACAGGTTTTTCCTTCTTAAAACAAAGAACTATATTTGCTCTTCTGTATCATCAAATTGCATCATCTAGACTTGGGATACCGACATCGGAGAGAGCAACTCCAATACCTTAGTTCTAGATGGATGATGTAGTAACATACTGTTTTATTGAGCCACTTGGATCTTTTCACATGGATAACCCCTCTCAAGTCTGGCTTACTGCATGTAGTGCACATCCCTAAGCTATTGTAAGAAGGAGGAAAAAAACTCACAACTTAACAACCTTTCAAATGAGTGAAGCATGACAATCGCAAGAAAAAGTCTGATGGCAAAATGATTTGTGAAAGAGTAACTTTTCCCTCAGACAAACAGAAATGAAATGTTACACATCACTTTATTGTATGTCCATGCAAGAAGCAGAAGAGGGAGACAGATGCCATCCAGGTTTACATCAATGATGTGCTGTGGAGGAAAATACAACTTTCCAAAATGGAAAATGAGTTGAATGACAGTCAGAAACAATTCACTTGTGGTACAAGCATTTTCCCAGTGAGCTTATTACAAATCATATGACACAAACATCCGTATATAGACATACAAATGTCTCTTAGAAGCTACTACAGCCAGTAACATATATTCTCAATTTCTTTGCACAGTTTATGAATCTGTTGCTCTTTACTACTGTATTAAATGTTTATTTTACATTGCAGCTACATACTAGATGTCATGGGGAAGAAGCATACCTCATCACAGATTGTTCAGGTCAAACACCTTACCCAGACAGTATACCTGCAAACTGCCTGTCAGTCCCTAAAATGTTAACCCCATGTGTAGCAAAATAGAATAGAATTCAAAAAATTAGCTTATGGATCAATGAGATGAGATTCAGAAATATTGAACCTCCAAATATAAGCATAGAAATACAAATTACTTATCTTTTAAGAACAGTTCTTCAAGATGTTTTCATTTCTGTGATTCTTATTTCTGAAAGGATGTACATACAGCTTTTGTTCCCTTAGCAGTGTCTCCGAGGACACAGCTTCTACATAACGTTATGTAGCAGGTACAAAAGCATAGATGGAATAGGCCTAGTCTCATTCAATGGAAATCTGAAGGAAGACTTTCATGGAAAGTCAAAGAAAGACGCAGCTTCCATCAGAGGGGTAGCTGAATTTGGGGATCCATACAGTCCAACAAACATACAACCAATTCAAACTATAGTAAACAAACACACATCATACGTATTTCTTCTTTAATAATTTGCCAACACAGATTGGTAGAAAAAGCTGGTTCACAGAAATTAAACTAGCAGGAATCCACAAGGACTTCTTGTGTTAAGGTACACAAAGCAATCAATGACTGTGAACATGTGCTCTTAACTCCCAGGCATCCACAGAACTAAGGATTGGAGTTCCTACTTAGAGAAAGGGGGTGAAAATATGCTCCAGTGTGTAAGGAAGAATTCAGAGTTTCAATTCCTTACACAGAAGCGAAAAGCTGAGCATATTTGCAGAAGAGATCTGTTACAGAAATATAAAAGTAAACATAATGCAGATGTACTAAATAATAGAGAAAGAGAGAATCAGTAGGCATAAAAACATACAGCAAGAGAAACTTGGCAACTGGGAAGTCATGAAGCTTAGGAATCCAGTACTGGCAGATGAATAAATCTGACATACAAGATGCAAATTATTTTTGTAAAAATTTTAGGTCTGTATGAAAAAGGAGAGGGAGTATTCTCTACAGGCTTTCAATCAACTAATGGAGTGAGAAAATCTGCAGCACAGAATAAACAAACAAATGACAGAAGGAACTTTTTTCACTATTTTGACACTAATGTCAACGTGTTGCCCTAACTTCACCCGGAACACAATCCTTCTCATCTCAGTCTGCCAGGCAAGGCAGATTTTCAAGTAAGGAGTCCAATTTACAACATTTCTTCTGTCATCTCTATAACTCAGTTCTAAGATGAAAACTATACATTTTCAAGCCACTGTTTTTTTATAAACTTTACCAGAACTTAATTACACTAACTGCTACTAAGAACCCTGACCTCTAAGTAGCAGGAATCTTAACAATAGGCGTATGTCATATTGTTAGGACTTCTTCACGTACAGTTAGGACACTTCAAATGTACGAAGTACATAAGCAGTTCCATAATCAAAAGGTACTACACCTGGATATTATGAAGGCTTATTCTTTCCTTTTCTTTTTTTTTTTCTTTTTTTTTCTTTCTTTTTTTTTTTTTTCCCAGTAGAGAAGCTATTCTGACAAGCAAAATGTTATTAACTGCAATTAAGAGAAAGAACCAAACCTCATGTAACTTGACGGCACTATGTTCCAATAATTCCTAGTGACCAAGAATAGTATTTATATTAGAAATCATAGAGAGCTTTCATATGTTTTAATTAACTACATCCCATTATAACAACATTTCCAGTATCATTACACAAATTACATTGAACATCGATATAATCTTTTCCATTATGTCTCTGCTTGAAAATTGAAACTTCTCTAGACTTCAGTGGTATACAAATATTGTAGTGGTATACATACACCATGCCTCTTAAGAGGCAAGAAAATGAATCAATATTTAAAATAGATAACTACATTAAAGATTTTGAACTTGCCTTCTTTTTGTGTGCTCTGTTCCTGTTTCCCAACCAGTCATCCATCTGTTCCTCAATCTCTTCAATAGAAGCTCCATGGTCATATGATGGTATGTATGCATTCGATTCCTGAACTGTGTATACAGGGAATTCAGATTTTGGTTTCTTGACTTTAGGCTTCTTCTCCTCTGCACAAAAACAAAAAAGAAAAAAGAAAACCAATGCTAAAAATACTGCAGAGAAGTATATGTCAGAAGCAGGCTTAGCTCCCCAACTTCTAATGCTATATTCAATTTTCATTTTGGAAGAGGCTTAAATTTCTTTGTTAAAAAGACAGCTTAGTAATTTGCATAACCATTTTATTTGTATGAAAAGTAAATAGCAATGTATATACTTAGCCCCTCTTCTACCTGCAACTATGACTTAAAGTGCCAAACGAGGAGCACCTCAAAAAACACAGTTAGCTTTTGTCATCTGACAATTAAAATTAGTAGAGGCGAAAGCATAGGCAGCTGTTACAAGATTTCCAAAGTCCTGCTGGCTTCAAAGAAAAACAAAAAGAAACAGCAATGGCAGAAAGGTGAGTTTTAGATAATTCTGTACTGCTTTATGGTTAGATGTGTTGAGTAAAAGCTTCTGAACCAACAGATAGCTTTGCTGTTATTGGATTCCTCTAAGTACAGATAGCTCTGTTCTATCACTTAAACTTACGGGACTTTTTAAATACTGCACCTCATTTCCCAAAGTGACCACTGTTTTCTGCTCTCACTGTCCTTCAAATGATATTAAAAGGGATTGGCAAATTTAGGGACAATAGCGAAGGAGGAACAACAACAACCTAAAACCCAGTAACTGAACACAGATCCACCGTACAAGTGGATCTCAAAAGAAAGCTTTACGACTGACTGAAGACTGCCGTAACTTTAGGAAAGACATAAAGAGGATTGGAAAAGAGAAGCATAAAGACCCAGAAAGCATTCAGAAGCCTCAGGTATACCTTTTTTTTTTGTTTGTTTGTTTAAATATGCTGTACTCACAATACCTGGATGTTCCTAAAGATGCAATCAACAAACTGAAAGAGCTGTTCTAATGGCTGGCTGCAGCCAAAAGAGGAAGGTTGTACACTGCTTTCACCTTTCCACTCCCTACTGTGTGCCTGTGTGCTCCTCTCTTCTCTTTCTGCTTTGACAGTTATTCAACCACTTCATAAACATATTCCATTCACTAATCTAGTAGAAAATTACCCCTTTACACTCAAGAAAAAGAAAATATCTAAGTCAGTTAAAGGTGGTAGGAATGGAAGAGGAGAGACAGCAACACTGAGCTATGAGATCAGCTTTTATCTGCTTTTTTTTTTTTTCTCTCATGAAAATCTTCTTTTACAAATTCCTAAAGAGGACAGGGAAACTGCTCCCTACAGAGTGTAATGCAGAATTCCTTTTCCTAACATTATAGGTACAAGGACAGCCTGATGATTATATCCCATATACCTGGCAAGCTCCTAGGAATTGAACACTTAAGAAAAAAACAACTGGAGTGAGGATAGTTTCATGGCACCTTTCAGAGGTCATAAGAAACAGATTAGAAAAGTCATGACCTTTTAAATTTATTTTGTTCTGAGAACTTCTGTGAAAATCTCTAACTTTGCCTGTAACTGTTGTCAAATTACTCTCAATAAATATTAAGTAAAGAACTCATCCCTAGATTGTTTTGGCATCTTTCTTTAGGTATTCATAGTAAATATAATTAAATTACGTACAATCAGAAAAAAAAAAAAAGATAAAAAAAAACAGAACTAAAAAAGCCCCAAAATGTTAATCAGCATTCCTGTCATTGTCCAGATGAGAGAAATTTTCATTAAAGACAACACCTGTGCAAAATTCTTTTTGTCTCTTGCAAAAGGCAATTTTCACAACCAAGCCATAGACATCAACTGTTATCTCATTTTTCTCCAAAGCAGCCACATGTAATAACTTCTGGAGTCAGCACTAAGATTTACAGGGACAAGTAACAACAACTTCGCTAACTATTTACTACAAACACATCAACTGACAAAAATGTTCTAGAAAGTTGCCTGAAGTGACAATTTTTACCACTGTATTTCAATCCTGCAAAATAATCAAGTATACAGCGAGTGGTCATTTGGGATTACTGAACAGTGAACACATACTCAGACAGTTGGTTTTCCTGTATTTTGTACCTCATCAGTTACTGTTTGCTGATTTTCCCTCTCAAAGGACACAAATAGATAAAGCCTGGGTAGTTATAGCTTTAACTTCTAAAAATTTAGAGTCTAGGCTCTTTTATATTTCCAGAAGTAATTCTGCAACAGTATTTCCAGAAGGCACTGCACCCCAATTTAAAATCTAGTATCGAAGACGGTATCAAGGCTTTCTTCAGGCAGATAAGCAAGGAAGACCTAATACAGATAAGACATCCTTCTGATTGTTAACTACTAAAGGAAAGAGAAATCCTGCCTAAAGATGGCTGTACATTCTCAAACAAGCACTCAACTAGAATTAAGAAACCTGTCTCCACTATCTCCCATGCAGATACTAAAAGATGAAAGAGTTTTGGCCTACCCCCTACATACCACAATGGCTGCCAGACACAATGAATTTTTTTTAAAAATAAATAAAACTGAAGTCGCAGCACCTTTGACACAGGGCTCTCTGTAACTCACTGAAAACAGCTTCACCTCAGAATTTCAAAAGCCACATTTCAGAACAGGAAAGCACACAGTTTGAATGGCAACATCATAAAGGATTTCAGATAGGGGAATATTTACTATTTTAAAATAATGGCACATTAAGAGTTTTGGTGAAACGCTAACGGCCTTCAGGTACTGCCAGTAAAAACTTGGTTGGTGTGAGTTACGAAGAATGCTGTTCAGAAGCAATGACGTGTAATGTTTCTAAAGCTCCCACTTAGGGCAGCGGAGCACTGTTCATTCAGGTGAAGACGGAGGAAGCAAACCAGATCACTGAAATTTCATTTAGCTGAACATCAGAAGTCCACAGCAGACACCTTGGATGAAAACCTATCGGTTTCTACGTTATCTTTTCATTATCAGCACTTCAACTGGCAGGCCAAAAGACGCTTCTGACCTTACTTGCTGCTTTCCTCTGAAGAGAGTAAGGATCAGGTTTTCTATACAGCAAATGATGCCTATAGAACTGAATCCTACAACTGCTGAGGTCTGGCAGACAACCAGGAAGCTGGTGCTGCTGCCACCACCACAACCTAAGCCAAGGATGTGTTTGATGGTGCTGACAGTAGCAACAATTGCAGCCGTGATTTGAAGTTTGAAAACGCAGGTCTTCCCTTAATATTAATTATATTGACCTATAAACCTAACTGAAAGGTAGGAAAAACATACAAAGAAGGATTTGAAAGATTCCTCCCAGTTTTGTGACAGCCTGCCCACTATCCACTGGAGACCTAATTAGAGCACTATGTCCCACACGGGCACCAACATCCAGTGGGCCTTAATTAAGACCAGAGTTACTGGTGCTCATACAACTATGATGTGGAGAGAAACAGCCTTGGTGAAACCAGGGCCAGACGTCAGGCTCAACAGGGTAATTCCTACTCTCACTACTATTTTCTGAGAACATTATGTATTTTAATTCCCAGATTACAGTGTACTAACTCTTCTAGTTTATTAGGTAGAATAAAAAAGAAACAGACAACAACAGAAAGTAAATGGATAATCTAATAGCATAAGCACCACGCTAATCTTTTGATACCTACTACTACTTTGTAAAATGATCACCATTTTCCATGAATTTCCATGAGTTGGCTTTTCTGTACTTGTAGTCTTTGTAGCAGGAGAAATTTTGATCTATCATTTGCTGAATTCATACTGCAAGGATACTAATTTTCTGTACTTTCCACCTTTAGAACTATAAAGTTCTTCACCAGAAGACTAAATCTGCCTGTGTATTTAACATCTTAGGGTAAAAAAATAAAAATAATAAAAAAAATGCTCCCTATGTTTAAACAGCATATAAGATACTCGACGCTGGGATCCCCAGACCTAAACCACAGCAATTAGCTAACTCTCTTACCCGTATAGTACTTAATGCTTCTAAAGGCCTCCAGTACTGGCTATATGCTTTGCTAATTTATAATGATTCACATATGGAAGTTTGATGAATGACTTGCACATAATCGGATACTTTGGACTTCCTTGCTAGTCCTTTTACCTTGTTATCACGTTGATTTTACCTCATCAGTGGAAGAGTTAACTGGGGCTAAGGGCTATTTGCTTTAAGATCCACCAGCTGCCATTTTCAGAAGATCAGGGATCAGCCAGCATTTTGGATCAAGAGTGCCATGTAATAAAACAACAGTGCTTTTTTCATAAAAACAAAACAAAACAGGGATACATATTTCAAAGTTTTCAGAAAACTATATCCTGATTTTACCTGCCAGCTGATATAACCCTAAAGAATTCAAAGAGCATTTAACAGTTCCACAGAAAAAAAGACTACTTCATATAGGAAAGAAGGAAAAAGAAAAAAAAAAAAAGCAATCCACAGAAGTGCTCAGCCTCTACAACGAAGTATGACATGTTAAGCTGGAGTTCTCTGTCTCAGCAAGACTTAAAAGCTTTATATTTCAGCATCAGTAAGAACTCACGGAAGAAATAGTCAAAAAAAGACAACGATGTCTTGAAAGTCACAGAAAGGGGACACTGATTGCTATGTTGTATGTTGATAAGCAAAAAATATGACCACAATCACAGGTAGACAGCAAGCATCTTTCTGGCAAGTCACTGAAATACTGCACTGAGATCTCTCTTTCTTTCAATACTGTTCTCTTACCTATGTAACTATTAAAGACAAGCAAAGCAGTTACAGCATTAAAATTTGCTTAAAACATGTCAGAAAAATTCACTAGCATGTACAGCAACACAGTCAGATATAATACAATAGATCCAAAAGTCTGGAAAAAATGCTGTCCTCAAGTTTTTGCAGTCTATTGAAAAAATGGACCATACTAATTTAAAACTAAAGCAATTATGGAGCAAACATTTACTTGTTAAAAAAATACACATATCAGTATTCGTAATAAAATCAATGGGATCACATGAATGCATCACCAGTAACAGCCGGATATACATGTGCCACATGAAGACCTAGAACTTAGTTTATTTTTGAGCAAACTGATTAAAAACTTAGTAATTAATGCATCCTCAACTACAAAAAAAGGCCCACAAGCTAAAAGACTTGATGTCTTTCATCTTTTCTGTAAATATCTATCCTTCCTTCCCCCCAGCTTTCTGTTCCCTCTAAATACCTCACGCAATACCTCAATACGAAAGGGTTAGAAGTAGACATCTAAATATTTGAGAATTAATCTGCCTTGCAGCAAACATAAAAGGAGACATGTCTCTTTCAAATGAATCTCGTAACACTGTCTGTTTGCTGTATATTTATGTTCTGTAAAATCTGAAGGAAGTTTTGCAGGGAGAGGTATCATAGAGACTAGCTGATCCAACTGGAAAAAGCACATGAGCCACAAGTTCAGAATTCCTTCAGCAGGCCTGCCAAAACAATCAGTGAAACAGATGATACTTAGTTTGCCATAATTAGGCTTCAGAGGTAACAATTAAGTGATCAGAACATTCACACCCACGCTAACCAAAAAAGCATGCATTATATGAATTAATTTTCTCTGAACCTGTCTGTCAGCAAATCATTGCTGAGCAGGCATGTGAACACTGCATTTTGGCAGGGATTAAAACTAAACACAATTATCCAAGATACTTGTCAATTATTTGGAAATAAATGAAAAGTCATCTTCAGCATATTTTTGGATTACATAAATTTGGGCAAAACCATTTAAAATGAATAGGAACACACTGCAAGATGTAGGGACGTGGACTGACTGGCAGTCTGGGATTATTCAAACCAAAAGTATTTTGGATCACACTGCTTAGGACCTTAGGCCGTATCTGCACTTAAGAGGGACTGTGTGCAAAGAAGCTTTGATGTAAAAGCTCACAGTTATTTCAAGTGATCTGAAATGTGCTATCAGAGCTGGGGAAATAATGCAATCTGTGACTCTGTAAACACAGCACTGATAACAGCAGAAATATGATTTTATAATCAGATGGCAAATGTTAGAATGCTATACACAAAGCCAGTGTCCAATACCTACAGCTACACTAGAAAACAACTCAGTAGAATCATAGAATATCCTGAGTTGGAAGGGACCCTTAAGGATCATCAAGTCCAACTCTTGACACCGCACAGGTCTACCCAAAAGTTCAGACCATGTGACTAAGCGCACAGTCCAATCTCTTCTTAAATTCAGTCAGGCTCGGTGCAATGACCACTTCCCTGGGGAGCCTGTTCCAGTGTGCAACCACTCTCTCTGTGAAGAACTTCCTCCTGATGTCCAGCCTAAACTTCCCCTGCCTCAGCTTAACCCCGTTCCCGCAGGTCCTGTCGCTGGTGTTAATGGAGAAAAGGTCTCCTGCCTCTCGACACCCCCTTACGAGGAAGTTGTAGACTGCGATGAGGTCTCCCCTCAGCCTCCTCTTCTCCAGGCTGAACAGGCCCAGTGCCCTCAGCCGTTCCTCATACGTCTTCCCCTCCAGGCCTTTCACCATCTTCGTAGCCCTCCTCTGGACACTCTCCAACAGTTTCATGTCCTTTTTATACTGTGGTGCCCAGAACTGCACACAGTACTCGAGGTGAGGCCGCACCAGCGCAGAGTAGAGCGGGACAATCACCTCCCTCGACCTACTAGCGATGCCGTGCTTGATGCACCCCAGGACACGGTTGGCCCTCCTGGCTGCCAGGGCACACTGCTGGCTCATATTGAACTTGCTGTCTACCACGACCCCCAGATCCCTCTCTTCTAGGCTGCTCTCCAGCGTCTCATCGCCCAGTCTGTACGTGCAGCCAGGGTTTCCCCGTCCCAGGTGCAGGACCCGGCACTTGCTCTTATTGAACTTCATGCGGTTGGTGATCGCCCAGCTCTCCAACCTATCCAGATCCCTCTGCAAGGCCTTTCCACCCTCATTCGAGTCCACAACTCCTCCAAGTTTGGTGTCATCGGCAAACTTGCTCAAAATACCTTCTATTCCTACATCCAGATCGTTTATAAAAATATTGAAAAGTACCGGCCCTAAAATGGAGCCTTGAGGGACCCCACTGGTGACCGCCCGCCAGCCTGACGCAGCGCCATTCACCATAACCCTTTGGGCCCTGCCCGTTAGCCAATTGCTCACCCATCGTATGATGTTTTTATTTAGCTGTATGGTGGACATTTTGTCCAGTAGGATCCTATGGGAAACCGTGTCAAAAGCCTTGCTGAAGTCCAAAAAAATCACATCAGCTGGTTTCCCTTGGTCCACCATACGGGTGATCTTATCATAAAAGGAAATCAGGTTAGTTAGGCAGGACCTACCCTTCACAAACCCATGCTGGCTGGGACCAATGACTGCTTTGTCCCCCAGGTGCGCCTCAGTAAGTTCGAGAACCATCTTCTCCATGATTTTACCAGGCACTGACGTGAGACTGACAGGCCTGTAATTGCTAGGGTCTTCTTTCTGACCCTTCTTGAAAATCGGCACAACATTTGCCAGCTTCCAGTCTACCGGGACCTCTCCAGACTCCCAGGATCGTTGAAAAATAATTGAGAGAGGTCCCGCGATGACGTCCGCCAGCTCCTTCAGCACCCGGGGATGAATCCCATCCGGACCCATGGACTTGTAGGGATCCAGGTGGAGTAGCAAATCCCGCACACGTTCAGGGTCGGTTGGGAGTTTGTCATCCCCACCGTCCCGGTCCTCCAGCTCAGGGCACCCTGGGTCCCGAAGCCCATCATCGGCATTGAAGACAGAGGCAAAGAAGGCGTTAAGCGTCTCTGCTTTGCCTATGTCATCGTCTGTGAGAAGACCTTCCTTATCAAGGAGCGGCCCTATGTATTCTTTAGTTCTCCTTTTTCCATTCACATATCTAAAAAAACCCTTTTTATTTTCTCTCACAGACACAGCCAGCTTCAACTCTAGGTGTGCTTTAGCCACACGAATTTTCTTCCTACAGACACGAACAGCATCCCTGTATTCTTTCCATGACACCCGGCCCTCCTTCCAGTAGCGAAACACTCTCTGTTTCCGCCTAATCTCCATAAGAATGTTCCTGGTCAGCCACGCCGGCCTCCTGCCGCGCCTGCCTGACTTGCGGTATTTAGGAATTGCCTGATCTTGTGCTTCTAGGAGGCATCGCTTAAAGAGTGACCAGCACTGTTGGACATCAAGGCCTTCAAGAGCAGCTTCCCAGGGGACCTTGCTGACTAGTTCCCTGAGCAGCCTGAAGTCCACCTTCCCCATATCTAGGGATGAGGTTTTGGTGGCACTTTTCCTTCTGTCACCGTAAATTTTGAACTCAACCACTTCATGGTCACTATGACCGAGGCGGCCACCAATCACCACATCTCCCACCAGACCCTCTCTGTTTTCTAGCAACAGGTCTAGGAGGGCACCTTTCCTAGTTGGCTCCGTTAGCACCTGCACCAAGAAGTTATCATCTAGGTGCTTCATGAACCTCCTGGACTTGCTCGTGTCAGCCGTGTGGCACTCCCAGTTAACGTCTGGCAAGTTGAAGTCCCCCATAAGGACAAGGGGAGTTAATCTCGAGGCCTCTCTTAGTTCTGTAAAGAATAATTTATCGGCGCTATCGTCCTGGCCAGGCGGTCTGTAATAGACTCCCACAACGACATCCCCTTTATTCGTTCGTCCCTTGATCCTTACCCAGAGGCTCTCAACTTTGCCATCGCCGACCTGGAGTTCCACACAGTCCAGCCCCTGCTTCACATACATTGCCACCCCACCACCTCGCCTACCCTGCCTGTCCTTCCTGAAGAGCCTGTAACCATCTATCGCAACACCCCAGTCACAGGACAGAAAAGCCACAGAAATTAAGGGCTAAAGAAATGCTTTACATAAAGAAAACCTGCAGATATATACAAGTTATTTTTTCAAGCAGAGACAATTGCTGCTGATGAAAACCTGAAAACTATAGCTAGAGAAATCCATACTGCAATTAAGATATACCTATGTAACAGTAAAATTATGTAAACTAGCCATGATGAATGGAAGCCTTCTCAAAGTCTTCTGATCAATGTTGTATCTTGCATAACAACATGGCAAAAGCTAAAACATATCACTGATACCTGGTTATCTCCAGACAACTGCAAGATAATGATAATCGGTATTTTTCACTGATTTGTACCTGTAAGGGCCTGAAATAAACACATTAAGACTAAATGATCTAGTGATGTCTTTAACCCCTAAGTTTTATGAAACAACGTAAAAAGCTACCCAAACAACTTGCTATATTCTAAAATGTCTTGAAAGGGAGAACCACCCAAACTTTAATGAAATCAAGGTTTCAGTACCACTCGGGAATTTTCATGGCAGTAAGACAGTCATATCTTACTATAAAGCCTTATACAGAGAGATAAATACCATTATCAATATCACTCTAAAACCATAACACAGAAAGAAGGCTGGTCACACACCTACAGGGCATGTAACTTTTTATTTTAGTTCAAGCTTGAATTATAAGAGTGAATAAAATACAAAAACAAACAAACAAAAAAACATACTACTCAATGTGGCTTATAACTAGAAAGAAGCTCATTTCTTGCCGTGGATTATTACATACATCTGGGCAAGAATTCTGGATTTAAAGGGTTTGCAAATATGTCTGGTAAATGAGAAGTTCACCTACAATATCTAGCAGCAGCTTTTTATTTAAAAAGTTGTATTAAAATCCAAGTTTAAGCCCTCCTATTGGAGAGCAGGGAAAACAGGCGTAAACAAGAACAGAGAGTAAGAGAACTACCAAAGTTAAGCAGTTAAGCATAAAAAAATAAAATAGATGGGTTTTCCCTCAAAACTGATGCAGTTGAAAGAAGCACTCTGTATTCCATGAGGAGCCAGTACAACTGCTGGAACCAGTTTTGATAACTACTGAAACGTTGCAATTTAAGTTTAAACACTGGCTGAGTCTACTGTCCTGACAATGTATGCTTACATCTCCACAGCTTAATGACTATCCAGATCTGTTAATATATATTCTATTTTACATCCCATGACTACAGAGAACAGGACTATTGTTACAGAATCATTGCCTGATGCAGGGATTATATGCAAGTGTGACAGTACTGGAAAAGGAAAAGTTAACAGCAAGTTGTATTAATTGCTATAATTGCTTAATAATTTGTATTAAGTGCTTTCATTTAAAAAAGGAATTTTGTGTTCTGGTACCTGAATGTGAAAAGGACACCAAAACTGTAAGGCAAACCATTTCTATTTTTGTAGATGAAACTCACGGTTATCTCTAATTGCACACAAAATACATTTCCTACAAATACAGCCTGTATTGTAAGTTGCTGTATTTTCCAAGGTGAACTTCTACAGTTGCTCTATTTTCCTTAGGTAGTAACAAGTGTTTTGAATTGACTGAGAAGTGATAATGTAAACAGTGCAAAAGTGCCAAAAAATAAGTCACTATTATGCACACTTTTGATTTACCAAGAAATTACTTTTTCCCCACTCTTTACCAAATATAGCACTTCAATGACATCTCAGAGCTGTCCTCTCTCTCTCTCCTACTTTGCAAATTATATTTTCCTCCTCTGATATCCTTCTCTGGTTTTAGTTCAAGGCGCCTACAGAAGACTGCACAATTTCAGCAGGAAAAGCAGACAGACGTGGGGGTAAACTAGCAATTAGGTCATGAAAAAACAATCACTGTAAAACAGCTATTGCTAATCTGCATGAGATGCATTTACTCAATTAGATAGATGGATCTGTTATTACGAACTCACACTCTACGGATTGTCTCTAAAATTAAGAATGGGAACAAGTGATCACCAAACGCTCATTTGGTGATTTACAACCTCGCCATGCTATTCTGAAGTGTACAATACAGAGCAATATAATGAAATAAGCACATTTAGCAGATGCTTTGCATGCCAGTTTCAGAGAAAAAAAGATATATTTTTTTTTGTCTACAGATACATCTTCTTGTTCCTCTGGAAGTCCCATTTCTTTTAAAAAATGAGAAATAATGGCTTGTTCTGTTGCCCTGCAAAAGCACTGTGCTGGTTGACCAAATTAATGCTATGCTAAATTTCAAACTCCACTGAGTACAGGTGGTGACTACCAGTCCCTCCTCTTGCTCCATGTGTGTGCCACTGGTTCACCTGACAGGCAGTGGGGTCAGGTGCCAGCTCTCATTCTGGTGTGACAGCAGGCAGTGATGCTACTGTCACAAGTCATGAGAGACCTGGGGGGGAAAGGGCACCAAACCTGCACCTCTCAATGTGGGCACTGCTACTGGCAGGGGCCCACAGAAGCGGAGATGAAACCAGCAAATCTCACGTGACACCTGGCAGATCTGCACAGAGGAAAACACCAAAAGGTGTTGACCGAAAGTGAAACTCAGCAATTCAGTGAAACGCAGGACCACATACACGATGGTTTTAATGACCTCCTACTTTCACTTGCACTTCTGTTTTCAGAAACTAGTCTTTTTAAAACAATATATACAAAGTACGTAGTAGTTCAAAGACTTCATCTATGCCAAACAATCAAAACATTGCAGTCTGACAACTTAACACATTTTTAATAACTGGAGTCAAGACCTATTGCGAGGGCCCATTTTGTGGTAGGTATTTCCTGCGTGATGGCAGGTCTCCCTAACAAGCATTACATGCACTGGTCTGCTAGATTTGGCCTGGGTCCATGGTGCTCACTGAGGTGCTGAATATTAGCCATTTTCTCAAAATAGATTTAGTTACGGATAAGTTAGGAATTATTGCTCAAGCTTCATCATGTTGCTGATTTTACAAAATTAAGCTATTTTGTAAATATAAATAATGCAGCTGTATTTTAAGTGCCTAAAGGCTTATGCATACTCAAAGCTAGGAAATTATTATAGGGCACTCAATGCACTTGTCAGAATAAAGGAACTTAAAAGCATGCACTTAAGTACAGTAAATAAAGCAAGCACGCACACAAACAAAAATCTTTTAAAATTGTCTTCAGAAGAGGGTAGGTTTAATCATTGTCAAAAGGAAATAGCTGAGAGAAGAAAAGGAAGTCACCTATAATTATTCTGAATACTTTATTACATGAAATGCTAATTGCCTTCTCTGGTCTTTTATAAGAGTATAAAGACTTTAAAGACATTTATTTCAACAATAGCATGAATCCATCTCCAAAGTCTGCATCCATGCTTTTGGAAATTCGAGTTATTTTCAATTTCTATTTGTACAAACTCGATTTATATAAAATAGCACAAAATATATCATTTTTAAAAGTTATTTACAGAAAAAAGTATTACAGGAATACTCAAAACCGAGAGGTCACTTCTGAATATGTATACTTCAAGATCTATGCTTTTGAAGTTCCCCTCTCCTGTAAAGCAACATCTCTAGCAAACTATGCTTTTCTTGCTATATAGTTACAAGTATATAGTTACTATATAGTTACAGTTTTCTTGCTATATATAGTTACTATATAACCTGAGTTTTATGCTTCTGCAGAAAACAGCCAGCAGGGTACCGCAAAATTAGTCACCAAATTAAAAGCTCATTTAAATTCAACAGCAGTATAGAAATAAATAAAGCATATATTTTAGAAGATTACAAACATAATTTGTTCACATTCATGTCGTGGAGTAGGTACGTTATATTACATCTTTGTTTATTAAGACAGTGATAAAAACTCACTCTGAAGTGTTTCAAGTTCAGCCTTAGCCAGGGCATCTTCTTTCTCCTTCATTTTTGTTTCTTTATATTCTACATATAATTGTCTGGCATCCTTTAAGAAAATGTTGCAATGACATTAGCATCCTTATACAAACAAGTTATTCAATGGCTCTGCTTTAATTTCTCATTTAACCTCACAAAAAGATAAAAAAGAAAATTCAAGATACATTTGTTTCTCGAAATACAGAATTTGTCAGTATAGAAATTATTTGCTTAGACTGTAGAACTTTTGTAGAATAAATGTTCTAATAGTGTAATAGTGTTGACATTATAGGTTATGATGCTTATTGACAACCTGAAAAGCAAAACGGTTAGAAAAACATTTCTGATCACTATTTACAACTTTTTAAGAGTCCATGCACCCACTTTGCTCACATCAGCAATCTGGAAGTTCAAAAAAGAAACAAAAGCTTTTAATTAGAGTAGGATGTGCATGGACAAAGGCAATTGCTAGGCAGTGATCTTCTTCCCACAAATTCCAAATTCATTAAATTCATTAAGTATCACTAACTGCACGTTATGAAAACCAATGTATTTGGTTTCTTTTTTTTTTTTTTTTTTTTTTTTTAACTAACTTTTACATTGCTATTATAGTGTTAAAAAGTTTTTGCTTTTTTTTTTTCTCCAGGGATTAGATTAGATTCTAATGTGAAATCTATTTAGTATATTTACACATAAAATTGGAAGTCCTGTCAAAAATCTCATAAGATACAAATTTTCAAAATCTAATGAATTAGCAATTACAGATTTGTGTTGAAAGCTTTCCAAATGTGAGCAACCAGATTGCTGAGTTAGGAGATACGGAGAGTTTTCTTACTCTCACCAGCTTAAGAGATTTATCTACTCATTCAAAATCAAAGAAACTATTATAGAAATATTGAAATACACAAACTATTACTTATTATTTCCAAACATGCAGAACATTTCTTGTATTATACCAAAAATAATTACATGATTAGGTTAACCGATTTTTTACTTCTTCACAGCCAAAAATAATTTTTCTCTTTTTATTGCATCACGGTCCCGCTCTTTACACTTAATGTACGATTTAAATGTTAATGTAGAAGGTATTGTAAAACCTTGGTAAATACTTATGGAATTTCAACTAGAATCCTGTAAACCTGAAAATAAACTAGTCTTATTAAAAATGAAAAAAAAAAAATCTTAATAAATTTTGGAAATAAAAGCTGAGTTAAGCAGACATGACTGCTGCATATAATGGTGGAAGCCATATAGAAACATGGCCTCCTGCAAAGGAGGATAACATGACCCAACAATGGTTCTTTGCATTACACTGTGTTATTTATCTACCTCTTCAAAGACACGGAGGGAGATGGGACAACACGGAGGACAGAATTGTGTCCTAGCTCTGAGCAGAACACCGTAATGTTTTGAAGAAAGCCCACCAATATGTCAGCACTCCTGAACAATTCTGACAATAACATTACCTCTCCTTCCAAACTACTTTTTCTTACTCTGTCTCTTTATGCTTGGGCACAGTAAACAAGAATATACATTTCTCTCTCAGGATTACATAGGAGGTCACTCTGAGCATAGATGAAATTTCAAGGAGTTTATGTAACTTTTCACTACTGGCATACAACAGATGAGGGCATCTCATTTGCTCATGGTTTTGTTTTAGGGAATGAGTAAGAGGTGCTGGTTTTTAGTAAAACCAGGGCTAAAACCATTTAAAAGGGTACACCATGCAGGAGGATTACCATTTACAGCAGATATAAAGGCTTCAAAGAAATATATTCAGTTTATACGCTAAAACATACAATTACAAAATTCGGGTTAGTATTGGTTCTCTCTTCAGTTTACCTGAAATATGAAATCCCTACCACATATGGAAACTTTCCTTGCAGTCTCCAGGTCTGGACTATTTGCATTAGAAACAGAATTAAGAAACAGAAAGAGGCACAGCTGTAATGGTTAACTTCTGCTGCAAGTTGGAGGCGTTTGGGTTGTGTGGCCTACACAAGCCTTAGACCTACTGATACGCTAAAAATGCTTTTGTTTAAGGCTATGACTTCAAAATGGCTACAATTAACCGGCATTTAAATTTAACCCATTTGACACTGAAAGCCAATATTTGATGCTAAATTCCGGTGTAAAATCCATTATTGCTTGTGGGATCTCCAGACAGCAGGCACTAGGGGGTAACTGTCAATCTCTCCAGCATGTCAATCACAGAACAATTGGAAATGTGGCTCAGATGAAAATGAGACACAATAGCTGAACAACAAAGAAAACTAGTCAGAAGCACGTAAATGAAATTTAGTGGCATTGTTGCTTTATAGATATCAAATGGATTATCGCTGCAAATGAAGTAATATGCAGGTAACAAATGCAGCACTGATCTTTTATCTTATTAATCACAGGTTATTATTGCTGATACCATAATCACAAAAAACAGGCGTACTGAGCATTTTGAAGAGCCTGTGAAAATGTATACATATAAAGCAAAGCAAAAAATAAATAAGAATTGAATCAAAGTCGATTTTAAAGATTTGAGAACTGAAACCTTTCCACCAAAGCATAAGAAATAGCTCTACAGGTTGTGAATAGGAATTAAAAGACATACCTGAATAAAGATTTTAGCCACAGACACAGACTATATGGATAAAACACCTGGGAAGTTACAATGAAATAAACACTGGGAAACAGTTAAAATAGGAGGTTCTTTAAAGAAAACTTCTGCCTCAGCATAAATAAGACCATTTCATTTTTTTCTCATTATTTTTCAATTGCATAGGTCTAAAAAATTAGTTTTCAAGTATATTCAGTTTTAGTAGTAAATTTCAAAATAAATTTATGTTCAGATTTTTTATTTTTCCAACCTGATAAACAATCACTTTGCCTCAATGCAAGTATTTTGGAGCCAAAATAATCCGAGAATTACCCTAAAAACAATGAAAAATATGGATACAGCCTCTTCCAACCTACTGCTTCTTCTCCAAGGTTCAGTAATTTTTTCTTTAAGAGCATCTTTTGTCCCCAGCAGTACAAAATATGCACAACCCCAAAATTTTATACTTGATGTGCACTTCAATAGTTAACAAACAAGTGACATTTTGAACCTTCTGGGGGTGGAAAGGGACAGAGAAAAGGCACAGGCAAATACAAACCTTGGAATTATTCTAACTATTCCAGCTTACCTAACCAGAACAGAAATATTTTGTTCTCATTTGCAATGGGTTGAGAAGTTTTCAAAAAAGAACACAAATACACTACTTTACTGCCAAAGCAGCAATATACGTGTAGTCAAGTAAGAATAATAATGAAGTGGGCAAAGACATGCTGGTTTATTATACTGTGATTCAAATATCCGCTTTCCAATAGGAAACAGAACGAGAAGGGAGTGTATTAGAAACTCAGAATTGTGCTACTGGTATTTCTAAACTATATTTCATCTACCATGTATAGGAAGTTCCTGTGATTACCCTGATAGTTAATTAAAATTTTCAAAAAGTGCTGCAGAAGAAAAATAAAATTGACAGATAAACACTTCATTAATGTATTTTCAATATTTCAACCACAAATAAGAATGAAGAATATTGTGGAATTCTTGTACTTCAGTCCTTCTCAATATGTGAATTGTCTCCTGTTAATAAACTTGAGACTGCCAGGACAAAACTGCACTCATTATTGAGGTATGTACAAATACAGAAATTCTTGATACTGGACTTTTAAGTTTGTTTGTTTCTTTTTGTTTTGTTTTTAATGATAGATACACTTTTTATTTAAACTGTGCTAATCCTGGAACTAAAATCTTCAGTTCTGAATAAGGCTCAGTCACTCCAACCTCTCCTTGACTTCTGAGAGGGTGACAAGGTTTTGTTGGTCTATTTGCTTTCTGAGTTTTTTTCCTTTCCTTTTTTTTTTTTTTTTCCTCCAGTTAATCTTCCTGGCTTTACGGTCTACTTTAGAAAGACTGCAGATTAGAGAAATAAGTGAAACATTGGAAACAACTTGCATTATTGACCATATCTGAATCTTCATTACAGGTTTTGTGATAGAACCAGCTTCACATTCTACTTCTGAGGAGCTAGGGGCTAATACAAACAAAATGCACCCCCTCTCAGCATTTACAGTTAACTGGAAGCTTTCCTACAAGCATATTTAAAATCGGTATAATGAAACCATTTTCTTTGCATTAATCTTAAGTCAATCTACCAATTTAAAAACTCACATGAAGTTCTTGAACTGTTTTTTGTCTTTGAGTACAGTGTTCTTGTACAATTTGTACGCAAGTGACATCAGTCACAGAAGAGAGCACATTTGTATATGATTGTTGATGATAAAGGAGTAAAATTAAAATGATTGCAACATCCAACCTCCAATTTGCTATTTGTTTGCAATAAAAATGCCACGCATTACACCACAGGAAAACCACTTTTTTTGATGGGCTTACACATCAGTATTATCAACGTGTTATGGCAAGAAATAACGTAAAAAAAAAGTTAAAACACTGATTTGAATGGTTGTTATTTTTACTTGTTTACTCAAAGACAAACCAGTAAATAAATAGGAATTGTATTACTTCCTTCCTTTTAATCAGGAAATTATTTCCTTTGACCTTGGAATAATACTAGGTGTGGCCATGCAGTTGGAGAGTGGTTCCCAAGCCTCAGATGCAGCAAGTGACCAGCAGCAGGCTGTGCTAATGCAGAATCTGCTGGGGATTCCAGATCCACAGTGGAAAAACAAAGGCAACCAGAAGGAGGAACTGTAGCCAGTGCTGCAAGGCCTCCCTGGGAACCTCATTCATACCCAGCGAAGCCTCACACCCCAAGAGAATGGTTCAATTCATTCAGAGCCAGTATCACCTTGTACTCACAGGCTACACTTGGAGCTACACTCCTTTAAAATGCTGAGATATTCAGACATATTGTGAGTAATTACTTGAAGGAGCAGAACAAACCTGGCTACCACAGAACAACACGCAATTAAAGGCAAATTTGTTTTGTGTCTTATGTTCACTTGAAACTTTTACTACACAACAAAGCACGTTTTTTCTCCAGAAAACCCCGTTAGAAGTAAATTATTTTTGTTCACTTGCATACATGCAGAATACTTGTTTTACCATCTACTCTCCTCTGACCTTTATCTTATCTTCTAACTGACCTCAGGGTCAAGAGCTTCATCCCTACTTTGGTTCTTGAAATAGCTGTGAAATAGCAAGAAACAGAGCAAATGGGCAATCACTTGTGCCACACATCTTGCATCTGCTCACCCTCCACAACTTTTGTCAGCACTGGTGCTGTACAGTGCATTGGAATACCTCAAAACCCTGTAACCTCAGAATTACTGAGATATTTAACCTTTGCGACTTGAACAAATCCCTCTGAAAATATATATTTTAAAGCAGACGTTACTCAATGCAGTATTCTTTTTGAATCTCATATTGTGATTTTATATAAAGTCGTAAGACAAAATCAACCACATAATTGTTAGCTGACCTAATCAAATCTCGTCTAAAAGCTAACTTTGCCAAAAGAGATGCCCTGCTGGCAAAGCCTCTTGAGTTTAATGACACATTGCCAATCCGTTTAAGGCCAGGGCTGAACCATCTCTAAGCAGGTGTTGAAATGTAATCATGGATTAAAAGAAAACCTGAGGAAAAAATGCCAAGAAATTAAACACCTCTGGGTCACTAGTTTGAATCTATTCCAGGCTACTAAATCAGCTTCAGTAATTACCATCTGGTAGTCTACATAAAACTAAATTACTGGCCTTTTTGTTTTAATTCACTTCATACTACACAAAGGTCTTTGTAAACAAAAGTTTCAATCATAATTGAAAGCTTTGTTCATAATCTCACTAGGTTATACTCAGTGCAACTACATCTTGAGCTTGGACTGCCTTCTCATCGCCGGAAAGCCACCACAAGTTCTTCTAGCAGCTCACTGATAGGGTATGCAACACACCTACATTATCACAGACAGGAGATAATAGGGAAATTTATTTTCTTAATAAGAATCCACATTTCCGTATGAAACAAACAAAAAATGCTTTCTGCTTCATTACTCTCAGAACAACAGCAGGATCATAATTCAAGTAATAAAAGCCATTTCCTAGCACTAAGTTGGTGAAAAAAACAAACAAACAAAAAACATTCCTAACTAAGCTTTACCACATAAAGCTGGATGAAAAATATTTGTCAGGAATATGAAGAAATGCTCTTCTCTTCAGTCTTCCAAATGAAATATTTTGTGAAGAGTAACGAAGAACATTTTTAAGAAATACCACTCTTCTTAAACTGTCTGCACAACCCAATTAAAAACTGGTCATCTATTTTGGGAATAAAATCCATTTTACATGACTCTTCTGCCACAAAAAAAAGGATAATCACCAACACCACCTATTTATTTTACATGGACTATTTGAACTGAAATACTTGCACACTGTATTTAGCTGTTTAGCTGACTTTGTGAGAACAGTTTTCAGTTCCAACAAGCGTTTTAACTGAGTTTCTTGGTTTTTCAGTAGATAGCCTTCTTCCAGGTCATTCTGATGACCCTAGAAAAAACTTGCATGCTTTGTTCTATCTTTTTCTTGTGTCTTCATTAGAAGAATTAAAATTGGTAATAGTCCATGTAATTTACACTCCTCTTAATGTTTCTTTCACATCACAGATATTTGATTTATGATACATTTTATGGATTCTTTTCTCTTCACTTCTTCAAACGAGCTTTAAGATGTTGTTTTCACCCTGACATTTAACTACACTAAATGCAGGGATATAAAAACCTATGTAGTCCCCCTCAAAATACAATTGTCAACAGTTAAAAAAACAATCATTTTTGAGTTTCTCTCATCCTCCTCTCACCCATTTTTCTTCCAATTTCTTGACATAAAATGCAGACTACAATAAAATGGCATAGGCCATCATGAGGGCATGCAAACAAAGCATTTTTCTTCAGTAAAGGCCCACCTTAATTATTTTAAGTGCCTCCTTCTGAAATCTGACATTTTGAAGGACGAGGGGAAGTAGGAGAAAGACACTCAATTGGATAAATGAGAGTCAGGCATGGGCAGAAGCTCAGAAACCTGAATCCTCAGACAGAGCTGTTGTAAGAATAATATTCACATTACTAATGGGGGGGATGCTAGGTAAAGGGAATCATCAATATGAGAAGTGGCAAAAAGTTTAAATTGACTTCATCCTCACTTTAAAAAGAAGTTTCCTTTGAGGAAGATCTTGTATGCACAGGCAGGTACTTTTGTTTCCTTAATCTGAAGAAACAGTTCAGCTATTTCATGACATTCCTGAGGGATTTGAAACTCAGTAGCAGAAGACACACTTTTATAAGCATTGCTAAAACTCTTAATGTTTTCTGTCCCAAATGTGGTTTATTTAAATATGGATGACATTTTTAGAACTTAGTCTACGATTGCATTAGCTGCAGATGAATGCCAGTCAACTTTGAAAATAATTTGTTGGCTCTTAAATGACTGAAAAAATCATGGAGATTAACTCAATAAACACCTAAAATCTGTAACAGCTATCCCTATGTCAACCCTTGTAACACCTTGTAACTAGCACATACAAGACTGAGTTACTCAGTACCTCAGATGTTGGCATCTCATCTTGTAGATAAGCTGCCCTAGGGATTGCACTTACTGAAAGCCTGAAATACTCTGAAATCTCAAACCTATGTCAGTGTGTTATTGAAGTGAACAGCGTGTATATTCAAAAGAGGATCTCTGTACCAGGGTACAATCGCATGAGCACAACTACTCTTTTGCTAGATATTGATAACTGGAATTAAGACAGAACTTGCTGAAACCTTAAATACAACTAAAGAGCCCAGAAGTCCCTCTGTCCAGCTAGCTAAAACATACAAAGAATGTTTTGCACTGTTCTTTCAAGAAGCAGGTCCATCATGAGGTCGCTGCTGCTCTCATGCTCTTCAGAAGAGGTGACACTACCTGTTTTAATTAATAAGCTACAGTAATTCAGTTACCTAAAATTCTGGATATTGTTAACATTGAAGCCTACTTATAATTTATTGCATTTTCACTTAAATATTTGGCAGCTCATCTTAAACAACAACAAAACGTACCCCACCATTAAGAACTAGAATAATTTATGTATGGGGTGATTCACTCTAGAATCCCATCTCTTTGCTTCGTCCTCACTCCAAAGCCTTTCTGTATTGGATTCCTCTAAATCCTGGTTCCCCTGCCACCATATCCCTGCTTGATGGTCTCCAATTGGACAGCTTGTTTACCCTACCATTAATTTTATGGATTTAAAATACACAGCAACAGTTATTGGTCTATAAAGCTCAGAACACCATTTTGGTTATATTAATCTGTTTCTGGGCGGTCTAGCAGAGAGAGGACCTGCTGTCTGAACAGAAATCTGAAACACTTTATAATGACTTCTTAATAGACTCTCTCAAAATGAAAAAACAGAGAATATGACAACTTAAAAAGATTATTAGAAGTCCCATTTTAAATTTCTTGTTGAATTTTACTATATCCTGTAAGATTTTTTAATATTTTTCAATCAAGGCAAAAGGGAAAGTACTGTAATTATAAAGAAAGTTTCAAAAGTACAGCAGCAGCAATTGGTGAAATTAATTCTTTTCCATCTGACTCACCTCAATCAAGGAGGTACATCAAAGCTTACTCTGGACACTTTAACAGTTGATTTAATTATGCATTGTCATTTTTACTTTAAGATCATGCAAAAAGATTAAGAAAGATTGCTTTCATAAAATAACCACACGGTCCTGATGAAACATTTAAAAGATGAAAGGGTATTAACTTTTGCATCTCTTTGTAGGAAAAGTTATAGGCTATAAAAATAGAAGCTGAAACACCAGAATTTTCTTTATTGCATTTATAACTTTTACAAGCCTTTTGGCTAACAGATTAGGAATTATGAATTATACGCTTCTTTTAGGCTTGCACACAGAGAGAAAATGAACATTTATGCCGTTTATACTTCAGAATTAACACTCCCTACTTCTGTAAACCAAAATAAAATCCACCTTAAATTCCCTGATCTATATTAATTACTCAGCAGTGACTACAGTACTAAAAACAAATGGATGTGGTCAAGGGAAACGAAAAGAAAAAGTATCTGATATTTGAAGTTATTCTGATAACTGACCTTCTGACAATAGTTATGTTGCCTGAATATCAGCCAAATTTTAAAATTTATAGTATTCACATAAAAAAAAGAAAAAAAAGAAAAAACACAACTATGGCCAACTTTGCCATGTTTAAGTATCTAAACTGCAACAATTTTTGGTACTTTACTTTATTAATTTCAGATATAAATTTAAATATATGACTTAAATCAGGTAAAAATAAAAGATTGTAAGATAGATATAAAAGTAAATGTGTGATTATCCTGTGACTCAAATGAAAGCTCACTTATTCAGAAGTAATTTCACTGTTCTCTCAAATATAAATATATAGCATTTGCCTATTTGAGATAACAATATTTTTGTTAACAGATTGTTTCAAAGACATTGTTATTTCTAATATAGGCATGTATGTATTTTAACCTTCTCCTATCACTCATTCCTATACTTCTGCTCAGCAGAAACTGCTGCTGAATTACCTAGCATGTTAAGATTAATAACCATTTTTAATATATTCATGTTTAGATGAACTTACGATACTAAATTGTCCTCAAAGAGTAATTTTATATAAATATATATAAATATAAAAATAAATAACATGTGCTTGAGCCTGAAAATTCATATAAACGTGCAACACACGTGATTATTTATAACACCATCAAAAAAGATAATGTAATTTAAAAATATTAGTATTACCTGGAATAGCTGAGGTAAAGCTTTCACAGTGAGACAGAACCATATTCCCAGCTTGCACGGAAGTAAATCATGCCACTGTGGTTTGTCCAGTACTCTGCAGCCAAATAAAATTAAAAATTTTTCAATATTGCCACACAATCTCAACGTCAGAACTCTCCCGTTATCCTTTAAAATGATTAGCACTTGTCAATTCATATAAAAATGTTTCATTACATAATACAAAATATGTTTTGAATATTTAATTCAAAATATATAGCACAACAGCTAACTTCTAATCATCTCTGTATTTTAATCTCTTAAAAAGGGCTTTTCTTCAAGAAAATAAATTCATAAGGCACATAATCACTCAGTTTAAAAAAAAAGCTCAAGCCTCAATCAAGTGTTCACAAGTGCTGACAACCAGATATGAAGACTGTAGCATAAACAAAACAATACATAAAAATTAATGTCATTTGCAGTTCACTGAAGCATTACTCACTGATGTCATCAGGAAAGACGACAGGCAGAATGGTCTCTGATCTCCATCCTGCATTGATCCAGTTCATGCCCCTGCTGTGTGAACTATTTAAACCCTTTATTTCTTTCTATGAATCAATAGAAGAAATGGTGGTATCTTTTGGAGTGTCCTGAAAGTCACCATTTCCCTATGTATTTCTTAACTAAACAATAGTGTTAGAAGCCTTTACCAACATGGTTGTTTTTAAGTTAATCAGACAAAAGCATTAATTCAGACAAGCATTAAGAAAACATAAAAACTCCTCACACGGTATGGTAAAAAATTACAGCTTAAATAAAGTGAAATTTCTTAATCAAAAGCAAATCTTCAAGGACAGGAAAAGTTGTAACATCTTATAAAAAAAAAACCAAACAACAACTTGTAGAAATAGCAGCCTTCTACAAGCAAGACACCTTTAATTCAGCCTTAATATTTCACTTATTGTTCATCTGCTGAATAAATACCACACATTTATTTACAAAATCTAAAACTGAAAGCACATCTACACTGGCACTTTATATCAGCAATGACCGTTACAGATATTTTTCTTGTTAAAATATTTCGAAAACGCGAGGAGAAAATTACAGACCTAAACCAGTAGCTCGTGAAATGCTTTAAAATGCAGAAAACAAAAGAGTTTCTTCCCACCTTTCATTTTTGTCAAGAGCAGCAAGTTTGGCTTCATCTGTACCCCTGCCTCCTGCTTTTTTCTTCTTCTCCCTCTTTTTTCTGGTAAGCAGTTCATCCTTGATGTAGAAAGAACTACGGTTACAGGTTATCATTAACATGTAAACCACAAATGTTACTGGGACTCTTCTGTGAAGGGTAAACATTAGAGTAGCATTTATGCAAATGTAGCTAGGGGTCCTACATGATTAAGTAAAATGATCTATCTTAACAATAACTGTTGCCATGGCACCCAGTCTTTAAACACACATGAAGTCCAGTTCTGTCACTCATGTGTATCTCCATAGCAATCAAAGTTTTCTAAGAGGAGAAAGCATTCAACTTGCCTTTCTCATTCATCAACTTCAATAATGCAGTAGAAAATAAAAAAGTAAACAAATGCTAACGGTTGAATATTTTTCAAGTTATGCTTAGTTTTTGTTTGTTTGTTTGTTTTTCCTAGTCTGGTAAGCACAATAGACTTTTACATGAGGAAAAAAAAAAATCCAACAAAAATGGTTTATACTGCTTACCAATGCTTATCCTGTTAACAAAAAGCCAAAGCAAAACAAAACAAAAAAAAAGCATTTAGCTAAGAACAAAGGCAAAGCAAGTATGACTTCTAAATGAATAAAAACTGATTATTTTTAAATAACATTAGGAAAACCATAAACATGACTACAGCAGCATGTGATTCTGCATCAATAGATGATAGAAGAGTTTTTATTCCTCTTCTTTCCTCCAGTTAGAAACCACAGAAGCATCTCTCTCTATTTAATAATGATTCTTGATAAAATAAGCAGGATTTAGATTACTATTTGTGATGTTGAGTATCTCAATCTGTATTTATCACCATTTTAAATGTTATCATTCTAAAATACAAAAAATCCAAATCTGAAGCAGGAAAACTGGTAGAGATCCCTATGATATGCAAACTTTTGCAGGGAATTCAATACTAATAATTGAAGCGAGTTTGATTTATTACCAATACTTACCAGCTGTTTTTCCAGGTAGATTGACCAAACCACAGCATAATGACCCACTGTGAGTATAATGAACAAGAGTAATGCCAGCTCAGCATTGCTCATTTTTCTCACCCGCCTGTAGTAGAATACAGGCTGTCGCCAATCTGGTAGTCCATTGATCAGAATATCATCATACCTACAGTAGCAAATATAACAGGCTTTCATGGAGAGCTAAAAATAAAATAAGCCAAACCATCCAATTATAAAAACAAAACAAATGACGGTCCACAGACTGCTTGAATAGAAGGCACACAAAAGATCATTTAGTAATTTTTTTTTTTTTTTTTTAACACAGCAGCGTCTTGTTTTGTCAACTGCTAGGCTGGGACCTGGAAACAAACAAAATCCAGAACTAAACGCTGTGGAAATCTGTCCAGGCTTTGTTCAGAAAACCCAGTAACCCAACTGCTCCTTGCGATGCGACTGATGAGCAAGGGGGCTGTGCTCTACCTGCCTACCGAGCAGTGGCCGGGCCTTCGTGAAGGAAGCAAACACCAGGCCACAAAGTACTAAATGCAAGGTAGCGAGGAACAAACGTCTCCAGCACTGTAACCCCTTTTCCCTTTTCCAAATTAAAAGCACAAGTGCTGGGGGGAGGGGGGAAGTATCTGTGCTTTTGTTTTGTTCTCCGGTGGCACCACGGCCATGAGGTGCTGGCAGAGCGAGTATCCCTTCTGGAGTCAGATATGAAATTGCGTTAAGGGCTTGATTATGTTGTTAGAAAACAAAGTTCACCACAGCTAGACGATTTTGATTTTCTATTTGAAAAGCTGTCTCCAGAATCAATCTATTCTAATACTGCTTAATTTTACTAATGCCACTGTCTCTATAGGAACCGTTTTTATGACAATTTGTCAGTTTTTCTCCACAGAAAAATCTTGAAGTATCTTACCATATCTGCAGCGTCTTTTAATTACAGAACGTTAACATAATCAAATTTAAAAAATTAAACACAGAGGTGAGAAACTTACATTTTTTTCTATTAGCTACCTTTTCAGAGTGAAGTTTCAAACAGATCTATACAGTGAACTCCAAAACCTGTGTGCTCAAGACGCACAACCTGTTAATCTTAAATTGCACCCCACTCATTACATATTCCAATCACACCATTTCCAGAATTAAATCTGCACTGAAAGGCCTAATTTGGTGCAACACATTGACCAAAATATTTTAATTAAAAATATTCTGAGTTAGTCGCAGGCCTAATTACAGGAATAGAAATAGGGCCTATATTGTCATGCAGGTCAGTAGAACTCAGTAGTAGGTTTTTCTCAAGTAAATTGACCGATCCAGGAATAATAGCGCAGCTGCTAAACTGCCAGTCTTGACATGTAAATCAATTTAAATGCAACAACTGCACTAGCTACTTTGATAGTTATTAAATTGATACCTTGGAGATGTACTAAAAAAAAAAATTTCCACAAGCAAAATCATTTTTTTTAAGCGGGAAAAAGAGGCAGTGGTTTTAAATTAAAAAAAAATATCCTTTAATTCTGCACATCTAAACCTGACTTCTGATTAAACATTTGTTCAAGCTGCCAAGTGTTGCTAGGCTGTGTCTGTGCAAAAGCTTCAGCACCTCAAGGTTCTGCAGTGTTCTGAATGGCACCCCAAGTAAAATTGGGATTGCAGAATTTTATCTTCCGTGACAATTATGAGGATACGAAGATTAATATCCGTTAACAGGAATTTTGATGTAATTTTTCCTTTCCCAGTAAGTCTGAAGGAGGTTAACTACTGATGCTTTAACACAAATTCCTTGTTCAGAAAAAAAATTAGCATGTTGTTTCAAAACTAAATCTCTCTTAACTTTTTCTTTAAGAATCACAGAGAGGTTTTAGCATTTATAAAAATATAACAATGTATTTGCAACATTTTATAGTTAAAATAAAAGCTGAATATCTTGAATATCTTTGAAACAAAATCACTTTTTAAAAATGGGTTGATAAAAAGCCTTCACAAAATATGTTCTGGTGAAAGCTTCAGGGAAATAAATATGTAAAATCCAAAAAGAACAAATTGTTTTCATACTACTATACATTTAATAAGCATTTGCTTTCTTATACAATAAGAAATGTTAATTGAGGCACCGAAAATTTGTCTACAAATTGAATAGGGTCCATATATGCTAATGGCAACAATACAGGAATACTCAAAAAAGCACTGGGAAAAAATGTTTGACAACCACATTCTATTATAAATTATCTGTTCAGAAAAAATAAATTAAGACAGCAGAGTCTCTTGCATTAAACACTTTAAACAGCACTCTGTATTTACTAGGCTATGTCCGCTGTTCAGAACAACAGTCTCCAAGGATTAAGTCTCAGAATCAATGCTCTATTGATTTTACTATCAATGAGCATTATGGCTCACACGACTGGCCATTTTAAGGGAAGATAGCTTCTATTATAACCCACTTTTTAGAATATATACTGTTAAAAGATAAATCACTGCTTTCAATACTAATTAAGCTCTGTATTTGAAAAATAAAAATATCAATGATTTTTAGGTTTTCAACTGGAAAACGATCCTACTGAAACTGAGAAGCTTCCCGTAATTTTTAAATCTTACTTTCCAAATTTAGGATGTGGTTTAATTAAAAGTAGATTTCTCGTTAAATAATTTCTTTATAGAAACCTGTATTAAGTACGAAGGATAGTCATGTGTAGAACTGCATTCAAAACTGAATTACAAAGCATTCTTTTGGTGACCTGTATTAATTGCTACCCTACGTAAGAAAAATCAAACTGAAAGGGAAATATATATCTGCAGTATTTTTTCTCAGACTTAAATACACAGAACGCAGCAAATATTTTGCATGGGAGTATGCTTACCAGGTACCTCTGAAATGTAGAAGTCAGCAAACTAAAAACCCCCAAAGCACCAGTACATAAACAAAAGGACGAATATATATATATGTATAACTTAAATTGAATCTCTCTTTAAAAACTGGGGATTCTATACAAGACTTGGTAGTCTGCTGTAGAATGTAACCAATTGCATGACTATTAAAATTTCATTCTTCTGTAAAGTTTCATAAAATAGTTTTTAGAGCTCTTTGTAGAATCAATTATACTGCAAGAAAAATCCATTAACTGTGGTAGCTAATTACAGTATCATCTATTTAAATATAATTATAATTTACTCCTCCCTTTAAACAAGCCACTGCATTTCATATTTCAAATTATTTCAGAAATCTGATATAGTTTATATACTATAAGCTTGAATTAATGAGATCTATTCTGATCTATGGGAATAATCCACCGGTGTTTTTTATTCTAGGGGCTTTTTCTCCTCGAGCTGTCAAAGACATCCAGTTCAACGTCAGCCAGAACAATTTATTCCTATGAATATACACATGTAATTATAATGAGACCTAAGATAAACACCTTTCTTACTCTAAACAAGTATATCTTGATTCCTTTACAAATGCTTCCTGTAATCAAGTCCATATTGTTAAAGAGGATAAGCCTTGTAGGTAAAGAAAAAGCTCCTTAAAATGGCAACAATGAAATTAACATCTAAGATTCTTGCCTAATTACAATTAATAGAACTGTGTAAACTTTTTCAAAAATTAAAAATAATCAAAAAGTAATAAAATACATCGACTTTATTTACCCTCAAATGACTTTGGTTCGTTTCCTGAAATACATAAGACTATCTCTGCATACCCTCCCAAAGAAACTTCTCTGTAGAATTTCATACACTCTGCAACGTTTACAGAGCATGAAGTATTAAACCAAGCTGCACACATGCTTAATGTTAATGCTGTATTAAACAATGCTGCATGTACGTTTTATGTTAGAATATTACAATGTTATGATTACACAGCAGTTAAAATGTGTAAGTGAAACGTACCACCATGCTGGGATTACTACAGAATATAGCACTAAAGAGTGTTCGTGTATTTAGTATCCTTACTTATACAAGCAACTATATGCCTTTCTCAAATAAGCAAGCCACATTTTAATTATAAAGCCTTGTATTAAATTTTTCAGTAGAACTATAATATTTTAAGAAAGGCTTCTGTCATCAGATAAAAATTCAGTGCTAAATACAAAAAAAATAAAAGAAAAAAAGAAGAAAGGCTTTAGAAAAATGATTACATTCAGCTAGCCAACAGATCTGCCTTTCAGAATGCTTTCTGTATACACACAAACAATTAACACCTCTGACATTCACCAAGACACGGAGGAAGGGTTTAATTAGACAGAGTTTTATTGTTTCAAAATGAGTTTGTCACTCACTTATACAGGGCAGGTCCTTATTCCTGCTTTAACTGTTTCTACCCTCTGTGCAAGCACCAAAATCAATGCCAGCTTACATCACCTGAGATGAACAGGTCCAGCTGACTTCCCTGTATGAAGTGTCTGAAGCCCGTTCTTCCCAAGGTGATGTAATCCCGTGCCCCAGACCATTCACAAGTCCTTTTCCAAAGGGATTCCCTGCTAAACTGCCAGAATGTGCCACCAACTAACTTGCAAGAACTGGGACCAATTTCCCTCTCACCCCTGCAGGACTTTGAGTTACTTTAGAAATAAAAACTACCACACTGCCAAGGGAAAAAAATAAAAAAAAAACAGCAACAACAAAAAACCAAACTGGCAGAAAGCCTCGTTAGACAGACCCAGAGAGCTGTCTCTAGAATTAGGATAAAAGTAAATCAGTAAGCCCCGAGGTAGACAAAGGGTGCAGCAGAGCTTTGCCCCTGTGCATGGGGATGATGGTAAACTTCGAGCCTCTTCCCCTAGGTCCAACACCTCCCACAACAAATATCCAGAGTAGGAAAATCCCCAGAAGCAACCACACTCTCCCCTTTCATTTGCCATATGGTTCCAAGAAACGCATGAGTTACCTTACAACAGAAACATTAGAGGGGGGCAGTCCCTAGCACATTTACTTAAGACTTGTTTTAAGGACATGAGGCAACAACGCCTTACAGGATAAAGGAGAAAAGACTCCATTCACCAGCTCAACTGTGTTTACCGTTAGACAGTGTAATAAATCCGATGAATAAAGGTTTCCATACAGTAAAGAGAACTTACGCTGTTATTCTAAATTCTGCGTATTATTTCCAGAAAATTCTCTGAATGCTGTTTATTCAGCTATATTTATACTTAATCAGTGACAGAAGAAATATCAACTACGTATCTACACGGTGCAAGAAAAATACAACAGCTGTTGCCTACATACAAAAGAAGTTAGCGACAATGAAATCCCCATAAGCTGGAGCAATCTACCACTGCTTTGACTCCTCATTTGCAATTACTGTGTTATACTAATTAACAATATTTTCTCAAACAAGCTGGGTAAATTAGGAAGTGTCATATATACAAGGCTTAAAATATAATGCTCACAAGCTAGTGCACCACAGCTCCATGAAAAAAGCCACTGTACAGCTGCAAGGTAATTCCGAGCAGTTTCATGCTAGAAATAAGTCCCACAGAGGCAGTATCACAAAGTATATGTGAACAATGTTATAAACAAATAGGTGAAAAAAATTGGGGGATAACTAACTTTTCAAGTGGTCTGCAGCCTCTTAACTAATCATTTTATTATTATTATTATTTAAAGCTTTCCTTGATTAGGACTTCACAAGGAACTTATCTGGTAAGAATGAAATAAAAAAAAATAAATACAAATTTCCAAAAGTACTTCTGTGAAGTACATTTTCATGACACTTAAAGAGAGGATTATCAAAACGTAGATTGTCTGTACTATAAAACCTGGACTCATGCCAAGATATCTGGAAAGCCAAAACCCCTTCAAGAAATGTCTTGTAAAGCCCAGCTTAAAGACTTGTAAGCTGAAAGATGATTTACTAAAACTCCAAGCTAAAAGCAGAACTTTTTCAATAGCTCTGTTGTCCAGATAATCGTTAGTTTAAATGGACAGCCTCTTAAAAAGAAAAGAGTCTTCCAGAAAACCACAGATTTTCAGACTTATCCCCTTCATGTACTGCTGGACCTACTCCTAGGACAATTATCAATTATCAAAACATATAATGTTTTGATCAAAGTTTACAATATTATAGACAACACATTTGAAAGAAAAGCTATGAAACAAGCAGCAGAAAACAATGTTACATAAGGACACTGGAAATAATCCCTAAATACTGTGAAAATAAATTCTTATCGATATAGTGAGATATAACTGGCAGTTGAATCAATAGACTATATGTTCAACCACAGCTTTAATAAAACAAGCAATTATAATTAACACAACTAATAAAAAGTGATGCAGTTGCTAAGTGTTAAAAACTATATTTGCTCCAAAAAACAAATAGCTTTTAAAGTTCTTTCATATTAATTTTAAGGGAGAAAAATCAGTACATCACAAAAAATACATACCAGCTTCCCCTTTAAGCCCACAATTAAACAGCTACAGAAGAATTACAAACTAAATTATACAAAAATCACCCAAATACTTACAATTAAATTAAATAGGGCTTCAATTTATCACTGGCATAAACGAATAGTTTATTTAAGATTAACTCACCTCTGCCTCCTTTCTTCATCCTTTAAAATTTCATAGATAGCCACCAGCTAAAACAAAACAAACAAACAAAAAGACAAAAAAAAAAGAGTTTACTTTAGAATTGAGTTTATATAAATGTAAATAGTAGTACTGTATTTACATTTGCCAGAAAATCCTCTTTGATAGCTTTCACTTTTCTCCACACAACACTAGGAATTAAACTCAGCATGCAAAAAAAAAACAAAACACAACAAACCACAGTGACATAACCATATCAGATTGCACATATCAGATACACAAACAAGCAACTTCTGACAAAAGCAACTTCTGGCAAAGGGCTTTTTCGTCCTCCAATCTCTGAACAAAACACAATACTACAACAACAGTAACAAAAAAACTATGTATAATTTGTTTCATCCAAAAGATTTTATTGAAATTAAGTAGCTGATCTTTAGTCATCTGGAGTATATTTTTAAAGGCAGAACTAATGACAACAGTCTCATGGTTTCATTGTGTAAAGATTTGAAAGAAGAAAACATTCAGAACAAAAATAGAATCTTAGAATCATAGAATGAGTTATAGAAGGCGTTATTTTCATAGAAAGGTAGAATTGTTTAGATTGGAAGGGACCTTAAAGATCACCCAAGTCCAACCCCCCTGCCATTTAATTTTCATTAAATTATGCCCACATATGATTTGCATTGAGAAGTGATCAGAAATTTTAGTCACTGCTGTTGAAAAGGATGTTTATAAGCAGTCTTCAGATAAAGAACAAAACATACACATTCCTCTTAGGAGTAAATGTCCGAGTATTATGTTTGAATTATTTTTAATATTCAGGTAAATATTAAAGGTGACTTATTCAACAAGATAATTCAAAATCTGTGTATTTTTTAAAATCTGGCTACCATGGAAAAAATGTAATGTTCAATGTAATAATTTCAAAGACATATCCTTGTTCTTACTAAAATAATTATGAAAAACTTCTGATCCTATTTTCCATAAGACTTTATTACCACACGTTGCACTTACTTGCCTAAACTGTGTTTCTGCGTTTTCATCTTTATTCTTGTCTGGGTGCAAAATTAGCGAAAGCTTTCGATATGCTTTCCGAATATCTGCAGATGAAGCATCCTGAAAAATGGAAACGAAACGAAGTGTCAGAAACAAATTCCCAGACCTTTGTTAGGATGTGATGACAGTCATGCAAGTGCTTAACTAAGGCGTAACATTTGACAAATCTAACCACCAAACCATGCAACCAGACTAGCCCAAACGACTGAACAATCACTCTGCCCAGTTCATCTTTCATCTTAACTTCCTTCATTACCAGACATTCATTCCAAAAATATTTGCCAAAACTTTCTTGCTTAAAAATTAACCAGTGCACCTTCTGCACCACTTGAAAGTTCCAGTAAAAACTGAAAATTATTGCAGCTGCGTACCTTCACGTCACCGTTTCTGCAAATTATCATGCTCAATTTCCCAAACTCGGGACTTGCCACAAACACTTCCCTTATTAACATTTACATGAAATTCAGCACTAATAGGACTTCCATTCAACTTCAGCTTCACCACATCTAAAGAACTGTATTTTTCTAAAGTAGCTTCAAATTACAGTTTTAAAGCTGTTTTGTGGCACTGACATCAACCTATGTATGGATGATGATAAAAAATAGCACACATTGGGAGAAAAAATAAAATTCAGAAATGAAAAATGCATCCATGAGACAATGATTTGCAACAATATGAATTAGCTGCACAATGCCCAAACTTCTGAACTAATGTCTGCCATGCATCCTATGAAGATATCCAGAAAAGGAAGATTTCAAGAGTTGGATAATGCAGTATATATTGGGGTTACACTCGTCAAAATATCTACAAAGCTCTAAATTTAAACAGAAGTACTTGCATTCCTTAACAAATATGGCCAAGGCAACGTTTTAGAAATAAAGTATTTCTCTGACAACTTTGATTTCATAGTTTTAGATACGTATTGTTCCCAGTATAGTCTCTTTATCAAAATTATAGTGTCAATAGGGATTTAAACACACCCAAAGAACAGATCTGAACTAGCTGTGAGAGGAACGGGGCTGAAATAAGATAATAATTAATGCAATACTGTAATTAGTCTGTCAAGCTTTTTTATTATAAATCATTATTTTCATTTTTAAAATTTCAGTTTTATAACAAAAGGCTGGGTACCAGTTGGGCCAGGAGGGAACAACAGAGAAAGATTTGGGAGAGGGGAAGGGGAAAAGGAGAAAGTGGGAAAAGTGAATGACACCGTAAGGAAATTGGTGTTATCCCCTAATGCAACACCTAAATTTCCATAGTCTATTGTTTGTCCAAAGAAGATGCTTTGACTTCTCACACAGAAGATTTATCCTAGAAGACTGCATATTTTTTTCATTTTTAAATTTTCCAACAGCTACTCCTATGGCACACACAAGCAAATTTGACTAAGTACCTGCTCGCTTCCATCTTGCTTACTGCAAGGGAGATATTTCAGATTAACATCGTTTGATAGGTTTATTTCTAACACTTAGTTAAGGGCAAAGAAGAGACGGTTTAACTAAATATCTCTTCTAAACCCTACCAAACATGACATTCTTGAGATGCAGACTTAGCAGAATTACATGAAATAAAAGGGAAAACACAACATAAACAAATCTTTTAGAAATGAGGGATTCAGACCATGATAACCTCAAGAAATGAGTCTCTCCAGGCTTTGTGCTTGGGATAGACCACAGCTTATTCCTTCTCTACTACACATTTAGAAGTGCTGGGCATAATTTTTGGAACACTCCCCATGAACATTTTCAAACCTGAGAAAGCCATAGTTTTAGGAGCTGTCTGGAAGAAATCTTCCAACTATTTCAAACAACAAACATGCAAAAAAGTTACGGTGTTTTCAGTTTTATCTGGACAATTTAAGCTTAAGTTTCATACAGGGGCAACACATTTTTTTTGTGTAGAAGACCAGGACAAATGTTTTTCTGTTTCATACTTAATCAAAGCATGAGATCCCAGGTCAACTTTGAAAAAGAAAAAATTGCTTAAACTTATATGTTGCTTCATCTTGAGAATTTGAAACAAAAATTTACAGAAATAGGTTATTCACCTTAGTTAACAGAAATAATTGGTAAAACAATTAACAAAAAAAAAAAAGGCAAAACAATCTTTCAACCCAGTCAGCCACTCCATACACAACATGGGCTTGTCCTTAATACAAAATACTGTATTTCAATGCTACCATAGCAAGTAAAAATCAAGAATAAGCTTACTGGCCATGGTTTTAGCTGAATAATCTAAGTGATCTTTATTAACATACCAGCTAATTGTAATTAAACCCCCAGAAGGTCAAAGATGGGACAATAACAACAAGAAACAATTCAATATTTGCTATGATGTTGCTGTAAATGATTTCCTCACTACTGATTCACATACATTTCTGAAATGACAGTAAGCCTGCCAGCCAACTGATTGATTCTTCACAGCACAACACAGAAAAATATCATGTGTGTTGAAAATCAAGTTCCAAACATGTTAATTAATGCTACCTGTGGGTAACGTTACACATCTAGGAAAGGTTCCAGATCCTTCACGAGCTGTCCTGAATGGCTTTAAGGGGTGCAAACTGGAGGCATTTTAACAAAAACCTCTCATCACCACAGAACTTACTAGTACTGAATGGCCCAAAATAGGCTACAAGAATAATTATTTTTAAACTAATAAAGAAATATCTACCATATTGAAGCCAGCTGTTCCAAGAGACTTTCATTTATAGCTAGCTGACTGTTGGCCACCCTCAGTAAGATTTCCATGAAGGCTGAGGAGCAAAACACCAAGTTGAAGAGTCAGGGCTTTCTACAGTAACCTATTATTTTACCTACTAGGGAAAAAGTCCAAAGACTAGGGAGAAAAGGCCAGGACTCTCGTTTTGTTCGTTTTAAAGACAGAGCTCCGAAGAGAAGCTGGATGGCGTCGTTTACTTTTCAGAACTACTCACTGCAGTGGCAGCTACACTTCTGTGCCTAATTCTGCTTTCATGAGAGCCTTCCAATGTTTGTCAGTGGGAAAAAGTCAATTCTCCGTCATGCATATTTTGTGAGAAAAAAAATTAAAAAAAGCATAATGTAAGCACTTAAATTAAAAGGCAATGCAAAATGAACTCTCTAAGCTACATCAAAAACTGCTCAGTTGCCAGCTGTGTAGCTGGAAAGAAGGCACACAGTAGACAAGTCAAGGGAGGAAAAGGTGTTTTATGCTAGAATTAGTTCTCAGAAATACCAAACAAGCCTATATGTTGTCAGGCCACAGCCTGGCCTCTTTTGTATGCAAATGTATGCAAGTATTCTTGAGGGAATTTTTTAATTACTAACACTTTATTGAACAAGTAGAGTTCTGTGTGTTTAGTTACAAGATTTCCAAGCAGAAGTTCATCTTTTACATTTTTCAGCAAAGTCCTTTGCACTGTAAACAAGTTTTTTAACATACAAACAAGCTTACCATTTGAAGGAATCAACCATGTGACAAAGAAGTTAACCACATACATAAGGTACTCTGTTTTAATTATTTTCATTTTTTTTTCTGAAGGACAATACCTATCAGATTCCCAGGGTAGGCAAGAAAAAGAAACATTCTTCTCTCTATTTATGCCATTTATTTTTTGCAGCTTGTTTAATTCAGATGATGAAAAACGTATTACTAAATATTATTTTACTCAGCATCATTTTCGCATTACTCAGTATTGTAAAGAAAAGTTACATCGTTAGACTACAACCACATCAGGAGAAACAAAGAATGGATTTTTTGTCACAAACAATAACAGACAAAAATAACGTACATTTGCTTTCTGTTTTAAAAAATTAAACTCTTGCTGAAAATCCATAAGAGCTGACAGATTTAAATCTAGTCTTGTCATCTGCCTATACAAATTCAGAGTCCCACCCACAGAGTCCACTTCCACCTTTATAATAAACAGAAAAACTGGTGTAGAGCAGTGCAACTCTATTACTCCGTTGCCTGCTATGCCTAATGTAACTATGATTACTAATGAAGCTTCAAAAAAGCCTCATTGTGGTCCCAAGACAATTCTTGGTGAACACATAACATATCAGATATTGCCATAGGCAAACAATGATTAGGTCAAGGGGAAAAAAATAATCAATGTCTACATAGTTTTCACTTACCAACATATACAATTCAAAACCTAAATTGTTCCCCTGAGTGCAATGCAGTTATAGAACAAGACTTAGTTACTTACAATTTAGCAACTGCTTCCAACGCAGGAAATGTGCTCAATTCATCTTGGGTTTTAAATATGCCTGCCGATGTCTTCAAAGAGGTGGCGTTATCTTTATTAGCAAGGGGAAGGCACGTGGTCCAAAGGACCGGGTAGCTGACACAAGTCCCATTTCTATTCACTTGCCGCTTGTCCAATCACTTGTTAATGGGCTAAAAGAGGATGGCATCGGTGTGTCTGTACCACTGCAGTGCTGCTGTGCAGGATTTGCCACAGGCTGTACTGCTGAAGCTGTATGGCAACCAGAAGCGATGTCTGCACACAGCCCCAGCGAGCTGCACTGCGGTGTGAAATCTTAGACCTGTCAATGACCCCAGCACAGGCAGGCCTTCACGAGCCATGAAATGTAAAAACCTTTTCACATGTTGTGTTGGAGCACGTGGGGATAAAAGAGCAACTGCACTTGCTCCAGAACCCTTCCTAGGTAATTCTCGCCAAATTCCTACCAAAAGTGTACAATTCAATGGTTTGCATTCACTCTAAACCTTGTATCCTTTTTTTTCTCTTTTTAATAAAGTGAAAAGAGCCCCTCAGTAAATCAAATACACACACAAAATTCCCACCATCAGTACTAACAGCCTTACATTTCACATGTATTTTGTGCACAAACACCGTTGTTTCCCCTAACATCTTCAAGTAATTTCCCTAAAGGAAAAAAAAAAATCACGCCCACACAGTCTTTCTGCACTGACAAATTGTTCAATAACACCAGGAGGAAAAGCAACGGCAAGAGGCAGCAGGCAGAGCCACGTACTCCTCTACCACCAGCACATGGCTAGGAAATAAATGAAGGCTCAGCCACACCAAATTGACTGAAATACCACTCCCCTATGTGCTTCCCTACGCGCATTCACCACAACCCCGTCCCAATTTCAGCTCTGATGAACACATCAGGTCCACGAAGTACACCTGCAGTTGCCAAGTCAATACTTGGAAATGCATCTAGGATGGAAATAGTCTTGTAGCAAATTCCAGAGGAGGGGAGGACATGCTGGCAATCCTGAAGGCCATCCCTCTCCCAGAAGACCCCACGGTGTCTACGAACCTTTATAGCTAACAGATGCGAGCTGAGTTTTGGCTTTCTTGCTGCATAACCTTTGTTCAACTCCCCCTTTATTTTTACGGAGCTTCTTCCTAAGGCGCTCCTCTTTCTCAAGGACGGAGCACGAGCTTAACCCCCACTTGGTGCTTCTCTGCAGATGACAGCTCCCAGCGCGCCCAGGACGGCGCTGAGTGCTGCTCTGCCGCAGACGGAGCCATGCGCCTCTCCACATTCCCTTGATTTACACAGAATAACAGCACAGCAGGGAAATATGCAGGGACCAAAAATAATGCTAAAAAGGTGTTTTAATGCTTTTTGATGCCGCTAAGTTTTAAAGCAATTCATGAAATGAAAATGAACACAAACCAGCACAATGTATTCCTGTAGGCTTCTGGTAACTGGCACAATCCCTTGGCTGGCATGTTTGTTTACAGGGGAGTGTGTCAAATGAAAGAAGACTCTGCTTCCAGCCTCGCGTGCCAAATGAATGAAAATTCTGCTGCCTCATGCTTGAGAAACCTAAAAAAGTGTGTTCTCCTCGGCACATGTGCACAATTACACCAGCTGTAGTTTTCTTGGCCGATCTGAACAACAGTATTTCTATGTATTTTGTTTTTCTGCTGAAACTATTTTAGCATTTTACCTTTTTTACTTAGATTTTCAGCAATTCATTATTTTCATATGAAAAATTAGATTGCCCAAGAGAACATCATCATGTATAGCCACATATTATGATTTAACACGAGCTGCGTATCTGAGATGCAAAGAACACTCACTCATTCTGTCACGACGATTTTAGAATTATTCCCTCAAATTCAAAACGAGGAAAAGCTATCAAACAATCACTAAGGACATAATTCAAGCCAATACAGACTAATCTAAAATCCTGCCCTACTGTTATGGTTTATTTTCATTTAGTTTTTCATTCTAGTAGTTCAAAAGGAAGGAATAAGTAGGTATCCTTTATTTATTTCACACAATTTTCCAGGAATGCTGTCATATATTTATTATTTTATGTATTGCATTTATTGCTTAGATTTTTATAAAATGTTATCTACATTTTTTAGTATAGATAGTTGTGTATACGTATTTACAAAATGTGTGTGTGTGTGTATTCCCTTACAGACTAAGAAAAGTTATTTCTCAGGGGTTCTCCTAAAAATCTGCATATTGCTTCACAGATTTCCAGTCTACAGATCTCAGATAAATGCATCACCTAGAAGACTCCTGATCCTGCAACGTAATCCCAGGAACAAAAAATGCAACAGCCCCTGGTTCACACAGGAGGGAACAATGCTATAACCAAGGACGGCTGATGCTGCACTCAACAGCTGTGGAGCACCAGTACAAGGCAGTTTTTGGGTGTTGGATCTGACAAGTTCCAACCCTTCCTTCTATGTAATGCCCCAAGTATGCTGCCACTTCATTGGTAATATAGTTTTCTTGCTATATTTCAGCTTTAGTATGTTCCTAAGTATGTGAGGAATTAAAGGAAATCAGAATCAGCAAGGCTACGCCCATCCAAGGCTCTTATCTCCTCCTTCTCTGGCTTATCCTGTTTCCATTACATCCTGCCACCAGAACTGATGTTACAGACCCACTCTCCCACGTACCTAGCCTGTCCTTCCAAGTAACAGCTTCCCAGACCTCAATGTAAGCAGAAATTTTAGAGGGAGATTACTGATGACCACAGACTTAATGATGAAGGTGTACAAGAAAATCAAAGACCAAAGTAAGTAAAAAAAACACACACACACACACAAAAAAGCTTTGGCTACTTTCTAATTACTGACTCCCATGGCACCTGAATTGTTTCTGTGACTTTTGTGACTACATCTTTAATTGACTTGTAAGCTCTAAAAGTACGTAAAACTTTTTATTTCTGAAAGGTATTTATAACCCTCTGTTCTGATGTTCCAAAACTGAGAAGAAAAAGGACATATGAGAAAACAGGATATAGGATGTATGGCTGAAAAGATTAGAAAGCCATGCAAGAAGCTAAGAGAGAACAACTATCTCTAACACAGCTGTTAAAATCTGCCCACTAGCTTATGCATCAGCACAGCATTTACATGGTGAGTAATCCCCACAGACATTTACTTTCAAAATAAACGTTAACTATTTAGTTGCAACTTCCTCAGTCCCATCAGCTGTGAAGGACACTAATTTATATGCCCCGCTACACACATCCATCAAATATGTATTTTCACACATGGATGCTAATATAAAAACTGATGTAAACAAGTTTACTTCTCCAGCAATTCTTCATGTTTATACAGTGCTTTAATTTATATTTTTAATTGTTGCTCGACTTCACAAGCATTTTAAGACCATTTAAATAAAAGCTGTTACCTAAGCTTGGAATGAATGCACAGTGAACATTTTCCTATCTTTAGTAATGCTTTTAATGCACAAAAATCTTTAAACAAATGAAAAAAACATGGGTAACATGGAACTTCTACTGCAGGTGCAAAACCAATAGGAAAGAAAAAAGAACATACCTTGAATAGTTAAAGGATCTATCTATCAAAAACGAAAAGATGTATCAAATAGGATTTTATGAGCTCTGTCTCAGGTCCAGTGATACTCAGTATTTTTACTGTCAGGTTAAGGTACAGGATCACCATTATGCTGGTAGCTACCACTAACCTCGGAAAGCCCACAGAGATGCTGTTGAACAGAATTCAAATCCTACAAGATCCCAACAAACAGCACAACTGCTCTAAAGATGCATTATTTTGTAAGGGAAGGACTAATGGTCCGCATCTGGACAGAAATCATTGACTGCGCGACCACGGGATGGAAAAAAGCAGTCAGGCAGAAAGGAGGGGTGAATCCCAAGCTGAGCGAGAGGCAGTGTCACGCTGCTGCCTCTCTGTGACACCAGCGGCACGGCTGCGAGCAGCCACACCACACCACGCCGCAGCTGCAAGAGCTCAGCAGATTGCTGCCTCCACTCCAGCAACGCTCCCCAAGACAGCTCTGAGCCCATCTGGAAGAAATGCAGAGGGAAGCAACAGATTGGAGTAGTAAGAGGTGTGGGAGAAACAAAAAGTGACTTGTTCAGGGAAACTGAAAGAACAGGAGTGACTTTAGCCTGAAGCAAAGGCAGATGACTGGGAACACATCACCTTCACATAGACAGAAGGTGGCTGCAAAGAGAAATGGAGTAATTGTCCTGTCCGTATCAAGGCTAAGCAGTAACAGTTAAATAACTCTCAAGAAGATTCAAGTTAAAAATGATGAAAGCTTCCAGAAGCACCATTGGCATCGGATGGGCTGACGAAGCCTCTGTTTCCAGCAGATCTTGCATGGGTTTATCAGGCGGGACTCAGCCTTAATCGGTTCTGCCACAGTTGGGTATAGTGGATCACTAACAGTCCTGTGCTTCAGGATCCAAATATCCCTTTGAAGACCAATTTAGTACTTACACTGACAATATTCCAACAGGATTTATTGCAACTGTTCCGGTAGTTTAGAAGTTCCTTGCTGGAGGACAGTACTCCTGTCACGGTGACGATGGCAGCTCTGCCTGCCAAAACAGAGAGTCCGTGAGGTTTTCACAGAACCTAAGTGGTCCTCAGAAGGAGCAGCAAATACCAGGAGGAGGCAGGAGCCCTTCTTTCCTAGGAACCTGAAGCCCAGAAGGGGCCTGCTCCATGACCTGCACTGCTAGACATTGGGCTTATTTTTCCTGCTACAGACCAGTTAATCTGAATCATTGAGAAAATCATCCTGCAGTAGATGTTCATGAATAAGTTATCCATATTATCTGAGTTGAGAAGACTCCATCAGATTTATCAGCTTTATGCCTAGGAAGATACCATAAACAGACAGGATCAGCAAGGTTTCCTTGGGAATGTCAGAGGAAAGGAAGAAAACCAGATGAGAAAAAAAGCAGACAGGAGTTTCAACAATGATCATAAAAACTTTAAAACGAATGAAAGTATTTCATTAATATTTGGTTTATTTCGTAATATTTGGTTCATAAATATATGGTTTATAAATGCACATTTAATTCCTGCAACAAAAACACCTATTTGAGGATACGGTAGAGACACTGTATTAAGCCATATTCAGGCATGGCAGTCATAATACCTTCATTTACGACAGCAAGAAGGAGCACCTCTCTCAAAACTCTGTATTTCTTAATGTCATATTTGTTTCCACCCTCCTTTCCCCACTATTTACCTAGTTTCTGTACCGTACTGTAATATTTCTGAGGCGGTCATTTTTCAGCAGCAATGTTATTTTTCTTAGCTTAGTGATGCCTAAAAATAGTCCTGGCCACCGAACCTGACTCCTGAGCTCTAGATGTACCTCAGCCTGCAGTCTTTTACTGGTTTCTTTGTCCTTACAGAGCCTGGAAGAAGACAGGAAGAGCTGAATGAATTCAAAAAGGTTTTCATCAATCTGCTACAAACTCTAGGTAAATCTTTAAAACCTTTCTCCAGAAAATAACATCAGCTAAATGCAACCCACAGAAAAGTGACCAGGTCACGAAGATCTCATGGATCAGGTAGTTACGTTTTCCATGAACAACATCATATTATGTTTCTCTCCTCCTCCCTTGGAAAAAAGAAATAGAATTGTTTCACCATTTATTTTTGCTATCCAGAACACAAAATGCCTACGGATCTTGAGATGTTAATAAATAAATAACAGGGATTTTTACCCATAATCAACTAATCAAGATTGGCAAAATGCTGCAGATTTTTAACTAAAGATTTTTCATCACAAACTATACTAAAGTAACTCTGATTCCTCTGAAAGCCCTGAAGTACATTCAGAAACAGGTATTAATTTATTCAAAATGTATTTGAGGGTGTTGTTTTTTTTTCCAAATGCATTGCTGTAAATAGCTAGGTTTATAAAGAACTACCAGCAGCATTTATCAAATTCCTTCCATCTTTATTTAGACCACTTTCTACTGAACTAGTTAGGATTTAGCCCTACCCACCACGTAAAGGAGTTGCATAATGATCCCTTTATACTCATTAACTACCATTTTAATGAGCTATTACTACCTCGGGACTCAGAAGACCTCAGGGAGGTTGTAACATGCCACTACCCATATAGTAATTCACTGCTGAGTTAGTACATAGCCTCCTTGAAAGAATATAGGAATGCCCTCCATCACTCTCTGTAGTACAGATGCCAGCGTCAGCAAAATTTCTGTAAGACACAACCCAGCCTAAACCCTAATAAAAAACCATCTCAGTTAAACTCCAATAAGCTTAACAGATTTCCTATTACTATGGCCCACCGCTTTGCTAAAAGTTGCCACCCTCCTAACAGGGTGAGCTGAAAGCAGGAGCACTGCCTGACTGCAGCTCACAGTTTGATGGCATACAGCAAGGCACATCTGATAAAGGGACACGGCAGAAAGCAGAGGACATCCCAAATGACCATTCACAAAAGCTGACAGGTCTTTATGGGCCATAAACTAGCCAAGGAATGTTCAAAGGAACCTGCATAAAGAAATCAAGCTTATCATTAGGAACCGTCAATTAAAACTCTCTCACACACATTGAATTTATACATCACTGAAAGCTGAAGTAAAACAAAACTAAATTATTTTTCATTAAAAAAATCTTGCCCTTATTTAAAAAAACATATATATGCCATGACTTGTGATGGAACTGAACTGAAGACAGCCCTTCCCATTCACTAGTGACTTTGTATGGAAATTGGTATTATGGTTGCTTAAAATGCCTGTTTGACATTATTTCCAGTGTGAACAAGCCAAGTACACCTGAAGAAAGATACTCACCTCTCAAAATTTATGGCAGCTGTAGGCAGACACTGTTACACACAGTGGCACACTGTTCCCTGAATTGCCCTCTATGTTTTTTAAATCCAAGTGCTTGCACTGAACCCTAGTGAGAGGCAGAAAGTTGCACATGCCCAAGTGGGAGGCAGGAAGATCACTTTCCTGCTTTTCATAAAGCCATTCCCTGCAAGGAGTTACTGTTCTTTTCCAGTACTACCTTGGAGGCACCCTGTTTGTGCCAGGAAAGGAGGGAATTCATTCATTCAGATCCATAAACTGCAAACCTCCTGGTCTGCAAGAGGCAGAAGACCAGAGCAAGACCTCCAGGCACTACTCACATGCGGAGGGTACAGAAGGCAGCGGGTACCAAACACGTGTATGAGCGCACACGTGCCTGCTCCTCTCCTCACCCAGACTTTAAGATAATTCAGTGCAAACGAGCCTTTTTTGCTGGGAAGCTAAGTAGCCTGTCAGCACTGTCACAGGGCTGAGAGAGACAAAATAATAGTTCTCACCCTCTGAAGTCAAAGTAATGGAGCAAATGTACGGCCATTTTTCAGTCACTGATAGGAAAAGGCAGCGTTTGGAGGGACCGTAGTTGCCTCCCCTCGTCTCTCATTCACCCATAGAGCCCCATTCTCGTCATAAGGAACGTATCTGTTTGCTCCCTCCCCGTTTTCATTTCCTCCCCATCACGAGCCCAAGCAACAAGCAGATAAGAGGCATTTTGTCCTGGCACTGGAAGGAGAGCTCCTCAATCTGGAGGCAGCAGCCGACTGCAGGAAGCAGAAAGTTGGCTGAGCAGAGCTGGTAGCAAGACAAACTGCAAAAGGAGGAAAGATCAAAATAAAGGGGAAGAGCGTGCATTTTTCTATGCCTATGGAAAAGAAGAATTACCAGTTGAGTGAACAGCAATAAAAACTTGGCACAGGTTACATGCCATTAACTACGCTATGAGAAATCTGTTTCAGCCAACTGACCGCAGAAGATAGTGACTATTACTAATTCATTTACTTGCCTCTCAACATAGGATTACGGGATTATCAGCATTAAAGATAACAGTGCAAGTCAGCAGATAAAACTCTGATACCACGGTCTCTAGAAGAAGCACTGACAAACGTAGACTGTTTCAAAACCAAAAGCCATAGGAAAAGTTTTGTGACCACGGGACATAAGTGAATCAAAGATAAATTACCATACAGTATTTTAACATGGGTTCTTCCCCAGAAGTTATAAACAGAAAGTCAGGACTTGATGAAAGATCAACAGGCAGGCGAGAATATTTAGTAACTTTTGCCACAGGTAGAGAAGAAAGGAATAAAGCTGCAAGCTACTACGTGGAAAAAGCATTCCGTTACTGACAACCCCACAAGCACAAACCGCAGGCCAAAGCCACGTTTCCTTCTATCTCATAACCTCAGCTGTGGAATCGAATCCAAGAAATTGCATCAGCCAGATGCAATTTCTTCCTCTCCTAACTTGTTAGGGGCGGGGGAAGGCTCTTTGTCAGAACAAACAAAACAAAAACCAAATAGCGGTGGCAGAAATATTGCAAAATTATTTCTGGAAGAGTAAGTCACAGCAAGTGTCACTGGCCAAAATAAAAGAAATACTTGCTGCGGGGCAAAGAAACTGAGTAAGCAGGCAGAAACGGGACTGGAATGAGCGTTTCCTTGTCGAGCTTCCCTCTCCCAATTAGTCCCACACAAACCCCGAGCAGTCCGGCAGATGCCAGCAGTGGGAGCCGAATACCCTGTGGCAATGTCAACAAAGAGCATGCTGTTGGCAAACAGACCGAAAGGATAAAAAGTTTTGGTCAAGCTCTATTTCAGTTCTCTTTTGTTATCAGGAGAAAAGTTGGTACCTTATTTTTTGGGTGTTGGTTTGGTTTGTTTTTTTAGTAAGCAGCGAGAGAAATAACTGTTTAAAAGAGTGGGATTGTTAAAAGATTGATTTCTTTAAATTCTAAACTTACAGTTTAAAAATTAAGGGGTAACAGAAACGTGACAATGATTATTCTGAACAGGTAAAGGAGATTTGGGGAGAGCTTGGTGTTTCCATGGAAAGGGACTCCAGCCTTTCCCCACTGCTCCGCCGCCCTGCCTTTATGCGTCGCACAGAGGACGGCTGCTTCCCCAGCCAGCAGCTATTCAGGATTTCTCTCCACACGTTTGTTCATGTGTGGCCTCATCCACTCGTAGCTGCATGCTATTCAAACACGCTCCCAAGACGTGGTTATTTGTTTTGAAGCCCATCACAATGGCATCAGAGTCCATCAATAACATTATTCACCTTTGTAGCATCATTAAGATAAGTGTGCATACTTTCCTTTTTTTAATACATTGCAATATTTTTTTTATACTTTTTTTTTTTAAATGCATTGCAAAATGAGGCACAGACTAAGGTAAAATCTTCAGCCATCTCAGGTGCTAATTTTTATCTCAGATAGGATTTTGCTGAGCGCTTGGTATCAAACACCACTCCATACAGCCTGGGCACAGACTTTAATCGACTTCAGCTGCAGCTGCAAGCCCTCAGTTTTTCTGCATATCAGCCCCTAGTACCTCAAATTATGCAACCAGAATTGCAGAGCACTCAAATCAATTAGTCACCACTTGGGAAAAGTTTCATTTAAACGACTTGCCTAGCATCACATAGGAATTCTGTGGCAGAGAGAGGAACAGAATCCAATCCTCAAGGGCACTTTTCGTCTGACTAGCTTACCCATGAAACCACTTTTTTTCCCCCTGCAATCTTCTCCCCCACCCTCTACATCCCCTCAACATCTACAGGTTAAACAGTTTTTACAGACAACAGTCTCTTTCAATACATAAGCCTGAAGCTGCACTGGGGCCAGATCTCTCCCTGAGCCTGAATAAGTAAAGACCCTGTAGGATATAATGTAGTGAATTAAAAATCATCACAATGAACAAGCACAAAGAAACCAAATTAAGATTTGAGACATTCTAAAAACTGACATTGCCTAATTTTACAGCATGCATCCCCAGAAATTTGTTAGCAGCCTTCAGATGTGGTATTCTGGTACGTGAGTTCCTAAGGCTGGTGGAGGAAAAGGCAGGAACGAGTGGATTCAAAAAATAAATCGCACAAGCAGCGCAGAGCTGCTTTATAATACTAACTTACATGCAACGGTGATTTTTCCCCTACAAATAAGCGCAGGCTCTCTGAAGGATCTGAAGCCCAATCTGGCTAATTAGCAGCTATTTCAAATTGCAGAGCTGAAGGCAAACCTAACCCAGGACGGCTCGTTCCTTAAAACACTGAGGGTGCAGCATTTCCGAGGCGGGCAGCAGCAGGCTGTGTGCAGGCAGCTGAAAACCAGCACACCCATCTCAGGGCGGCGGGGAGCAAGCAGCAAACAGAGCCCAGCGCTGAAGGAGGGGAGGGAGAGGCAGAGCCCGGATTAAAATCAGATGAGCCCGGGTGTGCACGGACAATTGGGAAGCACGCAGCGTCCAGGCGAGCGGCGGTTCTCCTGCGGGGACGTGCACCTTTTGTCTCCCCAGCCCCTGAAGTATTTCCCAAGTGTTTTCTCTGCCAGGCGTATGTATTTTCATCGCCTGAGACAAAGAAGGACGAGACCCAGCACCTTGTAAAATCTCTCAAGTATAATGAAAGTAATGAGATTCTAAAAATAATGGCGGCCGCACGAGAAACAGGCTAAGCTTGTTAATTACTAATTTTGTTAAGGTGCAGTGGAGTTCTTCGTTAATAATTCAGCATTATTTCTTTACACGTGAGAGTACTCCAGAAGCACAAATGAAGATGTCTACTTTCAGACCGCAAGTGACTGAAACTATTTTTTATCAAAATTACTGGGAATCTTGTCAAAATGTAAATTGAGGCACATTTCCAGAGGTTATAAATAATCCTGAAGTGTTGTGCTTATGTGAATGGTACTGTCAGCATTCAGCAATACAAGACATACTTGCAATACTTTTGTACCTCTGCCTCATTTCATCACCGCATTTAATGTAAATCATTTGTATAGGAATTAAAAAACCTTATGCGCTCTGGAAGATGAACTCCGAGAAGCTGAATAAACATGAGTAACCTACATCTTTTCTTTTTTAAAAAAAAAAAAAGTAAAAAAAGAATTAAGAATGTATTTGTACTTGTGCTTTTGAAACAGTATTTCATGTGGTTTGTGTTGAATGGAGTTTTCCTGTCCTATTTAACAATAAAATAACGTAAAATAAAGAACTGTATTATTCCCATATGGATCAATCAAAATTTGCATACAATTTCAACAAGATTATTTTTAAATTTAAAATTGAAATTCTGCAAGCTTCTGGGAACGCTAGGACTCATACGTGAGTCCAATCCGACAGCTGCCTAAACACTTGTAGAGTTGCACCCCCAAATAAACTGTCAGGCACTAAGCTTTCACCCACCAATATTTACGGATCTTGACTCAGACTTAAATATCCATGAACTGAAAAATTAAGGGCACCTTTATCAGCAAGACAATTTTCCATACGGAGAACAGTTTGTTTTACCCAAGAAAACTTTTCTTTTTGTATTGAGCTCAAGCTGGAAGAAAGAGTCCTGCTTATAAAGGATTCTTAACACAGCAAGTACCCTTTGAAAAACTGAAATGGGAACAATTTCCATAATCATTTCAGAAAGACTCTACACACACAGATTATAATCTGTATACATACACTCTATAATGTTCTTCACCTGAAAGACATTATATTAACAATTTTTTGAAACAACTACGTTACCACTAATCTCTTTTCAACTAGTAATCTTGAAAACACCAAGTGGGAAACTGGGGGAGAGAAGCAACTCTCAGAAATGAGGAAATGACAAAAGGAAATTGGGATGTGGTCCATCAGGATACATTACAGCTATAATTAGTTTCCACATTTCTGTGTCAGCATTTGTACCAAAAGAGTGACAATGAAAATATTTTTTAGAAGACAACTACTCAAGGCTATTTGTTCAGTTAATCTTTATGATGGAGGTACAAGGAAAACCAGACAGAAAAAAAAAAAAAAAAAAGCTTTAGTGCTAAAAAAAAATAATATATATTTTTATTTTGTGTTCTCTACTGAAATAAGTCTACCGAATTTTTTAATTGGGTCTGAAATTTAGGCAAATATCAAATAAAGGCACACAAACAAAAAGTGCCTGCTCAATGCATTGATGTGTTGCAACACAATGAAATTAAAATTCTGAAGTGCTCTCTTATGGTAAAACAAAACAAAAACCTGAAGAGTTAATTCTCCAAGCAGTTTTAAGTTCTTCATGTTTATTTATTCTGCTCTCCTTAAACATTAGGACAGTTTTATAGGATCACTTTTTCATAAAGTAAAATAAAACTGTTTAGACGATCTCATCACAGAAGGGAAACTTCTGATTATTTTCACTAATTCATGATTAGCATTAATTAGTGTAGCTTTTCCATCACTGGAAAAGTAAACTAGGGCTTGAAAAATGAACTCCACAACAATACCGAGTCTTCAGTTCTGGCAGGGCATTTTTACTTGCAAACAACAAAAGTGAAGTGTTGTCTACAGATGTGGGATTCATTCTTTGCGAATCCAGTAACGTTCAAGGAAATTTCGCCTATCCATCGGTTGGTAGTTTTTGCGATTTTATGCTTTTTCCAAGAACTCACTTGTTCTCTCAACCAAAGCAGGAAGTAACCGTTTGAGCTCTGCTCAGCAGACAAAGAAAAATAAAAATGCCATCACCGTTTTGTTTTGTTTTTAAACGCCAAACAACCTCAGAGTTTTAATGATAAATTAATACAAAGATGCAACAAAGACAATTGCAGAGCAAAAATGACCCCAAGATTTAGTGCAATAAAAGAAAAAAGTCAAAGGATTTTTAAAAGATCAATATGAATTCGTTGGCTTTAACAAAACCTAGAAGCTGAGACCTTTAGCATTACCAACAACTCTCAATCAGATACGGAGAAATAAAAATAACACATTGCTGCTGGGGAATTGCTACTACGGCTCTGATTAATACAGAAACTCTCTAGTACAAACTAGTTAGCCTTCAGGAAGTGTGAGCTGCATTACGCCCACGGTCCTTTTTTCCCTTTTGTAAAGAAAAGAGATTTCTTGAACGTAAGATTTAGCAGTTGTATGTAGTCATAAAATAAATACCCGAATGAATAAATTGCCCGTCGGCCAAGAGAAGTTTACCTCTAGGTAAAATTCTTGCCTCCAGGGAGAGAAAAGAAAAAAATACTACTTCTTGAGTTACATTTGCTAAATTTCTTGACAATCACCTAGAAGAACAAAGTTTATTTTGCACATACATATCTATTCTGTCCACATCTGATTTTTGGCAATTATGCTATTCAACCTGGCATGCAGACGAAGCAAGATTAACACTAACTTCCTAAAACAAATTGATTTCATGTTCCAAATGCTGTGATAATTTTGTTAGTACCTTTCAAATTTCAGATTCCCCTAAATCAAATAGTAGCAGCTGGAAAAGCTTGCACTGGCTTCTTTTAAAATCATATTGCACCACAGTAGCTAAAATTTTCCACTGACATTAAAATAAATACAACCAACCTATACCGCACGATGAAGTGAAACTTCATAAAACATTATTTTCTAACAAATCCTACTCAAAACAGCACTGATAAGGAACTCATTACAATACCACTGATGAAGAAGTGCCACAATATGACAAGGACATTTCAGTCGGGCAAACAGATGCCAGCTAATACTAGAAATAGTGAGTTTAAATGCTTTATTAAAATAAGAATGCTTTTTAAAAATACCAACAGCAACTGCAACCAAAGTAAATATGTGATAACTGCCGCGATTTTTTATTTATTTTCATCCAAGAGTTTACATAGTATTGCCTTTCACAGAACTAGAACAATCCTACTAATGATTAAGATATTTAATAGCTATGCAGAGTCATCATTTGCTTTTTGGGTATTTTCTAAAATTAATAACAGGCTGTACTTTTCACAAAACTCAACAAGCCGATGTCTTTCCTCAGTATTCAATCAAAAAAACTTAACTGTAAAATATTAGGTGTGTGTATTTTAAATGAACAAGTTCAATCAAGTTGCTTGCTATTATCTGTATGGATGGTTTTGATACTCATTCAAAATCACTTACATGTCAAAGACACTGCATGAAATTGAAACCTTTACTAATGCCAAGGTTTGACCCAGGATCCAAAATAAATCTGCATGTACAGACCCTTGTACCTACACAAAGCACCAATTACTTCAAATAAGGTTTTGTCTGTGCGCTAGAGTCCACCCATGTGGAGCCAATTACTATAGCAGGGCCATTATATGGTTCATTTCCCCATACCAGCTTGGCAAGAGGTGTACATGGGTGTAGGGAGTGCAAAAGAGCCTAAAGAGCCTTCGCTAATAAAGTGCCTCAGACGCACGGATGTGCACTGTGATATTTAATGCTACAACAAACGCTGCTGTGCCAAGGCTTGGCCACGCAAAACAATAAATACCACAGGACATGCGACAATTTCAACTCCATGCTTCTGTTCTTGTTCCACCAATAAAATCAACCTAACCATATAAAAAAAATCTTGAATAATTACACTGATACTCAATCTACATAGCATATTTTTACCAATATCTGTCAATTCCTAAGAGCGTTTAGAGGCAGTAGGATTTGAAGAGAAGAGTGAGAAAAATGTCAGAATTTCATGCTCTTGAAAAGGGATGGTATGTTTGTAATAGCAGAAGCACCAATATTACTTATTGATTATGTCTGGTATCATTCCATTCCTAAATGGGGAAGTTGCTGCTTGAAATAATTATTATAAATAGGAGCAAACCACTCGTCCCCATTGGAAGTACTGAAGCTCCATCTAGAGGCTTTCCTTCCTCTGCTGTCATTTGTGGTATATGTAATATCACCTAGAAATGTGAACAATATTAAATGTCAGAGGCTTCCTTTGTACCTCCTCTTTTGTTATTCATAATGGTTCTTGCCCTGAACCTTTGCCTGGCAACACTAGCTCCTTCACTGCCATCAAGTGGTAAGAAACCAAAACTGAACTTAAAGATGTAAAATCTCAATAATCAGATTAAATGATCACCATAGTGCAGAGACAACTATGAATACAGAGTACCGACAACCTTCACGGCTCTTATCACTGAAGTTCTTGCACATCTGCTCTGGAGCACTCAGAAGCCTCAAGCAAAAAAAAATCTACAATGGTTGCAAAATCCACGTTTCGTTTTTACTTCAAATTGCACAGAATAAAGGTCTACATCCATATTCCCCAACATCATGTTGAGAACAACAAGGTCTCACAATAAAAACACTTTTTTTTAGCAATAATGCATGCAAGACATTACAGTTGAGATACACTTGAATACACTTGAAAAATACTGAATTTGGCGATGAGAAGGAAAACGGCAATGTTAATTAGAGGGAAGAGCACAAGCATCTTCTCAGCCTTAGCATTGCCTACTGGCAGTCCCTCAAAAGCAGGGGCAGAACAGCAGCAGTGACTTTGGCAGTGCCAAAAAATAATAAAAAAAAAAAAAGCATGCAGCTATGGCAGCCTCTGCCTTTGTGCGCCCAGCTGTGAGAAGCAGGGACATTTGCTGTGTCAGAAGGCTCTGCTATCAACAACGAGCTATGGGACACAAACACAGACCACACTGAAACCTGGGAGGGTTTGTCTAGGTGGAATAAATAGGAAACCGAGCTAATAAGGAGCAGCAGAATGGAGCCACACTGCAAGCCCTCATTTACTTTGATTTCAACCCCTTGACTTAGGGTTCAACCTTCCTGCGGTCGCTCATCACAGTTACAGAAACCCCACAAGGTCTTCACCACGACTTGAAATACCTCTACCTTTGTACAGAAACAACCGCTGAATAGCTTCTACCAGATCCCATACAGACCAGCCCACAGACTCAATCCGTGCTGCCAAAGAACCGGGTGGCCGCTCACCTACTTCCACTGAGCAGCCAGCTCTGCCAAGAAGCTCTTGGCTCACACAAAGGCATCCGTGCCATTGGGAAAGCAACCTCCAGAGACCCACGCTACCCATGTGCCAAAAGGCAGTCCGAGAGATCTGACTTCTCTGATTGCTTGGCCCCAAAACCCAGCCTGCACGTCCAACGATGCTGAAATGCTGAAATTCGCAAACGCCGTTGTGGAAAATGCTCCTTCATAACAACCACTGGTGTAACACCTATATACCAAAATTGAGACCACATTAAATATTTTCTCAAGGATAACGAGAGAAAGCCACAAATGATCAGGAATACATATTATGAAACTCAGGACAATGATTTCTTCTGCACTGTTGAGGGAGGGAGAACAGGATTTGCATTGACATGCAGAAATGCAAATGGACCTTCAGAAACAACATGAGTACAAAGATACCAAAAAATGAAAAATATGAGATTTTTTTTTAAAAGCAAGGAAGTAAGAGAATAAAAAAGAAACACAGAGAAGAATTATAATGTGCAGCCTAAAATCACTAGCAGCTTTAAGCTCGAGGCAGCTCTAACCGCCTGTTGCTTGGCAATCCAATCTCGAGGTCCAGCTGAAAAGCCAACACCAATTTTAGACAGTCATTTTAGTTACAGAAAGCACAGGGATTAGACAAAAAGGCTCTTCCTGAAGCAATTAAAATGTAAGTTAACCAGGGTGCACACAAGCACTTTAGCTCCTGAGCTAAAAGAAAGGACTGAATTTATGATGAGCAGTGAAAGCCACAGTAAAACACGACGGCAGCAGGAATACATTTAAAAACCAACAAACCAACCACAGAATAAAGAGAAAAGATGACCTCCAAGATTAAGAGTGACAAACAGAAGTAGAAGACATTGGAGATTTAAAAAATGAAATAAAATCCTTAGTTATTCTTCCTGAACATGACTACATGTAACCCAAGCTAATCGCAGATCTCTCAGAAGGATGTATTGAATGTGCTGATAGGGAAATGTAACCAGAGACAGCGTGTTTTAAAAGTTATGGTATCTCTGATTGATAAATCCTTAATAAGAGGATTAAAAAAAAAAAAAAGAGGGACAAGAAGACAAAGTATAGTATATGCTTGAGCAGGACAGAGCACTGTCAGACTGCTCACTCCTTCTACCTCTTAAAGTCAGAACAGAAGGAAGAAAACCAACAGCACAAAAGCCATGGAAAACATCATCAAAAAAGACAGAATAATTATTAGCTCCAGGGGCTGCGTGGACAATCACCATGAACTGCAACACAGAGGGTTCCTAAGAGGTATTTACACAGCCTTTGCACTCGAGCATCGGTGTCAGCTCAGCGATTCTCAGCTGCGGCCACCAGGGACCCCATATACCGCCCTCGATAAAGAAAAACCCTCAGTGCAGCCCCAGAAACAATGATGTCTTGGTGGAAAATAAAGCCAGTGGCATGGCAAAGAAAAACAAGCATTATATATTTAGGTAACTATCTTGTTCCCTATCATTATTCTGGGATTGATAATTTGAAGAGAATGGAAATGGCAAAATGAAAATAAAAATTCTGTGATGCCCAGTGAAAACTGCAGACCTTTTCCCAAATATTAGATTAACCTAGGACACACAACCCTAGTGGGCAGGTCTAAGCAGATCTGCCATGAAGGCTAGAGAGGAACAGAGAGAAATTCACTCATTTCAGGGATTTGTTTGGATCTTTCCTGGGCGAAGGGTGTCTCACTCCTAGAAGGAACGCTATGGCCTAGAAATTTTCATCCAAAACATTGTCTGGACACTGCTTTGGCAGAAAACAAGCTTCCACACTTCATCTGAGTAAAACTACCAAGGTTCAACTTAACCAGAAATCAAAGAGCGTCCTGATAAGCAAGATGTAACTCCAAATGTCACCAAAAGATCAGCAATGTTCCATTTGAAGACTGGCTTCTTTCCTTGGTTTGTATTAGCAACTACAAGACTTTCTCCAGATTACTGATGCTTCAAATCAAACAGTTTTAAAGCATTTGTACCGGAGCATATGCAATCATTCTTGCTAAGATCGCCAATTCAACATGGACCTTAAAAATTTAATGCAGAAGAGCTCGAGGCTGTGAAGTAATCTGCAAAGCAGTGGTAAGAAACATCCCGGCAGCGGCTGCTCCAAGTACCCGCTGGAATTCTCCGGCTTCCCTTCCTCTCACAGGCGTGTTAAGACCCAGCAAAGTGCTATCCCACACTGTATCACACTTGGCTAGGTGATAGATTTTACACTAGTATAACTCACCTCGAGGTTTTTTTTCTTCACCTCTTGTAATGATACTTTTCACTAATCAAGTCGTTAGAAGACAGATCTTCGTGAGAATGAGTCCTGTTCTCAAGGTGCCTGCTGCCAGTACGTGGATCTGTTATTCCTGACGTTCCAGGGATGCCAAAGCACAAGCACGTGACAGGGTCAGAACTACATTTTCTAAAGCCTGTACGATTATCTCAAGTACTCCTACCATAAAACAGCATTTTTCTGCATGCAAATTAACATTAATTTAGTATTAATGTAGTGACGCAAAGACACCATTAAATACTGGGGGGAAAAGTTCAGTTAATTCCCATTTTGCAGGCCACCAGTTTTCTTTCGTTTTTCATTCTTAGGGCTATCTGAGTGATCAATGTCCTTCAAGGAGCCTTTCCTCCTCCTACGTTGGTGTATAAAACAGAGCCATTTTACAATGAAGGTTAACACGGTTTTCTAATCAGATCTAGATAAAGTTCAGCTTTAAGGGAGATTTGGAGGCACATCTGATACTATTTTAATTTTAGGATACAATACTTGGCAATACTGAAAAAAAATAAATCTGTTTTTAAAAATGTTTTTTGGTTGATGATCCTTATGCTCTCAGCAGAGCCAGCAACAAAGAGCATGTGGTGCTGCTGAACAGCTGAGCCAGAAGGAATGAGAGCATAAGCAATAACAAAGGGGTTTTCATCTGTAAGAATAGCTCTGATATTAAAAAGAATAAAAGGAGAAAATTAATGTATACCTGGAATGTTGTTTCAGTTTTCCACAATATCTTAGTGAACTAAGAAATTAACGCAGCATTTGAAAGCCTGCAGTTTTGTTTTTGGTTTGCTTCTTGGTGTTTTTGCTTTTGCTTAGTATGTTGTGTCTGGTAAAAGTTTGTTTTGCTCAATTTTGGGTTATGAAACAGTAGTGTGTGTACATATTTTTTTCCTGAAGCTTTTTTTCATAAAATACGAAGAGATTGTTGGGCTTTTTAGCAGTTTGTGAGACTGTCAACCTTGTTTGGATATTATAGTTTTGTATAAAAGTGATTATTTGTAAACAATTTGAATGCACGGGGCAGCCTATGTTGTACATGTGGTGTGCATTACTGTTCTATAAACAATAACACAGTTTGAATGTAACCCTTGAAAACAGGGTTGAAACCCCTGGCAGAGTTTGTGCCAAGATGCTGGGTATTTCTGGGCTCCCATCTGATGGATGGCTTAGGTGCAAATTTCTTAAACGACCTGGCTCCTGGGCCTTCCAAGTGTCCTTCTTGGCGTCAAGCAAACGAGCGGCGGAATCAGACCACGAGACAATTCATATGCAGTCCCTCATCTCTGCTACATCTGAAATTCTTCTCAGTGCTGATCTGGAAAACTTTTGGAGAAAATCTGAAGATGCACTGGAGATTTTGAAATAACATCACTCCAGTCGTTCTCTGACTACAGAGGAAAGGCAGAACTAGTGTAGTTGTGCTTTGTACATGGTTGTAGCTCTGAAATGCTGCTGTCTCAACACAAAGCGTGTCTGCTTGTTGAAGGAGCCTTACTGCACTGATACAGATAAGTAGCTTCTTCCTTAAGGGGCAGTAATTATCATTACCAGAGAATCACTGTGGTTGGAAGACCCGTAAGATCATCAAGTCCAACCATCACGTAACAGTACCAAGTCCACCCCTAAACCATGTCCCTAAATACCCCATCCACACATCTGTCTCACCCAACATATTTTGTGATCGATTCTGCAATGATTCTGATTAAATTTCAAACTGATTTAGATTGGTTTTTACAGTTAATGTAGTTAATAATCACCATTTCATAGTCACTGATTAATTCACCCGGCGTTATCTTATGGAGTATAAATGCTGTGATGGTAAGGTAGAAAAGCTGAATGCCACGTAGAGTTTTATGACAGTTTATAACTATATTAGTCATTGCTTTTACTGGATCTTGTGTCTAACCTACTGTTTTATCGTAGTAGCCATGGTATTATATTTTTGTAAATATCTGGAATGGAAGCCTCTTCTCATTTCCTATTCGGAATTATTTAAAAGCTTACTCAATGGAAAGATAAAAATCTCAAGTACTTCTTTCAATTGATCAAAAATTCTGAATAAACTTGTTTTCCAACACAAGTTTCCTAGCTAACAAGTAGGAAATACTGCTGTGAGTTTGTAACATGTAGTTTGTAGTTTCAGTTCCACTGAATTTTTTTTTCCTGCTCCAACACTTTTTCAACACTACAAGCTTAACCCAGCAATGATCAAAACAAAACTGTGGATTCAAATGTTGGACTCTATCTATCGAAACACAGATGGAAGGTGGCAGGCAGTCAGTTGCATTTTGCAGTTTACAACGGTGAAAGAACAAACCTCACCTGTGCCTAAGTTACGTGCTGTACTTAAAAATTAAATATAACTGATGTACTTTCATGTTCAGTTCCGTAGTGAGAGTTCCCAAGCTGGTGCACACCAGTAATCCATTCAGTAAATCTTCTTGGTCTTTGTGTTTTCTGGTTAATATGAGGTACTTAACCAGAAAGCTCTGTTAATTCTACAAACAAAAGCTGGTCTCTACTGGTCAGGTAGAGCCTAGCCTGTCCATGAGTTACTGATTTGCAAATTATCTGGATCATGGGGATTTTTGCCTTTTATACCTTTACACTTAACTTTCTTACTAATAAATGACTACAATGTGTAGACACCTTAATTTTCTAGCAGAAGTGCTGACCATTGGTTAGTAAACTTAAATTTAAGCACAAGGGATAGAGCAGGTAGCTGACAGACTACCAGGGCCCTGTGACTGAGTGGTTGAAGATCACTACCTCCATGCACTTACACGTTCCTCTGATCACTGGAGATACCAATTTAAAAAGGAAATACGCATCTTTTCCTCAGTGGTGCCATTCAGCATGGCTTCCAAAGAGGATTTATAGTTGGATAAATATGTATCAGTTTAGAAATCACGGATTTTTTGTGTTATTAACAATAGAGAAATCTGAATAGCTTTACCTTGTTTTGGATGCCTTCCAGGAAGGCTGGATGCTGTGTGCACTGCCTGGTTTCCTATGCATACGCTCCTGACCAGGTGACCCTTAAATTTACTTCTTAAGCAAAAATAATACAGCCAAGAGCAATTGATGGTGTTATCTGAGGAGAACATCTGAACCTAGTCATGTTTTGCAACCCAGTTTTTCCCTGCACCTCTCAGGCTCCCCAGTTTTTGATCAGCAATGTTAGGGGGTGCATTCCTGACAGCACCCTTCAACCAGCTGCTGCTGCACTGGGTTTGGAGAGCTGTCAGCAGCATCTACAGTCGCTTCATGGTTTGTAATTGCCAGCTTCAAGTTCTGCTCTGCAACTATGGCTTTATATATTTTTGCCTGTCACCTTACCCTTACCTACAGTGAAGTTAATCTCACAGTACCACGAGATGTCACCAGGTGCTTTGCTCTCTTCAGCTTGTCACTGGAAGTGTTGCGTCCAGCCAGTCCCCACACCAATCCCCCAGGAGGACGCTTTTCAGCTGCCTAGTCTCAGCCCTGAAAACTGGCCATTAAACCTTGCTTTTTGTGTCCTGACCATCAATCTTGTGCTTTTAAGACTCCCTCGTCCCATCCTGTGGCAAGTTAGTTTCCTGGATAACCCCTGGTGTGGAACCCTGTCAAAACCTTTTGCCAAACCAGACAGCCCCGTGCCTGCTGGATCCTCTCTCCATGCCCTCACCAGAGCACACCAGGACTCTGGTGAGTCAGTGAGGCAGCGTTTCTCCTTGCAGAAGCCATGCTGTGTCTTTCCAACAGACCAAGCATATCCTGCCTCCAGGGACTTCATTTTTATAGACCCTACTGCCTTTAGCAAGGATGGATGTCAGACTTCCTGGGCTGTAGCTCTCGGGATCTCTTCTCATTTATTTACTGGTACGGATGGGAACCAGCTCCCTGGCAGCACAGTCTGTGGTGTCCTCAACCCAGTACTGAGGTCCTCCTTCACCTGCAGGTCTGCAGCTTTGTACAGAAATTTCCTTCAACAATGATCTCAAGTGGAAGCCATCATCCTGGCAACGTCTTCGCATTTGATTTTCCTGTATGCGCATATATATATATATGACTTGGACAGGAGTTGTCTTTTCAGAAGGTCCTGGGGAGGCCTTGGGTTTGTATAGTTGCTTGAGGTAACGTTAATGCAGAGTTGTTCCCCACCCCCTTTTGACTAATGGTACCTTCATACCCTACTAATTCTGTGGATTTATCAACTCCTAAGCAAGCTTCTTATTGTGATGTTCTGAAGTTCATCATCTTGGAAGCAATGAGATTACTTATTTTACTCAAGATCTCGTCATTTTGATGCTGCCACTTACTAGTAATGTCACTGATCATTCCTGTTGGCTAAGTAAGACTTTGTTGGTGTTTTTTTTTGGTTATACACCGTGAAAACTTCAATTTTCATTTTCTATCAAATGCTAGCCTTGAATCATTGGGGAAAAAGACACAAAGTGGTTTTATGATACACCATCACTTCTCCAAGTTTCTAAAACTTACCAAAATAAATCTCACACCAGGGAACCTGGTTAATATGTGGGAACTGTAAGTTTGCATATGAAAGTTAAAAGTTGTATTGAATCAAGTATTTCAAGGGTTTAGTATAGTTCTTAAGTGTACAATCGATTTTCATTTTCTGCTAAACAGAGTTTCTTGAGATACTCATACTTCTAGGTATTACCTAAAGTAATTAAACCCCAGATCTAATCCTACCCGCTGCTTCCATGCTGTGCATGCACCTTGACTAATGCCAAGGTATGTGAATTTGGGGTAGACTTTGCTCTTTGCTGTCATCTGCACTGCTGAAGAGTGAGAGATTGTTTGATAAGCCAAAAGAACAATAATTAGCATGAGGCAATGAAAGACTAAATTGATCTGCACCTTCCAGGAACTCTAGCTTTGTAGGTACAACGTATTCGGTGCAGCATTTGGATGGTCTTAAGATCAGACAGTTTCATAGGAGAGGTGTTGGTGAATGATTTCTAGTTTGAGCTACCTTAACAGTTGGACCTAAGAGTGTCCTGAGTAGGCTCCAATTTGTCATAGCGTGACAGCAAACTGAAATGCATTACTGCAATTATTTAGTAGCGTAGCTGATCTTTATCATACATGCCTAAGTTTTATCTCAGCTTTGTGGTAAAACCACAATGTTTAATTTTGAGCCTTTTTTTAAGCCTTTGAAGTTGTAAGTTTGTCATATTACCTGAACATTTTGCATTCAAATACACGCTACTCATTCTCCCTGTAAAAGGGATAGAGTTAGAGAGAAATACACTTGAAGTACAATTTCTATCTTAATAATAGAGAACTTTAATCCTGATGTTGTGTGTCATATTTTAAACTGAGATGTTTTGAAGATTTCAGTACAAAATATTTTTTTGTATTCATTTTAATTTTTATTTGAAGTTTAGAAAAAAATTGGACACTTATTTCAGTGCCCTTGCACAGGTTGTTGTTTTACCCTGCAACACATCAACTTCTCATGCAAATACATCTGTGAATATAAACACCACTTAACACTTATTACAGATGTCTTTTCTTCCTAAGATATAATTTCGTTTGTTGTCTTTGTGTTTGCTTTCCTCAGAGTTCAGGTCTTTAACAAAGAAGAACTTTTAAAGAAAACCTGTGTGATATTTAGAGAATTATCAGCAGGGGCATGGTATCTTCTAAAATTTCTGTCCTAAAGCAAGCAGAAAGCTGTGAAACTTGAGCTTCTTCACTTCTGGAATATGAAAGATGCATTCCCATAGCTCCTTTTTTTTTTTTTTTCTAACAAATTCAATGGCAGGGTCTTAATTAATAGGATTTCATCATCATCAGGGCACTGGTTATCCTGCCTGCTATCAGGAAGTATGAGGGCCTTTGATGACAGTTGGCTAAACCTAATTAAATTAATACCGTGGCCAGAAAAGACAATACTGGACTGGGTTGGTCTCTGAAATTGATTTCTCAGTCAAGACAGAACTGTATCTTGAGCAGGTATTCGATATTTTGCAGTCCAGATAGGACAAACATGCAGTGTTTCCCATTCCAGCTGCACGAGCAGAACTTGCCATTAGCAACCAACCAACCCACGGCTCGCACAAGGGTCGCTTGTAGAGCCCCAGGTGGTTTGGCTGCAAGCCGTGAAGCAGTGAACATATTGCACTCATTTCCAGTATTCACCCCAGTATCACGTTCATGGGACATTTTAGGAAGATAATTATTTTTGACGGGGTAGCTTGCTCAAACAGCCACACTTTTTGGATATTCCACTGGAACACAGCTGCCTCCCCTGCCATGTATGCCACATAAGGGGGGAGATGGCACGAGTCCTGATGTGGTGGTCAACATCATCCCATACAGAACTGCAGCAAAGGACATGAATTCAAGACAAGCATAAAAACACACCCGTGTTCAAGCAGCAGAGGCCACCGGCACAGGTGACCATTCTCCCCCCCCCCCCCCCCCAACAAACTGGTCACTCAACCAATTGCAGATCAAATGCAGAACTTCTAGGAGCTAAAATAGCACGTTGTTTATTTCTGTGATTTGAAGACCAAGCTATTACGGGCACATCCTTAATGGATTAGCAAAGTGGAAAGCACAGAGAGCAAGAGAAGAACAGCTAAAACATTATTGTTGCTGCAGACAAAACAAATAAATAAGTCATCACTCCTTATTTTATCCCTTCTACAGCCCTTTGCATACTGTTAGCTCCCTTGGGTTCCCTGCTGCACATCCCTCTGCACAGCAAGAAAAAAAGAAAAATAATCTGAAATAAAGCAGAAAAGTATGACATGACTGAGTTGTCAAGGAAAGCTATCAGTAAGTGTCTGAAACTACCTCTAATGGCAAATTCCACAACACTTTCATGTCTTTAAGACAGGAGCCAACAACAATCAAAGCAAAAAAAAAAAAGTAATAAAAACAACAACAGAAACAAAAATAGATTTCCTTGGACAATGTCCAAGCAAAAAGTCAGTAGAAGACAATACAGAAAACACATTTTACTGGAAAATGTAGGTTTTACAAGCCTAGACTTCTCAATCATTTTAAAATAATGCAACCGTGAACAAAAGCATCAGGGACTGTTATTCACACACGATACCTGTCCGTGCACCTACACAACACATCACATAAAGTAGCAGCAGCTTACCTGAGAGTTCAGCACTGTTAAAAACAATAAATACAAAATCCAGCAGCCTGCTCCATTCTCAGTTACAAATCTGAGCACAGGTATCACAACTGGTTCTCTATGGCATTTCTTCCAAGCAAACCATCCCGTAGGTCAGAACAAGTTGGCTCGATATGATCCAAGTGAATAATCTCATCAATGACTTTGCACAACTTGCATTGATTTACATTTCTGATGAAAAACAGTTTCCAGAACTGCTGGAAATCTCACTTCCATGTATAATTTTAACGTGGCAGATTTAAATAGAAAGCTAAAAAGCATGAAGGGATGCAGAGTTATGTCTAAATAACATACTGAGAAAAAACACACAATTACTTTTGTGGAATAAACCAAAATTACAGCAAAAGCCACTAGCAAGAAATCTGTTGGGATTTTTTTTATTGCTACTTTTGATTGGAGTACTGCAATGAAGTCTACTACAGCTTCAATGTCGATGAGTGGGTTTGGTGGTCTTCCTGGCTGTAACTGGCATCAGCTGTAATTGCCGTAACAGGAACCAAAGTCAAAAAAAACCAGATTCTGAAGAACCCTTCCTTTCATCCACCACCCAAGAGAAACATGCAGATTCAAGAAATAACTGTGATCTCTCACTGTCCAAAGAAAAGTCTGCTATTACTATGCGCAGCTGGATGTTACAGAAGTTAATTATTTTTGACAGACTGGAGCACTGAAGTTGATGCAACATTTCATTTTCTGGCCATGGAATTCAAATTCTGTGACCAACTGTGCATTAAAGTCTAACCCTTCCAAAACTACTAGACCCCCTTAATATGTATTTTGAACATGAAGCAGAAAATCTGAAACAGGTTTCTGAATCTAGGATCTGAATCATTAGACGTGATGCTTCATCCCCATCCCAACAACTTTGATTCCCCTCATGCGAGTAGTGAGCCATCAAACTGCTACGTGGCGCTTCGTGGGACAAGGCTTTCAAAAGTCGGAGTGAATATCCGAATTGTCATGCAAAGACAAAGTAATCTTAAAAAACAAAGTAAGAAAAGCCTAAAGCTCACAGCTTTGTCACAATCATCTCAGCAAGTCGTCGTAATTGTGCGAGTGTGAAGCTCTATCTCACTGAATCAAATACTTACAAAGCTTGGGAGACTAAACCAGTGTTACCAACCAAAGGTTTTTTTTTCCCTAAAACATTTGCAGATGACTTTAGTAACACTGCGCCCACATATGTTACCCTTCGAAAGCATCAGGGAAGAGAACAGCCTTGAGTGTTAGAAGGAGCAACCAAAATAAGCCTTTAGAGCACGATCCAATTCGTCACTAGGAAGATGAAACAGACTGCTCAGTTTCTGGGCATCTCTCCTATTTCTCCTACCTCATCCTGCTTACACACACTTGGCCAGCCCCAGGAGAGAGAAGACCTCTCCAGGTAGGCTGTTTTTGCTGAGGACTCGAGAGCATTCCTTGAATAGCTACGGCTCTCCCTTACACACCTCCTCCCACTTGAGGGGACCACTCTGCGTATTCAAGTTCCCCAAAAGCTCTACAGCAAAAATCATTTTGTCTAGTTGTTTGGGTTTTGTTTTGGTTGATGCTTTTTTTTTTTTTTGGACAGTGACCACTCAAAGCAAGAACCGAGGCACACCAGACTATGTAACACTGATGGGTTTGGAGGTGTCCAGAATGAATGGCTAAGAAATTACCAGCTCTGTGCCCAGGAACTTTTCTTACACACGTGAATCTGCAGCTTTAGAACTGCGGTGATGAGTATCAGCAGCCAACACACTTGCAGCATGCAAGAACTTATTAGAGAAAGTTTTCTTTGACTGACATTACGCCTGGGAATATCGTAAGAGCTGGGTACTTTGTCACGGGGCTCATTTCTGGCAAGGTTCTGCCTTACTAGGCAACGCCAAGAGGTAAAATCCAGCATAAGCCATTTCCCATAAAGCACATCTACCTCAGTTTCTCAGCAGAGATGTGCTAAGGAGCACACCAAGGACATACCAAGCAAGCTTCCTTCCTTTTCCCACTGACAGCGTGCCATGAAGCAGCCCTGCAGGGGCCGAACTGGGCTCCTTTCAGGCAGGACTGAGCTGTAGGACGCACACCAGGAGCTTCAACACAAATGGGCACCGAGCCCACGAGGCCAGCCTGGAATGAGTTCAACAACAAAATCCCCTGAAAGGCAAACAGCGTGGGCATCAGCTCCTCAGCACCAGGCGCTGCACTCTGCAGACACGGCCCTGCCGGGCTGCACTGCTTGCGAGGGCACACACAGCCTCTCTGTTCCTGTGGCCTTTGAAGGGGCCTGTTGGCCCAACACCTCCAGCTGGCCGTGGCTTCTCGCAGCCAAGGAAACCTGATGCCTGGGTTTTCACATCTTGCAATTTCTGGGAACTGCTAACACACCAGGAGCTCGCAGGCTGCAGCTCTGACCTGGCACTGCACCGTCACCGAGCAAATCCTCTGCCTAGCAGTGACACCAATGCAGCATCCAGCTTTTCCAAAATAAAACTCATGTGCCACAAGGAAGGTACAAACCACTACTAAAGAAGGCACTCAATATTTTCGGGTGCTATATATTCACCCATAGTGTCAGACAGCAAGTCGCACCCCCACATTAAGTTTTCCTCGGGAATTCGAGGTCCCAGGGCCTCTTCTACCACGTCAAAGGATGCTTGGAGAAACTTTGTGTTTGCTCTCATACACAGCCTGTGCCCAGCAGAACTTACAATACAAACCTGTTCCCTTATCTGACGGCCAGCAGAAACCAAAGGTTCATTCAGAAATTCCTTGGTCCCAACCGATTCGAGGCACGCTGCCCTGCCCTGGTCGATTCTCACAGTACAGCTCGTGCACTTGAGCACTTCTTCACGCGACCAGCACGCTGCCAAGTGTTGGTAACACCAAAAAACATGCAACATTTCCTAAAAACCTCTCCATCAAACCTCTTGTATTCTAGAGCAAACCCTAAAGTTTTGCAAGACATCAGAAGCCTGCGGTGCCTTCCTTCCAGCGAACCAAAAATAGTAAAGCAGCGGACAGTCCCCCTGAAGCCACATACACACAGTTATAATCAACAGCATACCTTGGCAAGAAGTTGCACGGGTGCAGCTGATGCCAGCTCGATTCATCCAGAGCATGCCACATTCATGCAGGTATTGGCTAGTAAAAGATGTAACAGATACAGTTAACTCCACCGGGGCATGTGTTGCCCTACAAGCTCACAGTTCCCCAGATCCTCCTGGATTTTTTCCAAAAAGTTGACATCGCTTCTGCACGTTCACATTCTCAGGTAACAAGGTAATTTTATGACCGGGTCTGCACAGTCTCTGGTTTAATTCAGCAACTTCATCTGAGTTTTGAGATGAGTGCTATCTGGTCCTGATCCCTTTGGCAGTCTGAAGCTCTCCATATTGAAGTGATTATGGGAGCGATGATTACAGCTGATCTGTCAAGAGTTTATGATTCTAATTTGCCTCATTTGGACACAACTTCGGTAAAGAACTGGAAGACATGGAAATGTAATCTTTTCTCAAGCCAAAGGTTATCTTAATCTCTCCATTTTACTAGGTCAAACTTCTTTAGAACTGTAATATTTTAAGTGAGCCATTCGAGTTAATCACATCATCAATTTAAGCACAACCAAAGAAATATGAAGGTAGAGCGATTTAGGAATTGCTCAAAATGGCAGTAGAAAAAAAATACCTAAGTTTAACTCTCCTTTATAAATGGTATGTTATTATGGATCCAATGGCTTAACAGACAGATCGTGTCCTTGCATCCCATTCAGATGCTTCTTCCTCTAGGTACTGGACTTGGATGCTGGCTAAGATGACCTCCAGAGGCCCCTTCCATCCTCAAACCCTTGTAGATTTCTCAGCCAACTCTTCCTTGAATTCAAGCGCTAAGCACAGTTATTAGAATAACTAAGTCACAACCTTACTCTTTTGTCGTTCCATTTTCACAACAAAACTCATTTTCATTATAACATCCTCCAACATCCTTGCCACTGATGCCAGAAAGCACAACAGCTGTAGCATTTGAACCTAATGCTCTGCGAGTGCAATGCCAGAAGGTCACCAAAAAGGCAAAACACAAACCCCTTAGTCCAGTAAATATGGACTAGCAACCAAAGTCATGATTTCTTTCCAATTCCAGGGGAAAATCCAGCAGCCAGAGGCTTCATCAAAGCACGCAAGAGAGTTAGAGGACTTCCCACAGTCACCTTGTCATTTGAGGGCAATAGCAGCTTCTGACAGTGCATGCGAGGTTCAGCAAAACACCAGTACCACAATTCTCCTACCAAGATCTAATGCTGTAATGCCTTTAGAAAGTACTGTACTCATTCCCTGTATTTTTTTATTTATTTTTTTAAATACAAGGTGACATGTCTGGAGAAATCTGACAGCCTGATATGCTGCCATTCATAAGCACGGTTGAGCATCTGCATTTTAGACATGGAACTTACATCCTGCTCCCAATCTCCCTCTCCCATAAATACATGGGGGAAGGGATTATCAAGACACAATACAAGGCAATGAATACCAATGAATACCAGAGGAATACGGAGACAGGGGGGAAAAAAAACAACCAGCTTTGATGAATGAGAGATTGTGAAACAGTCCAAAGGCACAGCCACAAAGGCTATATTCACACAGTCTCTGTCCCTCTTGTGTGAAAACCCCAAGAAAAACACCTGAGCATCTGGGCACACAACCACCAGCGCCAGAACTACAAGATAATCACAGCACTGTTGTCAAAGGCATGCCAACTAAAACAATAGTGACGTACAAAATAACCAGTAAATTATCTCCATTGAGTCATAGCTCTAGAAAATAGCAGAAAACCTGAAGAAACGTGCAAACAGAACGCAGAGACATTATGGTAAAAGGCGGCTTTGTGTTAAGGCATCCAAGGCAGAGTACAAAATACCTGACATTTGTGCACTTCCTTGACCCCATTACAAGAGCAGTCACCTTCTGGCCACGGTAACCCAAACCACAGCTGTGACCTTACGAGTCAGCCCAAGTCAGAGCCCTACTTCAGCGCCGTGTCTGAAAGGCAGGGACAGGCCAGAGCTGGAGAAGCAAGCAGCAGGAGAAGACGCCACGTGGAAGAACCTGCGAACCTGTACAGCTTTTTCAACTTTTTCTCTGCTTGCACACTGCAGGAGATTCGAGTTCTCCATTGTGATCTTCTAGTCACGTAATGCCCAAGTTGAAGTACAACATCAGTAAGGACGTACTCTGTTAGTTCACGTCATACTTTGTTAGTCTGACTGTGCAAGGTACAGGTTCAGCCCTAAACAAAAGGTCTGTGGAGGATACGAACAAAAAGATGAGCATCTGATTTGAACATCACTAATCAAAACATGATGTATTGTATCCCTACATTACCTAAACACTACAATTGCCTTTTAGGAATTAAAAAGGCAATCTTTAGGCTCACGAACGTGACACTTGTGCAGCAGAGGTTTCTGGGGTGTATGCAGGATGACATCCCATAGCATTTCACACCAGAAGCTTAAGAAGTAAAACAAAAAGAGATGAAAGGCTCGGAATCCCCCAGCTACCATCTTGCAACTGGTAATTTCCAAACCCAGGACCCTTCCAGGTGCAGACACCTCCCTTTTCTTGCAGAGGAGGCCCTAACGAGATGCACCTGAACACAGCCTTATTCCCAATAACCACAAGGACCACACAGGACAGGCTTTAAAGTTAAGGGAGTTATTACAACAGCAGGGTCGCCCACCACAACACAGGGGTGCCAGGAGAGAAACCTAAAAGGAAGGGTCTTTTGGGGACAGCGTTAAAGATATAAAGGATTAGACACTCAGGGGCGGAACGCTGCCTGGAGGCAGTGCCAGGAAGATGGCAGAGGTGTGCGAGAGGTGCAGCCAGGCTGTGCACGGAGCACAGAGCCCCCAGGAGCGGGCAGGCCACCGGGTGAAGATGCAGAGCGGCAGCGAAGCCAGCAACGAGGAGCCCAGGGGCGAGCTGCATGGGGCAGGCTCCGGGTGCCCGGGGAGGGGGGGGTCCGGGGGGGGTCTCCCCGCTCACCTGCTGCACCCCGAGGAAGTCGTAGAAGTTCCGCGGCACCTCCTCCACCAGGTCGAAGAGCTCCAGGTCGCCGCTGTCCCACGCGCGGCCGCGGGGCAGGAGCAGGAGCAGCGCCAGCAGCAGCAGCGGCCGCCGGCCCATGGCGAGGGCGAGGACGTGGCCGGGCGGGCGCAGCAGCGGCCGGGCGCGGAGGGAAGGCGCCAGGCCCGGCCCCGCCGGCTGCCGGCCCCAGCGGGGGCGGGCGGCGGGGAGGGAGGGAGGGGAGCGCGGAATTTCCCCGCGAGCCAATCGGCGCCGCTGCCGGCCGTGACGTCACCTGCCCCGGCAACCGGCGGCGCTGGCGCAGTGGAGGCGGTGGAGGGGCGGGGGGGGGGAAGGGTGGCGCTGCCCCCTCCTCTTCCTGCCTCGGCCTTCCTCCTCCTCCTCCTCCTCCTCCTCCTCCTCCTCCTCCTGCCGTATCCCCTTCCCCTCCAGGCCCAGCTGTCGCCCTGAGGAAGGCCGTTGTCAGTCACCGCCAGAATACCCGTGGTTTTCTGAACCTACCTCAGAAAGCATTTTTATTTTATTTTTTACCAGTTCACCAAAACCCTTTTCTGACTGTATTTTACCCAAATCCCAGCTGCTAACCTGGCGTCGTAGCAGAAGCGAGGCACCGTGTACACCAGCCTTGGGTGCACGCTGGGGGCAGTGAGACGTGGCTCCCTGCTGCATTCGGATCGGGCTGGAAACAACCCCCATCAATTCCTATTCTATCACAATATCATAGGAGTTATATCACACATACATAATTCATCTATCACGCACATCATCACCTTTATCATGGTCTATGATTCTATAATTTTCCAACTCGGAGGAGTCTCGGGCATTCTCTTCTATTGAAGCTGTTCCCCCTTGAGTAAACTACTTAAATATTAATCAGATTGACATTTAAACTTATGTTTCCACATCCCATATGCATGCCCTCTGGGCTGTTAGGACCACAATTCTGCCTCTGGCTCTGTTTCCTGAAAAGACACCTAAACCCATTTGCCAGGAAATGATAATTTAACCAACATCTGATGTTGACTTTTTTTTTTTTTTTTTTAATTCACCCCTCTCAAAAAGGAGCGCTTAACTGTTAATTCTGATCGTCTTAAAAAGTGCTTCTTTCACTTCATCACAGAGCCATCAAAATAATCCTTTCCTAGGGAATCGCAAAGTCATGAGGAAGTCTTGGGCTAGCTGTTTTATCAGCTGCTTTGTTTTGCTGGAGTAACTGAATCTGTTACAAATTGGTTTCTTCCCTCTTAATTATTTTCTTCATCTATTCTTTTTTGCAGAGCAGTACTCATAGCATAAATTCCCTTTGTTGCCTAGTCTGTCTGATTCTCCTTGCTTTCAAGCCTCAAGCTTTATTGCACAAAAATTCCAGCTTTCAATTCAAAAAGTTACCAACCCACAAGGCTGTAGTACAAAGTTTAAAGATGCAAAGTACCATCAGAAACCACAGGCAAATGAAGAGCTCAACAAGGCAGTATGTTTTTTAAACCAGCTTAAAGAGTTTTTTTAAATGTCAGACTAACAATACTCCAGTCCCCTTAGTATATGCTTTCCAAACTCGCCTTCCTTTCTGCCTTGTTTTGTATCTTCAATATGTACTTCATTTTGCCTCATTAGCTCCTAAGCCTCTTTAGTTAAGCTGATCTAGTACAATGATCATCCTTTGAAAAGAAGCCTTTTTAATTTTGATCTTATTTTTTATCATTCAGAATTTGTAACAGAGGATGACCGCTTTCAAAATCTGTCTCTGTTTGCTCTTGCTGAAACTGAAGTTAAAACCTTGATAAAAATAATAAAAGTAGCTGATCAGTTCTGTTGAGACTAGGAAAAACTGTCCTAATGCTGACCACCAATTTCAGGTAGATTGTTGGCTTCAATCCTTTATAGAGCAACAGAAGATGATAGTTACTTTGAAAGAAACATCTCAGAATTCTTCAGCTAAATTATGCTGCCTTTCACTCGAGAGGAATGGGAATTTAGGAAGAATAACAGGAAAAAAAACAACACTGATGGTAATAGGATTATGATTCTTATATTTAAGAGATATCTTACATTTAAGTCAGCATACTTAAATTATTCCAATCAGCTTTAACAATGTGGAAAATTTGAATACCCATTTTTTTACACTGTAAACTATTAGAAGAGAAGGCCCGGTACTGTGTGTAACATTTCTAAATTTTTATTTATATATATATTTTTTAATTCTAGACAATGAGATTGGTTTAAAAGTTTCCGTTAAAATCATTCTGTACCCCAAGAGTAAATACTGATATTTTTGGAAGAAAATGCTAAAAATGCTATTAAAAGACTTGAAGTACCACCATAATAATGTCAGTTTCTTCCATTTTTCTGTTTTCCTGTTTCAGTCATAAGCAGTTATTTTTTCTTGGTGAGTCATTAGAGTCCTTCCCCCTTCTCCAACACTTCAATTAATCCAAGTCACATTAGACTTCCACAGCACAAAATAGAGCAACTAAATTAGAAGTCAGTTCTCTCTCTTGGATTCAGAAAAATACTTAAAATACAAAGCAAACATAAACCAATTCAGCAATGCTTGCTGAAAGAGTATATGTGAGAAATCTGCAGTGACAGGGGCAGCGACGGCTGGGTGAGATGAGCGGTGATGACAGTTTAAGTCTTGGTATTGCTAACTCTGACACAAACGCAGAGAAGGTAGAAAATTCCACACAACTTTGTCATCGTGGTCTAAAGTTACTCATGTTGGGAGGTATTACTATTTGTTTCTAACACGTATACATGACGTTTGAATGGCTAGGGGATCAGAGGAGGGTTTTTAATTGAGCACCATATTCTGTACGCAGCCTCCCCAGCTGGGCAGCACCTTTATTTTAAGATCATTGGGAGCTGCAAAGGCGAGTATGGCATTTCCTTTCCCTGCCTTGAAGTTTCTCTGCCTGCACACACAGGCAGGTATCACCGAACCAGGTGCACTCAGCCACTAATCTCTCCTTTGCAAACCGTAAGGGCAAGAAACATACGCAGGAATATATCTTGTTTAAATAAATCTATGTTCTGATGCTAATTGACAGTAGCACCCGAGGCCCGAGGCATGAACCGGTTATTATTACTGTTTTAACACCACTGAAAGACCAACATACTTTAAAGCCCAGTAGGATTCACACAATCATATTCTGAATAGCTAAAGAGCAAGCCTGCTATTTTAGTGTCTCAAATAGAAGAAGACCAGTGGAAAGAGCTTATTAAAGGACCACTTTTTTTTGTTTGTTTTTTGTTTTTTTCCCCTAAAGATAAACCTTCTCTCTTAGCAATTCACGAGTTTGACTGCTCCGCAGTCTATTCTGATTTTCCCTTCTGCCAGCTCAGTTTGGGTGCTTCTGCATGGGTTTGTATAGTAACAGTAGTTTTCTGTGTTAACAAAGCTGGCTTAAGAGTTTCCTGCGCCCTCCCCCAGCCCAGACGCTTGTTCCCACCTCTGCGCCGCTGTTCGCTGCCTCCTCGGCTGTGCTAATTCACCTCTTTGTGGGCCACGTTATAAATCAAATGACTGAAATGATCCAGGTTTTTCCAAAAAAAAAAAAAAAAAGCTGTTCGCACACACATACATACACATACGCACACAAAAACTCGGATTTATTTCAGTGATCCAATTTACAGCACGGCCCAGAAACAGCTGCATCGGCACAATCAAGGGGACAGCGAACTGCGATGAAGGAGCAAGAACAAGGGCATAGCAGGCAGGAAACTGCCTGGCTTAGACCGGCTTTCCCATCGGAAAAAAAATAAAAATACAACCTTTGTATAAGTATACCCTGAGAGCTCAAAGCAAGCTGTTCCCCAGGCAGTGAGGCTCAACGCAGTGGAGGGAGGCATTCTCCTTGGCAGCTGGCAGGGAATTTCAGAGGGCTCTGCTGCCTTCCCACAGCGGGTGAGAAGGCAGGCACCTTGCTCAGAGGTGTTCCCTAGCGCTCTGTCCTGCCAGCCAACTGATCTGGCTTTTTAAAGGGTTTGTTTGTTACAGCCAGATCATTTCCCAGATCCACACAGATGGATGTAACCACACAGATGGATGAGTCAGAATGGAGCAGAGAAGGAGGGAAGGTTGTATCCAGCATGGCAGTGGGAAAATAAGGGGGAACAGGATCCCTGCCCCCTGAAAGGTACAGCAACCCTGCCCCCTGAAAGGTTTGTAAGGAATATGCCATTTGTGTAGACCAGCTGTTACCTTAGGCCAGACATAAGTCAAAGTAATGAGAAAGAAATGTGGGAATGGAAAGAGAAGCAAAAGCAACAGAGCTAAAAACAGAAAGCTGACTATTACAGTCCATCAGACATGAAAGAATATTATTTAGGAAATAGCTATTTCATGCCTGGTCTGGGCAGCTCAGTCCTCTCTTTTAGCTATGTTAATTTTTTTTTTTTCTTTCCCCTCATGTTACATCATTAGTACCAAAAGCAAAACAAGCCCTGCCTTGAGTATGCCATACCTGGTGATGTTATTTTCCAAACTGAAAAGCTACCTGAAGCCACATTAACATCATACAGGATAACTCACACACCGTGGGATAGAGAAAAAGGTTTCATCTTCAGAATGCCAACCACATCGCAACAGTATAAGGCCAACAAGTGAAAGGCTTGATCATCATAAGTGGCCTTTTCCCAGCATAAATGCATAATGTTTTGCTCCATGACATGACAGTAGCTTGTCATTATATTTGAATATGTATTTTCCTGTAGCAGAACATCAACATGGGGAAGCACTGTCTCAGGCAGAATTCAGGAGGCACAAGAATTAAAAGACAAGACAAAATCAGTGATTTGAAGGCTTATACCATCCTCTCAAATAATATATTCTCAATACCTTTCCAAATGATCTGTGGTTTAAACTGAAAGTGGATGACTTCCATGCCAGTTTTGTTATTGCTATTCCAAGAACGATATCCTGGTACTCCATCTACCTCCTCACTCCACGTACTCAGGCTGAAAACCTCAAGTCAACCTTTAGAAATAGGTACAGGTCTTTTAATATTGTACCAGGGAATATTGTACTGGTCTCCAAGAATGAGAGCTCTGAGTGTGTAGATGATACTCGTAGTCTCCAGAGTGGGGTCTATCTAAAGATACTGTGCATGAATATAATTTCTTCAGTCTGTAATATAAGAACACTGGAAATGAGTTATTCTCAAGATTACAACATGTTCTCAAGACATTTGTGTTAAACCCAGAGACCAGGCAAAATGAGAAACATGACTTAGAAATGCAGAAGTTCTCATAGAGTTTTTGAATGGTGATGTTGATTCATTTTGTTCTGTTCTGTAGTGGCTATCAAAGACCGATGAAGCTTGTTCATTACAGGATTTTCCTTAATTATGTTTGACACATTAAGTGTTGTTTAGCAGTTTACTTTTACTGGTATTCACTGAAGCAACTAGTATCCCTTTTTAATTTCAAGTAAACTTTCCTAAAAGTGTTTTGTAATATTTTTAAAAATTAATTCACCACCAGGGGGCAAAGAACTATTTCTCTGGAGAGAACGTTTTATATCAGTTTCACGGATGCAAGACCCTTCCATGGTCCTTTTCTACTTCACAGTAATTACAGACATGATAAATATATATATATATTAAAAAAAAAAAAAAAGTGTGCAGACCTAGTAATACAGCAGAGGGACATCTTTACCATTTTTTTTCCAATCTTGACTACTCTGATTTTAAGACAAAAGCTGGGAAAGCAATCTGAAGGACCATGAAGAAGTGGAACAAGATGGCTGCTATGTGAGAGCAGCTTCGGTCCTCTTTGTACACGTAGTGGTTTTACCACTCCTCTGCCAGGTCCCACACTATGTTTACAAGAAAAAAACATGTAGGTGCTAAGGACAGTGACAATACCTTCCTTATAATAACTCAATGATACCTATAACCAGTGTCCTAACATTTGTATTCCAGTTGGTTTTAATTCCCTGCACTGGTCCCTCCTTGTATTCTTCATTGCCTTACCACAGAAAACCTGGTGTTAGGGATAAGAAAAAAAAGGAATTTGATTTGGCAAATGGAAAAGGATGAGTTTAACATTGCATATTATCAAAGAATTTGCTTATTGTTATGAAGAGGTACCAAATCCCAGATGATACAATTCTGTTTGTGACACTATGTAACACTTACCTCCCAATTATTAAAATGGAGGTACCTATGTTTGTGACATTTGCAAACATCTCTCTCCCAAGAAGGGAAGATACTAGCACCAAAAAATGCTGGAGAAGAGAGTAACAGTAAATTAAAGCCAAAGATAAAAATACATCACCACAAAATATATTAGTGCACAGAACTGTGACCATGCACAGAAAGGCTGACCAGCCGCAAGCACAACATGACAAAAATACGAGGGAAGGGCTTGTTACAGCAAACATATATAGCAGTTAATCATGGACAGTGCTTGTTTTTAACAACATATCACAGCATCTTGCTGCTGGTAGTTTATATTTGATTTTTCCTCAAATTGTAACAAAAATAGCCCAAATCCTTCCTCTCTGTCTGTACAGTTTGGCTTCCATTTGCTCTCAAGGAGTCAATTTCAGAAAATAGAGAGAGAAAATACTTTCATTACAACTGCAAACCATTATTTTCAGAAAAACAAAATGCCGTCCAGAGCACTTTGCCAAAATTCTGCAATACAATTTCTCACAAAAACCTATTGCCAAGTACAATTTCTCCAGATCTATACTCTCCAGTAGGTAGTCTTGAGAGCTTTAACAGCTCTCAACAATGTGGGCATTTTGTTGTTGCTGTTATTAGATTTTGCTGGAGTATGAATTTCACTCATTACAACTACATGACAGAAAAACAACAGAGAAGTAAAAATAAAGATTTCTCTTACTAAGAACCTGCCGCTGAAGATAAAAGGTGCCCCAAACATGAAGAACCTTAATGGTCCAGACCTTAGAGAAGTAAGTCTCCTCTGGAGATGCCCTGAAACACCATTTTCAGATAAATCATGTCTGCTGTGAATAGTCATTTACGGTCCTCCTTAAGTATTATTTGTTATTTAAAATATTTAATTTAAAAAACCTAAATTCAAAATATCTGAGCTTGTCGTGCTGCTTGTTTTTCTCAGAACCACTGTTGTCATACAGAAATACTTTGTGTTCTGTCCACGCCCTTTAATCACTTTTTTCTTCCTCCTGTATTTGCATTCTTTCTCACCTCCCCCATATCCACTGTGTTGTGCTACCAAATAAATATTAAATATAGTGCACTCATTTAGTCCTTCTTAACAGGCATTCAATTCACATAACAAATACTTCCTCCTTATGCAAATATTAGACAAGGAATGTATAATATAGGGTGTTATTTAGCAAAATATATTTAATGAATTCTATCAAGTATGACGTATAAATATTGACTTCTCCATGTGGCATGTACAGAAAGAAATCACTTAAGTTTGTGGATGCTTCTGTTAGGTGTTCCCAGGCATTGGTGTGCTGAGAAGGCAGCTTCCAGGGCATGGAGCAGGACCTTGCACAGAGGCATTGCCTGGATCCACTTTTGTGTCCATCATACCAATTAATCATACTTTGAGCACAAAGTATCCAAAAGTTGCGACACAAAAATTGCTGTATTTAATAGATCGTCAATAGCATGGCAATCTTCCCAAAATGAAGACTGTGGAAGCTGGGAAAAGGAACCACATTTTAACAGATGTTTTAATGGATGCAACAACTAAATTATAGATCCACGAATGTGTTTGACTTGGGTTGCCACACAAGTATTCTCTTCTTTTTTGGCCTAAAATGTGAGCTCAGAAAACTCTCTAATAGCCTGCAAATATTAAGGAATTTGATGTCAAAGACCCTTTGACTATAAATATTAAAGCTTAAGAACAGCCCTATAGTCCTTATCCCATTTATCCCAGATTTGATTGCATAGTCAAATTCTATTTTTGGCTTTATTTTTGTAGCAACATATTTATTTTGAAACAGCAAACAAGCATCAGACCAACAGTTTTAATCAGCACTAGATCAAAGTGCTGTTATCTGTGTCTACAGGCCAGTGAAGGACTCCATTATATCACTTAAGCACCATTTAGAGCTGAGTAGGTGATTTATTCTTGCAGCGTGTTAGAGGGAAGGGCAGAAGGAATTCTCTCTGCAGTACCTCCTGCTGGGTGCAGGCTGCCCTCCCACAACTCCTGTGTCACTGACGGATAATTTATGTGCCACCAGCCATCAGTGACTGCGGCCGTACCGACGACAGGGCAAAAGATTGTGCCTAGAAAGCCGGGAGGGTCCTGGGCAGCCGCACCACACGCGTGCAGATTTGTGCACGTGCAGGAAATCACGCACCTGGCAGGTGAAGCAGACAGACCGAGCATGTCCAACCATGCAGTTTTGCAGCTAACTGCTGTCAAAAAACAGGCACGTTTGTGTCCTGCATGATGGCCACACAAAGGGGCACAACTTCCATACGGGACGCTGTGTCACAAGGGACCTCTGCCATCCACCAGCAGCTCCAGCGCCGCAGCCGCGCTGCCCCTTCCCAGCTTTGTGCAGCCTCCTCTCCCTCTGCTCCATTCACCCCAGCCCCTCCAAGCTCCCTGGCTGTTCCCCCAGCCTGGCAGTGGCTGAGGAGCTGGGACCAAGGTGTATTTGTCCCCTCTTGGCACAGCAGGATTCTCCATCCAGAGGCAAAGCTGACCCAGGCTTGGGAACACACCTGGTAACCTTCCAGGTCTCCTCATAGCAGACAAATTTTTCACAAAAGACCTAAGCAACCACCCAGCTCTCCTTTAACAGGGCAGCTTTTCCTTTCACAAAACAGGGCTTTGGGGCAAAACAGGCCTGTTCTGTCACCAGGTCCAGCTGGGAACAGGTCGAGTACTCTGGCCATGACATCCAAGCAGAAGCAGGTCAGAGGAGCAGGAGATGTGCCCATGACCACCAGCCCCCAAAGATCTGACGGAGAGAAGGACGAGCCCTCTGGATGGTGCAGCTCCTAGTTAGTGTAGAAATATTCCTAGCATTTTGCTAAATCTTTCTGTTAAAGAATGCAGTGCATTCAAACACAAGAGGTAAAAAATAATGAGGCTTGCTGCTGAAAAGATTAACTGTGTTTTTTCTTGGTCTCTGTTTTGATTTTGAATGATTTTTACTTATCCCTTGGGCACACGTGTGACTGTTAGTGGTGCCTGGTTTCCCAGCAGTATTAAAAAATGTAACCTAGGCCTTTCTGCAATTAAAAGAGAGCTAACTTACACACCTGCTCCCCATGTTCAGGCCCAGTAACAGATCCTGCCCCCACTCCCCACACTACGTCTCCTGTTCCCACCAGTCACAACAATTTTGCCTCCCCGCCACCCGCTCCTCCTTTGTCATCCCCAGATGGGTCGTCGCTTCTGCGTGACAGTCCCAAGAGCTGGCAGGTTTAATCCCTGCCCTTCTCCCAGCACACCTCCACCCAGCCGCCTCTGCTCCCCTTCCTCTTCCTCCATTCCCCTGTCTCCAGGAGTTTTGTCCTGGGAGAACAGGGAGGGGGAAAGCTGCTCTGGGTCTCTGCATCCCCATGTCTAAACTCCGTGTTGTTTCTCCCCAGCTCTTCATGCTCCTGCGTAGAAGGTGGGCAAATGGAAAAGGGTCCTACTTAGCAGTCATCCCCCAGCCAGGGCTAAAATTCATCAAAATGATGGCACTTTCATAATGACAGTGCTTTCAGTCTGTGCCAAAATCTCATCATCTGTGCAGTGTTTTTACAGTACAGAAATACTGAAAAAAGAAGAAGAAGAAAAAAAAAGATCTAGAAAGAGGCATGGGTGCAGGAATGAGTCCCTCCTGAGCTGGAATTCCTATTTGTCTTTATAGAAAATTTTAAATACTGCTGCAGTCAGCTTTCTAAAACCGTAATTTCACTCCACGGCTCACTGCTGAAGATAATCATCTGTTAATTTACATGAAAAATATATTTGCCTCATGGAAAAGAATATTCAGCAAGTGTTTTGCAAAAGGATATGTAGGGAAACTAGAAACACTGTCTTGTCCATACTAAGAACTGTACAAAATAACAATGGCACTCAAAGTAAACTCAAATGGTGGTCATGATAGTCTTCTGGCTATCATTTAAATATACATTTTCTTACGCACAAGGTTGTCTTACAAATCATTCTGTCACGCTTTTATCAGTATTTTTTGAAAGCTGTCTCCTGAAACTGCACCTCACTCTGCAAAATCTAGCACACAACATCAATCTACATGCCTGTTAATAGAGAGATCTGGATCTAAAATCAAACTGGTCAGTTTAAACATCTAAATTGCCTTTAGCTATCAGCTTTCTAAGACAAAGAGCTATAATTACCGTGAAGTACTTACTGTTGTTGCTTTCTGTTTGTACTTCTCTGTTATATTTGGAGTTATTGCAGATTATACTACAGTTACTATAAAGTAATATTTCCCATGAGAAAAGACCCTTCACAAACTGTTGTCTTACTTCCTGTCTTCATTTTCACCAGCAAGTTACCAAAACATCTGTTAGAAGGACAGAGAAGCAACATAAAGGTTTATTTTGGAGAAAAAAAAAAAGAAAAAAAAAAAAAAAAGAGCTTATGCAGTCGAGGAATGAGCAAATTGGATCTTGTTGCTTTCTGTTTCCATTTTGTTTTCTTCTTGAACAATAAGTGAGACAAAATGGTGGTTTCTCAGCTACGTTGATTTTAGAAATACACTAATTAAATCTTTTTTATATTAAAGTATTGTACCTGTATCCTGTGCTTGTTGTAGGTCTGAGGCTTGCCAAGTTTCACTCAATTAGAAAGAGACCGGTGATTTCAGAACTGAAAGCAGTTTTCTGGAATACCTCCATAAAAACAACATTGAATAATTCAACTGAACATCAGAACTCCTAAACTGTAAGGCATTACAAGCCAATTTTTAACCTCGCTCTTTTAAATTTGGTGTGTAAATATTCCACTTAGCTCCTTCCTCATTTAACTTCAGAGACAGTTTTAAGTACATAAAACCTATGAATAACACTCATGGTAAAAGGCACTTTAAGCATTCTAGTTTGAAGCAGTTCTTGTTACACTCAGCCAGCGCTACCCACCTGATTGAGTAGGACATGCAGATCTTTCCCCAACATCAGCTTATCTTTAGTTATAATAATGATTTGTTGTACTTACAAATCCCAATTTGGAGTTGTGTTTCATTGCCACCTCAGAAAAACATGTACTAGCAGCAATGGCATAGATACACAAGCAGAAGAAAAGACAGCAAGCATAGGGTATCTTAGAGAAACCATTAATGACTACAAAATGTCTCTAACTTTTAAGAAATGCACTAGAAAACTGAAGCAAAGTAGGTGAAGTATTTTTTCTATTCCTGAGAAAATTATAATTAGCCTAAAAATACTGCTGGTCAGGAATACCAGATTTAATCAATAGCCTACATGCAGGTGAAAAAAGAACAAGACAACTGTTTCACAGTGCTAAAGAAATGAACAATATTCTTCAGTTACAGAAAGGCAAAGTTGAGGAGGTGTCACTTTCATATAAGAAATCAAAAAGGAGACGTGTGCTGCTTTATATGTATTAAACTGTAAATCCACAAAAAGATGCAACTGCAAAACAAACCAGAAGGCTCTATAGAGAAGTCTACAAAATACAATCAGAGTGGATTTGCAAGAAGTCACATACAGATTGCACAAAGATTTGAAATAAAATATAGACCAAAGCAGCCTTTGGGCAAATCCATTATATTTGGAAGAAACAAAACTATTCTGCAAAAGTCTGCAGACCAGAGCAGAAGAGAAACAAAGAGCTAGAAAGGATAAATCATTAGCAAAAATTATTCAAGAGATGAACATGCAAAGACTGGATAATAGCTTTGAATATGAAAAGACTGCATGCTATTTAGTTGGACACAGCACACAAGTAATATTATATTTGAAGTTACAGCAAGACTTTTGAAATTAAAATCTAATTGTGTTGAATACAAACAAAAATTCAGCTCATAGGAGGCTAATTGTGCTGTGGTGAGTGTGAACTGCAAGCAAAGGCAAGACAAAATTAGGAAAGGTTAACATTTGCAATTGTTTCAGAAATGAAGTGCTGTTTCTATTCTAGTACTGCAAAAGTCAGATATTAGATGAAAAAAAACATTGAAGAAAAACAGAACTTCAAGGAAACAGAAAACAAAAATATAAAAAACAAAGTAGAACCTAATGAAATGGATAATTGTAAAGAGAAGTAGCAAAGGAAAGGTAGCTTGTCTGTAAGTCTTTTGCTTTGAGATACGTGGCTAAATGTCGCTCATACTGTCAGTGTAACTATACCCAAGCACAGTTAGCCAGATAATTTTTTTCTGAGTCCAAGAGACATAATATCAAAGGTATGCCAGACAGCTCGGTCCTGGAAGCATGTGGCTTAGGAACAGCTGATAAAAATCATTCTTCCAACTCAGACAGAATTCTGACACCACTTATGAAGGTATTCAGGATGAGTATAAAGGGTAAACTCTAAAAAGAGGTAGTAAACAGCATTCTGTATAAGAAACCCACCATTTCTTTTTATTCTCCTGACCAAAATAGCTGCAAGGCTGATTTCAGTTGGAAATGAAGGAAACATTTGGAACAAGAAGTCATTGGTTTGGAAAGTGTCCTACCAAAAATAAAAGGACAAGCTTATAAGGCAGTGAGTTACAAGCCTGTGATGGGAAGAAACTCTGGGGAGTCTCAAAAACATTCAGCAAGCCCCAGTGGAAAACCCTCCACCTGATGACACAATGTGGGTGTGACTGCCCAGGACACTTCAAACAACCAGATCAAAAAGTCCTATCCTATAAATTATCATCATGTATCAGCACACCTTCTGCATGTGCCTGCTGACATCTTTGCTGTTGTTTACCAGGGTGTCACCAACCAGGATAAACAGGTAAATTGTAATCCAGACAGCCACTGCCTACTGCCAACTGGAGGCAAGCTCAGCACAAGGAGGACTTGGCACTGAATAACAGTGTTTTTTTAGGTCACTGTACCAGGAGCCTAGGGGTCCTGGAGCAAAAACTGCCACAGACCATGAAAGAATCACTATAGTCATGTCTTGTCTTACCTACTGTGACTATGGTCATGAAAGAAATTTCTGGGAAGAAATACTCTGACTGAAGAATCAAGAAACCATCTAAGAACTATAGAGGCCAGCCACCTCCAGGGAAGGAAGAGTGGCATTTCCTGTAGACAGCCAAGGGACAAGGGACAGCCTCTGGTCGGTGGTAGAAGATATCCACCAAGTTGATTCAGAGGAATTCTTTAAAGTGACATAAAGTATCCCTATAAATCAAATTTGAATTAATTATGGATTGCAGAGGCTTGGTCTATACAAGGAAGAAGTAAATCATAGTCCATGGGAAATTCCTCTGGCTACATTAAGGTGGAGGAGTAATGTGATAGCACAGCTGTATAATCATAAAAAAGAATGAGAGATTTTGCTTCAGCTCTTTTTTCCTGAAGAACACCCTGGAAGCCCACTGAAAGAGGGTTCTTCCCTTACTCTGCCCTGCTCCAAAGAGGCAGGTCAGTGTTTCAGGAGCCCCTGTTAGCTTCACCTTCTGGTTTTTCTTATGGAGCTACAGGTTCCTACAGGGATATTTAGCAGAAGAGAGAAAAGCCTGCTCGACTCCCAGGGAAGATGAGGAAGAGTTCAAAAGTTGAGCGTTGTGCTTTCTCTTCTGATGGACTTTAAGTGTAAAGGAACCCTCAAGTTATAAAGGTAAGTGCTGTCAAATCAATAGCCTCACAAAGGAAGCTGGTAAGCCCTTGGACACGAACAGAAGCGATCTGAAGAAAGAATTGGTGTGATGTTATAGGACCTGTAGGAATCAGCATGGGCAGGAATGAAGTGAGTATTAAAAGTCCTGTGTCTCAGCAGTGGGAGAGGCACGGCTGCTCTGGAGAGTCTCGGGAGTCACCATCCCAAAACAGGAGGTTTTGTGGGAAATTTTCTGACCTAAAGGAGTACAACCAACCTTCATAGACCTGCATCTGACCAAAACACATCTTGACAGAGAATGCCCTTTAGTCCACATCTTGTTTCTTCTTTCTGGGTGTAGAAATCTGAACCAATCTAGAAGCTTGGACAACTTGTTCTCCAAGCTGTTTGACTTTGAAGTACCCTCTAGTTTCCTCAGGTGTTCTCAGAGATAGCACCAGTGATCCCTACATGTCCAGGACTTGAATCCCACTTTGAACATCTTCCCAGGGATGTGCACTTCCCTCAGGCAGTGAGGAAAAAAAAGCTGCAGCCATCAGAAGTGGAAAAACGGGTTCCCCAGGGGAAAGTCCGGCATCCCATGCCAAGTAAGGGAAGCGGGCAACTTCAGAGACAGCCCGTGAAGTTTCTGCCAAAAAAGGAGCTGAAAATTTGAGCAAAGAGCACAGTTTTTGTTTATTTATTTACATTGATGTGGAGTATTAAAAGATATACTTTATATTATGTAAATAGGCATACATATACATTCTATTGATATGCTATTTTTATAAATAATTATACATGTGTAGAAGTTGAAACAAGGGCCTGGGGTCTTACTTCACACTGAGATGGGGCCACAGAATTCTTCAACACTGGATGCCTGGAATGAGGACAGAGCTGAGTTTGCTCATCTCTCACTTGGATAATTTTGCTTGCTCATCTGTACATGACGGTGTGAAGATCTATGCAGATAGTTACTCAAGAGGGAAAACCAAATTCACTGCAAATTGCCAAAAAGCATCAACACGATAATGACAGAAAAACAGTGCTAAAGCATACCAAAGAAAAAAAGAAATTGGAAAAGCAGAACCTGATGCGGGAGACCAAAATGTTGGGCATAGCATTTGCATGGTGCAATTCTTGTTGAATAGAAAATTATGTCAAAATTGTTAAAAGGTGGTTTGAAACAAATCCTTGGAGATGCAACCTCTACTTAACTAAATTACAGAGCAGAACTCTTGAAACTGAGATTGTCATCTGATGAAATATTTAATAGAAATCCGTAGGACTAGCTGGTTATATAACCATCTTTGTTAAACCCATAGAAATGCAAGTGCTTTAGAAATACCATAAAAATCTCTGTGGTGAAGCATAGTTAAGCAACCACAAGATAGCACATTGTATGCAAGTCATAAGTAACAGCAAATCAGGGGCTCAAAAGGCAGTATTCTCCAATTGAGATGGTCATTGTCACACAGAGACTGTAGAGAGGGTAGGAGACATCCACAGCTTGTGATGGAAAAGAATGAGGAAAATGAGTAAGATTCTGAATTTACAAATTCTGACATAGAAGAGACTGTAACAAAGCCAAGGGACAACCAGCTAACATGAGAAGGACACGAGCAGAACAACACAGTAACTAAAACCCAATGGATGCTTACTTGGTCTACAAGAATTCAAGTACAGGCTCCAAAAGACAGAGAAGACCAAACTGACATTGACTGAGAACCATAAAAATACACATTCTTCTTTCAGAGGGCAAAGACATATGGGTGGCTGGCCTTTTAAAAAAGCTTTCAGCATCCTGCTTTCAAACAATGACTGTTAGGGTCACTAATCATTAGATGCCTGACAGACTGGGGGTCTTTCTTTCTCCCTTCCAAACTTCTCCCTCCTTTATGTGATAGTTTAATTTTTATTTGCAATAAGGGCTCGATTCTGAGTCCTCTTTCACTAGCACATAAGAACAGAACACTCACATGAGTAAATACGGATCAAATTCCAAAATTTAACACAGCTGAAAGATGAAAATGTTAGTCTTCACTTTCATATTTCTTTCTTATCTGTAAAATTGGGATAGTAAATTTAACAATACAGCTCACATGAGTCATTAGGCTTCATTAAGATTTCTACAGATTATATTTTTTAGCTACCAAGTGTTATTATTTTTATCTCTTTCCCTCTGATGAAGGGATTTAGAACGCCTTTCAACATATTTCTTATCACATTTGCCTTTTTTTAAAACCTCAGACATTCAAAGTCCCGTTTCTTGAAAGCTCTGTATAATATCTGGGTTGATAGCCTGTCTTGGGACTCTCCTAAGATAGCCCCAAGTGCTTTATGCATACAATAACATTTCTTTGGTTTAAATTACAATACAACCCCAAATCCTAGCTTCTCAGCTGAAAACCACAAAAACATGCTCTTAATCTTGTGATGTGGAGGAGCCTGCAACTTACAAGTCTGATCATCTTAAATTCCTATTATGCAAAAAGCTATATTAAAAGAACATCGTTAAGTTTATAAAGACAAATATTCAAAAGTTAAGTACCAAAATTAAGGCCAACTCTAGAACAACTTACTACCCATTCATCTGTTCTCACTTTGACATTAATTTCTAGATACAAAAGTAAGAGTTCTGCAGTGGGCACTTAAATGTTGTGTTATAGGGCTTGCTCACCTGAATATTGCTCTACCTTTGTGTGTCAGCACAATTTCTCAATTCTTTGTGAACTACACTTCTGCATAATTCAACACACACGTAGTGGTTCATGAAAGCCATGACAAGCCTACTGTACTTACATGTGCCTTTCCTCAAGTAATTGAGTTTATTATTTTGATGCCAAAATGAAAAGCTACTATGAAATTTATGCAGCGTAGTTTTCTTTTGTGCACAATAATATTCTAGACTACGCTGACAATTTTAGGGCTTTAAATCACCAGAAGAACAACTAACAACCCTTTATGATACCACAAAATGGCTGTATTGTATTCTGACTGTAAAAGGCTGATGTGAAAATTATAGCTGAGGTTTTACCTCTGTGTTTTGTTGGTTGTTTTTTTTTTTTTTTCCGTTTTTTTTTTTTTCCTTTTTATTTGTCTGTTTTCAGGCTACTTACAGACAGATTTTTGCCATGACATAACAAGCAGTGGGAGCAGTTGAACAAAACCTTTCTTCGCAATGAAAGTTATTATCCTTCTGCTTTGGCGAATTCTGAACTCAGTGAGGTTCCTTAGCAAAATAAAAATCAAAAGACTATTTATTAAAACATGTGAAAAAAATAATAAAAAAACATGAATAAACATGTTTATAAATATTTTGAGCTCCCTTTTTATGCTAGCACAGCTTTGTTTGCAAATTTTGGTCTAGTAAAAGCTTGCATGAAGGGAGCCCGAGCAGGTTATAGGAATGGAATATTTCTTCTACTTCCTGGTTTTCTACCCAGCTTTAGACTGCTTTATCAGTCACAGTTTCTGTTACCTCATTTTTTTAAACTCTAAAATTCTCCTAAAGCAGAGAACCCAGTGATGGTCTATGAATCACTCCCATTCCCAGTTAAGGTCTACTTTACATACCTTAATGGATCTTAAATTATATACAGATGGTAGCTTGACCTTTTGCCCATTGTGCCAGCGTGGGAGCGCTGGGTGGATGGATTGTTAAAACAATTACAAGGTGCCATAGTGCAGAGAACCTGCCTCACCCTTCCTCCCCAGCCCTGGCAGGAGGACCCTGAGCAGGCTCCTTGTATACTGCCTTGGCATCCTACCAAAGGCATGAATGGGAAAGTAAAGATTTATGAAATGGCTATAAAAAACATAATCCGAGGTGAAAGTTGGAAGCTAATGTTTAAATCCATATGCCATTTTATTATTTTCTTTTTTGGAAAAATAAAAAATCAGATTGCCCACATCTGGCTGCGTAAAAGCACCTTCTTAGCGATCTTGAATTTACATGAGATTTTTTCAAAATATTGTTTTCCATCCCCAAGTCTATGGGGCAAACTAGATACTTCATTTAGATAAGCAGCTTTTGGGCATGAATGACAACAACTTTTCATATGGATTTTTATTATGCAGATTAAATACTCTCTAATTACACATGGTGGAATACTTCATAACAGTCTGCTGTGTTATGTCAATAATCCATTATGATATGAATAGATGCTTGGTAAAACTTCTGCTGCAAGCAAATGAGCGCTTATAATCTCGTTGGAGAAAGCACAACAATCCTATTGATAGGAGCCCAATGTGATTGCAGAGATACAGTCTCATGAACTGCTCTTGAAATGCAAAGAAAGGTCACGTGGAGCTAAGGGGATGCAAACACTCATGAATGCACAGAACTTAGAAACTAAAGTAAAATTTTGTCCAGATTTGTTCCTTGAGTCAGCAGAAGCAGCTCCACTAAGCCCCATGGTGCTTTAACTGTATTTCCCATAAAAAAGCTCAGACTTAATTTTCAATGATTTTGTCTTCATCACATAGTTAATCATATAGGGATAACATGCAAGTATTCCTCAGTTCACATCTGGAACAAGAGCAGTTTGAGCAAGGAACTAACTCAGAAAAAGACTGGAGGATACCAAAAGGTACCTGATTTCTCTCCCACTATCTGCTGTCTCCAGCTTCTGTTGTCGCCGCCTCACAAGGTCTGAGTCAAGCAGGCAATGACATGAGTTAAAAAGCGACAGCAAGACTGAAAGCAAAAAAGCATGGGGGATGTTGACATCTTACACAGGAGCTGGACTCAGTGATCCCTGTGGTCCCTTCCAACTCAGGATATTCTGTGATTCTGTGTTGAAAACCACAATGGGCAGAAATAGACATTTTAGAACTCTGCCCTGACCTGAATCTTAACCACATACAAAATATTCTTAAATCAAATATAAAGCTATTTCCCGTTTATATTGGCTGACCCAAGATCAGCAAGAGTTATTAACTTAAACCAATAAAATTCATCAACTGTTAGTATAAATATCCTGTAGTTATGGAGGCACAGTGAAGTCACTACCACACACTCTTCTGTGCCACTCCACCACTCTCTTTACCATCCAACAAATACAGTTCCTTGCGAAAAATTTCAAAGCAGTTTAGTGAACTGCAGTGCTAAGGATCCTGGGATGTATCCCAAGAAGTATCGTTACCATCTCTTAGTACTGCTGTAGGCACAGCACTCCAGGTGAAATTTTGCATTGCAGCCACCGTCACTTGAATTAGCAGACCTTGAGAGGAGCATCTTCCATATTGAAATCCAAGTTATCTGTGCTGTAAAAGGCTGTGAGTAAACCCAGAGGTGAGCTTGAACCAGATTGTTTCAGTGAGCCAGCTAACAGGATGGCCTTGGAAAAGTTGTATCAGCCCAATGGGATGCGTAGTGAATTCCCACCATGGCAGAACTGGAGGTCTGGGGATGATGAAGAGGGGGGAGCAGCCCAGGAAGGAGACTTTCTTTAGACAGCATGGTTTAGGATTTCATTTGCATTTGCATTTCATGAAGCTCTGCATCTAGGAATTGAACTGATCTCCAAAACCCGATAATCCTAAATGACAAAGCAACTGAAATATCTAAGGGAGGAATGAATCACTCATGGAAATAATGCCTGCTATTTTTTGATCCCTGTTCTTCTCAATTACCATAATCTGTTACTGTAACTACCCATCGTGAAGCTCCATTTTCAACTACTGGTAGCTTTGCTAACCTTTAAGCATCTATGTTGAACTATCTTCCTCATTAGGTTTACTATTTTTTTTAAATATGAGAACAGTTTCATTTTCAGTGGGAATAGGGGAAAACACTGTTCTGTGTTAAGAACATATTCCCGTGATCTTCTCTTTGAATAAATAAATATCTATAGAAGATGGAACTATCTTTGTGGTTTTCACATCAGGTACTATTTGCTGACTTTATTTTTAACTTATGCAGAGCTTTCTGTAGCCAAATGACAAAGCATTCAGGAACGTAAATTTTCAGAAAGCTATGAGTACGTGAAGATTAGTTATTATTTCTGTTTTAAAAGGCTCATAAAAAATATCTTTTCAACATCATTCACTTTGCTAGCGGAGTATGCTCCACCTACCTCCAGCTCCTGTGTGCCTACAAATAAGCAAGTGCCACCCCCTGCACCACAGAGTATTCTCCTGTGCTTCCAGTCTCCTATGTTACTATATTTTTCCATATAGCATCTTTTTCAAACCAAATATATGCAGCAGAATTTGAGCTTTCCCAGTAATACTTGTTCTTAACATGCAGAGAAAGAAGGAACATTAAATTTCTGTGTTGCCAGTGACTTGCATTGCTTTCACACAAGCTGCCTGAGGAAGGAGCCACTTGGGTCTGGGTGGACAGAGCTGGGCTGGGAACAGAACAGATCTTTACAAAGTGACTGGTGAAACTGGGACTGGCTGGACAAGAAATCAGGGAGCAGAAAGTGATGACGAAATGAGGAGGGGGAGCAAGGGGGAGGCAGGAGGGACTGGATTTAGAGACCACTTGCCTTTAGCCTGTAGGGAACACACTGATAATCGATGAAGAGCTATGTGAAGAAAAGTGTCTGAACTCATGGGTGATCTGTAAAAGAGATAACATATATCACTGATTAAAAACTATGTATCAGTAATGCTTGTGAAGCAAGATTTTCAGTCATGCATAGTAACTTTTATGAAATCAAGTTAAAAGGATTTTGGACAAATCCTTCTTCAGGACTTAAATAGAAAGACCAATCTCCAACATTAGGTACAAGTGCTAAGATTTACCAACTGTGTCAGTCAAAAATTAGATTTGAGTTCATAAAACACTGGAGTTACACAAAACCTTGTTTGTGGCACTTTTAGATTTTGAAGTACTGGATTCTGCAAGCTCTGTAATGCTGTTGTTACTTTTATGTGTGTAATATACCAGTATGGTCCCCAGAATTGACCAGAGTGAATGCTGAAAGGACATCCCAGAGTTTCAAAGGAATACATTTGTGGTAATTCTTGGAACAAAACCTTGTTCTTTGAGAAAGTCATTGGGTTTATTATCTGAAAATAACAGTGGGGAAAGATAAATGGTTTGTCTGTTGATTCATCATTTATTGAGTTCTTTACACACAGCTGATTATGAATGTTGATGGCATTTCGGATACACGGTGCAGTTGGGTGGGTCTTTTCACTGGCAGTAAGGTAGATTACTTTTTTGCTCTTACCTCATTAACCTTTATTGCTAGTGCTTTAGTTTACCAAGATAAAGTTTGTCACTTTGCAATCCTGTATTAAATTAAAGACTGCTGTTGTCTCATTTCATCGTGTTCCCATCTTTAGCTCAGTATTGTAGATTGTTACTCATTTTGAATAAAGCAGTCTCCAGACGAAACAAATAAAATTTATTTACAATCTAATAGTCATAAAAGTCTACACAAACAAAAATTTACAGGTTGCTTTTATTTGTCTTTTGATTTCTAGGTCTTTAGAGCATACATGAACATGTCTTGTAGCTCTGTTCTCCAGGCAGGGACTTACTTCAATTTAATTAAAGTTGGAATTCCCACTGTAATCATATGAATTTAAGAGTTGGGGCTTTAAAATAAAATACTAAATATTCCAACACTCTCAGCAGAACCATGAGTTATCAACACTCAACTGCAAAGCTGCATGATACGCCGTGAAATTGATTTTATCACATGGTTCCGCAATACATCATATGTGATTTTTTTTTTCAGTTTTTCATGAATTTTTAATATGCTGCCTGCTCTTTGGGTACAAATTCCTTTCTTTTCAGCAAATTCTGACTTTCTAAACAACTGAGCAGTTTCAAACACCTGCTATTTAATTTTTATCAGCCTGTTTCCTGGAAAATATTTTTTCCTCTCAAATGTGGATTTTTTTTTCCGCTGAAATCATACATGTTTGAAGTACTGATGTATACTATTCAGTCTCAAAATATGAGTAGTTAAAGGGCTAGAAATTAGATCTCTATCATCATAAAAAATAAAAAGAGTTTTGTTACAGGACTGAATGCTTGCTTCTGTCATCAGTAAGTCAGTAACAGATATCCACCATTTAAATATTCACACTTTTATTACCAGAAAAATATCCATCATTATTTTAGAATTGATTCATCTTCAGGTTCTCGAAGCTCAAACTTACTTAAAGATTGTAAGTGCTTCTTTTCAGGCACATTAATTCTTCTGACATCAGTGTAATTCCACACTGTCACATTCTTAAATATTTTGCAGAATTAAGGCCCTACAAATACAGCCATATATGTGGAGAATCCCAAAACATCTTAACTCCAATGCAGCTAAAATTTTATTAAAAAAAATAGAAGCAAATGTGAAACCATATATATGTATGTGTGTTTTTGTAGATATATATATACAAACATATATAGTCATGTATCACATAACAAAGAAGTTTTTATTGTTACTTGCTTGGAAAGATGTACATGACTAGATGAGGCTGTAACTATTGTACTACCACACAGTTGCTAAAATACAACTGTTTTTCAATGAGCAGAATAACCCCACTCTCTCTTTACTTAGATAATTGGCAAAATGACATAACTCAGCTTCATATTTTAAAAAATGAGGGGTCTACATTAAATAATTTGAGATAAATCATGGACTGCTTGAAAGACTGTAAACAATTAATAATGATAAATAGCCTCCAATTTGTTGAAATAGATGCAAAGAGGTATCAAGGGAGATGCTGAAGATGTCAGTGTTGAAACAGTTTTACTACAATCATAACTGTTCTAAAAGGGCCAGTTGATTAAATAAGTATATGATATTTTAAAAAAATAATAATCTAATGTAAGGAAAAGAATGAACCGTGGTAATCAAAAGAAAGTAGCAACATGAGGTTACTTCAACTGAAATATAAGATAATAATAAAAGAGTAATTACAATCATAATTATCTCCCCCTCAGTTATCTTAATAGTTCTGTTAAGACAAAGTTATGGTTTAACACTTATACAAGAACTTAAGACACTGTAGGCATCATGAGCCTAATACACAGGCTGTTAAAATGAAAGGGAGTCATTTACGTCAGCAACTTTGGATTCAGCCTTACATGAACTTCTGAATTTGGGATGGAGTCAGTGTAGACACTAATAGGAATCAAAACATGTTAAAGAATACTGAATAAGGATAAGGTAATATAATAATGGCATATTTGCCCTGTAGTGACACGTCACATAGCAACAGTTGTGTCATGTTAGTATCTGGGGACACAAGTTAGGATAAAATGTTTCAAATAACATTATATTGTTTTGTCTTTTTCTTCTGTCATAGCATGAATATGCACAGATCAATGACACTTCTGGGATTATTTTTAGACATCCAAAAGTCAGAAAATAAAGTCATTTATTTTTTATGGATTTACTTCAGGTTGGAGAACAGGGCTATAGGAAGTCAAACAGCTGAAGAAAAGTCTATGTTAAAAAATGAATGTATGAAATTTAATTTTCAAACAATATAATCTTGCAGAGTCTGATGTGCTAAGCATAATAAAGGAACAAACACACGGTACTTTATGCATAAGCAGAAATAAATCAGTGCAAAGTCCCTGTAATTCATCTGGTCAAGAAGACTTAGTAGACAAGGTCAAATTATATGGAAATCAATCTTCATAGATTGAATCTGATTTGCATTAGTAGATAAATGTTTACCATAATTCCAAATCAAGAACAAGAATATATGGTAATTCCATCATCCACGCTCATGGCCCTTCATACCTCAGGACATACCCTCCTGTAAGCTGTGCCTGTGCTCGGCTCAGCTAAAGAGTGCTGCACAGAAATGCTGCTCCAAGCAGGGACAGGTAAATCATTTTTGTCTGGATTTGGAAAAAAAAAAACAAACAACAGTCCAGAGCTGATGTCAAGCTGGTTTTTAATCAATTAAAAACAAGTCTAACAAAACACTTTGTTTTCCTTTTGCACTCTTATATCTCCAACAGGGAGAGGAATTGGCCTCAAATCCTTATTCTCATTTGAGCAGATGAAGAATTTGACCTGATCTCCCAGTTCAGAGAACAGTCCTAGACATGGACTTCAGCTTGCAAGTAGTTTGTTGCCCTGCAACAGACATCCTCTTCCCTAACTGTGTGAGTTGCACTCAGGTGTGCCAGTGAATCTAGTTTGAAAATACAAAACATCTGGTTTAGGCAATGACAAACTTTTTTTTTTTTTTTTTTAATTGTAGTCCTTTCCAAAACTATTTTTCAAATTCACCTCATGCTTGCAAATGACTTCTGTTGTCCCAAAATTTCCTTTGGTAGATTAATAAACCATTGAAAATACTGAATCCCAGTCTTAGTTCTAATTTTTTTTCCCTTCAGTCCTGGTCAAGGTAAAGGCCAAAACAGCTTGAAGTATAATTTAGAGCATGCTGACATCCTACATGTCTAAGCTGCTCCAAATTAGGCTGAGGCAAAAGGTTTGAAAACTCAGTTTCAAATGTTATTTTGTAGTTCACTGAGAGGAAGAAAAGTGTTCGGTGAAAGATGCTAAAGTAAGGCAACCCTTAGATAGTTTCTAAGACAGCTTCAGTGCTCCAAGCAGCCAGACACAAGGTACGTAACAAAACCTCCCCATCTCATGTGGAACTTGAACAAGACTTATGACCTCTTTAAACTTTCCACTACAATTTTCCACACTGGGTCTGATTTATAATTTTCCTACGGTGGCTTTACACTGATGGAAGATGGAATTGCTCTGGATTTCACCTGGCATCAGGCCTATCTGACTGCGACGGTCTGTCAGCAGCCTTAAAAGACCAAGATACCAGCAGGCATCTGCTCTTATGAGAGTGCAAATAGGAGTTGAATGTTTAGCCTGATGGGTGTTAGTGCTGAGCAGATGCTGATTTTTGTGTGCCCACAGCTCGCGGGGAAGCCGGTGGGGCAGGAGGGAGCTGGTCACCACAAGGGACAGGAGCACAAGCACCGGCCTTCTCCATGGCTGCTTCCAAGCTCGGGCCTTGCTCAGCAATAACAGCCATACTGTACTCTCTGTCCCAACCTTTTACTAATTAAGAAGCTTTACAAACTGAACGGTGACTCAACGTTTCTCAATTAAACTCAAAAAACAGGGCCTTTCCGCACTCGGGCCAAGCTCTAATGCAAGCTGTTTGGGGTGGCGCCAGTGACAAGCACCACGCTGCAGCACCGGCCTGTTCTTGGGAGGCCAGGAGAGCCCGAAACAGCTGGCTCATTTTAATTCAATGACTCGTTCCAGAGCTTTTATAACATCGCCACTTTCGAATCTATCAAGAACATGATAAATAATTAGAACCTACTTTAAAAAAAATAAACAACAAAGAAAATGTAACGCTGCGTTTTATAGCAGCTGGCAAAATGCACTGGAGAGCCCAGCCCACTGCATGAGTGCAGATGTTGAGCTGATCCGTGCTTCCTTGCCACCTTTCACCTTTCTTTCCTCTTTACTCATTTTGTTCTGTGCTACAAACCTCCCACCTCCCAGATCTGTCTCCCCACGGCCTCAGGGACATAGTGAGCAAAGCCACCTCCTCATGGTCTAGGAGGACATCTCTGTATCTGACTGCTACTCCACAGGGCACTATTAGATTGGAAGTTTGTAATTAACTGAGCTGGGAATTGATTGAGAAAAGGCAGTTCTCACCTACACCCTGCAAAGTGCACCCTGGCCTTAAAAACAAGCTGTGGAGAGACCTCAGATTATACCTTGTGTGCGAGGCTGAACCCTCAGCATAGGGCTGCCCAACACCATGCAGGGAGATGGTGCCAGAGTCACCACAGAGAGGATCAACACCATCGTGTCCTGCACTGCATTCATCCCAGCCACAGGACTTTGCTTCAATGAGCCACCAGCATCCACACCAATGACCACACGAGACCTCACAAACACAGACCCAGACTGTCGAGAAATGTCCTTGCCTATAAAGAAATGCATTGGAAGATTTTCGCTGCGAGAACAGTTACGTGACTGTTGGGGTTCAGGCTTCAGTGTCCAGTGCCCTCCTGTTTGTCTCATCCTGGTTATAATGCACATTTAAAAGCAACAAATCATCCGTCATCCTTAAATCTTGAGCAGCTGTGGGTATATGTACACATTCTACTGTGAGAGAGAACATCAACTAGGATGTTGGGACTGGCCAACCTTTTCTCCTCAAATAATGCTGCTGACATTTTCCAGTTATTTTCTAACATAACAGAAACTGCATGAATAAGTACTTAGATGTCTCCTATTTTTTCTTGTTTGAACACACTTCACAAAAAGTGACACATAATTTCAATTATAGAACTACCTCTTTGTAATTAACAGCCTCCTTTGTTAGCTGCCTAAAAGAACTTTCCCAAAGCAGACGAATCAATACAGTTCACCTGTAAAAACAGGCACCTCATCTGAAAAATATTATGTCTGGCATGGAAACTGAAAAGTATGGGGCATCTGTGCCGTTTTGCTAACAGTTTCTGTGCCTCCTCTTCCTCGTTCTTATAGAGGAAATTGGCATGGGCAGCATTAGAGCAGAAAAGTGAAAAAAAAAAGCCACCAGCAGGGCTGATACGGTGCTTCCACACCAGCTGAACGCAGTCCTCCTGGCTCCATCCACAGAGTTCAGTAACCGCGGCTGCATCCAGACTGAGACGTGCTGAGCCAAATGGCAAAGACCAGATGCCTGCAAACCGTCACCTCAGTTTGCCTTTGCTTACTCCAGTTGTATCCATGCTGTATTTTGGCAGGGACAAACCTGGGTTTTGCAGTCAGTACACTTTTCTATCTCTTCTAACACACACTGTTTTGAAAGCATTGCCAGAACTGCTCTGGGGTGGTGAGAGGAGGCACGACTCTACTAGGTTTCACTTTAAAGGTAAATCAGCATAAGATGGGATGTGTCTTACTAGCTGATCTCCTGAAAATCCGCAAAACGTGAAATATATGTCTCATACTCCAATAGAATGGTTTCAGGTCCTGGGCAATTTGGGAAACCAATTCATTTTTTTGGTTTTACATTCACAATGGCCAGACATCTTATGAAAACTGTATCCGTCACAATAAGAGTTCATGTTTTTATTCACCTACCACATTTATCCTGCTGGTGACAGAGACTTCATCTCCTCCATGCTGCAGATTCACACCTTCTGGAGAGCCAGCACAACTCCCAGAGATAATCTCCAGAAAAGAGAGGGGGAAAACCAACACTGAGTCCACCAGCCAGCTGACTTCGTAGTGAGAGGCTGAGGGCCAGGCAGGTCTCGTAGGTGGGAGCATTAATGATGTATCTGAGGACAGGGGCATCCAGCAGAGAGCTGGAGGTTGTCCATGAAAACTGAGCTCTGGTCTGTATTCAGCCCATGCCTGAGTTTCTTGACCAGAGAGCCCTTAAGTTCGCTCTGCCCTTACAGGATTGTGGCCAGCACCTCACAGGATTGTGGCCTTATGCTTAAATCATCAGGCACTTCTGTAACTACTCCATCGAGATAGAAGCAGATCAGATCTCCTAACACTGTCAGTGCCCACTTCTTTCCTCACCCCCCCGCACTGCCTTCCAGTTAATTTATGTGGGAGGAAAGACCCTTGGGAACTAGCCTTTAATACTGCAGCTGTAATCTGCTCTGAGGCCAGGACAGAGTCTTGCTCAGGGATTTGATGTCTGCAGAGCTGTGTGGTAGTCCTGTCTGGTTTTATATTGTCTTTATAATTTTAAAATGTTTTATGTTATCTTTCCCTTATCAGTAAAAAAATAAAAAAATAAAACAGGAAAGTGTTGGGTTCCTTTTTAAGAAAGAAAAACATTATTTATTTAAATAAAAGATCAATACAAGTTAATGCATTGAATTTCTGATGCTTATTAGGGGAAAAAGAAAAGAGAGGGGATGATTCATTTGCTTTAAACTAGAAAACACAAAAATTACTGACAATTTGAAAATTGGAATTAAAGATTTCCTATGGTTCCTAAGGTATTAGACCATGGGAAGAAATCAAGGATTTTTTCCCTGATTTAAACATTTGAGAGGCTGGAATTGTATTGCTGAAACATTTGCTGTTCATTCCCAATGCTTCCACTCTATAACGCACTGAATGAGCCCACCAATAAATGTTAAAGACAAGAAATACTTTATCTTTTTTTTTTCCTTTTTTTTTTTTTTTTTTTTTTTTTTTTTTTTTTTTTGTCCCTAGCTAATCAGGATCATTCTGCTTAAAGCTCCGTGTAGTACCTCTCAAACAGTAAAAGTTCTGTTCAGATGTCTTGAGCGTCTGCCATATCCTCCAGATTTTCTGCATGGCTTGAGTGGTGGGCTGTATATTCAAAACATGTACAACAATATTTCTTACAGATGTCAAACATATGTAGTAGGAAAATGAACTGTACGCCAGGCTTAGTGACTGTGTAAAAGCAACTTTTATGTTAAAGGGATTCCCTTTTTAAAGGGGATAGAAAACTGGAACTGTAGAAAAAAGTATTGTTCCTCACTTTCAAATGTGTTCAGGGATCAGGGCTGTCTGTGCAGTCTTTGAAAAGGCTTGTAACAACATCAAAGAATTATCTGATTCCATTAGTGATTTCTTTTTATAACAAAATACTCTTATGAGGCTGATTTTTGGTTATCCCTTCAGATCAAGTACATTAGTAAATCTTTCTTGTCTTGTCTTATTAGATCCCAGAACGTGTTATCCGATTGCTCCCTTTGACCACAACTAAGCTTTTCTCTTTGCTTGCCCTGGTGATAAACAGGCTTGCTTACATTTCTCCAGGCAAGATGAAAGTAAGGCTGGCAGAGCACAGCTAACAGTTTGTGTAGCTGGCTCTGGGAGCTTCTGGACCTTCTGGAGACAAGGTCCAGGATCAGTGAGGATTGCCTGGAAACCCTCAGAGAAACTTGGGGGCGCGTGCTGCTGTCACATTAGGGCAGACACCAGTGTGTGGGCCCAAGGAAACCCTAACAGCTTCTAACGAGCAGGATCAGCTGTCCCTGTCCCAGGGTGCCTGGAGGCTTTATTGCCGCTGCCCTCTGATTAAGGAGGGTCAAGCACCCCTTTAGCTGCTGCTCGGGAGAGTCCTACATAAGCGCCTGGCCCCGAGCGCAGCTCCCAGGAGCAGCCAACAGATGCAGCAGCTTGTGAAGCAGGGCACAAAGAAGGAAGGGCACCTTCATCAAATTCAGATCCCTGTAACAGTCCTGGACTACCCCTGACAGGGTGGAGGCTTTGGCCCCGGCCTAGCTTCGGATGGCAGATGCAGCCCTCCAAGCCCCTGGCTGCAGGAGTGCCTGGGGCCTCTCCCCGCAGGAGATGTGCTGTCGAGTGGAGGATTTATGGAAGCGAGCAGGCTGTGCAGCATCAGAGGAGATAAAAGGGAGACAGACAGGGTCTTCTCTGAGGCACAACAGTTTGAAGAGCCTCAGACTCCGACTGCAAGAGAGGAGGTGGCAGTGTCCAGTCCTGTTGTTAAGGTTAGGGGAACCTCTGGAGAAGGGAAGGGATAGAAAGTGGTAACTTCTGACACCGAGAGGAAGGCTCCTGCCTCAGCCAGGGGCTTACATCTACAAAACAGGCTCACTGCCATATGAGTTGAAAAGGTGCTAGATGTGCCTACAAGCAAAGGGTCTGATCTACCTAACCCTAAACCACACATGACTGACCAGGAAGAAATGGGGAGCCACCAGAATGGGTGAGTCGCTGCTGGGAACAGAGGGGACCCACCTGCCAGCTGGACTTACCAACTAGAGAGACCTGCTGTGTGCCAGGGACCCAGATCTGGGATGCTGTGGAGGGACCATCAAAGCTCATCCGACCCTCTGACTACCACCCCTAGCTATTGCTCCATGTGGGCACAAATGGTACTGCCAGGAGAAGCCTGGGTGGTATCAACAGCGACTACAGAACTCTGGGGACAGTCATCAAGGGGTTCTCCTTCCTGCCGGGGAGGGGAAGGGGTGTGTGGAGGAGGGCACCGATAGCAGGAATCAATGACCTGCTGTGGAACTGGTGTTGGCAACAGGGTTTGGGGTTGGGTGGCCATGGGGCCCTGCTTGCAGATCCGTGGCTGTCTGGGAGAGATGGAGCCCATCTCACTTATTGGGGCAGAGCTATTAGCACCACCACGATGGCTGGCCTCATTAGAAGGGGTTTGAGCTGAGTGATGGGGAAGGAAAGAGTCACCTGTAGCCCTGTGAAGGAGTGACAGACAGGATCACTGAGCAAGGGGCATGGGGTGAAGTGACAGATCATAAAAAAATGGAGAAATGGGCTGACAGAAACTTCTAGAAGAAAGGACCTGGGGTGGTCACCAAGTTGTCCAGCACTGTGCCCTGGCTGCCGAGAAGGCCAATGGTATCCTGGGCTGCATCAGAAGTGTTGCCAGCAAGTCGAGGGAAGAGATCATTCCTCAGGGATGCCCTGCTTGAGCAGGTGGGACTGTTGGGCAAGAGGACCTCCAGAGGTCCCTTCCAACCTCAACCATCCTGTGAGTCTGTGGAGCACTTGGCTGAGGAAGCAAGGTATGCTTTTACCTCTATGGAGTTTGTGGCCTTGCTTCTTTCTCAAGACATGGTGCTCACCCAAAGTCTTATGTTAGTGCTCTCATCAAAGCTGTGTTGGAACAATCTGCAGAGAGTAACACCCCACCCCAAAATAAACAACACACAGCACCATACATGCTTTTGAAAATGGGTACAGCAACTTTAAACTGAAGACTGTGATATAAGAGTTGGAGTACAGCAAATTGGTATGATGTTTCCGTGAGTGGAGAAAGGTATTGCTAAGGTTTTTTCCATGCCTTCTGAGTGAAAGGTGGCTCATCCCGTCTTTGAACCTTGTGTGTGGTCATGCTTTTCCTGGCTTGTTCAGACTAATAGTCAGTTTTCTACACGTGCTTTGAAATGAATTATGTGCCCCCCTTTATAAGGTTCTCTTCTTGCTCCTTTTTTAGCCTTTCATCACTTTGTATTTAAAAAAAGGGTCTGTATTCAGCCTTACAGTTTACTGCTATGTTTCCAAACTTCACACAGCTTTCAAAGCTCTGCAAATTCCAAGCCCATTAATACTTTTTTTTTTTCTTTTTTTTAAATAGGAACATAATTTTTGCAACATGATACAGTTTTTATACATGCATGTATCAGTCTATTGCATGTCTTGTGCTAACACAGACTGTAGCTCAACTGTGGTCTTGTTCTTTCAGTATAGCAAACACACAATTGAGTGCTACGTGTCTGTGCAATTCTCTAAGCGATTGCCTGCAGTATATGACTGACACCTACTTCATTCATACTGACTTGTAATTAATATCCCACTACCTGTTTATACTGAAACCTTGTCTACTGAGTTTTAAATGCAGCCCTTTATTGTAGTTCAAAGTTGCACTATTAGTTGCACTAATGTGGAAAGTGAAAACAAGTCACAGCCCTTTTGCAAATAATCAGAGACCATTTTAAAAGATTCCACATGAAAATGTGGTGTTTCTTCTAACAGAGTGGGCAGGAAGACAGTGCTGTTGGCATTTATGCTTCTGCCTTGTCTGAATTCCCATTCAGCCAAGGAACATAAACAAAACCTTAATCGCATGATCCTAAACAATCACACCTAATCAACATGACACAACTCCCAAGCACGGATTATGGAATACTTACAGAGACCTCAAGTCACTTCATACCGATTACACAAGTTACGCAAATACAGGGGAAAATGAGAAATTTATCAACGCTTGAAAAAAATGGAGCAGCTCTCATGAGTGCAATGAAAAGGCCAGATCAAAGCAGCAGCTCATGAGTCAGATTTGGCTGCCAGGACTGTGTCATCTGGCATACTACCTCCCCAAGCACCTCCACATGCCCAAACACTTACTCTGTAAACTGTCAGCCCACCTGTGTCGGAGGAGAACGCCGCTCTGATGGAGCTGCAGAGATCAGCTTACAGAGGTGCCCCAACGCTGACATTTGGCTTACAGCACTAAAAAGGATGGGCCGGCCTAGGCTGGGTTTTTATAAATGGCTGGCTTGCATTTTGCACCTCTTTGTCACCTCCAACCCAAGAATTACTCTAATATTTTAAGATTATTTATTATTAGCACAACCAGAAATCCTGTTCAGACACCAAGGCCACCTGGCAGTAAGGCAGAATGAAAAGACAGTCCTGACCCCCAAAGTCTACAGCCTAAGCATATTCCCTGGAAGAAGTATTGTAGTTGAATGAGTATCAACAAGCTGACTTGCCTTTCTCCTTGTAAATCACATGTTCTCAAAAGAAAAAGCCACCCACAAATGGTCTGTGTTCTGCTCCCTGCTACCCTCCTGCATGTCAGTGTGGAATTCTGCATCGACACCAATGCAACTGAGAGCTGAATCAGCTCTGCTGTAAGAGGGTGCTGTACACTTGTGGAACTGCTAGGAAATACCAAAAATGCAGAATCTGGCCAAGATTTTTTTGCTCATATTTATGCTCTTCAGATCTTTTTTTTTCTGAGGTGGCAATGGACATATGGTGAATCAACATAAAATTTTGTTCTTTATGTACGTTTTTTATAATTTTGTTCTTTATGTACATTTTTTATTTCCTTTTGCCAATTTAGTAGGAGAAGCATATTACATGTATGTATAGTCACAGCTGATAGCAAGTCAGTTGATTTGGTTTGATGCTTATAAATCTGTCAGAATCTCACTAACAGTAATAGGTTTAATCCCAGCATTATTCCTTGGACAAATAATGGTTAAATGTTTTATTCTTCCCGGTCTCTCTTCCTCTCTCCTCTGACCCCATCCCCACTCAAGTAGCCATTGCAATCTACAGTGAGCTGCTCTTCCTTCCTCTCCTCTGTTAAGTCCTAGAGTCTTCTTCCTCAGTTTCTCTCTCTTGTGATGTGCCTTTCTCACTCTCCTTAAAAGTGTGAGAGATCTTAGACTACAACTAAGTTCATAGAGATGCTTTCAAAACTTGATACCAATCTGAAATAAACCTTTGCTTTTTTGGATTCTATTGAGATAAGCATAAATGAAGTATTTGCAGTATTTTATCTCAGGCTCAGGCTTTTCAAGTTTTCATTATCTAACAATTGTTCTGTAAGTGTGCTATAACCAGAAGGGTATTACTTCAGGACTGTGACATTGTCTGTGCATTGGCAGACTGCGCGACTCCAGCACCAAACAATGGAGACTATGGTTAGTTAAGTTAAAATAAGTTGCAAATAAGATTGATAGCCAGTTTTTATATTTTTATTCTACTGTCCAGTGGCTGATAGCATGGAAAAAAAAAAAAAAAAAAAAAAAAAAAAAAAAAAAAAAAACACAAACAAACAAAAAAAAACAACAGAAATATTCCATGCAATTGCATGAATTTATTTCCATCCATCAGCTGGGTATACTATCAACTCCTGTTGCAAACACTTCACATTGTACTTCCTCCAGAAATAATGCTTAGACTTCTGGTTGTGAATTTGATCGTAAATAAAATGATAAATCAAGAATGGTTTTCAAATAGAAAAGCAACCTTTAACTTCAAAGCCAGTTCTCTCTGATTCTAAACAATATAACTCTTAAGTTTCTGTGTGTTGGTTTCCTCACCTAGAGATGTGCTCCAGGGGATGCCCTCAGGAAGAACCACTGCTGACCTAGCACACCTCCTCCACTGCCTCAATCAAGGGACGAGATGTCTACCATCCTATCCGGGAAAATTAACAATATAATCAACAAAGGAAAACTCTGGATTTTTTCAATATGAAATTAAATGTATTTACCTACGTTTTACATTTCCTAAATGCCAATGAATATTTACAACTGAAAATGACATCAGCAGTTAACGGGGTGAAAGCTGAAAATTATCTCCTGAACTGGAGGTCATTATGACACAGAGAGAACTGATAAGCAAATAGAGCTAGTAAAAGCTCCTTGTTTGAATGTTTTGCTAAAATGCTCAGGTACTGAAATTGCTAATACAATTGCAGCTGTCATAATTAAGTTTCAGATTTTAGTGTTCTGCTAAGATGAAAGGTCACTATTTTCACACCATCTGCAGACTGAGGGAGACAAGGCAGCAACTCTCTACAGCCCACCTGCATTTTGAGGCTCAATATCCAGCTCCTTGTAGCTGCACCACAAGTAACAGCAGCTCCCTCACAAAGATAACGACACACAGCTGAAAGCTGCTGAAGGTTCGGAGGTGAAAAGCTCTGAGGGGAAAACCCATGGTGGCCAGCATGGAGCTGAGGTCCAGGGCTCTGCTCCTGAGGAAGGAGGGAGAGAAAAAATGTGCTGGGTAGCTTGTGAACTGCGCTGACAGAAATGGTGGTCATGGTACAGTAATCCAAACTGGGGCTACAAACTACTTTTTCTTTCTTAGAAGGGAGTCTTAAAGATGAAGCATGGTTCTGTACCGTGATGGGATTCAGCAGTCAGAGCTCCTGAATACTTAGGAAATGCTTGGTATCGTTGCCTCCTTACAAAATCCCAGTGCAGCAATGAGTATACCACTCATCCACCTGTAAGGGAAGATCTCTGCACTGTGCATAACCCTCCCCTCAAGCACCGACATACAAACTGCACCCCTGTACAGGCAGGGAGGGAGGTTCCTGGCAGGCAGCTTTCCCTGACAGCAGGCGAAGTCGCTCTCCTCGGGCAGGCAGTGCAATAATAACCAGGGCTCAGCCCTGTGCCACGCAGCTGGGACTGGGTCAAACCCTTTTTGTGAGATGTGGGAGCCAGGAATGCAGCTCTGTCTCCCTTAGCTAAGCTACATCTTCAGCTAAGGCACGCACAGCAAAACCTTGCCACTGGCATTGTCCCAAGTGTTTGTGACTGTAGGACAGATACACAGAGCAAACCTATGAAATAAAAATTATGCCTGTTTTATCCTGTTGTGTTTCAGAGTACCCTACACTGTAATACCAGCAAGTGCACCCTGTGCTGGCGATCTCAGATTTAAACCTTCATTGGCCAGAAGACTCCCTCCAGCCCTAACATTTCTTCTTCCACTGCCTTTTTTTTCTCTCGTCAAGGACCCATCCCTCACTGTCTGTCATCAGGCTCCATCACACATCCCCCTGCGCCTTTAGGGTGTCCTCTTTTCTCTCTGTTCCAATAGCTCCAAGGTCATTCACTGCTCGTAAGGGAACCTGGCTTTTTTCTTCAATCCCCAGACATCAGACATCTCTGGACCCCTCTGTCTATTCCTCTGTCTATCTTCCTTCATGGTTCTCTCCTCCAATTTGCAAAACCTTCAGTCTATCAAGTTTTAAGCAACAATATTTCGAGGGAACGGACAGGAAATTCCCATGCCCGTAATTAAATTTCACATGTAGAGCTGTGCGTGCCTCAGCGTCCACACTGACAAATACTTCTCATAATGAGCCACAGCTACTACAAATCAAGTGACACAAAAACTGAGATGATTGGAGGGGAAAGAATGTGACTCACATACGTAGGACCTTTCTTTTAACACAGAGAGCTTTTCATTGTTAAAAATATGCTTGAATACAGCATTCAAAACCTGAACAAACTGATTAACCAGGGAGCAAGCCAGTAAAGGAGCAGCCGTGCTCTGTGTTATCATGTGAGGGGCTGCACTTTGGGAGTGACAGAGCCCGATGATATATGGCTGCATCACGGCCACAATGCCACAGGTCTCTGTGGAACAATCCTGGCTCCGCTGCCCTTACTTGACAGCTGCACTAAAATCTCTGCAAACAAGAATTACTCCAGCAGGCCATTTGCTCCTCTGCTGCTGCAAAAGTTGTCTGGGGAATACCCACGGTCACCAGCCCTGCCGGAGCACTGGAGGGATCTCTCATGCACAGCTTCTCTAGGTCTCACCCCCCTCTGCTGTGCGTGAGGACCTCTGTACCAGCGAATGGACACAGACATTACTTAGCCACAGGGAAACGTCTGCCAGCTGATTTAAGCAGCAGTCAGTTTGGTTCTGCCTGCAAAGGCAATACATCTCCCAGTGCCTCCCCTTAGAAAAAAAAAAAAAAAAAAGAAAGGTCATGATGATCTGTTAAAGCGTTGGAAGCAAAAGGGCAAAATATTACTCAGAACAATGAAGTTCTTCATTTTATATTCCTCTAAGTAATATTTGGCGTTTGAATTCTTTGTGAGAGGAGACGAGAAAAGGAGGAAGCGCCACAGCCACCCATGCACCACGGTACCCATGTACCACCTCTGCATTTTGTGAACTCCAACCTACAGAAGCAATACCTTGTTAAAAAATACCTGGCTGGAAACAATACTTTGTTAAAAATAAATAAATAAATAAATAACACTGTCAGAACGGTTTCTGTCTTCAAGTTTTAAGAACTTGTCTTTTTTATTCCCTTCTGCCCTGATTTTGGATAAAAGGAATTTTAGATGAGTCCCAGCCTCTCCGATGTCCCAGGAGAGGAGTACTGCGGAACCAGCCACTGGCTTTGCTCTCTTTACAAATCAACGTGCCTGAGAGCAGGTCTCTGTCCCAGCCTCTATTACCAAGTCCCAGCCTCAGCTACACCTTAACAGGAACGTATTTCCCACTCTTTCAGGCTCTTGAAGTCGTCACCCTACACAGGGATGAAATTGTTTTATTTTAGCCATAGCCAGTGATTAAGGTGGGCATTTATGACCTTCTTATGGGCAGGAGGCAAGACGTGGAAAAGCAATCTGCAATGCTAGCCGTACAGACAAGGCATGGTAAGATGCTGTAAACCAACCCCACTCTGTTGTTCTGCTACACAAGGAGCCCCATCAAATTACTACCATTATTTATACTCTAATAAAATTTAGAGGTCTCGTTCAGGTTTCAGTTTCCATGGTGCCAGATTCTGTCCACACACAGAATGAAACACAGCTCTAAAGCTGATGTTAAAATGAAAACAGTTGGGAGAATTTAGCACAACTCAAAATAAATTATTTTCAGGCATACGTTTGTTTTAAATGCTCTCTCCTAGCTGCTGGTATAGGAGAAAGACATGAGACCAACTAGGAATTTCATTGTCTTTGAGCAAACAACACGAGATAAATCCAATTTTGATAATCCTGGATTACAGCGACAGCAGTAACACTGGTCCTGCCTCAGACTTCCAGCCCCACAGGAGGACCAGGACACCTTCTTCCTCCAGCAAAGCAGTGCAGGATGGATGATGGATGTCCGAGCTATTGCAGCGGTCCTCCGTGCCCTTAGGTTTTACACATGTGGCAACACTTTGTACAGGTGCTTGTAAACATGATACAATTTATGACTGTTTCTGCTTCCCAGTAAAACAGAATCAGAACTCGCATTTTCAGACAGAATTCCTTTTTTTTTTTTTTTCCTAGCAGCTGCAACATTTAAAAAAAAATTAACTGTAAGCTTTTCTTTTTTTTTTTTTTTTCCTTCTGATTTCCAGAACTGAAATGACTGCCAGAATTAGACATGCACTCCTCTTTTCATACATACATGCTTACACACACATGTAAACATCCACTCTGACACCTGGTTTTGCTAAAGAATGCACCAGGAGTCTTGTAAGCTGATAAGCAGCCTGCTCATACACGAGAAGCAGACTTCCTCAAAAAAAATCTTACAGGCATCAGAGCTATATAAGTATTGATAACTGAACACCAGCAGTATATAATACTTACATTCCTTATGAAAAATGATCAGGAAGGTAAACCTTTTTATTAAAAAAATAAATAAATTTCGGTACTCACTTCCCCCCCCCCCCCCCCCCATGTTATTTTAGATGATTCTTTTTCATTTAGTGGTACATATTTATAAACAATGCTGAGCTAACGGGCTACAAAAATACACTCCCGATGTTAGCCCAATTTTGGAATATGGAGAAAATTTGAGGGGAAAGCATGGAGAAAATGTTTCAAAACATGAGGGGGTGGGTGAGACAGAGATGGCTCCAGGGTCCACAGGGTTGATACAGCTCCCCACAAGTATCCCAAGAGGTGCTGCATCTGTGCACAACCTGACACGTCCTCCGACCAGTTCAGCATTTAAGTGACACACCATCACTGGAGGGCGAGGCACAAGAGAGATTGTTGAGGCAGCTGTTAGGAAAGAAGGCCTACGAAGCTGGTGAAGGGTCTAGAAAGGAAGTATTATGAGGAGTGGCTGAGGGAACTGGGGGTGTTTAGTAGAAAAGGAGGCTCGGGGGAGACCTCCTTGTATTTCACAGTTACCTTAGAGGAGGTGAGGTGGGAGTTGGGCTCTTTTCCCAAGCACCAAGTGACAGGACGAGGGGAATGGCCTCAAGTTGCACCAGGAGAGGGTTAGGTTGGATATTAGGAGAAATTTCATTACTGCAAGGGTTGTGTGACATTGGAATAGGCTGCCCAGGGAAGTGGTTGGGTCACCATCCCTGGAGGTCTTCAAGAAACATGTAGATACAGAACTTAGTAACATGGTTTAGTGGTGGGCTTTAGTACTCTATTAAAGGTTGGACTAGGTGATCTTAGAGGCCTTTTCCAACTTGAATGACTCTGTGAGTTGATGATTCTAAGAATGGCAAGCCAAAGAAGCACGGCCTGATTATGTGCCCTAATGCCAGGTCTGACAAGGGAACGGTGCAGAGGCAACGGAGGGAGCAAAGGACCCCTGAGTGTGGTCTCCAGGTGCAGGATCCGGATTCTCTATGGGCACTGCTGCCAGGATGCCCCGCAGCAGCACGAAGCAGTAGCTGTGGGTTTTTCTGGCCACTGCAGAAGGCAAAGGCTGGATTAATTAAAAACAAACAAACAAACAGAAATATTTACAGGTCTGCGCCTCCTCAGTAAGCAAGTGAGATAACGGTTTAGAGAAGAGCTACACCATCACCTATACGTATCAGAAACCACTCCTGGCACCACCTGAAGGGAACTCTGGCACTGTACAGAGCCTTAGTTTTCATGAAAGCCTCGATTTGGGTTTCCTCATTGGAAAATCATAAAAGAAGACCATAATATCTGCATATAAGGTTCTCTATGTTGTAATCACAGAATCATCTAGGTCAGAAAAGACCTTCAAGATCAGTAAGTCCAACCATCAACCTGGCCTACCAAGTCCCATCACTAAGCCACGTCCCTTTGTGCCACAGCTTCTGGCAGACAAGCACCACAAAGCGACAGTGTTCAGCAGATGGGGCTGGCTTCCAGAGACATTACCTTAAACTGGTTCTCCAGTCCTGGCTTTCAATATTAAAACATAAAAGTCAACAGGTAAATTTAACTGCTTCTATGGCCTGGTGTACTAGACATGTTTATCTCAGTATGGGCAGGTGAAACCTACATCAGATGGTGTAAGAAGGGACTAAAGAAGTACCTGAGATTGCAGATTGCCATACCAAAACAGATTTTTCTGCCTTCTCAGGAATAATATAAAAGAAATAGGCCCTAAAAATACCTGAGATGCTATGCTCACGGATACAATTTGCAGGTGATGGACCTGCAGGAGAATGCAGCAGATGAGCTGAAACTTTCTGGTTTTGAATAATCAGAATGCTACCTCAACATTCTCAGGTTTTTCTTCACTCTGTCCATCTAAGGGAATAACCCAGTCCCTAAAACAGCTTTTCAGACTGTGAGCTTCCAGTGCAGGGACTTTTCCATCATAAGTTTATGAAAATAAAAGCCTGAAAACCAGCTAAGTAAACAAACAAACAAAAAACCCATAATATATATACCACAGTCGATGCTTGTGTAGGAAAATACTTACATGCTGCAAATATTTTAGTATTTTCCAATCCCTCCACTCCCTGCAGCACTTTTATCCCCCAGTTATTGCATCATCTTGCCATTGGAATATTGTTGGCAGTTGTAGCGTGCACTGGAGTTTTATTCCCTTTCTCTGGGCCAGTCCTTTAATCTTCTTTTTTTTTTCTTCTTCCTTTTTTTTTTTTTTTTTTCCTTCTCTCTGAAGGTTATTTATGCAAGTGTGACATGCAGTTACAGTAAAGTTCCTTGCAGTGAAAGGAGTGCAGGGCAGTGGTAAATTCCAATCCAAAATTATTTTGAATTCTAAAGGCTCCATTTAAGGGATAATGACGGGAGCAAAGGGCATTTCTCCAGGATTAATCACTGGCTGGGTGAGATGATAGCCCAAGGCAAAGCCACGGGCCATTAACCCCTGCGGGTCACCTTATCCCTACAGGAAATGCACTGGGTCAAGTTCACTGTTGCTATTATAAAATCTTATTGGAGAAAGAGGTTACACTTCTATGTTTATATATGTCTTCCATTCCCATGTTTGTAATGATAGTGGATAGCTTTTGGCAATGCCTCTATATTGTACCATGGAGAGATGTAAAAACAAGTTCTATTGTTATATTTGATGCCAAAGATACAAGTGGATTTTTTAATGTTTATAGGGAAGCATTTAAGGTTCTTGATAAAAGAATGAAAAATGAAACGACAGAAGAATACCACATTAAAAAGACCCAAGGAAATGACCTTAGGAAGAGAGACCCTCCCTTTAACTGGTGTAAAGCATCGCATCTCCTCTAAAGCCAGCAGAGCTACATGAATCCACAGCGGCTGAAGAACTCAACCAGAAGTTTTGGTTGCAACACACTGAAGTAAAAATCAATGCATCACCTACTATTATGTAGGGGGCATCACATAAAATAGCAGTTTGACAATATTGTTGAATGGGATTTATGAGCTCATGAAAACATCATTTAAAAGCGGTGCACAAATTCTCAGTTATTTAAATAAGTCCCAGTCCCAGAAACTTTAGTTAGATCCAATTCCGGCTGCTGTTCACAGCAGTAACTCTGTGCACAGAATGGTTTCATGATTGAGGACTTGCACAGGAACAGCAGATTCAGGCTATTTCTCCATAGACCGAAGGACATTCATGCGCCCACCTACAGGGCAAATCCATTTACAGCATTTTGCCCCTTTATTTTGGAGGTGTGCTGCAATTACACAAAGTGAAGATGCACCAAGAGAGTGAGCAAGAGCATGTGTCCATTCATAGCGGTGGAGGTGATGGCTGAGGTGGGGAGCCCACAATTCCAGTTCTTACTCCTAGAAAAACAGCTACATTATCGAATTATGATCCCATGTAAAATGTGTAAGCAGCTTTGCAGCAGCCAGGATGTTTCACTGTCTGTGAAATAAATAGAAATGTCACTGCAGTACAGAACTGTGGAGTTTTCCTCTTAATATACCCTCATCTCAGAGACTCTCCTGGTGTCTCTCTCTCCCTTGGGGGAAGGAGCTTAACGCAGCACGGCTGCTAATTGCAGCCTACATATCCCACACAAACTGAGGAAGCTCCTTTCTGAGCACAGGCAGGTGCTTCACTGCTGGAGAGACGTACCCTGTTTCTGGCACCCCTGATTTACGAGGATAGATGGCTCCACGACCATCACATGCGTTGGTTCACATCCCTCCTGGAGGCGCCTGCCTCTCCTCACGCTGTACACTGAGCCTTGACAGCTCATAAGCGGTTCTGATTTCCCTAAAGAGTTTTAAAGTTGCAAAGGAAAATATACTTCCATCGCTTCCTAATTCCAGAATACGACACTTTGCAGCTTTAATGTTCTTTTAATGAAGTTTTTAGGTGTAATACAAACACACAAACATTTTAAACATATGGTAATAAACTGCAAAGTAAATATAATTACGGTAGCTCTCACCGAATTGAAAGCTTTACATTTTGCTGTTAATTGACTGAAAGGATTTGCAAATGCTGAAAAGAAAACTTTGGCATAAATATTTAATAAAATACAGCAATAAGGTGCTAATCATCTTATGGGATTAAGTAGTTAGGCTTGAGATCATATGATATGACGATGATGAAGTGCACAACTGCTCATGCCAATTGCTCTCTAATTAAATTCGAAACCAACATTGAAATAATATAAAGGGTCTGTGTTATACCAAACAAAAAGCCATTATCTCCATTCACTTTTTATATGTTATTGTGAAGAAAAAAAAAAGATGATGCGAGGGAATTATGATTGTTCATCATTGGGAATATGATTGTTATCATAGCCCCGACCCCTATGAGGATGGAGACTGGTGTAAGTCAAACCTCAGGAAGAAAACCCAAATGATTTCCTTGGCGGAGAGCTCCTGCAGGACGGGCAGGAGGAGCAGGGTAAGGCTGCCTGCTACCTGCACGTGCAGAGGAAGGCAGAAGGCACAGAGAGTTTGCCACCACTTGTCCTCCTGCAGGGAATGCCGCAGTCATTTATGGCACCAACCCCTGCAAAGCAGGTAGAAAAGAAGCAACCAGGCACAACCTCTCCTTCTTTCCTCACCTTCCCAGTTCTTCAGGGAGACCAAGGGAAAACTCCTGCAGAGCAGGACCTGAAAACAATCATCATGGTTGAACCTGGGCCACCTCCAGCACGTGCTCCAGGGCAGGCAGCACAGCTGGAGTCAGACCATGGAACTGTGGCAGTCGTGTCACATCCCATGTCTGCTCAACTCACCTCTCAGAAATCACCCAGTAAAGCTCAAATCTGACTCTTCATAGCCATGTGCAATAATTGGTGCTGTTGCAATGCCTTCCCTGCTCTTTCTGCCCCTCTCCTACACTCCTGTAGTTGTCAGCTTCCTGGGAGAGATGTCTTTTGTTATATGGACACAGCAGCTCTTGATTTCTGATTCCTCGCGCCCCACTGCTGCTGCAATGCATAAAAGTCTGTAACAAAAATCACCATGCTTGTGAGATGAAAAAGAGGGTGAAAAAAAAAATCCCCCTTAGTGTTAATTATTATAAAAGTTAATTATTTTTTGGGGGGGAGAAGTGGCATACATTTTGTTGCATGTTTGGATGGTAAACACTTGGAACGTTCCCTCCAGTTATTCATCTCCCACACAGTTTTCAGCCTACCTATATATATATTGCTAATTACTAATACATCTATTACATATATTATTATGACTGTTGAAAGTCTGCAATGATTATTACTTTTTTTTTTTTTTAATGCAAATTTGTACAGAAAAAGAAAAATCTCGTGAGTAGTTTTCTTCCACATCTGTGGTGGGAGATGTATTGTGTGTTTGAAGTCTGAGCCAGGGTTTTATCTTGCTATTTTTTGCTCAGAAGAGCCAGCAAGAAAGAACGGTTCATTTTACTGCTCTGCACTTTCAAGAAATGAAAGGGGTTGGACTGTCATGAAAAGTTGAACGGTTTGATCTTTCTGTATTTGGCTAGCTATTGCTGCAACAGGAGGAATTCAGATCTCCCTGCTTATAGTGATCTAATGATAGGGTACTACAGCCCAGCCTCGGTGGCAGGAAAGCTCTGTTTTGGCCCTTACTCACTCTGACATGTTTAATCCAGGCTATAACTCTTTCAGGAATAAGGTCAGAAACTATGCAAGTCTGAATCTCTGCCCTGTTACACCAGCTTTATGCTTATTTAATTCTGTTGGACTATACATGCTGCATTGCACTGCGGGGATGAGGGATCAGGATCAACTTTTTTGGCTGCCTCTATTTCACGCTATGTTTGTTCAGCATGCAAACCCAGGCCACGTTCAGAAAGCTATTTCATAATATTCACAATCATAATATTCATATCAGTTCATAATATCCATATCACCAATATTCATATTATCTTTTCAGTTTTCTTGATCAACTATTTTAATTTGCAAAGAATACAATAATGTCACATATATATTCAGACACAAAAGCAAGGACTCTGTAATGAACAATCACCACTTGTAATATATGTAATAGCATTGCACACTTAAAGCAGAAAGAATTTCCTCTCCTCTCTTCCAAGACCTCTAGAACACTCATTACAGATTTGGGGTCCCACCCTCCACTCCTGGATGTTGGTACAACCCCGTGGAGGTCAGTGGAAGCCGGGCCAATTTAAACCAGCCCTGAATCTGGAAACGAGAAATGGTTTCCTTTTATACTGTGAACAATAGCTTAGACACAGAAACTGCAGATAAGTGTTTACATAAAATACTAAAGAAAAATTCCCCTTAAATGAAATGTTTGTACGTTGCTTGTTATGTTAGGAATGTTGTCCTATGATGTCAAACTAAAATAGCCCCAAATGTATTTGTTTGATAAACATTGTCTGTCCTTATTTATGGCATCTTATTCTCAAACAGGTAATGTGCTTATTTTACTCAGAGAAGTAGTGCGATAGATCTGACACAAAAGACTGTTATAGCCCATGTCAAAGAAATTCTGTTGCTCTTACATGATGCTTCAAGGTGATTAGTAGTTTTGTTTTTTAAATGGTCAAAGAAAAGCTCACAGTGATACTGAATCACATTTACAACACTGTATTTAAGTTTGTATTCCTATTCCCCAACAGCAAAGCCTTTGAAAATTGTATCTTAAAACAGTACTATACCCTATAACGTGAGCCAAATATATACTTTACCTGGGGTTACTACATACAAACACTATAGATCATCTGACAATGTGAGAAAATGTCACTACGGTCATTTAAAAATGCTATTTGTGATAACGTGTTTTACCATATTTTGCTTGGGGCAATATATTTCCATGCTTTATGAAATTAGCAATTCTCATTAAATTCTAATGTTCCTGTCTGAAAAGAGCAGAGCTAATTAACTGCTCCATTAAAATTATTACTTACTCCTGATGAGTCCTGTAAATGTTCCTACTTTGTTAGGCCAGCAGAAGTTTCCCGAACTGAAGTGCCTACCAGGAGAACTGCACGCACACGCACGTACACGTTACACTGGGTTGGTTTGACAAATGAGAGGAATGAAGGCAGAAACAAGAGATCCAGTTTAGCATTTTTTTACTTGCACAAACCTCCTACAAGATGAGTTATCAAAGAATATAAGTGCTTATGCTCGAGACATAAGGCAAACACCAAACAGCCTGGGGAGGATTTCACCTCACTCACCACAGAAAGGTTTGCACCCAGGGCTCGTGGGTTCAGCAATAACTGCTAGCTTTAAAAGGCTACGTGGGCATCCCAGTAATCAAATTAGTACCTGCCTGGGGATCATGCAGGCTGTGGGAGGTGAATTCCCGGAGTCATGCTAACAACAGGCAAAATCGTTTTGGCAGCTCTCAGTACCGGAGGGTTCGAGAGAACCAGTATGCAGCCTGGCAGCAATCTATCACCAGCGAAAGTCAACGAGAAAAAGTGTTAACCAGAGCTGCTGAGAAAAGCCTGCTGACTTAGCAAGCAAAACGTGACGGCTGCATTCGCAACTGAGCAGTGCTGAACGAATCATGCACAAACATTGCAAACATTCACACGTGGGAAAGATTTTAAATCCACACATGTAAAAATCTCCTGTGATACGCCTGCACACTTCTCTGTCAAAGAGCTGGAACAGTGTTTGTTATTGCTACGGCAACTCCGACCAAGAGCTACTCCAGACAAGTATCAAACGTTTTAACCAGATAATCCAAATATAGATATTAATTAAAGAAATTGAAAAATTTATGACTCTTGTGGGCTGAGATCAATTATTACATTATTTACATTCACAGAGTAAATTATTTTTAAAATGATTTGCTCAGCTTCATTATTAAAACATTTTTCAAAGCCACGCTTTTTTTTTTTTTTTTTTTTTTTTTTACAGGGTTTTTGTTTTTCTAAATAAATGTTGGAGCTTTTCACAAAAATGTAGTGCTTAATAGTGCTCCACAATATAATAAATATTATTTTTTAAAATACATTCAATTCCTATTACTCCCAAAAAACCACCTCAGCTTGGACAGGATTCTGTCCCAAAAATATTTTTGATATTCATAGAACAGAACAGAAAAGAATATGCCAAGTTCCCAATATCCCAAGGGACCCACAAGGATCACCAAGTCCAACTTCTGGCTCCACACAGGAATCAATCATTCATTTATGTTGGACATGATCAGAAATCCGATTTGCAGCCTAAACTGGCAAATATACCCTGTATTTCTAGTAATTACTTGCCAATCTCAGCTATTTAAGCATTTAGGGTTGGCGGAGAGTTTTGAATGTTTATTCATAAACTAATGTTTATTATAAACTAATGTAGTCTGTAACACTGAGCACTCTGGAAATCCCAACACCTTTTCCTTCACTATGTCACCACTTTGAGTTGCAGCTAAGAACTGGAAATCAATTCGTAAAATTAACCAGTTCTTAAAATTCCAGCCCTGTGGAAAAGATTTTGTCCGATGCCTGCAACAGCAACCCTTGATAGCACATGCTTCCCTCAGCTACCTCAACCCTCTCTGCTTCCTTTGAGTCTCCACGCACAGTGCATCCCTGTAGAAAGGCTACTAACGTATTTGTGTGAGATAAAGCCCTAGGTGGATGGTAAAGCACATCTTATTAAGTGATGTGCAGGAGGGAGAGGCCACAGTGGGGTCAGGAATGCTGTTTTGGGCCCCAGGGTGACTCAAACTGAGGAAGCGTCTGATGGTGAGGAAATACCGAATGACTTGGATTTTCACAGCAAAAGAAGCAGCAAATAAGAGATAAACCACACTCACATACTTAAAGCTAAACTCTTCTGTTCAGGCAACCACCAGACACAGTCCCGGACGCTGCTCTTTCCTGGAAGAGGTTTCTTTCCCAGGGGGCACCCAGCTTCATGGGTTGCAGCTGCAAGTGCAGCATCTCCACCACTCACACACTCTCTGGAGAGCTGTGCCACTTGCAGAGAGCTTCCAAAAGAGCAACTTACAAACCTGTTAACGCTAAAAGTTTTTGAAAACATTTGCAACCAATTTTGCAGTTAATTAAAACCAGGCTTGCTCTATTCAGTCATTTGTTCTACGGCTTTTCCATCTTTTTTTGTTTTTAAGTGTAGTGTTTTTCCTGAGTAAGCCACGCGTAAGCGTTAACTGTAAATAGATTAATTGCAGCTCTGATCTTCCTCCAGAACCTGCCTGCAAAGACAAACAATTTTCAAAGCCCAAGGCCTCGCGTGGATCACAACTTTTCAAGGTGAGACCAGCCACTTGGCACTGCCAGTAGAGAGCCCCATGCCAAACCATACAGCTAGTAAATAGTATGGCATCAATTCCTCAGAAATTTCCATAGCAAGTGCTTTAGGAAAAGATCCAAATACCCCATCAGTAAATCTTGCAGAGTAGGTGATACATTTACAATCGCCACATATTTCAAATTGACTTTCTCTCACATGTGGGTACACGTTACAAATCTAAACATAAAATAGATATGCCACAAAGTTTGAAGCTACCTTCTTTCCTCCTGCTCAGCAAGGACCAGTTACTGATTTTTTTCCTTCCTTTACTCAATGAATAAAACAGATGGGATTTCAAAAACATTTGGAAAAAGGTGACTTAAAAAAAAAAAAATACAGTGAATTAAAATACCAACACCAAAAAGCTACCCTTGCCTTGCTTCCACTTCTGGTGACTTTGTTGAGAAATGGTTGGTCTGCATTGTTCAAGCAAGTTTACAGAAGCTTCACTGTGCCTTAAGAAGAACTCAGAACACAGAGGCCCTTGGTAGCTGTAGACACCTACATGTAGGTACCCTCACAAATTTCATGTCATGAGCTGTCTGTTGCAGAAAGTAATGCCCACTTTACTTAAAAAAATAAGAGTTTAAAACCCCACTGTATCAACCTGTGAGACATGAACTTATATCCAGTAAAATGAAAAAACATCACATGAACAGAGTTAATTGTCTACTTAGTCTTAAAAACAAGCAATGATTCATTTATTATTACAACAGATACTAGCAAAACGTGCTTAGAAATATTTCAGTGCCTTAAACTCACTTTCAGCAAAGCTTTCCTAGATAGCACATAATAAAATGAACTATTGGAAATTTCATGTCTGACATACAGAAAATACACTGACCTCCACTACCTTCAAAACATTATTAAAGATTATTATAATTGTTTAAAAAAAAAATACAAAAAAAAAAAAAAAAACTGCGAGGACTTGAACCAATGGTATCAGTATCATTTAGCATCATCTATTGCTGCTTATGGAAGACAATGCTTAGAGAACATAGATCCAGATGTGTGGCTGGCTCTGAGGCACAAGCACAGTCCTCACAGTCCTGCTTAATCACTACAAGATTTCCCCTTACCACATCCAGGCCCTAAGGATCAGTGATCACTTGTCAGTTGTTACACACATAGGGCTACTCTCTGAAAGTATGGTTGCATTTTAGCAGTATTTGTTCCTCAGTAGTACACTTTAGCAGCCTCTTGGCTTTTCAGTACTTACTGTCTGTATTCTGAAAAAAAAAAAAAAAGTCTGTAAGGTAAACCTGCACCACGCAGTAACAGACAAGTATCTGATACAATCACATCAAACTGAGTAGGTCTAACTGTGTATGCAGCAGCACATGCAAAATACACAGCAGACAAAATCCACCACATTCATAAAACAAACACCGCAATCCTCGTATAAATCAAGATCCACAACTTTGTTCCATAGATGCACAACTCTCCAGCTTAAAAAATTTGAGTCCCACATAAGGATAGAAGTCATAAAAATTCTCCTCCCTCCTCCCATTTACAGAATTGAACAGGGATAAACATGAGCCATAAGGAGGGATGCTTCACCTTAGTTAAAAACAAAAGATGAAAGAAAGAAAGGGAGAGAGAGTAAGAGAGAGAGAGAAAGAGAGAAAGAGAAAGAGAGAAAGAGAGAGAGAAAGAGAGAAAGAGAAAGCGAGAGAGAAAGAGAAAAAGAAAGAGAGAGAGAGAGAGAGAGAGAGAGAGAGAGAGAGAAAGAAAGAAAGAAAGAAAGAAAGAAAGAAAGAAAGAAAGAAAGAAAGAAAGAAAGAAAGAAAGAAAGAAAGAAAGAAAGAAAGAAAGAAAGAAAGATGCAGATCCTGTACCGAGGATACATATATTATAACATTCTCATAAATACTCACTTTCTGAACCTGTTCCAAAATTTGCCAGCACTCAGTTTTTTCTTGAGTTCAGACACTGTGTTTAAAGGCTTGTAGAATAGTTACCCAAGGAATTTAATAAAACACGATTGTTTTAAAATATAAATTTAGATTTGACTGGGCACTGGCATCTGGTTGTAACTCTTTTAACCGACTACTGGAAGTCATAAGAAAAGCCAGCGTGCATTTAACGTGTATTATTTCCCTCCTTCCCACAATGACGACCTGCAACCTGCCTCCCAGTTCAGTGAGGAGGATCTCCGGGAGAAGAGACACTTCCCCAGGTGTCCCTCCTGTGTGGCATTCCCCCACAGCACGCAGTTGCTCATCTCCAGCCTGCAGTTGTCTTTCAAGGCTTAACGCATCAGTGAGACTCATGACCTCACATATGGCCACCTTCCTCTCTGACATTTTGACATCATCATTTAAAGCCTGGAGCTCTCACGGCAGATTCTTTAAAGCTGTAACAAAGACGGACTATATTAATTTTCAAGAGCAATAGTTACTAAACATCCTGCAAGCTGTCAGCTCCTGCCTGTGGAAACCAGTCGCTTATGTTCTGGGGGAAACAAAGTATCATGCTCAGTTACTGTACAAAGCGAGGAGACGGAAAAAAGGATACAGACGGCTGCAGAAACTAGCAGCAACTGCAATTAGAAATGAATGAAAGCATCTCGAAGATAAATCTCAAATATAAATCATGAATCAACAAAGAATGGAGTACCAGGTAAAAGGAAAGGTAAAATACGACCTTTTCTTCGAGGGAAAAAAAAAAAAAAGTTTCATGTTGCATTCAGCCTTTGAGCTGCTGACAAGATGCCCCTACACAAAGATTATAAATTACAGAAACCAATAGTCTGGGAGACACAAATCTTAAAAAATAAATGCCAGACAGGGAAAAAGCAGCAAGTTCCCTTACAGACCTACCCCCTACACAGCAGCCTGAGCAACCAAGATCAGTCGCCTCCACTTCAGCTGTGCGATGCCAGACCCCCCTACCCTCACGGGAGCCAGATGCTAGGCCAGTTCACCAGGAAATGCTGGCATTTACATTCTTTTTTTTGTTCTGTGACTGTCCAGAGCCACCGCCACCCGGTGATGGCTGCCGAACAACGTGAGGCCTGCTGCGCGCCTCGGCCTCGACTTTGCTCCAGCACCCATGCTGCTACCAGGAACCAGTGGCACTGAATTTGGCATAAATAATCTTATGTGGAGCTTTTCTTAAAGTACCTGAAGGCTCTTAGGGCATTGCAGTCAGCAGAGGTGTGCTTGGGAGCTGCAGCTCACCTCTGAACCATGAACCACAGTTCATGAATGCCAGGAACTCAGGTCCATGGGTCTGCACTTGAGGCCTCGTGTCTCCAATACCAACTCCCAACCGTCTTTAATTGGTATCTACTGAAGTTCACGTCTTTACTCTGCCAAAGACAGTGCCTCAAGGAGATAAAGAAGGATGTTAAAACTCATTTTAACCATTTTAATTCATGTTTAATGAGTAAGAATCCCACTATTCTTCAAAAGCAGCTTTAGTCTCCAAGTACCTCTTCTATACTATTTTGGATTCTATTTTTGGTCAATAAAATCCATTATTTCATTTTTAAAAACAGTTCTCCTGGGAGCAGACAGTATAAAGTACTCCTTCCTGTTAATTTAGGCTATCTTTCAGTTGCATTGTTTCCAAAATATTAACAATTTCTATTAAGCAGATATATGTAGGAGTCAACTTACTGAAATAATCTTAAATACTCTATTTTAAAATTATGCAATTTACCTTTATTTAAATCTGATTTGCCAGGAAAACATGACAAAAGGTAATTTTTTCTGCAAAACCTCCTTAGGAATTGTTCTAGTTCTTTCAGGTGCTTTTTTTAATACTAAATGACCTAATTCAAATTGAACCTAGCATGTGCTTGAAAAGACTTTTTATTCAGAGCATCAACATTAATAAAAAAAAAATACATTTTTTAAATTTAAGAGTTAAATTGAAAGCACAAGAGATCCAAACTCTAGAAGGCACACACAACAATATTTATTTGTGAATGTGCTATTTCTAATAAGAAAGAGGGTAACATAAAGGGAAACATGATTCTGTAATTTAATGTTGACATTATCTTTTAGCAAACATTACTGTATTTAGATCAAAACAACATCTGGAAAAAAAAAAGAGTCATTAGATTATGTTCAACTTATTAATTAATACATTTTCAGAGAAACACTGATATTTGCTATATTACTTTTAGGCATTCTGATACCAATATAAAGGGTAAAATCTAGCTAAAATGACTGCTTGTGTTATTCCTCATCAGTATGTTTAACTACCTCATTTCTGGCGCTGTCATATAGCTAGACATCCAGGAGCTAAGAAATGCACTTATAATTTATTGCCTATAATTAATTACACTCACAATCTTTTACAAGGAAAAAATTGTACCTATAAAATACAGACCTTTTAAAAAGGAACAGTGCATTACTTCAAAACGATATGCTTCTCCGAACAGTTTCCCTAGCTCACTTTTACTAAAAAATTTCTTGTTCAAACAGAGAAATCCCCAGCTGGGCCTGTCCCAGCTCTCTCGAGATGCCTGATTTCAAACTTGCTGAGAAAGCCAGCTTCTTCTGCAGCGTAAGGTTGGCAGCTCCAGAGCATTGCTGCAGGTCCTGGGGCATCTGTGGTGCTGGCTGCTTTGGGGTGGGTAAAGGAAAGGTTAAAAAAACAAACAAACAAACAAACAAACAAAAAAAAAACAGGGTTTTTTACGGTAGTGATTTTTTGGAGTGGTATGTTGATTTTGTGGCCTATGTCATATTTTAATGATCGATACTGATTATATTAATGGAAGGATTTTGTATAAAATATTAAACTGTAAACAAAAGCAGTCATCCATCCAAATCAGGGGCATTTTACAGGTTAGGAGAGCTGAGCTTGTCCTGCCACTGCATGATTGTGGGAGTACAAATGGTAGCAGCTGAAGTATTGCAAGGCCTTGGTTCGGTGGACTTGTGCAATGGGAAACAACACAGCAGTTAGTATCAAACCCACTTCTTCACAAGAATGAAATTGCAGGTTTTCTCCACTAATTGGGACACTAGAAATCCCCCTAAGTAGCAAATGTGTTTCCAAAGACTTTATTATTATTATTTTAGGTTTTTATTTATTTTAAAATGTGATTCCTAGCTTCCCTGGTGCAAAAACTCGGGCATGTCAAGCCACACACTGTTGTCTCGTTGAGTCTGTAAACAGACAGAATTAAACAATAGCATGGCTAAGTGAGAACTTTCTCCATTCATCTTAATGGACTGTTAATTATGACCACTTAAATGCCCACAGTGTTAACCATTTCACCGCTGACTGGATTTCACCAAAAAGTGCCGTTTATGTATATATGTTGCTTAATTAAAGGTAGGTAGACATAAAACCCACAGTCTGCATGCATCTACATGGACCAAACAATTAATAAAGTTGTGAATATGGATAACAAAGCCAGATGAAAAGCCTAATGATCATCTTCTGAAGTTTATTCTTTTTGAGGATCTGAGCAAACTGATGATTCCGTGTCAACAACACCGTGTTATTGCTTGAGAGATCTAGAGACTTGAATAGGCCAGCTTGGATTTTGTGGTACCTTTTCAAAGAGCAGAAAGGCCAGTAAAATGTGCAAATGACTGGCCAACACTGCCCAATCTAAGTGAGGCAGCGATACACGTTAGGATATTACATAGTAGTCAACATTTTCCTACACTGAAATTCCTACAAAGCTGTATGACGAATGAAACAAAATTTATTTTAAAAAAGTCAGATAATCTTGCAGAAGAAATTACCATAGATTTTAATTATACCTGCCTTCAAGCAGATGCTATTAATGGAATTAACAAATTCAGTTAGAAACAGAATCACTTTTTTTCTGGACATAAATATTGTAGAAGAAATTTGCTTTGGGCAAAAACAAAGAATAAAAATCAGTGATTTTAAAGAGTGCAGTCCTGACAAGAAATACAGTTTTAATATCATATGTTCTACTCAAAGAGTAATTTCCACAAGTATTTGGAGGAAATTAATTTTGTACTATGAATTTAACCTCTTGAAAAGTTCTAGGGCTTCTCCCTTGGGCAAGTGGATCTGGCAAAATATACACAGTCTTTGGTTTCATGAAGTCTCTCTGGTTCCTCACATTCCTACTGGTTTCAAGGGCTGACTGAGAAAACCCTGGCAGCCAAAAGAGCCTGGGTCCATTTCTTCTGTCCACACCACTGGCTTTTCCGTGGTTCCTTCAGTCAGATCCTACAGTCATTTCATGCTTGCACAAATCCCAAATCGTGGATAAGCACACATATTATCAGCATAATGCTTGCCTACAGTGTTGTTCTTAATACCTGCACTACAGCAGCCACCTGAGAGGTGTGCTATACACGGGCTAGCACAGGGAAAGGAGGTGTCCCCAGCATTTAAAATGCACAGCCCTATGTTCTGTACTTTGTTAAGCTTGCAGCCCCTGCTGCTGGTTACAACCACGCAGCAACTGCACTGCCAATGCCTACAACCACAACGAGGATACTCAGTTTTGCCGTGTAACCTTTATTTTCAGAGCCCATAAAACAGCCCTCACACTGCCCTGTAATGGTTAGAAAACAACAACAGACCTGCCAAGGAAAGCAGCTCTGAACGCAGAAACCATTTTCAAAACCCTGAGAACCCAACAACTATTTGCGCTCAGGCATGTGGTCAGTTTTCCCACTTAAGCACTCTGAGACACCAGCATTTATTTTTTTTAATAATAAGTAGTTTTAAATGAGCAGTCGGGCCCATGTGGTCAGTATGTAATGTCAGCAAGAACAACAGTATGTGGGCCGGTGCATTGGGTCTACCACCACTCTCGAGACCCCCCTGATAGTTACCATAGAGATAGCAGGAGCCACAAAGAGCTTCGATCACATTACTGGCTGGGAGGGGGTCAATTTGTATGCGCCAGCCCTGCTGGGATTGAAAGAATGCAGAGGAGGACAGGAAAGATAATAGAGAGAAAAATAAGTGAAGAGAGAATACAAGAAACGGGAAAAATGGAAGAAAGAAAGGAAAAAGGGGAGAGGGGCACAAAGGGAGTCAGGGATCTCGGAAGCAAAAGCCAGCGGAGAGGCTAAGGAGAAATGAAGAGAGCAGGAGAAAGAGTGAGAAAATCCATCTTGCGAGGCAGCTCTCGTGTCACTGCCAGGCAGGAAACGCTGCTCCAGGAGAGCTCATTCACAGGCGCTGCGAGCGGGCAGGAGCAGCAGGGATGCCTGCATCACCTGACCAGGCTCAAAAACTGTTCAAAACGCCCTGAAAGGCAGTGAAGAAAGGAGACGGGACCACAGAGAGGAGAGGTGGTTTCGTTTTGAGATCCCGACAGGCTAGCACCTGGCTGTGCAGCAGGGACGTGGCACTGATGGAGCGACCGCCACAAAAGCTTCATTCTTCTTTGGACTCAGCAGCCCACTGCATGGAGGGCTTGGGTCTTGGCCGGTTTTGCCTCTGAGAGCTGTGGATCCCTGGGGCTGAAGGGGCTGGAGGTCTTGTCTTCAGCAACCACGCTGCATCCCTGGGAAGCCACCCAGCCGCTGCTTCCCCAGCTGCTGTGTGCTCACCTCCACCTGCACACTCCTAGAAAGACCATTCCAAACGAATACGATACCTAGGTCCACGCTGCAAAAAGGCTGAGGAGAGTACTTCGAGTTACTGTCTAAATCAGCAGAGTATCCAAAGCACCAAAGCCCAGAAATCATCTGTTATCATTTCACATGCCGTTGTTCCTCTGTGGATGAGTAAATGGCACAGCCCAAACCTGCTCATCTTTCCTAACGAAGTCAGAGAGAGAGAAGGAATAGGATTCAACATACTACCAATAATATGTAAAGAAATAAAACATATTCACTGGCATGTTCATCAGTCCTGCAGCTCCCCAAAAGGTAAGGATAACGAAGAATGTCCTGCTCCGCTGGTCTCATCGATGCTGCAGCAGCTCACCTTCCAGATGTTCCCAGGACACACACGGCTTTATAATCGATCTTGTGGTCTCAGCACGTCTGCAGCTCTCCTGCTAGCACTGAGAGAAATGCCCCAAAGGGCTGGCAGAGCAGCACACTGCTCCTGCACACGGTAGCCTAATGGCTGAGTGACAAAATAATTTTTCCTCGGGAGGACGCTGATGTGCTGAGTTTTTCTATAGTACGCCTTTTTTCCTGGAGGAAATATCACAGCAGTGCTCACCTGCAGGACCAGTCCATTCAGCCCCTGAGACTAAGATAACCTCCCCTGATTTCCTTAAAGCAAAACAGATATAAATATGGTCAGGGAGAAGCTGCATGGATTTGACAGGGCAACACAATCCCCCACTGCCAATAGCAGCCACTAGCCTGGCTGCAACATCACGTGCTTGGTACGCCACATAAACAAAGCCACAAGTGATTGCAAAGGGCTTTTAAAAATGAATTAGTATTGGTTTTGTATCACTCCAATTTTCAAGCAGTTAAAGCAACCATGAGGTGCATTTGTCCCTCACGTATTACCACCAAAGTCGAGTTACCTGAGGTGAACAGAACTGACTCTGAGTTAGAGGCACACAGATGTAACAGTAACATCACTGAGGCAAAAGCCTCTAGAAATGCCCTGAAGCAGCTTTTCCATATGTAACAATGTCACAGCTTCAAATGCACCGTGATTTTAGCTACAGAAAACCTCCAAAGCAGCCCAAACTAAACTGAAAACACTTAGTTCAGAGGAATATATCCTTTCCATAGAAGTGCCTGGATGAAGTTGTAAAGTGCCTTTGTAGGAGAACCCAATGTGCCCTAAGCATAATTCAAGCTCCTAAAAATGCCCTGTGCGTTAGAAATACTCTTTTATTTTCCCTTGCAATTTCTCACACAGCATCATGTTCAAAAGAAACAGTGTTGGCCCAGCCACAGCCAGACTTGGAGACCTCCGATCCTGTCCCAGGCCTCACCTCCCTGCTGCCCAGCACCTCGCGTGTCCTGGGTCCCCGCTAGGCCAGCCCAGGGGCTTCCACCCGCTCCCAGCCCAGCCCCAACAGCTCCATCGAAGGCTGCTGAAGTCATTACGAATTTTATGAACATCCACTGGCCAGATGAGTCTTCATTTCCAGATCCCTTACAGTTTTTTCCACTACAAGAAAACTTTCCAAAAGCTGGCTAATAGGCCCCAAATGGTTCTTTCAGCACTAATGTGAACTGGAAACTAAAAAACTGTCCAGCGGGTGATTTGTACAAGTCTCTTAAATCTTGAAAATGGGGCTATTCATTTTCTAATAATAAATCTCTACTGGAGCTAATCTTATCTTCTTTCCACAATAAACTCCTAATTATTACCTTTCCAGCCGGCATATCTGCGATTTTAAAGTGTGTGACAGTGGTAAAAAGAAACTGCTGGATCTTATGACTGAAAAAGAAGGAAATATTTAGGCTAGGCATACAGAAGAGCCTTGTTTCTGAAGCTACGACCAAAATTATAGAACGGAACAAGTTACAAACCGGGAGTGAAGCGTTCATAATAGAGAAGTCAAGGACGGTCACTGCTGCTTGCACGCCCGCCAGGCTGGCTGCGTGGGGAGGCTCCACCTTCTGCTCCTGGAGCCTCACGCTGCCCCAAAGAAAACGAAAGAGGAAAAGCACTTCGAGTTTTCTTCATCTTCCCTCGGACCTGGTCAAAACCAGGTCTCGTTCCTACAGGCTGAAGCCAAATGAATAAAACATCTTTGCAAATATTTGTCTGAACTCGGGGCTTTGCACGTCATTAATTACCAGTTTTATCTCTCATTTATATTCGAAGTACCTAAGGCCGCCAGCCCTGGGAGGCCCAACAGTACCAAGCACGGTGTGTTTAATGGCACAGACCTTTTTCGTATCACTTTCACTCCGCTGACAGTGAGCAAATTACGGGGAGTATCTGCAAAGATAATTCATGAGTTTCAGGATACTTTTTTTTTTTCATTCAAGAAAAAGCAAAGCCAGATAAAGCACATCCCCAAATAAAACCAAAGCTCTGAGTTTTGACTAGCAGCTACCTGTAACTGCCTATTCTCAGCCAAGAGGTAGAACAAGAAATATTTAGAGAAGTAATCTGAAGGACACACACATCAGAGAAACCCAGAAATGTTTGCAAGTAATCTGTGAAAAGGAGACCAAAACTGTTTTCTGCAGTTTTTCTGCCATTTCACTGCATCACTTTACAATCACTTTCTAAAAAATACAACTGATTTAACTATGCTAATTTTATTTATTTATTTATTTATTTATTTTACAAATGGTGCTCAGCTTGTTAAATCAATTATCCCTTACTGACACATGCACTACTCTAATAAGCATTTAACAGTTGTTTGCAGAGCCTGGTGCGGAACAAGAAAACAGAATGATGAGAATGCCCTGCCCCTTCCGAATAAAATTCAAACTCACCAACCCCTTTGGCCTCAGTTATTTGGAAGTTGCCAGATTTCCCTTGCCCTTCTGGAACTTGTGGATAGAAGTAGTCCTGCAGCTTTCTCTGCCTGTCCACCCATGCCTGAGAAGGGGCAATCTAGCTCTCAGGTTTTGTCACCAAAGGTTATGTTGAAGATAAGGGAAAATAATACTGAACAGAGGAAAGTATCTGAGTTTGTCTCATGTAACAATATTTCAGGTGTATGAGGGGAAATGAACTTTTTCAATAAGATAATTTATAATTATTATTATAATAAATTAAGTTTATTATTTACAGGAGATAATACTATACTGTTGTTTCTCTTCAAAATGTATCATTTGAGTCATCATTAAAAATAAAAAAACAAAAAACAAAAAACATTTTTAACTTTACCTGCTTTAATCACATTTCTTTGTCCTTCACATCTAATGAACAAAACAAAGATGTCTACCTTTGCAGTCCTTTCTTTGCACCCTGTTTCCTCTCTGGCATCCTACACATCTTTCCCACATAAACTAGGGGTTCATGACATTTAAATGCAGTTCCTTAAGCTTCCAACTAATTTGATATAACTTTTCTCCCTGGGCCATATAGCAGTCCCCAAATTGCCAGTATTACTCAGTCTAGTCGAGATGTTCCTGTTCTGTAGATAACACTAACAATTTGAGCTAACAGAATACTGTTTTCATTTGTAGGATAGGATGTCCTTTAAGAAGTCAGCAGCTGCTTTTGTAGCCTATTGTTCCTAGTCTCTGCAATATTTTTGTACAAATACAAGTTTGCAATTTTTGCTTCTGATGGAGCTTGTCATTTAAATTTTAGTAATTTTGCTTACTGCTTTTCAAAACCACTGTTCTTCTGAGGTTCCTATGTGCTCCAATTGTAAAAAAAAAAAAAAAAAAAAAAAAAAAGACTGGTAAGCTGTGTGACTTCATGGTGCCTTTTGATCCAAATAGTCTCAAGAAATGCTGTATAAACATCAGGATGCCTATGAAACAGATGCTAGATATATTTTAAGGCATCAATCCACAGGGGAAAATATGGCACAGAGAAATTAGAGCAAAAATGTTCAGATACAGAAGTTAAATCTGTATTAAGGTACTGAAATTATCAGGAACTGTGTAACAGAACTTCAAAACTGCCTTAAAAATTGAGAAACTTTAACAAGAACAATACAGGTCTTAACAGTAACCTTACCCTTAACACCCAGGGTAGGAAATTTTGCCTAAATTGACATTAAGCAAATCAGCAAGTCAATAAAATCAAGTAGTTTTGCCCTGCAGTCCTATTCTTTAATCTTTAGACAATGCTCTCCAGCCACCTCTGCGTTATTTTTATTAGCTGTCTTTGGCTTTTTAACCGAGCTGTTTCTGCTGAGCTTATCTGCAGAAAGAGTAGATCCAAAGTAAGCAAACAGCAAAAAGAGCATAAATAAATAAATAAGCCCTCAGAAGGAGCCTTTCAGAGCCTTGCATCTGAACCGCTGCCTTATTGTCTCTGCTTTCACCACACCCCTCTGTCAGTCGGCTGCTACACTTTTAGCCTTTAATTTTTTATTTTTATTTTTAATTTGGAAAGGCCTAAGCAGCATTCAGGGACTTAAAATTCTTAGGAAAGAAAAAATAATAATAGTAATAATAATAATAAAGCAATTTTGTAGTTTTATGGAAACAAAAAGCATCTGAATCAGCATGTCGTATTTGTTTTCACCATCAGTTTTGGAAGGAAAAAAAAAAAAGAAAAAAAAAAAGGGGGGACAGCTGTTAATCCATTTTAGTTAAAGTGGAAAAAATCCTGGGGACTTTCTAAGCCTAATTTCAGCCTAGAGTGATTTTTATGGCCAAACAATGAATCCTTAGAATAATTTGTTCATATCACGAATATGCAACAAACTCTCAGCCCAGGGCCTGATGCAATTTCCAGGGCGATCAGAGGGAACACCTCCTTTGACTTCAGTGACAGTAGAGATGTAGTGTATGATAAAAAAAAAAAAAGGATACAAAAAAAATCAGGATAAAAAAGTCTTTGCAAATGTATTTTTGGTGAATGCAGACCAATTGTTTGTTTATGTCGAATGAGCTCTGAAAGTGATTTTACAGCTTTACATGTGACTTATATTGATGCCCACAAATCAATATAAATCGCGGGTAAAAAAAGCACCATCGCTTAGAGAGGTACTAAATTTCCAGCCCGCGGTGCTCATACCGCGATTATTTATGAGCATTGCACGCCGAGGAGAGGCTGTGGCGTTCCCTCCAGCTTCATCGCTTCGTGCCAGCTGAATGCTGCGAGAGGGATGGGGTGAGAAATGGAAGGCTACAGCGATATTCACTGTGCTGCTTCCCTCCAACATCCATTTTGTTCCAAAGAAACACTTGCCAGAGATTAAAATATTCAAGATGGCTGGTTTGTGCACCCTTTCGGGGAGCTCCACGCTTTTCCTGCTCGCAGATATTCCAGAGCCCCGTCTTTTTCTCGACGCCGGCAAGATTTTACTCCACACCTCGCCCGCCCTTCGAGGCATTAAAGGCTGGCAGGAGTTCAAAGGGCTTTCCCCCAAAGCTGCCCGCTTCCCAGCCGGGACGTCGACGCCACCCTGGGGACGCGGCTCGGTGGCTTTTGGGGGGCTCTCCCCGGCGGCACGGCTCGGCTCGGCTCGGCACAGCACGGCTCGGCTCGGCAGGGCTCGGCACGGCTTGACACGGCTCGGAGCAGCACGGCTCGGCTCGGCACGGCTAGCACGGCTCAGCGCTTCTCGGCAGCGCATAGCACGGCTCGGCGCGGCTCGGCACGGCTCGGCACGGCTCGGCACGGCGGCCCCGCACGGGACAGCCCCAGCGGAGCCCCCCCAGGACCACCTGAGCTCCGGAGCAGGCCCCGCGGCTCCCTGCGGGGCCGCCACTGAGCAGCTGCGGGGCGGGGCGGGGGGGACCGGGGGCAGCACGGCTCGGCTCGGCTCGGCTCAGCACGGCGCGGGTGTCGGTGCCCTGGAGTTTTTCCTGCGGGTACCCAGGAGGATCGGCCAGGAGCAGGGGGTCGTGCGCCTTACACAGCCGGTGCAAGCTGACTTGTGGCTGATAACCGAAAGCTCCGGCGACCTCTCGTTTTTTTTATTTTATTATTATTATTATTTTGACTTCGCGCAAAGCTCCGATTCCCTGCCTTCTTCCTCAAAACACCGACTTGCCCGTTCCCCGCAGCCCTGACCGCGGGCAGATGGGACGAGGCGCTGCTGCCCTAAGTGCCCCCGAGCCCGGCTTCGGTGATTTTGGGCTCCTGGAGCCGCTTCCCACCGGCACCGGCAATTTCTGTGCCGCCGGTCGCAGGACGCTTGTAATGCCCGCACTCCAGGCAGGCGGGCGCGGGGCTTAAAATTTCCATCCCCTGTCCCCCTCACCCGGCTTGAGCCCTTCAGCCAACGCTGCCCCTCCAATCTTGCTGCAAACAACGCGGGGATGTCGAGAAATGAGACTGCCCGAACGGCTCTGGTGAAAATAAACTCCCCCCGAGCTGCAGGAGATGCTGCGGGGCTGTGATGCCGCCCGGGAGCAGGGGGTCCCGCAGCCGGCGACCCCAACCCGCTGCTCGGTGCTGCAGGGAACGGGAAGGAGCCGGGCGACGGCAAAAAGTCCGCTGCACACACAGCGCATCGACGATTTAGGGTTTCTTGCTTTAAAAAGATTCTCCGCTGTTTCTAAATAAATGTCTTTCCCGCGGTAGCTTGGCTAGCGAGGGCCGTATCTTGTCATCGATGGTAAATCAATGGCACGGGCTGACCTTTTAGAGGGCTGCATCCTTTATTTAAAACAGGCGAGCTGAAAAGGAAAGAGCCGTGAAATACAACTTGGCTGGGGCAGGAGGGATTTTTCATACGAATTCGGTTTTCCCGCGCACTGTAAATAGCAGGCAGGGCTGGGGGGCGGCCGGATTTCACCCGGCTGAGATGCTCGCTTGAATCCGCTCACGGGCTGGGCGCTAGCGGAGGTGCCAGCCTCCAATTGATCCGTTTGGGCGCAGGCTCGGCGCCTGATTGCTCTCAGCGCTCATTGATGCAAAGCGCAGCGGAGGGAGGCTTCGGGCAGGGCAGGGCGAGCACGGAGGGGCAGCGGCGTTGTGCCAGCAGCGGCAGGGCCTGCCAGCATCGCCGGCACGGCTCGGCACGGCTCAGCACGGCTCGGCACGGCTCGGCACGGCTCGGCACGGCAGGTTTCTCCCCACCGTTTTACCTCTGCCCGGCAGGACGCGGAGAACAAAACCACCGCTGCTCGGGTACCCGGGGCGTGATGCGCAAAGCCCCCAGCACCCCATCCCCGCAGCTCGGCGGAGCCCTGGCAGCCGTGCCCGGGGCTGGATCCTGCCGGGGAGTGCTCGGGGGGAGCCTGCGGGCAGAGCCGCCCCGCTCCGCCGCCTGCCGCAGCTGGGGCTGGCGCTGCGCTCCCCCTCTCCCCGGCGGGGGCCCCCCTGCTCGGCAGCCCCCGGCGCTAATCTCGCCTCCTCTCCCCGCCCGGCGCACGGCCGCACACACACACACACAAAACGACGGGGGGCGGCCGGGGCAGGGGGGCTCGCCAAAATGAGCGGCCTCCGTCCCTGGGTGGGCTCGAACCACCAACCTTTCGGTTAACAGCCGAACGCGCTAACCGATTGCGCCACAGAGACTCCTGCGCTAAGGCGGCTTGGCGGAGGGGGTGATGGGCAGCGCCCGGCCGCGCTGCTCGCAGGATCCCTCTGCCTGGGAAATCCCGAAGCCGAGTGGGAACAGTTTCCTCGTGGCTCTCACTAACTCATCTACTGCACGGGCAAGTCAAAATGTAGCTCCCAAATATCACTGCAAATTGCCCCAGTAATATATGTAAAGGTAGTGTTAAGGGATTGCAGGGAACCGTTGTTTAAAAAGGCAGCATCTTCCTGCACCTACGCGGGTAAGTTATATTTACCTCTCCAGGCAACTGAAAACAGTGCAGACAACATTCCCATTACTATTTTATCAAAATCCACATCCCACATTACCTTATAATAACTCCACACCTGTGGCTTTATCACATACAAAAAGCTTTCACGTTCAAACCTGAGCAAATGTTTTCCCCTTATTCTTTCACAGACTGCCTGAAGCCCTTTGAAGTCCTTCAATACCCGTTGCTTCATTTTCTCCTTGTGGCTCTGTGAAGCTCTACACGATGGCGTTTCTGTCCTCTGAAAGTCTCTGGAGTCAGGCAGGTGCATGGTGCACACCAGGCAAGGATGGGTGCTAACTGGTTCCCAGCTGACACCCGCTGCAGATATGGCTTCTGCCCACTCAAGACCAAGAAGTCCCAGGTTAGTCCCCAGACTGAAGAGCCTTCACCAGCAGGAGCAAGAGCATGTTACCACAGCTTTCCTATTTTGTACACCACCTTGGTCTTTGGCACCGTTAAGACATCACTTCTCAGCCCACTGAGTAACTTCCAGCTGAGCACTTACTGCCCACACCTCAGACTTTCCACTTCTTTCAGTACTCTGAAAAGTTACATCAAGGTATTAGCAAAGAACTGCTCCACTGTGTACTGATGCTATCTTACCAACCAACATCTTTTGAAACCCAGTGGACAAAGACAAGGTATAAAATATAATATATTCTGTTTTCTCTGTGCATGAGGACAAAAGGATGGTCCTATGAAATACACCAAGCTGCTTTTATGCAGAAGCAAAGGGATATTTACTGGAAACAGCAATATAACATGCTGAACAAAGGCCTGACCCACAGACAGTGCTGATGAACATTTCAACACAGGTTTGGGGCCCAGAACATTTTACTCTATACATATGAGTAGTCCCACAGTCATAACGCATGTCAGCTTGGCTATTTGCAAAATCTGTCTAGAGGGTAGAGCTAAAAAGGCAGTTAGATGTGCTGATACTGAACACAGGCTCCAGCTTTCAGGTGTTTGAGAGGAACATATGCACAGGCATTAGACATCTGAGGCTGCCCATTCAGCCCGCAGGGACAGGATGAGTGCAGCAGGTCAGGCTACAGGGCCATTTGGCACCTTTCTTGTCTGCATTCGTGGAGGCTTTCATTTTAAATTTTACAAGGTAAAAATTAAAAGAACATAACCAGCGTTATCTGTTTGGTTGAAAGCTGCAGATCAGCAAAAGATCTGGGCATGGATGACTTTCAATGACTGCTAAAGCTCTAACCAGTGAGGCATTGTGTCAGAGAGCAACGTTACTCATCTCTGTAAATGGAAATAATTAGATGTCTACACTTCAGAGAAGGTTTCTGACTGTATCTTCAGAAGCAAGGAAGATGCTAAGTACTGTTTAAGTTGGTCAAAAACCAGAAAGGGACGCTATGTCAGATGAACCTTCCTCGCTATCAGTGTTTTATTGTTCATTTCTAGACAGGTCTCTTTCTTGGTAAGCTGTTTCATACGGATCATATTTGCAGTTGCTTATTTTTTTTTCCAATATGTAATATAGAGAATTTAAATATCATTGTTGGATTCACTGATTATGGATTATATTTTATTACATAGTTCTGTAAAAACATAGATGTACTACATATGAACATAAACATATTACATATGAAAATATTATACAATGTTATTAAACATTGTATTGTATTATACAATGTTATTAAATATAATAACAATAAAACTACAGATTTATATATTTTATAACATTTTATGGTTATTTTGGGATCCATGAATCAACAAGTTCATTGCTACGACATCCATGACCTTCTTCAGATCCAGGCTTAGGTTCCTGAGTGTCTGAGATAGCTAAAACAGGATATAAAGAGAGAAAGGAGGCTCTCTTTAAGTGTTATAAACATACAGTATACTCACCCTCTGTCCAGGAAAACAAGCCTATTATTCACCCAGAACAGTTCCTAAAAAATCAATTCAATATGATATATCAGAAATAAAAGAATTTTCCCACTTACATCACAGAATAGCTCGTAACTACTGTTTCTACAATTTCTCACAGGAAAGCACAGTTTACCCCCAACAAACCCACGTGCCTACATTATTTATGGCTCTACGCGTCATTTTTGTAAAGTATTTGTCAGCTCTTTAAAACTCGCCTGAAACTACAAAAATTCCTAGTCACTAGGAGTTTCAGAGCAGTACTCAGTTTCTGCCCAAATGTATTTCTTATTGCTTATTTTGTAACTGCGGTCTGTGAATGTACTGCTTGCCACCAAAAGGTTTTCTACGTCTTCCTCTGAAACCTATAATTTTAGTCCTCACTAGAACTAGCACATTAAACAGATAATGAACATAATTCAATTTTGCTATTAAAATTATTAAAAGCAAAGAATTAGATTTGCATGATGAAAGTTTATTTTCTTATGTGGCTGTAAGCATCAAGCCATGAAAAATATTATTCCTGAAAAAGGATTCAAAAGAAGCAGGTACAGATAGCTTCTCTTAACCAGCTCAAAGTCTTGTGTTCTTTTATTCTTCAAATAAAATGCAATTAGAGGTGTTTTTCATCGGTCATTTGTTTACAGATTCACTGTTTTTTTTTTTTGTTTCTGTTTCAGATTTGTCTCATTTTATAATATTTTATTAACTTCTTATTCCTAAACACTTCTATGTTAGTAGGCCTGTTAGTAAAAGCAGAAGTGTTACAACTGAAAGGACATCTCTGCAAATAAGAACAAATTAACTTATAAGCAAAGAACAGGACTGAACAATAGTATTTTACTGACCTCTCCAGTTCACTTAGCTCTGGCTTCTCTTACTATACAAGCCACACAAGAGAAGGCTGTGACTAGATGAGAAAATCCAGAAATCTTGAGCTGTAGCTAACTGCAGAGTTAGTTAACCTAAAAGTCAGCTGCCCTCCCAACCATTGCCACGTTTACCAAAAGGGATCAGCACAGACCACCAGGTTCTGGATCATGAAAAGTAGAGTTGCAGTCATGCTTAGGAGAGACTGAAGGTTGTTTCAGTACAGCTTGTGATGAGACTGCAGAGCAGCTTGTCATTATTATCAGTAATTTGGAATATAGTCTGCAGCTGTGGCAAAAAAAGCCCAAAACCAAATAGAGAGGGATACAATCAGAAGTGATCTTCAGATTTCACCTGACATGCTCTAAGGGGAGTTTTGCATTGCAATTCCCTCCAATCTCTCTGCTCTGAGTGACTACTGAAAAGAACACAATCATTATGGCAGTCAGTTTAACAGCTTCCACCAACAAGTATAAAACCCTTAATATTAAGGTAGCACTTTAAGAAAAGTGAAAAGAAATTTTTGCTTTACTTTACATAAGAAGTGAGCACAACACCAAGGAGTGTAATAACGATGCTTCTCCTGCAGCACTTATTTCTCTCAAGCACTTCTTTTTATCATGGTAAGAAAAGGAGAAACTTCCAGTCCTTGTGCCTTGTAAGAACACTGAAGTGTTCTTAAAATAATAATGAATATCAAGAAAATATGAACAAGTCTCATGCAATTGACCTTTATTGTTGTGTCTATGGAAGACAGAGGGAAGCTCAGGATTTGCCAGTCTGTGTTCTCAGGAACAACTTATTTTTGTATTTTCTCAAGTCCAGGACTCAGATTTAAGTTCCAAACACAGGCCTCAGTTCAGAAGAGCAATTGTATTCAGAGTAACATTAAAGCATATCTTGACTTCAAATGCAATCTGATTGCTATCATGTTATCACATATATTCTTAAACGGGTTAAATTTAAGAAAAAAAAAAAAAGGGGGACAAATTTTAGAGCAGATTTAAAACTGCAGTTTGTTTAAAAAAATCAGAAGAGCACAGATATTGTATCCTCGCAATGCTTAGGAAAATGCATCCTCTGAAATATTCTCACCAGAAGATATCTAACTCAGCTCCAGAAGTTACTCTGCGAGTAAAGCTGACCAGCTTTACATCTGTCCCAATGCTGTAATTCAGTCAGAAGACCGATGTTCGGAAGGAGGGAAGAAAAGGCAGTGAGAAAGGAAAACCCAAGTGAGCTTTGTGGATCCACTCCAGATATTTCCAAACAAGAATCCGGCATGTTCTGCCAGACAGCAATCTCAAGAAACCTGTTCTGACAGGTTGGATAGGAAACACCGTTTCTGGAGGCCTTTTCTTCATTGGACTGTTTCAGAGAGATCAAGCATCAAGTTCAGGTATCAGTGCTCTTTTCCGGATGCTTTTACAGGCTCAAAACGTTCTTGCGTTGCCTTATAAGATCTGTATGAAAGATGACACTTGGGGTCCACAGCTTCACACACTGTATTTCAGTTCCTCCGATTACATTTATTACCAGCTATCAAAAGGTTAGCAGAGGTTTCTGATCCTAGAACTCCATAGCCAAATTAGAGGATGTGGGAGGTGATGATATCCCACCATGAAAACAAACTTCAACCCCTATGGTTCTGGTGCACTGCAGCACAACTCTAACCCTCTCACACACCTCGAGCACAAGGCAGCTGCTCCTGTCATCGCTCTCTGGCTGCCCCTTGCAACACAAGTAGCACCCTTCAGTACCCCAGGATCCCAAACATTTTGGTGGCCTGAACCTGCAATAAAAAAAAAAAAAAAAAACTCTTTCTTGGAATTATAATAGGAATGGCATACAAGAGACTTTTTTTTTTCTTATAAGGATTATGTAAGAGACATTCATAATGTTCTTGGTAATATACAACAGAGAAAAACTAAAGGATGCATCTTTTTCCCCTTCTGATTATAATCAATCCTTCTTCTTCATATGGTCTTGGGCATGGATAGGCACTACAGTAATGGGGACTAGACCAAAAACTAAAAGTAAAACTAAAACTAGGTCTCACTCCCCTGCAATTCAGTGGGAGTGAGAAAAATTGAGGATAGTTATATTTGCCCCAGTTAAAGTAAGGGACAATGAGCATCTCCACTGTTTTGTGAAACTTTATCATCACTTAGCATGGACAGGAATCTGTGTGGACATCGGGATATTTATAGAGAGAACCATTAAGAAATGGAAAAGAACCTTTAAGCCCTCAAATTACATGCACCTACACTAACACTAAGTCTTGAAAAATACAAGGTAGAGAAAGATAACAGTATGGAGAATAAAAGATGAAAAAGGAGAGAGAGAGGGATTAGAGAAGAAATAAGAGAACAAAGAGGAGAGGAGGGAAACAAAAGGGTAAAAAATCAGAAAAGTGAAAGGAAATTTGAATTAGCTCCTTTTTCAGATGGGCCATATTCCTGCTGCTTTCCAAGATTTTACAGTGGAAAGGAACCGACGTATTTTTGCAGTTTCAACAGCTTGTGGTGAGATTGAAGGCAAAAGGAGAAAGCAGAGGGAACTGACCTCTCTCCAGTTGCTCCTGTCCTAATGGATGGTATAATCTCCACTGCAGCAAAGGAACAGAGAAGGCACTTACCGAGTTACTCACAGCTCCTTGTCCCCTCCTCCTCCTCTTGGCTCCCAGCTTCTCAGATCTTTCTATTAAACTTTTAATAGTGGGGACCCCCTCACTCAGGGCAGCACTGCAGTCATTCATTAGTGTCCACCTAGGGAACAAATAACTCTTTAGCTGCACTGTAGGTGTCCAGCTTGCTTTGTGCCTGGAGGGGGATTTGTAATCGAAACAGGGAAGTGCAGGAGCAAAGAGAAAAAATGGGCAATAATAACCCGTGAACTCGCCTTTCATTCAGGTAACACCCAAGACACATGTTAATGATTTCAGCTTGAGTACCAGGCAGCAAACTAACTGTACACTAACCAGGAGAAACCACCTGCGTGTGCCAGCGTCTCTAGACAGGGACCTCTTGGAGAAGGGACAGCAAGAAGAGACTTGCTGAATTTACAGTGAATTACTTTGCTGAGTACTTCACCGGTATTTACTTGTAAAGTCCCTTTTCAGATTTCACCCAAATGGATCAATAAACTAAGATTTTTATCAGGTCTGTGTCCTAGCTCTTTTGCACAGAGTTTTTCTATATCTGAACTAGGAGAATCCATGAATATTGAGGCAGAATGTGCTGAGGTTTTAGCAGGTTATGTAGGACTGTTTCAGCACTTATGGCCTAGATTACCAGGGCCACTGAGATAAATTTTAAATACAAATTTATTCAAACATAAGTAGGAAACTGATTTTATTTGCTGTCCAAATCTATGTGTGTGCAAACCAGTCAATCGTTACCTAAACACTCTCCTTCCTTTCGTTGTCTCTCTCATTTTTTTGGCAACTGCTGGCCCCAGCAGGGTGAGGCAGCCATTTGCCCATCTCGCCAGTACCCTCAGATGAACACATCAGCTTGCAGCATACAATAGCTACGAGACAGCCAGAGAAATACAAGAGGAAAAAAAGCTCTCTTTAACAGAGAAGAGAGGGCTGCGAATACCTTCGAGGACAATGTTTCTTTTTTCATCCCTAAATATTTGCAATCAATACAGCTTCAGTATTTTGCAGGCTAATCAATAATGCAGTGACAGTGAAAGAGATGTGAGGGTCTTCTTAGCGGCTGCAAACTGGCAATGATGCTTTGATGGCTCCTACCGAGGATTTATCATTTCTTGGATAATCTCCTGCAGAACACGATGGGGCCTGAGAGTTTAATACATAATATGGCTACAGGAAGAAAACCGGACGGATGATTGCACTTTATCATAATTCCCTATAGCATCATGTGCCAAGGAAATCACACATAAAACAAAAAAAATGATATGCACCTAAAAGTACAAATATAATGTACAAAACCAGTCGCTCAGACATTTAACAAAGCTAAGCCAGTCCTTAAAAAGTAGGACAGCCCCAAGGGTGTTATGAGGAGCCACAATCTTGTCTTGTGGTTGTTCTTCCCGAAAGGGACTTCAGAGAATTAGAGAGGGAATTTATTAATAGTTATTATAAGACTATATTATAAAGTATTTCAGAGACACACACAAGCTAAGTCTGTCTCCCTTTCCACACACATGCAATTCACTAACTCCATGAGAACCATTTGTTTGAAAAAAATGAGAACAATTTGCCCCTAAATAATCATATACAGTAGTTAATAAGCAGAAATGGAAGAGGTCACACCTCTGAAATTTAATACATTTTGGTCAAAATCCAGCCCTCAGCACCTGGCTCTAGCACCCAGAACATTTACCTGGATGTGCCATCCCTGTGGGAAGGGCTCATCCCTTCAGACATCTCTGCTGCTGCAGGGGACACTGCAGCTCTCATGCAGAACAATACTCCCAGGAAAAAAAAAAAAAAAAAAAAAAAGGCAAAAAGGCTATGCACAACAGCATACCCTGACAATACTGAAGTCTTCCTCCTCGAGGCTGTTATGTAGGGCCCTAAGCAGTCAGAGAACATGTAAAAACTCATTGCTTCACCTGCCCAGGAACCCTCTGGGCCTGAAAGGACTAAAATTATTCCTCACCCCTTCTCTTTTCTCACTTGTCTTTCATTACATAAAAGCCTCTCTAGATTTCCTGAGGTTTGTGTCATAATTATTTACTACTTCCAAGTAATTGTTATATATATATGAAATTCTACTTTAAGAAAAAAAAAAAGTATATTAATAGAAACAGCACCATATCCCGAATGCTCCTGCAGACTCCTGATCATCCTGCATTACAACATGTTCCAACTATGTATTTTCAAAGGAACATGATCCAGCATTTTCAGTTTTTCATACAGCCTGGCAGTAATTGCGGTATCATTAACTTTTTCTCTCTCCCCCCCCCAGCCCGCCCCCCCTCATGCTACATGTTAATACACTGTACATCTGCTCAGTTTCCACAAGGAACTACCTACGTGTAAATACAAAATACGGAAAACACGTGATCACACACAGCTTTTTTTTTTAATTCTTACAGACCTTCCTACTCTTGCTGTTACAACATCAACTAGGCTTTTCAGTACTCTGCTAACACTCAGAGCTTTCTAACAATTGCTTTCCTTATCTATTCATGCAATTGACATTTGCAGATTCTCGGGGATTTAATCTTTTCCTTCCTTGCAATTTATCCATAGAACACTAGAAAATAAACAGGTGCACATGAGTCTATCACAGCACCTGGAAATTTTCTTTTTCTTTTTTTTTTTTTTTAATTGGAATAATCAACAGAACTGTACTGTTAAAATCGGTTGCTTCTTGATTAAATTGTCAAGCAACTTTGAAATAGCTCATTTTCTGAAAATCTGTTGTGTTTTTAACATACAATTTTTAAGCTTGTTAAAACATTATGCCAAAAATATTGAGCTAAAGAATATGAAAATTAATGATTAAATTAACAACAAAAATTATGCCTATGGTCTTTTACAGATCACAGAGTCCAGTTCAATAACACACATGCAGATTTATAATAAAACTAGTCTCACAAGACTACAGAACCCTTTAAAAGCAGCGTTTCTGCCATCTTCTATCATCTGCCTATTGGCTTTTGCAGCTTGGTAGGTAGAGATCATTTGTATTTCATACAGCCAGTAGTCATTAAAGACACCTCCCCCAATATTTCTCTTAAATTGCATAAATTGGAAAATTGTTCATTTCCTCTTCCTCCAGCTCTGTTTTCATGTATGATGAATTTAGGGATGTTTTGCAGAAAATGGGCAAGAGATTATCCTACATAAAGATTTGCCTGCTGAAAACAATCCAATGAATTAAAAATAACCACGGACTGCAACTGACCTTTCCTATAAGCCAATATATCCCTATAGTTTTGACATGCCTTAATAATTATTAGCATTTGTCTCAATGAAAACAACTGCAGAGTACAATATTTAGCATTTGTTTTGTATTATTTACAATTTCAGTGTTCTGTTTACAGAGGTTTATGATCCCAGCCTGGAAATCCTACTCAGATGAATAATTCAATCTTATGTAAGTATTCTGAATGAGAGCCACAGGACTGGCTCTTTCTAAACACAAGATAAAGGGGTGGACAAACCATATAGATCAGTTTAGGTATTGGATGCATCCTTACTGGAGACAGCGTGTCTGCTATCTGTAGAGGCTTTATACGCAGATGAGCACCATAATGCTGAATCCAACGTCCTGACAAGATCCGAGAGCTCTGCAGTGCTTCTGACGGAAGCATATTACAATTAGCATTACACTGAATGTTCCAATTCCTGCCCAAAGACAAAAATGTTCGTCTCCAGCACCACTATGTGCATAAACACATTCTGCAATATTATGCTGCAAATGTTAATTCTAGCTAATACTCAGATCACAGACTAGAAAGTATTAAATTTGGGTTTAGCTCTATCAGAAGGGGCATACATGTCTATCCTAAGCCCAGTTTTTTAAATAAAATTATCATGGTAATGTACTGCCTAGACACTTTTCTTTATAAAACATGCTTTGTTGATTTTGATATTAAATAAGTGGAGAATTACAGCTGTGAAAAATACTTTCCTGTCTAGCAACTTGTTTAGTTTTGAAAATTAAATTCTGGACATATGTATCAAAATACTATTAATAAAGATTTTTAAATAGCAAAGCTTAACAACATGTGAAATAAATATGAAGTGTTATATAAAAACATGTTTGAAATTGCATGTATACATCTCTCAGAGCAGATACAACTACTGCCAACATCTTCCACACTGGTATATTTCATTTCCAGTTCAAATGCATAAAGGTTTGCATGCAGGGTTTGGACACAGGAATTTCCTGACTTTTTAAGGATGTGGCCCTACGAACACTCGAGTAACTTTCCCCAGAGCTATATACAGTCCAAATCAGCCCCAAAGCTTCCCATCTTAGTAAAGCTGCTTAGGTAGCTGTAGAGAGAAGCCCTGAGTACAGACACAGATACACAGAGCTAAATGAGATCTGGTTACTGATTTCACAATGTGGCATTCTGTACCACACAAAGCAACAAAGGAAAGATGACTTCTTCTCCTGTGTGAGCTGTAAATAGTAGCCATCATACCATGTAATAGGTTTATTTTATTAGTAGTATATATTTAAAGTCTTCAGTGCAAGTTTCTTTTGAATGATGAAAGGCTGGTAAATTCTTAAAAGATAATAATCAGTGGTGCAGCCATTCTTTGATGGGCTGTAATTACCCAACTGTCCATTACTGGAATGACAGCAGCAAACTACCACTCACTGTTAGTTTGTTTTTATTTATAACTTGTACTTTATGTAAAAATGCATTAATTGCAAGCAAAACAAATTGCTTATTTGAAACACTTCCCATAGAGACTTACTTTTTAATGCATTAGTCTAGCTGACATATACATGACATTTTACATGGAGGTTAAACTGATGTAAGTAAATGTAATTATTTGAAAGCAAACAGGATCCAATCACATTTCTTTCTGTATGGGATTACCTTACATTTTCCACCAGTGTGTATCATGAACAAACAGTGAACCCCACGAATTCCAGGCAGCTACAGACTTTAAAACTTCCTACCAACTTGAAATTTGATGATAAAGCACTGTACTCGTATTTTTATATGATTTGCCTGAGGTAACATCTTGCGTAATCGTTCTTAAAATAATTACCCGCAAAACTGCTTAAGCAGGAGGAATGGCGAAAGGCTTGAATTTCACAGACTTTGGCTCCAGCAACACAAAGCTACAGATGAAGGCTGGGGCTCACAAGAGAGCTGCTGGCCCCTACACGGTGGCAGCGCCACGCTGACCGGGTCCCTCTCCTTCCTCCCCAGGCACTGTGCGGTGCCTTCTGTCCCAACACCACCTTCCGTCCACCTCATACCCACCTCCTTCCTCAGGATCAGCTTCTTTTCCCCCCCTCTACTCATTTTCTCCCGCTTCCCACTCAGCCTTCACCCTGGCACCTCACAGCCGCCACGTTGCATGCAGCTGCACTTTGATGACCTCCTGGCCGTTGGCCCTCCAGGAGAGGCGATGGCAGGCGGCCTCTTCTCCTGTACCTTCTCTGCACCGGCCCCTTGGGGTGACCAGCAGCAGTGTGGCAGCCCTGCTGCCATCATGGTCCTGAGCAAGCAGGCAGGCCTCAAGAGGCCACCAAGAGGAAATGGCGGCGGCTACCGGGAGCCTCTGAGGGATGCAGAGCCGTCCAGTTCGTACTGCTGCTGCTGCACCAAAACCACCGATTAGTGACGTAAAATACATGCATATATGTGCTTATATATACCCCACAGGTGTGATATACCATTTCCGTGTATCTTTCTTACTGAAAGACATTGATTTATGTGTACAGCAAAACCTGGTCGTCGCCAAGTAGCTCAAAATTATCTTGACCTAAGACCAGGGCAACTTCAAAAGCAATGATTAACCAAAAGGACATGCCAAAATTAGCAGCTGTAATCCTTCAACTGTTAAAGTATTTAATTTTTTTTTTAATGTTATTTTTAATTTTTTTTCTTATGTTCTTTTCATATTCTGCTTTCATTTCAATACTGCACAATGGTGCTTTTGAGGCAAAGAAGAGGAAACAAATGGCTGTACAACAGAAATGACAAGAAGGAGCTGCCGAACCTCTGTGCTGCAGACAGCAGACAGCCTGATCCTTCCTCCTGCCAAAGACAAAAAGGGTTTTGCCACTGGTGTCACTGGCAGCAGGATCAAGCTGCCCGGGGCAGCAAGGTTTTGCAAACCAGGTAGGTGGTATGGTACAAGTTGTGGGATACGCTGATCTGACTGCAGTCAGCAGAGAAAAACAAACAAACAAACAAACAAACAAACAAACAAACAAACACAGTTTGATGCACCAAACCATTTTAGCTGCTATTTTCATATTTCACTATCACACAGGTCTTCCAGAAATTATTTAAAATAATATGTCCATCTGAAACACAAAATGTCAGTTTTACATCCTGCTGGTTTCAGTTGAAGTTCTGTGTAAAGAAGAAAGTATCATAAAGTCCAATCACTAATATTAATGCCCAGCTAAACAGTTAACCTTCTACATGCTGAATAGTATCCTTGATGGTCATTGTTTCAAACAAGGTTGGAGAATTACAGATTTCCCTAATCAAGCCCGAATAGGGACATAGCTGACTTACATTGCCATCAGGGAGACATTGACTGTTCTTCCTACTTTTGTACAAACGTGGAGGCATGAGCACGACTCTGTCTTGCTCGGTTGGAGATGTTACCCAGAGGGTAGGGGTAGGGGTACTAGGCTCCCAGAGGCAGTCTCCTAAGAGACTGCATCTCATGTACATTTGCAGCAGCATTACTGCGCATGGGCTTGTCACAGTTTGACCCATATAATCCATTAACCCAACGAGAGATCAATTCCTGGGAGAAGTCTATCCCATTTTTTGAAAATTACTTTGTTGCCAGCATTGTAAATCTAGCAATAAACTGTTGCGAAACTCTATCCTCTCTCACATTTAAAAGAGCTTTGCAGAAAATGGATATTGGGGGACAGGGAGAGACAAGGACATCTGTCTCCAAAATTTCAAGATGAGCTTTTCTACCTGAGACTAAAATCCATGTTTATATTCTTGAATATTTATGTAAATAGTAGCACTTTTTTTTTTTTTTTTTTTTTTTTTTTTTTAAAGAGTGATATTTTAACCATCATTTCTTTAAAATACAGACTTTTCTATTTCTATATTTCTATTTTGTGTGGTCATTTCAAAATATATATATACAGCAATATCTTTGTCATGGCTATGTATTATCATCAAACATACATATTTATAACTCTCCATTTACTTGAATGCTCCACATAAATAAATGCTCAGTGCTTGTCATGTTACTTGTCTTGCTGTTAGAAAGAACAAAAGAAGAACAACAAAGAAAGAACACAAAAATTTTTTACAATCTAAACTGAAAACATAAAAGTTATCTGTTCAGGCATTCAGTGGTAAGAACCACAAATTTGAAGGCAGCGAGGCTGAGCTATGTTTTGCTTTCCTCATGCTTTTTAATACAATATGACAGGTGTCATGTGAATGGGGAGAAAAATATTTAAATTTAATGTTATTTTTATTAATGTATTTTATATCGATAGACTAACTCAAAACCAGTCATTGTTATCTTTATAGTAAAGTTCTAGCATGCAGCTAGTGAGAAACTAGCCTTAATTTCTTTGCTCCAGTTACATGAACCTGGTCAGGGATACAGTTATATATACCCTGTCATGTGTCACAAGGGTCAGTATCTACTAATTCCAGTGGCTACTGTTACAATATTCAACCTCCAAAAGTTTCAGATCAGAAGCTGAAAGTTTGAGACATTTATGAGTGAGAACAGAGACTCCTAATTTAAAACGTGTGTGACCTTAATATAGCATTTGGGGGTTCAGAATGTTCCTATGTACTTTGCCTAATACTGCAATTTCACAATACTCCCTCACTTCCAGTCATAAAGCTATAGATTGATTTACCTTCTTTACAATTCTGTAAATTGTAAAGAACAGATCTCTATTAAAAGCAAATTTCTATGACTATTTGAACAAGTAACACTCAAAATAGTTTTCCCTGATGCAAAGGCAGAATAAAGAAAGAAAAAAAAAGTCATCTAACCTCTAATTCCAGTGATAAGTTAGCATTTTTCACGGATGCGTATACTTTTCAGAAAGCACTTTAAACAGAATGATTCTACACTTGTCAATGATAACTCTGTTTATGTAAAATAATCTTGTAACAGGTCACCAGAATAATCTGTCTTAATCAAAAACAGATCTATATCCATACAGTCCACTTATTCACTGGCTCTAACAAAACATACAAAATGCATGTATACATTATTCTAACTCTTGCATACACATTTGCCTTCTTTATGCATGATATAATCATGAAAAAAGTATCATCTACTCCTGTTTGCACTGAAATCAGGGACACAATTTACATCTCTCACATTTTAGAAACTTTAGAAACCCTCTTATAAATGGGTATCATGCATATTTCACTAACTCTGGGTGTTCCACAGCTTGTTGGATTTTTTTTTTTTTTTCAGAATTAGCTCAGGAGATTAAAATGAAACTCACAAATGTATGAACATGCACAGCGTTTTCCATGATTTCCATAATTCCACAAGATTTTCCATAATTATGGCATAGACTAAAATAATCCAACCTGGAGCATTTAATAATTTTCATTAGTAAATTACTTTATAAATGGCAGTATTAAATAAAAATAGAAAACCTTTACGGTGTGGTATCTCATTTTCTCTGGTGGAAATTAGTACGTTACTGATGAGCAGTGTTTGAAGCAAAATCTTTCTTTGTTAAATCATGTGTACTGTCTTTTAAGCCAAAACTCAGCATATGTACGGTAGTATAGCCACAAAAAGTGTGATCGAATATAATCAAGCCTTCAGCCATTACACAGCCAAAATACCCATGATTTACATGATTATTTTGCCTAAGGGTCTCACTCTTAATGTTTCAGCAACCCTTTTTGTATAAGCAATATGAATAAATTAACCGACAAGGAAAATGTTAAAAAAATGTAACATTTTTAATAGTATGCAAAACTTTAATGCATATAACATAGTTACCTGGTTATGTTTTTGTATCAATGTCAATACCATTTTAGATGAGTAAGGTAAAGTCAAGAGGAACTTGAATTCTTTATATGGATCTGCCTTAGATAAAAGGTCACATTTTATTCAAAGTATAAAAAAGAACATTAAAGTTTTAGTGAGACAGAATAGTGCAATAACTCAAGAAAATTAATACCATGAGCAGTTTCTCCTCTCTTTTTAACTGCAGTGGTCAACAAAATAAATGAAGAACAACAAGAGAGAATCAGTGCAAAGGCCTAGAGAGTAACTCCCATTTTTTAAACTATTAATTTTGTGCTCAATGTCAAAGGCAATGACAGTAAGCACTGAATAAATACAAAAGTTCTTTGGGATTACCGTGGTTTTTTTTTTCAAGATGAAAAATGCACTGGCTTGGAATGTTTATTTGAACCAGCTGTATGGTATTACTATAGAGAGTCAGGAAGTTAATATATTCTTTGGAAGTCCAGTATCATAATAAGTTATTCTAGCAGTCAGAGTGAACAGAGGACATGCAATGTGATTTGGCAGCCCAAGCACAGATACTGCATACACTCCTGAATTCGAGCTATGCAGCAGCTATAAGTTATCAGAACTGGGTCCTGCTCATAATTAGAAGGGTGACTGGTAGGAGAGAGGTGGAATCGGAAATAATATTGGCATTTACTAGTACATATGATGGGACTGATCCTCTCTGAAATTAACAGGGTGAAATCTTTTGACTGAAATCCCTCACGTGGCAGGATCAGGCTTATCACTTACTGCACTCCTTTTCATTCATTATGGTATTTTATTCTGGGCACTTGTCCCCTGTAATTCATGCAACCATGACCAAAGTCCTCATTGGTGTAGTGCTGGTGATACAACAATATGTTGTGATATGAAGCACTGGAAAATCAAATAAATCTCTATTTTGACAGAAAATTTTCAGGGCCAACTAGTATGTAAGGGCTGCAGGGAAGGAAGGGTATAAACTCTGATATTCTGGCTAGGAAGAGCCATGAAATCTGTTTATATTCTGCATCTCTCCCATAAAACCATTAATGGTGAAATCCTTCATACCACTACAATCAATCTCTCTGTAACTATTTAATAGCTATGCTGAGGCAAATCAAATTATTCTTATAATCAGGGATAAAATACAACACATTTTGCAATCTATCAAGTAAAAGATCACTTACTTCTGCTATTAGTATCTAAAAATGAACTGTCATGCTTTGGTAATAATAATTTTATGATATGAGGTCTAAAGCAAATTAATTTAAAGTTAGCATGGAATTTCAAGGCTATATGCATATTCCTATGGCAAGACGATGCAGGAATGTGAGTTATGACACTGCAACCTCCAGGAATAATAGGGTAAGTTAAAGTTACCATAACAGATGTTTTGATTTTAAGTCTGCATTCCCTTACTCTATCTAATGTTGTCACAATCTTCTGGTTGCCTAAGTACGGGTTATTGTTATCAGCCACATCCCATCATTCTTCAGCAACTTTCCTAAAAAGGCAAAGGGGAATTTTCTTTGAGTGACAGACACAGAATTGTGACAGATGCAGAATTCATCATTTTTTATCCTCTGTCTGCCATGTAAAATACAATATGGAATGGTTCTGCAACACCTCTTCTTTGCAGAAAAGGGCAAAAGCATCTTCCAAAAAACACTACCTCCACCTAAATCTTTTTGCCTTTATAGAGCACTACAGACATTAATGATGAACTGAAATCTTAACAAGTATAAAAAATTTGTCTGGATTTATTTATGCTTTAAAATGCTTTCTGCTTTCAGCTGCACTATGTTCACTTTCTTTAAATTACATAAAATTTATTCTCCAAGATATGAACAGAGGCGTGTTAGAGCTTGGTTAATTAAAACAGTCTATTCATTAAATATATAGAAATGCAAAACGAAATTATTCGCTGGTACAATTGGCACAGCTACATAGATCCCAACAGGGCTCTACCAGCTTGTTATAGCTTGTGATATTTTGGCCCATAACATTAGTCTAATACATTGTCTTGTAAATAATAGATTAGATAAACAAGTACTCGGGTACGTACTTACATTTTAAAAGACATATTATTTACTTGATATGACAAGTCACTTTATGTTAATCGGGTTTTTTACCATGCTCACAGACAATATAAAAAACATACTAGGTAACACTCTTCTGGGTCCAGGACAGAGTATGCTAAATTCTGCCTAATTTTTGTTGTTTGTCTTTTTTTCTTCCGAAGGACCACAATGCAACAATAATTTATACTATGGTAATTATATGTAATTAAATTAGATCGCCGCCATAAAATGCATGTTTGACTTCATTTCTATAGGCGAGACTCTCCTGGCATTTCTCCAGGAGGATACGTCGCTGTGACTCTCATGATGTGAGCAGATGGTGGGAAGCACGACGAAGGGCCCTACCTCTGCTCCTGACCACCACGACCTGCCCAGCCTAATCAGCTCCGTAACTTCCATGGCATGAACAGCTGATAGCACTGGGGACTTCCAGCATAGCGAAACAAGCAGGATACTCAGCCCCAGAGCTGTTCCTTTCTCCTCTGACTCCTGTTCTTCGTAGCCACATTCAAGAAGTGGCTTGGACTTTGTGCCCAATGATGGTCTTCGGTTTTACCCTGCTCCAAGAGATGTGGGGAAAATCAAACCTATCTTCCTATGCTTTTGAGATGTTTTTTGCACTTAGAATCAAGAAGGTGGCTGGGAAATGAAGGTCACAGTGAAACAGGGCAGAGGAAAAAGGTTTCTGACAGTTTTCCCTGACACTGGAAGAATCCACAGATGAGTGCACTCTTTTTAGTCTTCATCATACAGCATGAGAGAAAAATCCTACCGGAGAACCTCCCAGGGTTTCCAAGCTCTCAGATGGGCTTTGCCTCAGAGAGGATGCCTTGACAGGAACAGATGTGATAACAAATGACCTTTAGAATTGCACCCTGAGAGCTGTTGACCGTTTCCTGAAAGCTGTTCATCCTCCTGAGCTCCTGGCTTTAGTTTGGAAACCTTGAGACCCTGACACAAAACTAAAAAGGGTCAAAAGCAAGAAAGACAAAAAAAAAAAAAAAAAAAAAAAAAGCATAAGACTTGGAACCAAAGGAAAGATTGGGGAAAAAGAAAACAGAGTACCAACAGGCTTTAGAGTCTTCCTTTGCTCTTAAAGATAAAAATCATAAATCTAAATCCAATGCCAAAACTGAGTATTATCTTCATCCCAAAATCAAAGAAAAAAATCTGAGATGAACAAAAATCTATCAAACAATAATAGAAGAAAAATGTGTTTCAAAGCTATGCAAGTTTTATTCCAATCCAAATTACAGCCCATGTGTAATTTTAGGTAAAACGATACTTGTGTATTCCCGTGAATGTATTCGGATTTGCTGTGCAACATGGAAAAACAAAGTCTCTTTGCCAGTGACAGTTCACAGGGTGGGTAACTGGTGCTTCCAGGGGGATCCAGAGGAGAAGCTGTGGGCACACACAGGTGTCTGCGAGTGTGAGAGAGGAAGATGGGAGGTGGTTTATTTGTTCCTCCTCGGCTTCGCCAATGACAGTGAAAACTTTCTCAGCACCGATTTCTTCTAAAGCTCCTTGAAATCAAGGCTATGACCATATCCCATGACTAGCATGGAGCAAAAGTCACATTTCACCCATATGCTCACTTAGGTTTATGTTGATGACTTCAGGCTGTCTCAACTAAGGCATCTTGGAAAAAAAGGCTGAAAGAATAACAGCGTACTCACTGGCACTCCATTTTTAAGGCAAGTTCGGGGAAAAAAAATGGCCCTGTTAATGCAATAATATGCTACATCTCAGTCACTGCCTGCGAGAGACAGAGAAGAGAAAAAGGGGAGGGGTAAGCGGGAGACAGAAGGAGACAGAAAGCAGAAGCAGGAACAAAGATGCAGGATCGGGAGACAAAACGAAAGGAGGGATGACATCGAGGAATGTGCAAAACATGCCTCTTCCTACATTTGTTAAAACTAAACACGCACACAAACTATCTCAAAAGCTGAAATGAAATGAAAAACATGGGCACGTTTGATTTTACCTTTTCAAGCAATTACATTATTTTCTGTATGATTTTTTTCCTGTCAAGTCCTGTCCTTCCCTTGCAATGCCTTCTTTCTCCCTTGCCTTTTCTCCTTTTTTTTTTTTTTTTTTCCTATGCCATCTTGCTTTGTTCCTTTTTCTTTGCTTCTGCCTGCTTCTTTCTTCCTCTTCCTTTCTTCTCTTGCTCTCCCTTGCCTTTTTTTTGTTCCTTGCTCTCCCATGTGTTCCCTGAGCACATGAAGAACACGAGCACAAATAGTGGAAAAGCTTTTTTTTTTTTGCCGATGCTCCTTTTCTATCCCCATGTGGTTTTGACTGCTGTAGCTCTGTTAGGTTTAAAATACACATGGGGAAGCCACTTGTACTCCCATGTGTTTTAGAGCTATCTACAGTAGCTCACTGCAGGAAAAACATGTGGGAAGGGAATGTGTCGGAAAAGTTGCTTGTACTCCCTCCAACACGTGGGCCACATTTAACAAGGTCAAGGGACAAGTGTGGCTCACAGGCATTAGTTTGACCGGTACTATAAAAAGGATCACGCATTCTTCTTTCTTTTACCTGTGTGCACTTTGCAGTTAATCACTCACCAAAATGCAGCTTATGGAGCTTCAATTGATCGGCTTTTATTTTTAGGCTGGATGATCAGCTGAACATATTTGAGGAACAGATTATCATCTTTTTCTTTCCTGGTTTGACAATTCCAAGACAATGAAGGATATAAATGTAACAAGAGGAAACCTTTTTCTTTTTTTTTTTTTTTCCCTTTGTCTTTCATCCTGCACAAGAGCATCACACACATTGTGAGTGAGCAACCGAGGGTATGTCTATTAAACCAGTCGTCTGTTCCTAAGGCAGATTTTTTTCTGCGGAGTGTCCCTTCTGAACTCTTCTGCTACAAGCCTCCATTCACACAAAATATCTATGAACTGTTGGTTTATGTTATACGCATTTTGACACCTTTCAGCTGGCTTTCACAGATTTTCAAAGCACCTGTTCCAATACAACCTGTCTTTTTGGCAGCAGCCCGCACCAGTAAGCCCCTGATTTTCTTTCCTCCTTCACTCAACTATTTCTACCAATATATATGGCAAAAATACAACGAAGTGAAAGGAGGGGAATGCTGCCCAGTTCTCCGAGATGCTGGACCACACTTCCTGCAGGAAAAAAAAAAAAAAAAAGAAATAAATAAAAAATAAAAAAAAATTGAAAGATTGTTCGCATTGTTGCACAGATTAACTAAACTGCTCTTGCCACTTATGTCTTAGGGGAAAGGTCCGGATAACTTGTGAGTGGGCTGCTTGCCATGCGAACAGATGGGCATGGGCTTCGACAGCCAAGAACTGATGGATCAAATTTTGAAATTTGTTGCTCGTTCCCCACCGTAGTAGTTCCGAATCAGCCTTGGTGGAACTTTATCTCTGCAGAAGTGGTGCAATGGCAGCAACACTGGACTGAACAGATACACCTCACATCTCAGTGCTGCAGGCAGGCTGACAAAATCAGAACAACACCGTCAGTGCATGCCTGTTAACAAGCTTACGTAGCTCTCTGAGGCTAACAAGCTCCTGTGTGAGCTTCCAGTGCAGTTGAAGGGGAGTGTTATTTTGCGTGGTGGTCCAAGATAAAGTCTTCTTTTTTATTTTTATTTTTTTAAAGTTCCTTTTAATTTATACAGCCTTTTAAACAAAGAACGGGTTCACCTGTGTTTTATAATAAGCATAAGGCAAGAGGAGGTATGGAGGTATCCACAACGCCCTGTTTAAATGTAATTTAAAATGGTTAGCATAGATATAAAAATTATTATTCATGATTTAACATAGTAAATTGACAAATACAAATTGAGAAAAGTTAAATGGTATTTGACTGCTATTAGTAAATCAAAGAAATTGTTGTTGTCTATAAGAATGTTGTTTCTCAGCTTTCTAAGTGCTGCTGTGGCAGTACACATTCACTTCAAATTTCTGTGTTCTCGGTGGAAACCTAGGATGTGAAAGCAATGTATCTTTGCATTTCATTGATGCGCTTATTTAATTCTGGGTTTGTGATTTGAATGATTACTGAGGAAAAAGTCTGTAGGCTTCTCTCATTTCTTGACACTAGTTCTACATGGCTTTGTAAATTTAACTCTGTCTTTCTGCTATTATTTTAACTACATCAACATTGTATTACCTTAGCCAATACCAGCAATTGCAAGCCAGGATCTTAAACACTTTTGTTCATGCTGTAATGGGAATTTCTTACCTTGTGCCACTTTCTAGCATACATTTTGACAGTTTACTGATGCGTTTGCAAAAGCAGTTGAATAGTTCTACGAGTGCATGAATAATAAGTGACGGTGATCATAATTAGTGTTACCTGTAGAAATACATAGTATTTTCAATAAAATTCTGCATACAGCAAACATGGATAAAATATTTTCATAATTATCTACACAGCGCATGCCATTAATTATCTCAGGGAAAAAAAAAAAAAAAGCCATTTCCCAGGGTCTCTTCCAATTTTTCTCCACCACCTCAGGCCCAGCACTATTTGGTATGGGCAGATTAGGGTAGCTGATGATTCCTATTGATTTAAATGTCGTGCTAGGAAGCCTAAATCCCCAAGAGCAATAGAATCTCCCCTATCACTATCCTACTGCTTATTGACCTAATTCACTAACCAACCATCAGGGCTTTCTCTCACAACAAATAAATCTTGCATGAAACAGACAGTACATGGACACTAGTAGTTTTCAGCGGTGTTAACAATATAATACATTTAGGGTCACCAAAGCATTCCTCTTTGTTTTCTCATATCGACCAAAACATCATTTACCATTTAAAATTGGGCAGAATCTGCGATTGTATTTGTATATCAAAACTATTCCTACAATCTGAAATAAATGTGGTCTGTTCAGGCTATTCAGCATGTGTAAAATGCCATTTATTTCAGTGCTCGGGTCTGCCATTAAGTTACTGTTGGAACAGTTGCTGGAAAGATTTGATGGGTACAACGTTATAGGCAGTAACTTGGATCCACTGTTTACCACTCAAAGTTCAAATAATTATTAAAATTCCTCTTTCATTAACTGAATCAAACAAATGAAGAACAAAGCAGTGTTTGTTGTGTTGTTCTGCTTTTCACAGGGCAATATTTTAAACTAAAACTTGGATCTTGGACTCTGCAGGTGCCTGTATCTGAACTGAACTCTCTGTGATTTTACTGGGTTGAATGACACACTTGTATGAACGCAAATGCCCAACTAAAATTCGTGGCTCTGTAAAATGTGTTCATCACTAGATATGAAATATGTTCACCGAAAGATATCACAAAAAATGTACTGCATTAAAAACAAAAAACCAAAAACCTACATACTACTTTGACAGACAAATCTGCTTCAGAGGAGAGGCCTAATTCTGCTGCCAGTAATGTTAATTAGAGCAACAGAAAGGTCCTGGATTACTACTCCTCTCATCAATATTGAGCAAAGCCTTTATCAATGTAATTTGAAGCAGTATTAAAAGTGATAAATGCTCATTTATAATTGTTGATATTATCAAACCAAAATAATTTGTAACCCTACGTAACCGTGCCAGATTTTTATCACGTTATAAAGGTTAACACAAGTGTTACAAGCAACATCAATGAGCTACGCAGACTACGTTTGCTTTCGGTTAGATAAGTATGCTTTGTAGTAGTTGATATTCCCTCTAGATAATGGATATGGGCCAGATTCTCTGCTGACACAAAGCAATGTACGTAACACGAATGGAGATATGCTGATTTACACTAGCTGCAGATCTAGCCCTAATATCTTTAGATGCAATAAACCATCTTAAATAACTCCATTTCCTAAATATTACTCATCCATTTCCTAAATATTACTCAGCCATTCCTCACTATTGCCAAAAGGGAACTGTGAATGCCAAGGTCTGCAGGATTTTATTTATCAAAGCTTCTTTCAAGGCATCTATCATCCTGGCATGCGAGCCATGCTTTATGATCAGAATCAAACATTTTCAAGAAACAGCAAGATTAATTCTAGAAAAATAATACTGCCTAGTGCTTGCTCTCACTGTAATATGTTCCTTTTTTTTTTTCTCTCTCTCTCTTTTTTTTTTTTTTTTTTAATGAAAATGGCCCATCATATTAGTTGTTTTAAAATCTTTTGCGGCTTGATACTGCTGAACCATAAAAATAGAATTAGAAGTGTTATGCTATGCATCTCTTTAAAGAGTTGATTACTGATAACTCATTGTTTGTATTTTTATATTACCTACCTTGATAAGAAGCTAACTAAATGCAGAGCTACAAGAAAAACACATTTGTTTGTTATATAAACACGAAATTATTTCCCCAACTATGGTAAACAACATTTTAGTGCCCTGACATTGAACATCTGGAGACAAATAGTACCTAAACTGTACAGCTTCATTTTCCTTTGAGGTTTATCTATTTTTACTTACATTTGCTGGATGTCAGCTTATAATAATTACTCTTCTATACACATCTCTAGCACTAATGTGACAGACTGTGAATGCTTCTTGACAATAGAGCATAATATCCTCCTTACAGGCTTCCAATAGCGAGGCTGCAATCTCACCACCAAGTGCATAAACACGTAAAAAAGTCTTACTTAAAACATTGACAAATTCCAAATGCATTTAGTTTGCTGTTGAAAAGCACACGCAGGCTATATGTTCCTCGATAAATCTAAAAAATGAGGCTAAAAGTAAAGTACTTGCAGCGCAGCGTGTGACATCTGAGTGCTGCTTGAGCAGCAGGAACAGTAGGCACAACTTTGAAGCGTCTGCAGATTATGTCAGATGATTTGAAAGGAAGCAAAAATGTCAGTTTAAAATCTACTGCTAATAACTGTTGTTTACTGAGACAGAGTACCAATACAAACATTAAAAAACATTTCCTAGCGTTTTTGTGAGTATGACAAAACTACTTTCATCTGCGACGCAGGAGTAGACGTGGAATCATGCTAACAGTTCCCTAAAGCAACGGGAATCTTTTTGTATTTCTTCATTTAACATTAAAGGTGAGCACCTTCGTGTAGGCCTCGTTTACAAATCTCCCTGAATTTAGTCCAAGACACTAGAGTTTTGTCTTAAGAAAGAGCAAACAATCTGAACTACAGAGCTTTATTTCTCTGTGAGAGAAAGAGCATGACTGAAAACTCAGTAAATGCAGTAATTCCCCTTAATTAGTACGACTCTGAACTGTGCATACTACTGTGAACTATTCATAAAAGAATAAAGCTGCTATCCTGGAGGATGTGTTGTCCAGTACATTACAATAATGCCTGCTTACATGTCCAAATCATTACATCATTTTATTATTCATTTTCGGTGTGATCTTACACATGGACATGTGCAAATTCTCCCTGTGCTTTTTTTAACATATAAAATATAAAAAGAAATGCATTTCTAAGAGTTTGTTTTGATAAATATTTTACTAAAATAAGGGGACTTTTATAATACGCAAGATTTTTTCTCTGTCTTTCGAAATCTGAGCAGCTATGATGTTTTAAACAAATAAAACTTCTCTGTTTTGTCTCTGTTCCTGAGTACTTAAATAGGGATTGTAACATAAATAGCTTAAATGTGTATAATTTAAAAGGGAATAAAATTTAAATGTGAAAGCTGTCTGTTTAGTATTTCTTAACATTTTTTTTTTTACAGACTAAGAATATATGGCTCTTTTCACATATGAGGGGAATGCAGGAAGATTTTAAGTTTTGACAAACAGAAGACAGAAACAAGTCAGAATGAAGCAAATCAAAAGGTAAACAGATAAGTCCTGGTTGTTTTGTTTTATTTTTTACCTAAATTAACGTCAGTTAAATTCAAAACTAGTACCTAAGAGTGAAAACATTTTTTTCAGATTAAACTTAGAATAAGAAATATTAAACTCCTGATCAAAACTATATTCAGCTACTACAGGTTTTACCTTACTAAAATAAATCAAGTGCTTTCACATATATAATTCAAAAGTTAATTTCCTGATCTGCTACTCAGAACTATTTGTGAGCAAACAAAGTAGGTTTTATTGAATAGTCCTTGTCCTTACCCAAACAAGGCATTTATTGGAATTAATACATACAAGAAAAACTTGAGGGTATCAAATATTTTTGCAAATAGATGTGAAGCACTGTGCTTTCACCAGCTATGAGGACTGTCTACAAGAATTGTACCAACTAAATAACCCACGTTACAGCTTTGTTCAAGGCAGTATTTTATTTGCTATATTGCACTTCTCTACCATTTGCACAGGGGACTTTTTTCTGGGCCTTTTTGAGTATGCATGCTCCCTTTCTTTCATGCTATGATAATATCAGCGAATGAAACATGAATGTCATTTTTTTCTTTCAGAAATTAATCCATGCAAAATCAAACTTAGTAGTAAATAGTCACAAATTATTTAATGTTCTTATCTGCTTCAAACACTTTTTTTCCCCAGCAAAATATTTAAGTTATAATTAGTAGGCTCACTACTAACTTAAAAGAGAGATTCTAGAGGCAGCCCATTACTCTGTGGATGAAACTCTAAAGTCAGTAATAATTTGACTAAAATTGACATTAGAAATATCACCTTACGTTACTGTTTTCTCACTCTGTGAAAAAGAATAAACAGAAAAAAATGCTACTCTGAGAGTTTTCAGCAATACTTACACCAACTCTTAAATTTTATGAATTAGTGCACATGACATGCAAAATGATTTCCCCTCATTTTGATCAGTTGCATTATTTTGTTTTAAGTAACAAAGAACAAGCTGTAAAAAAGACTAGCTCACGTGGACTGAGGTAGTTTCACTGATTAATTAATATTCAAATATTAATGCATTTCCTTTGTAGTTTCCTTATTTGATATACATGTTGGCTTCCTCCTCTTGGAAATTATGATGAGCGGGGTTTTAAAACATGTAAACACTATGCACAGGCAGTAAAATCTGATACCAGTTTGACAGCCTGTGAATCCATCTTCTGTCCTTTTTGGGGTGAAAGAAAAAAAAAAAAAAAAAAAAGGAGAGAGAGAGGAAAAATAAAGGTCAGGCTGAGAGGCTGGGCAGGGGAATTGAGAACACAAATTTAGTGATTAAAATTAATTAAAGGACTGACACGGCTGTATAATCTTGTGATGAATCCTTAACAGTTGTTTTGTCTGTAAAAGATAGATTTTGATTTATATATTTCAATATGCTATAAATGATAAGAGAATGTTGAAGAATAGATTTCTGTAGCATTTAACCATGCCATATGTGTACATTGCTAACAGTTTTTTTATGACAATCCTTTTCCATAGCTGTGGTCTCTGCACCTTTGTAAATCTACAGCTCAGAGCTTTGTCCTCTCCTCCATTTTATGGTTTTTCTTCTCCTCCATTTTATGCCTTTTCTTATGTATCGTGTCTATATTTGACAACCATACCACAAGACAGAGAAAGCCTGATTTTGCCAGCCCACCTTGCTGTTGTCATGCCTTTTAGTTTCTGGCAAAATGCAAATCAGCAGGAATTCTGTCAGGCAGAGCTCTGAAGCTCAGCGTTCATCAATTCAGTGGTGTTCATTTGTATGCCAAAGCATCGGACCAGTGCTATCACATCAGATCATACACCAAAAATGTACGCAGTCGTTCTTCGTGCTGCCGGGAGACCTGACACTGAGCTTACACGGTGTGTCAAAATTAAGGGCCGGATCCTGCAGGCAGTAGACTTTTATTATTTTTACCTCAGTTTGTGCATAGTTGAGACGTAAGTTTAGCAATGCATGATTTTACCTAGTGAGCGGAGAACCCACAGTGCCAGCAACCTGATTGCTCGTGTCCTGCATCAGTACTGAGGACGAAACGTATGTGACAGGCAGACAGCTGATTTAGAGAAAATAAGTGGATTAATATCACAAAGAGAAAACACATTTAAATGCATGTAAAATGTGATGTGGCTAGATGTGATAAAATACAATTTTACTGTTCTCACTGGAACAAAACTTTAACTGGCTTCAAAACCTTGGCTGAGCTCTTAGATGACAGTCTACAATTAGTGACAGGTACAGATGTGGATACAAAATTCCTAACAGCTCTTCAATTAAATCCAGTCAATCGCCTGGAATAGGTCAGGAGAAATGAAATTTGGGTATTCAAAGCTCTCTCCTAGCACGAGGTCCACTCCTCTGGCAGCAGTGTCAAAATACAACGGGATCGCGGCACAGGTCAGAAGCTGACCCAAAGAGCAGGGGATGCTCACCAATTTTAAATTAGGTTATGATAAAATATGGGGGCATGACAATATATAGGGGTATGCACGGGATATGCTTTACACGTTGCACTACATTTACACTACATTTACACATGTGCTAGTGCATCTGACTTACTCTCCTCACCAAATCCTATCTCAGACAAGAAGCATTGCAAATGTAGAGGAAAAACTGCTTTTTTTACATGATTTTATGTTATGTATTTGGTGATAATTGGCAGCTGGTCATTTTTACACTTCGTGTTGTCTGAGATGTATGTGCAGCGTGGAAAGGCTGCGTTGTCTGAAATGTATCTGTAATGTGGAAAGGACTAGCTTGCTGTCAGTATGTAGATGTTATGTTAAAATCACCAAGCTGGCAGGGGCCTTTATCTTCTACTTAAAAAAAAAAAAAAAAATTAAATTTCAATGTGGAATTCCCACTGAAGAAATATTCCACGAATAAGGCTTGTTCAGTCAGTATGTATATGTTATTTAAAAATCACCAAGCAGGCGGGGGCCTTTAGCTTCTACTCTTAAAAATATAAATAAATGAGGAGATTTTGGTGCTGAATTTCCACTTCGGAAATATTACAATAAAGGTTTGTGGAGGGAAGGCTCGGTTGTGCGTTAGCGTCCCTGTCAGTGCTTGTATTGCTTTCAGACTGAGATTTGGGATTTTTCGCTTCAGAAACACCACAGTAAATTTGTCGAGGGCAGGCTGGGGTTACGCGTTGGCGGCTCAGCCCGTTCAGAGCGGGGTGCCGCGGGCCGTTTCGCCGGCCCCGGTTAGGATTTTCTCCTCAGAACATCAAAAAAGAGGCGACTGAGGGGGGAAAATCCTGAATATTCACAGGCTTCGGAAGCAGCCGAGGGAAGGCCCGGGGGGCGCCTTCCTCAGGGTGACGAGGCCGGGAAGGGCGCGGGCGGGCGGGCGGAGGCGCCGCCGGGGCGAGGGCTCCGCGGTACCGCGGAGCCCTCGCCCCGGCGGCGCCTCCGCCCGCCCGCCCGCGCCCCCCGCTCCCGGTCCCCGGTCCCGGCCGGCTCCGCCCCGCCGCCCCCGCCGCCGCCGGTGATCAGCTGCCGCGCGTCACGTGGCGCGTGTCGAAGGTCACGGCGGCACAATGGAGCTGTCGGCGGCCGCGCAGGGCGGGTGGCGGCTGCTGGGCGACCCCCGCCGCCTCCCCCGGGCCGCCTACACCGCGCTGCTGCGCGCCGCCTTCCGCGGCCTCCTGCAGCCCCCCGGCGGCCTGGGTGAGCGCGGGGAGGAGGGGAGAGGGATCGGGTTGTAATAGGGGATTGGGGGGGGGGTGTTAAGGGGGCCACCTGCGGGAGGTGGGGGGGATGCGGTGTGCAAAGGGGGTTGGGGAGGGTGGGGGGGGGTCCTGTGTGGGGCTGCGGTGCTCGGTGCTCGGTGTTAAGGGTGTGCGTGTACGGGGGGGCGTGTAAATATAGGGGGGGGTGTGCATGTAGGGGTATAGGGGTGTGCATGCATGGGGGTGTGTGTGCACATAGGGGTGCGTGCATATAGGGGTGTGAATGCATAGAGGGGTGTGCAAGCATATAGGCTTGCATGTGCATATAGGTCTGTGTGTATATGAGGCTGTGTGCATGCTTATAGGGCATGCATGAATATAGGGGTATTGCATGCATATATGCTTGTCTATGCATATAGGGGTCTGTGTGTATACTTCTAGGAGTATGCATGAATATAGGGGTATGCACACATATAGATGTGCATGCATATAGGAGTATGCATGCATATAGGTGTGTGTGCACATAGGGGTGTGCATGCACATAGGGGTATACATGAATATAGGGGTATGCATGCATATAGGCTCGCATGCGCGCATATAACAATGTGTATATAGGACTGTGTGCATCCATATAGGGGTCTGTATGCACATACATGTGCATGGGTATAGGGTTATGCATAAATATAAGATTATGCATGCATATAGGTTTGTGTGCGGATATATAGGACTGTGTGCGTGCACATAGGGGTGTGCATGTATATAGGGGTATGCACGAGCATAGGGTTATGCACATATATAGGTTTGCTTGCGGGCACGTAGAACTGTGTGCATATAGGACCGGGTGCATGCACATATAGGGGCGTGCGTCTATATAGGACCGCCCGCATGCATATAGCCGCGTGTGCATGCAGGCGGGGGTGTGCACGCGTGCAGCGCCGCGGGTGCGTGCACAGAGGTGCGTGCACAGAGGTGCGAGCACACCGGCACCGCCGCCGGACCCTCGCCCGCGGGTGCCGCTGCACGGGGCCGCCCCGCCGGCAGGATGCAAAGCGGCGGAGCCCCGCCGGCACCCCGCACCCTGCTCCCCGCACCCTGCTCCCCGCACCCTGCTCCCCGCACCCTGCCGGGCCGGAGGGGGGCGGCGGTGCCCCGGCTGCGAGCCTGCCTTTAACCCGCAGCCGCCCCGGGGAACCGCGAGCGGGGCGTGCAGAGGAAACCCAGCTTCTCCTCGCTTTATTTTTTTTTTTCCTATCGTTTTTAATGGGGTGGAGAGTTAGGAGCAGCGCCGGGACGCACCGCGGGGTCCGTAGCATCCCCCATCCCTTCCCCTTCTTCCCTTCCCCTTCGTCCCGACCTCATCCCCAACCCGGTCCCCGACCCCGGGCGAAGTTTGCGGGCTCGGCGTTGCCCTCCTCAGCGGGGCGTTTGTTGTAGACGATCCAGACCTGCAAGATATCGACCCGGCGGTGTTAAAGCACTGCCACGCCGCAGCTGCGATGTGCATTCTGGAGGCAGCAAAGCAGAGAGCCGACGTGGCTGCCATCAGGTACCAGCAGCGCCCTGCGGCCACCCCATTGCTGCCCTGGCTCACGGCCGAGCCGGGGCTAGCAGAGGGCTGATGAGAAGTTCTGCTTCCCCGCAGCACGTGCCTGGAAGACTGTAAATTGGAGAAAGAGAGAATCGAGCAGTTTTGCACCGAATACCAGGTTTTGAATCCAATTTGAACGTATTGGTCTTCTCCTTCTCCTGCAGCAATTTGTTTGAAGCTTCCAAATATATTTTCCTTTCTCTCCCCCTCTCTTTTTTTTTTTTCCTTCAGAAAAACAAGGATGCCTTGGAAATCCTGTTGGGAAGGTAGGTGAATCAGTGCCCATTAAAGCTACTTTGAAACTCTCCTGGAAAACATCCATGCATATTTCACCTGATTAAGTAAAAATATTGATTTTTAAAAATATATTATTTATTTTTATTTTTTTACATTTTTAACAGCCCTTAGAAAACAGCTGTTGAAACTTTCCTTCCTCCTCTCAGTATTCTACTTTTAAGTAACTTTTTGAACTTTTCAAGGAGCATTAAAAGTATCTTGAGAAACTTGTTGGCTTTATTGATGGGCAGCTTTAGAAAATTCACTTTTCCTTTTAGCTTAGGGAACTTGTTACTGTTGTGTCTTTCAGCATAGGCAGATCTCCCCTCCATATAACTGATGTGTCTTGGCGCTTGGAATATCAGATCAAGGTAATATCAAAGCATCAACATGTTTCATTAGTCTGTCCCAGTGCTGAGACCTGACTTTTTTCAATGCTTCTTTGTTTTTAATTTAGACCAATCAACTTCATAAAACTTACCAGCCTTCCTATTTGGTGACCTTAAATGTGGAGGTACGGTACTGCTCTCACCCTCAGAGGAAAAAATGCAATTCCTTGTCATTTTTTAATAAAATTGTCTTTTGTTGGTGTGTGTCTTTTTTTTTTTCTTTTCTTTCCCTCAGAGTGATTCAGGATCGCACCCAGATGTTAGTTTTAGTTGCACGATGGAGCAATTGCAGGTACTTCTTTCCTTCCTCATTGTTTCTATGCTTGGCTCCGGTTGTGGATGTAAATGTTTTTAACACCTTGTCAATCATAATTAAGTGATAGAAACTATGCTCAAAAAATAAAAATAATAAAAAATAAAATAAAAATCCTGAACTGGGAGGGTGAGGGGGAAACTTCTGACAAAATTACCTGGATGTGGTCTTGCTGTCTTCTCAATTGAAGCTGTACAGTAGCTGATTTTGGTTGCATGTGTTGTTTCCATGTGTGCGTAAATATTTGGTCTGTTTTCATAACCAATGCGTATATTTGGGAGGGGATGCATCATTTTTCTGAAACTGATTTCCCGCGGGTTGGGGAAATGATTAAGGAAAGCGGTTCACTGGCTGAAATATGTCACGAATGAAAATAGAGAACGAGCTGGAGCCTCTTCAGTGGCGTTAATGGCACGTCAGAAACCTAGTGAAACAAACGTTGATCTTTGTTTAGCGATTTAAATGTGTAACTGAACAATGGAGGTATTGTAGTGCTTGAAAGTGAGCAAACTGGGGGAGAGTGGGAAGAGGGGCTGGGGCAGAGAAGGCAAGATATTAAAACTTCAGGTTTATGCTGCCGTTTGGTTCACATGTGCCTCCAAAGTTGTCTTTGACATGCTAGAGAGTATTTTAAATTGGTTCACTGACTGACTTAAGCCTGGCGTACGTTGACTGGAGAATGGTCCCAGTACAAAATTACACTCAAAATATTTTCAGGATTTTAGAAATGTATATAGTGCTCAAAAGCTCCTGGCGCCTCTTAGCACCAGCCATTGTAACCATACCAATAAAATCTGCACGTTAAAAAGTAGTGATATATTTTAGGAGATCATATACGATAAAAGGCATTTTCCTTCAGTTCCAACTTTTCTTACTTTTTTACAACAGTATATATATATAAAAAAAAGAATTTATTTAATTACTTGCTGGCATTGTTTGTCAACTGCAACAATTCTTTGTGGTATAGGATGCTGGTCTCCCTTCCCTCTGTGTGCAAAAAGAATATTCTGTTCTCCTGCTAGCTGACCTTTTAAAAATGTTTATTCTAAGCTGGTATTCCGTCTCTCAGGATTTAGTGGGAAAACTAAAAGATGCTGCAAAGAGTCTAGAAAGAGCGACTCAGATGTGACTGAAGGAAGGAGCCAGCCTGCTGAGCTCACGTACTGATTCCTAAAAGCGTCTTCTGAAGGACAAATGTCTTTCATCTCCATTTACATCTCGTGCTCTGAAGCTTTTTTAATGATCTCCTGGACGAGAATTAAGGGAAATAACTGTTCTTACGACCGCAGTTGCTATTCCTCGCTTGTTTTTTTGGAAGATCACGCCTGGAGTTAAACGTCCACTCAACTGCCGTCTTCCAAGCATTCCTCCCCTTTCCCTGTGCCTTTATTTCTTTGGTTTCTAATAAAGTTTATTCGCTCCTACTCCTTTTTTTTCGGGGGGGGGGGGATCGGGCGTCCCCAGCAGCGGGGCTGCGGAGCACGGCCCCGGCCCCACGGAGCGCTGGGGACTCGCTGCGTGCTTTAACCGGGGCCGATCTCGCATCCCGGCCGGGATTAAAGGTCGGGCTGCGGCTCGGGAGGCGGAGGGGGCCCTGGTTCAATTTTTTGGGGGCCGGTTCGCCCCGCAGCCTGCCCGCCGCAGCGGAGGAGCCCCGGCGGCGGCTCCCGCTCGACGGCGCCGGCTCGAACGGCTCGGGGAGGGGCGGGGGGGGGAGAGGGGGGGGCTCGTCCTTTCGTCCCCTGCTCTCCGCCGCCCCGAGGTGGCCGGGCCCGAGCACCTGCCGGCGGGGGAAGCACGTCGGGGGGCCCCGGCCGCCCCCACGGGGCGCTCCCCGCCCGACGGCAGCGGGCCGGCCCCGCTCCTCCGCGTGTCCCCGACGTGTCCCCGGCTCCGGGCTGCGGGAGGCGGCGGCTCCGACCCCCCCCCGCCGCTCCCCGGCCCCTCCGAGGGGGCTGCGGGCCCCGACGGGGCGGGCGGCGGCCGCGCGTCCCCACGCGGGGCGGGACGGGGCGGGAGCAACAAGTGCGTGGGGGGGCAGGGGGGGGGCTCCGGGCGTGGATGTGGGGGGGGGGGGCGTGGGGTCACGCGTGATCGCGGGGGAGCGGAGGGGATGAAAGGGAGCGGAGCCGGGGGGGGGGGGAGAAAAAAGGAGGAATCGGGGGCGTTGCGTGGGGAGCCGGGGGGGGGCCGGGGGGGCGGGGGGTGCGGGTCCGGGGCGGGGGTCGGGCCGTGCCGTGCCGTGCCGAGCCGTGCCGTAGCGGGGCGGGGAGGCGGCGGCGAAAAGGAGGCGGCGGCGGCGCGCGTGTAGGGCCGGGGGGGAGGGGAGGGGGCGGCGGGAGGGAGGGAGGGGGGGAGGAGGAGGAGGGGGAGGGCGAGGAGGAGGAGGAGGGAGAAGAGGAGGAGGAGGAGGAGGAGGAGGAGGTTGCGGGATTGGGTCACGGGGAGGCTGCCGGGCTCCGGCGGCACGGCCGCTAATTCCCAGGCCACCCTTAAGGAATGAGGAGCCCCACGTGACGCTGGCGGGGCGGGCGAACTCCGAGCCATTTTGGGGCCGGTGTCAGTTTGCAGTGTGTGCCTTCAGCCTTGCATTTTTCCCTCCTCCACCCTCCCGCCCTCCCCCGTTCTCTCCCCCCCCCCTCCCTTCTCCTCCTCCTCCTCCTCCTCCTCCTCCTCCTCCCTCCCCTCGCCACCAACTATGAAATAATAATAATAAAAAAAAAAAAAAGGAGGACAAAAAAAAAAAAAAAAAGAGAGGGAGAGGAGAGAGAGAGAGAGAGCGAAAGCGAGAGGCAGAGCGGGGGGAAGAGGGAGAGACAATGGGCTGGTGGAGAGAGGACCCATCCGGATTAGCGAGACTTTGCGCTCCCGGCGCCTGAGCCAGCCGAAAAGGCAGGCTCGGAGGGAGCGAGAGGGAGCCCGAAGGGTCGGTGGAAGCTTGGAGGAAAAAACCCGGGCGTTTTGTAACTAACATGAGCGGAGCGCAGCGGCGGCGGCAGCAGCAATAAGCTTATTGCAATTGACAGCGTCTGCAGTTCATTTCAAGATGGCCGCTTGGCTCACATTCATTTTCTGCTGAACGACTTTTAACTTTCATTGTCTTTTTTGGCCGCTCCGATCGTCCCCCGCCGGCTCCTTCCTCCGGGTATGTATGCAGCGAGGTGTCTCCTCACCGACGGCGGGGGGCGGCGGGGGCTCGGCGGCGGTTTTCGGCCGGTTTGGGGGCTGCAAAGGGGAGCCTAGGTGTCCCCCCGGCTCTCCGGCTGGGAAAAGCGCTGACAGGCTGCTCCAGCCACACACGCACACATCTAGACACGCAGCAGCAGCAGCAGCCCGTGCACTCGCTTTCGCTGCGCACCCACATTGGCAAATTTTAGTTCCTTTCTTCCCCCAGGTGCCCCCGAAAACGTTTCTGGGCACACGGCCCCCGAGGAGAATATTTATATTTGCAGACCCTGCTGCCAGCCCGGCCTGAGCGCCCTTTGTTTAAAGGCAGATTTTGATTAAACAGGGACGGTCGTGAAATCTGGAGCTGCCTGGGTCAAGTGATTTCAGTCCTCCCCGAAAGAAAGGCGTCCGGGGGAGCCCAAAATGTCAGATAACGCCCCCATTTTATAGAGACGGAGCCGCCGGGGGGTAGCGATCCTCCTGGAGGGGTTGGTAGGCTCCGGGGCGCCCAGCAGAAAATGTTATTAACTTAACTTGGACAAGTACTTGGGGGAAATTGGATGGCTCGTAAGATGGCGGTTCCCAGTTGTTCCCAGTGTCTCCTCTTACATTTGTGCTTCAAATGCGAAAGTTTGGGGGGGTGTCCCCGCTGGGAGAGGCGGGGAGGGGGCGACCAGGACCGAGGAACAACTTTTATTTGTATTTTTTTTTGAATTTTGAATTTGCCAAAGGGAGCAGTTTGGCTGCGAGCTGTGGGGACTGGGGTGTGCGCTTTGCTAGAGCCTTTGGAGCAAAGGTGATGTGCCCGTGGGACGGAGAGGGGTTTTCGGATTTCTTTCCTGCCTTGGGGATTTTTATTTTTTTTTCTTTTTCCTCCTGAGCCCGGGAAGGGTACGTGAACGTGGAATCCTTTGTCAGGTCTGAAAGGTGTCACGAGTGGGATCCTCGTGCAGGCTGTGGGCAGCGCTGGAAAGTTGCTTGCGGATGTGTTTGCGATTGTCTGGCCTTGGCAGTGTATAACGCGGGGTGTTTCCGCCTGTTTGCTGTAAATATTTGCGAGTAAACAGGTAAAAATAAGCCAAAAACACGCGTTTCTGGAAAAGTGAGAGAGTCACTTTTCAGCAGCTAGAAACTTTGATTCGCTCCTCCACTCTCCAAAAAGTTCAGGAAAACCTGGGCGCGTGTGCCTGTTTGCAAGCTGGGCGTTAAATGGATTTTTTGGAATTTATTTATTTAATTTTTTTTGCGTGGTCTGTAGTGCTCAGGGCAGCCTGTTTGATGGGACCGTCCCAAAGACCGAGCAGGTTCTGGAAGTGCAGTCCGGGCAAACTACCGAGACTGCCCATTTGCAGCACGTCCTGGAAACCGAGACGCACTTTTGGTGCAGTTTGCCAGAGATACGAAGCGATGACCTACCTGATCCCTTAATGAATGCCAAATTAACATTTTCGTGCATTTTTTAAGGGGACCGACTGTGGAGCTCACGTAGTTGCAGGGAGGTTATTGAAGGGGCTGAGGTCCTTGTGCACTCTGTTGCCAATATTCAGGTCTTTTCCTGGCCGCAGCGTGCTGGGCGAGGATATTTGAGCTACCTATGCCTCCTTTGAAAGGAGCACCGTCCCTCCTTAAAAAACACATGGGGGCATTCTTACGTGCGAGAGCAGTATCAGACTTCTCAGTAGAAGTGGCTCTGGCTGATAGTAGGTGAGGATGTGGCATGACAGCTTCTTCCCTGATGAGGAGAGACTTTCCCGAGTGGAGATAGGTACCAAGAGCACAGACCTGTCCCAGTGATGTTTCTATTTTTTTTTATTATTTTTTTTTTTTTTGCGGGTGTATTTTCTGTCAGAGACCTGTCAGGCGAGCTTTGATAGTTTATTGCGTTTATGGATTTTTAATAATGTAGCTGATCCTCAGCAGGAGAATGCACTTCTGTTTTTCCTCATTTTGACACAGCCCGTTTAAGGCCTCTAAATAACCAGTCGGCTGGCAGTGTTTACTTCCAGCAAGCATTATCTTCCGATATTTTACGTCTGGTTGTCCCATGTGTCAATGTGTAAATAAGTATTGTCCTGGCTAAGAGGCTGTTTGTATTGACTGTGTGAAGTGTCGGTACTCGTCGTCTTATCACCACGAGCAAGGGGAAAAAAAAAAAAAAATACTGAAAGGGTCTCCCTCCTCCCCAAATCTTGAGCTCGGGCTGCTGGAGAGAAACGCGGCGGGTTGCTGTGGCCCCCACGCAGGGATTTACACGCGTGTCCGTGTGCCTGCTGGGGCGGCTGGCGGCGAGGGGATCCCTGCCCGCTGCTGCTGGCCGGGGAAAGTCTCTGATGGCAAAGATAACTCCAACTCCCGGCGATAAATAACCCGCGTTCAGGGGGTCGCTTCGACAAAAACGGGTTTCACGGTTGGATTTAATCCTCCTCCGCTTGGGCAGGGGCTAGGCTCGCGTGAAATAAACGCGTCGGTGTCCTGCAAGGTTTGTCCCAGAAAGGCAGGGCTGGCGGGGAAGGATTTCTAGCAGCCGGCTCGCCTGACCCCGCTCACCGACGGGTTTTGGACTTCGGGGATTTGTCAGCTCCGAGGTGTTGGCTCGGACGAACAGCCCGGGGCAGGCGGGGACCCGGGGGCACCCCGCAGCCGCTGCCTCGGCTCCCTCGGGGGGCCGGGGGCCGGAGCCCCGGCTCTGCCCGTGCTGGAGGGGGGCGAGCCGCCGGCCGGGGGTGCAGGGGGGGCCAGGGACCGTGGCAGCGGCAGCACAGCCCCAAAAAGCGGGGGGCTCGCTCTCCTGCCCGGTGCCAGCAGCAGCTTTGGGGACCTGCCGTCGCTCGGGGCTTTTCGCACTCGGTTTTTCTCTTCGCCCGCTCTCTCCGCTTTGGGTTTGGGGGAGCCTGCTCTGCGGCTCGTCCCGAGCTTCTCCTGGAGCAGCAGCAGCAGAAGTTTCCTTGCTAAGGTCGCTCGTTGGCGCTGTGTGTGCACTCCTCGGGAAATACCCTACCCCTGTCCTGGGCGGGCTGGCCGAAATTCAAAGCGTTTGCAGAGCTGGGGCTGTGGGGCTGCCTGCGCTGCCCAGCATCGAAGTTTTGCGAGCAGCTGGGGAGAGCCTCGCGTCTGGAGGCTGCCCCAGCTCGCAAGAGGCGGCTGGGGGCTGCGGCTCGGCGACAGGGGGGACAGGCAGCCGAGCCGCTGTGCTGGGAGAGCCGGCACGGGAAAACGAGCAGCATGCAGCTCGCTAACACGGGTACCTCGCATTTTTCAGGATCTGGCTGACAGAAAATAATTCGCTCTGCAACTGACGTGGCTGCTAGGGTATTTTCCCGCTGTGTACTTTCCCCTCTAGCTCTTATTCCCTCTCATTTTTGAATAGTACGTGTGCATGTAACGCTGGTGCCACTGCATCCGATGGGGGTTTATGGCTCTCAGACTGTGAAAATGACATTTGTTTTTCACTCTTGTCGCTGCATTGTGTTGACAAGGTGTTGATTTAGCTTTAGGAATGATTTGGTCACATGGTCCTTTGCATGTTGTCACTAATGTACCGTTTAAAGTCGGTTTGAGCTTTTTTTTTTTTTTTTTTTCTCTCCCTTCCCTTGGTGTGCTTTATGACTGAAAAGGAGGCGGTTTTATTTTATTTATTTTTTATTTATTTTTTTAATTTTTATTTTATTTTAATTTTAAGGATCCGGAGCCGTGCGTTGCTTCCCACCCGAGCACCTTGCCCCGGGTGCTGCAAATCACTTTCCACCTCTTGCAAAACTTTGTACCGCTCTCGCTTCGTCCGCGGGAGGCTTTTCAAATGAGCCTCAAAAGAAGGAGGGGGAGGAAAGGAAGGAAAGAAAGAGAGAGCGAGAGCTGGGGCGGAGGGGGAGGAAGGGGAGACCGAAGGGAAGGGGACCGGGGGGCGGCGGGACCCCGGCGGCGCGGCGCGGAGCGGGCTCAGCACCCCGCGGGCGGTGCGGGGGGCCCGGGAGCGCGGCGGGGCGGCGCGGGGGGAGGAGGGAGCGGCGGGGGGGAGCGGAGCGATCCGAGCCCAGCTCCTCGCCCCGAGTCGACGTGGAGAGAGGCCCCTGCGAGGAGCCGAAATGGCCGAGGCTCGGGAGGAGCCTCCCGCTCTCGCCTCCGCCGGGCTCAGACCCCGCAACCCGGCACCCCCCGGCACGCCCCCCCCCCCCGCGTCCCCAAATCCTCACCTCCCCCTGCATGCCCTCCTCACCCCCCCACACCACCATCCCCTCGCCACCGGGCTCCCAAACCCTCAGGGCTCCCCCGCCCCCCCGGGCAGCCCCCCGGGGCCCCGTGTCCCACCCCCCCCGGGCCCGGCCCGGCCCGGCCCGGCCCCCCTTCCCTCCCCACCCCCCCCCCCTTCGAGCCGCCCCCCCGCCCGGCTCTCGTGTGTTCCCAGCGGTGGCAGGATGCCAAGTGTAAGTGTAAGTTGCTATAGCAACCCCCTCGGAGAGCGGAGCAGATCCGGATCGGCACCGAGCGGCAGCGGCAGCCGCCCGGACCCCCCTGTCGGGCCGGCCCCGCTGCCCGGACCCCGCTCCGAGGTGCGTGTCCCCCCCGTCTGTGTGCCCCCCCCCCTACCCCCCCCCTCACCAATCTCGGTCCCTCCTTCCCCCCACCCCCCCCCCTCCCGCCGCCCCTCCCCGCTCTCCGGAAATGCCAGGGCAGCCGCACCGGGAGGCGCCGGTTCCCCTTTGTGCTGCTCGCCGGCAGCCCGGTGCCCGGCCGGCCCCCCCCGGGCTCCCCGCCGCGCCGAGAGCCGCCGCCCGGCCCCGCCGAGAGCCCGGTGCCCGGCGGGGAGCGAGCGGCGCGGGGGCCGCCGCGGCCGCGCCTCCGCGGGGCTGCGCCCAGCCCGGCCCCGAGCCGCACGGAGCCGCCCCGGGACCCGGGCTCGCCGCCGCCTCCTCCGCCGCCGCCACCGGGGGATGCCGGGCTCGGGGCCCCGGCGCCGGGACGCGGCGCTCGGCCCCGCTCACCCGGCCCGCCGGCCGCTCGCGTGTCTTGCAGAGCCGCCCGCTCCGCCGGCAAAATGCACCGGACCACCAGGATCAAAATCACGGAGCTGAACCCCCATCTGATGTGCGTGCTGTGCGGCGGGTACTTCATCGACGCGACGACCATCATCGAGTGCCTCCACTCGTGTGAGTAGCACCGGGCGCCCGGCGAGCCCCTGCCCCGGGACGGCCCCGGGACGGCTCGGGGACGGGGACAGCCCCGGGACAGCCCCGGGACAGCCGCCCCCCGGCCGGCCCCGCCGCGAGCGGCTTCCTCCCGCCGCCGGCCCTGCTGCTCTCTTTGTTAAAGTCCGAGTATATGGACTCCGAGCGTCCCCTTTTCATGTTAATCGCGGCTTATTTGGGTATTTGTCGAGCTTAAGCAGCGCGCTCCTGCCGATGGACGATCTGCGGGGCTTGCATAGCTGAGAAGATCGCACCTCGCTCTATGCATGCTCCGCCGGCACCTCCACCTCTGGCTAAAAGGCTCCCCGTGTTTGCCTTGCAGTCTGCAAGACGTGTATCGTGCGTTACTTGGAGACGAGCAAGTACTGCCCCATTTGCGATGTCCAAGTTCACAAAACCCGGCCGCTTTTGAACATAAGGTAGGAGCGGGGGGCGAGGTGTGCCGCGCTCCTCTGGTTTTCCCCCGGCTGGGGAGGCCAGCGGCGATTGTGCTGATGTTATCTCTCGGTGTGCCATTTAAATCTGAAAGGAGCTGTCAATTTCCGAGCTAACTTGCGCGTAGGCTCTCTCTTTGGAGTTTTGTCATTGATGGAAATTGAAGATTTCGCTGGATGCGAGGCAGAAAGTTGCTGTTGGGTCTTTTTTTTTTTTTTTTTTTTTTGCATAGGCGAACCGCTGCCACAATGCCTTCTCCCTCTCCCCCCATTCTCATGGATACCGATCCGACAGTTTTTATCCCCACTTTCCATTTCTCACGGATGTGCTTCAGTCTGGCCATCCAGCAAAGCCATGTAAAAAATAAAATAAAATGCTGCTCCAGCTTTTCAGGCTGAAAGTCGAAAGCCTCGAGAGCAGGCTTCTCGGTTCAGGAATATTTTCTTCTCGCTGTTGCTTTTTTTTTCCCGTTCTCCCCCTTCATTTGGAGGACTGGTAGTTTTCAGGGCCTTCCTCCAGTCTGAGAGAATTATTTTTCAATTGTTGTGCCGCAGATCGCTCGGGTGTTGGTTTATAGCAGCCTTTAGAAGAGTGTTAGCTTGATTATAAGGTCTTGTAAGTTAACTTTTTATGACTAGCCTCCCGCTTTGCAGGAGATGCCTCATTGTTGTGAAAGATTATAAATGAGGAGCTGCCACTCGGATTAAAATATTGCTTCATCTGCTTAATTTTATGGTGGTTGTTTTTTTTTTTTCAGGTCAGATAAAACTCTCCAAGATATTGTATACAAGCTAGTGCCAGGCCTTTTCAAAAGTAAGTAGTTAAACGAGTGTGTTTTTTTTTTCTCAAGAGTAGAAAACCCCAAACCAGAACTGCTGCCCTGTCTCACTGCCAGCAGTTACAGGGCACGTACTAAAAGACAAAAATGTGTGCTTTTCCACCTAGATGAAATGAAAAGAAGAAGGGATTTTTATGCTGCTCATCCGTCGGCTGATGGTAAACGCTTCTCGTTCACAACTTAAATCGCTGTAGCATTGACCTAGATGCTTCCCTGTTTCCTTTTTACCTTACAAATTAAGCGGTGCCGCGATAGAATTTTAAGATGTAAATTCAGAGTAATGGGCGTTCATTGTTTTAGCACTTTGGTAGATTTAATTCATAATCTTGCTGTGGAGATTTTTTTTTTTTCTTGTTGCTGAGAATTGCCATTCTTCCTGATTTGAATTTCAAAATGTAAATTATTGTGGAAATTTCTGCGCAGCTGCCAATGGCTCTAATGAAGACAGGGGAGAAGTGGCTGACGAAGACAAAAGAATTATAACAGACGACGAGATAATAAGCTTATCCATTGAATTCTTTGACCAGAATAGGCAAGTTCCTGAATGGCAATATTTTATGTTTACCTGACTGATAGCAGCTATATTTACTATTTGTTGTAATTGTTTCATTTCTTCTCCCAGACTGGAACGAAAAGGAAACAAGGAGAAAGAAAAATCAAAGGAAGAGGTAAATAACTTTCCTTTGCTCCAGAGGAAACGTGACACGCACACCAGTATCTTTTGAGCGGGTTTGTAGCTGAGAAAAATAGATAGAGATTTGTGTCCGGACTGAGAGGAGCACACCTCCTGCTGCAGTAGCAGGGAGAGAAGAGGTAGAACAGCTCCATACAACCGTGTATGCAACCAGCTCTTAAAAATAAAAAATACCTGGAGCGTTGCATTTAAAGTTGAACCTATTTTTTTTTGTCATTCCTCAATAAATTATTTATTGGTTATTTTAAAAAAATCAGTGTGTAACACATACACATGCTTAACAGGGATTCAGGATGAGATGCAAATCTTCATGTATAAAATTAGTTGCATTTTTAATTACTTTCCCTGGGACCGCAAGGTACCACTTATTTCTATTGTTCCTTAGAACAGTAGAAGCCGTTACCGTAAGGTTCAGAATTCAATAACACGCATTTTTTTAAATATCGCATAAGATGTTAGAATGCAGCTTTGGGGGATGTAATTGCTTGTTCTCAGTTGACTGATTTCCTTTATTATGTCATTAGGTGAATGACAAAAGATACTTACGCTGCCCAGCAGCAATGACAGTGATGCATCTAAGAAAGTTCCTGCGGAGTAAAATGGATATTCCTAACACTTTCCAGGTACCCAGTGGGTTTTCTTTTTGTTTAATCAGTCTTGCTGTTGGAACCCTGCTAATGCTGGTTAACGCTCCTCTTGGTTTAGGTTTCTGGTCACTTCCAGCAAGTGCTAACAACGGGGCGTTTGCAACATGTTGGTGGGATTAAGAGCATTATTTTACAGTATCTCAGGGCAGAGTTTGGTGACACCCTGAATTTTTATGTAAATATCGAGGTATCAAGAGATTGCTCCATAGCTCATTACAAACGCGTTTAATGTATGCAAAAATCCCCAGCTCCATTTCTGGCGAGGCATTTTTTAAAAGGGTATGGGGGCTACGGTCACCTCGGGGGCAGCGTAGCGGCTCGCTAACGCAAGGTTAAATGTCTCGAGCAGATCGATGTGATGTACGAAGAGGAGCCTTTGAAGGACTACTACACCCTAATGGACATCGCCTACATCTACACCTGGAGACGGGTAATTAGCAGCCCAACCTTGGCTGGCGGGTGCCCAGTGGTGGCCGGGCAGGGCAGGGCGCTGACGGGGGCTTCTCTTTGCCTTGCAGAACGGCCCTCTGCCCCTCAAGTACAGAGTGCGACCCACTTGCAAGAGAATGAAGATCGGTCACCAGAGGGAAGGCTTGAATAACAGCGGGGAGCTAGAAAGTGACTCTGGGAGCGATAAGGCGAGCAGCCCAGCAGGAGGCATCCCCTCCACCTCCTCCTGTTTGCCCAGCCCCAGCACGCCGGTCCAGTCTCCCCATCCCCAGTTCCCGCACATCTCCAGCACCATGAACGGCACCAGCAGCAGCCCCAGCAGTAACCACCAGTCCTCCTTCACCAACAGAGCGCGGAAAACCTCGATAAACGGCTCCTCGGCCACTTCGTCCGGTTGACGGGCCCACGAGACTACCGCCCCCGCCCCTCCTTTCTATAGATCTCTCCATGCCATTACAGCTTTATAGATGCTAATCCATGTGACTATCGTCCAAACTGCTTTCTTTTGTAGTGACACTGAACTTGGCTATAAAAGGCGGACTAGGTGACATTCGCTGTGGACGTTAATTGCGACGCAAGATTGAAATGTAAATTGTTTTCGAAGGACTGGGAAGCAAAGAGGAGCGACACCTTCATGTGTTCTGAATGATGTGGAGTTGTTTCCGTCCCCGTCATCTGGACCCGGGAGTCTCCCGAAGTTGATATAAAACCCCTGGGAAGTAGTTTGTTAATCCAGACTAACTCCTCCATCGCGTTCTCTTCAATTGTTATTGTTATTATGCTGTTTTGTGAACCTGTAGAAAGCAAGTGCTTTTTCATCTTGAAATCCAACGAAACGGAAAGAATATGCATAGAATAATGCATATATGTAGCCATGTCACTGTGAATAACAATTTTTGCGTATTAGCCATTTTGATTCTTATGTTGCATCTTTAATTCTCTGTTGCTGCGCAGAACCGATCAAAAGAAAAGTAAACTTCAGTTTTACAATCTGTATGCCTAAAAGCGGGTATTACCGTTTTATTTACTGACTTGTTTAAATGATTCGCTTTTGTAAGAATCAGATGGCATTATGCTTATTGTACAATGCCATATTGGTATATGACATAACAGGAAACAGTATTGTATGATATATTTATAAATACTATAAAGAAAATATTGTGTTTCATGCACTCATGATATGGTTGTTAAATTTCGAAACTGGTTCGACCCTTGCAGATGCCGCCTGTTTGAGCTTTGCTCATACTGCGAGAAACACTTTGCGTGTGAAAGCTACAGTATTGGGGAAGCACATTCGAGTCTCTGATAACCTGGGGGCAATTGGCAATCTTAAAAGCATTTTACTGCCTTTGTCTTTTTTTTTTTTTTTTTTCAAGTGGTATATTTTAACTTTACCAAATGTTGTTGAAGTGATGCAGTGAAGAAAAAAAAAAAGTTAAGGGAGATGAAAGTAATTGACCTGTTTGATTACCTTTTTATTATTTGGAGTGGTGGGATTGTGTTTTTAAAAGCACATGGAATCATTATAGAAGCCATAAACTATTTGGTATAAATTTTAAGGAACCAGCAAATTGCTGGGTGAAGGCATTTTGTCTAAATTTGTTTTAATATATATGTATATGGTACAGTACTAACTTCATTAAAATTTAACAGGTACTTTAATATTTCCAATAAATTGTGGAGAATGCCTCCTCTTTAATGGCCTGCAAATAGGTGCATTTTATTAGAGGCTTCTAAGGGTATTATTTTTTTTCAGCAGAAGGAACTTTTCCGACATAAAATATGAACAGCCCAGAACACTTTTCAGTTTGTGCTTTGCTTTGGTCGAACTTCGTGTGTGTTCATCACCCATCAGTTATACATTTGTGAGGGTGTTTATTCTATATGGATATTGTTTCATGTTTGTACGGGAAAATTGTAGTTAAACATTTCATTGTCTCCAGTCTGCAAAAGAAGCACAATTCTATTGCTTTGTCTTGCTTATAGTCATTAAATCATTACTTTTGCATATAAATTGCTGTTATTTGTCCTGCTTGTTTTTATAGACCAGGTGATTGCAAATCCTCCACAAGGTTATTGCTTATTGATGTATAATGTCTTGTTAAACAAGAGTTGATATTTTTTCCTGTAGTAAACATGTACAGTTCAATTTCAACAGTAAAAACTTCAGTTTTATATACACGAATAACTTTCATTTATAGTTGATCAAAGAAATAAACAAATAAAAGGGATAATTCATTGAAAAATAGCAAACGAGCTGTGTTGATAATGTGATGTTACAGGGGAAACGTTCTCAGTGCCACTCTTTCTGGGGGCATAAAAAGATTTTTAATGGACAGAACAGCACCGTACGGAAATAACAGCAACAAAATTGCCTAGAAATCGCCTCGATTTGTTTTGGGTGCCGACCTAGGAAACGTTTGCTGTTCTTTATTTGACCTCGGATTACTCCGAGTGAAGGGGGTGTCCTCGCTTTCCAGCCAGCCCCACGTTTCGCGTCCTTTGTGCCCGAGTTTAGCCCCTGGCGAAGCTCAGGGGGCATTTTTCCCGTCATTTCTGTGCTGGCAAACCCCGTGCTCTGCCCGTAGTGCTCTGCCTTCCTCCTCAAAGCACCCTGCAACCAAAGCCGTTTCAATGCAAAGCTTCCTCTCCGTGCGCCCGGGTGTGTGTCTTGGCGTGAATCCTCAACCCCAGGAGTTAATTTCTCGGTGCTCTTTGACTTAATTCGCACCGAGACCGACACCGAGCCCAAGCCGAAGGGCTGTGCGCTCGCACACTGCTCTGAAGGGCTGAAAACCACCCCTTGGAGCCTTTAAACGCAACTTCTTCTGCTCTTTGCGAGGTGTCCGCGCAGCACGAGGCGCTGAAGCAGGAGGTGGCTGATCCCCTCCGAGGTTTATTAAGCTCTTGCAGCTCTTTCGTCTTCTCCCGGTCCGCCTGGAAAAACAACAAACGTCTCCGCTATCTCCCTGCCGGGCTGCAGAAGCCGCCGAGGATGCTCGTGGCACCCCGTGAAAGTAATTTTGGGTGAGCTGCCGGCCCTGGGCAGCTGGCACTGCGGTGCCGGGCAGGTCCGGGAGGCGATGCCCGGCGGGCTGAGGATGCTGTGCTGGCGGAGCTGCGGCACCAGCCTCCCCGCTTCCACCGCCTTTCCCATCGCAGCTATACAGAGAACGGGATTTTTAAGAAATGCCTGTCAGTCCCCGCTGTTTGCAAAGAAATCCCGGCTATCCGCTTGCAAGAGGGATCTTTTCGCCACCCGACATTGCGTTTGCTGGGATTTGGGATGGAAGCCGAAGTGTGCTGCGTTTTTAGGAGCCTGTTCCACAGTCCGGCTGGACAAACGCAGGGGCAGGCGCGGTGCGTGCCCGCTGCAAAGCGAGGTTTTTCCGTGGTCGCCCATCCAAAATTTCCTGCCGGCTCCGGCTGCCTGCAGCCCCGGCCGGATCGGGGGCAGCGCTCCCGGCGGTGCTGCCCCGGGAAGGAGAGGGAGAAGGAGCGCAAGGAGCTCCCAGGCTTTAGCAGAAGACGGGCAGGAACGGGAGGGAGGCACACAAAATTCTGCAAGAGAGAAAGAGGAGGAGCATGAGGAGCTCGCTCCGCCGAGCCGTTAGTCCCGGAGCACCAAGTTGTGGCTCGGAGAGACCTGCACGGAGCAGGCCGGTACCGGGCCGATGTGCCCGAAAATGCGGGCGGGGAGGGGGCTGCTCCTGCCCTGCTGCCGGGGGGCCCGGCCGGCCCCGGGGGAGCTGCGGGCAACCTCGCCTTGAGAAGTCCTCCCCCGTTTCTTTCTTTTTTTTTTTGTTCTTTCTTTCTTTTTTATTTTTTTTTTCTTCTTTGCTAATGAATGGGGGCTCGGAAGCCCGAGGGAAGGGACAAAGAAAGCGGCAGGCGTCCTTCCAGGCGGAAAACCGTTTTCCTCCCCTTTCCCCCGCAGCCGTCGAGGCCGTGCCGCTGGCCGCCCTCCTCCGCCCAGGACATCGCCCGCTCCGCATGGGACGGCCAAAGCGCTGCCGAAACGCGTCCTGCCGGGGATGGGGGGCTGACACCGGGGCGAGGACCCCGTCCTTCCCCCCGACCCTCCCCGAGCATCCTTTTCTCCTTCACCTCGCCCCCGGCTCTCCCGTCCCGTCTCCCCGGCGGCGGGGAGCCCTGCTATTCCCTTCTCCGCATCTCTGGCGGACGGCTCGGCTCCCGGCGCTCGGCAGCTCCTGCAGTTCCGATCTTTGCCACCACAGCGGTTCGCGAGGACCGGGGCTCTCCCCGCCTCGGCCCCGCTTCCCGGCCCGGCCCCGCTCGGGAGGCCGCAGGCAGGTACCGCGGCGGGGCGCGGGTGGCCGCGGTGCCGGCGAGCACCTTGCGCCCTCCCGGCTTTCATACGGCGAAATTGGGAGCCCGTGTTTACCCAGCGAAGTGTTTCCTGTTTCCGCTGTTAATTTTTAACGTTCTCGCTTCTCCTCTGGGTCCTCGAAACGGATTTCCTTTATTTTACTCTAAACAGTTTCTTTTTTATTTTATTTTTTTTCATCTTTTCTGCCTACCTCCTAGGATGGGAAAGCCTTTGGGCTGCCCGGCCCCGAGCTGCTGCCCTGCTCCGGGGCCGGCTTTGTGCCTGCGGGAAGCTCCCCGAGCCCCGCGCCCCGCTCCCCGCCGGGACAAAAAACCCTCGGCCCCTGCGCTTTCGGGGACGGGACATCGGCGCTAATTACCCCGCGCTAATTACAGAAGGAGCAGCCGCACGGGAAGGACGCGCAGCCCCCGGGGAGCCCCAGCCCTGCCCCGCAGCCCCGGGGCAGGAGGAGGCTGCGGGCACCTCCCGGGGGCTGCGCGCTGCCTCCGAGCCCCGCGGCCGCGCAACTTGCGCGCAAAGCCGCCGAGCCACCGCGCAGCGCCCCGCTCCGCCCCGCCGGGACGAGGCTGCCCGGAGCGGGGGGAGCTCGCCGGGGACCCCCCCCCGCCGCTCCGCCCCGCCGCGGATCGGGCCCCCCGGGCCCCCCCGGCCGCCCCCCGCGCCGCCGCCCGGGCAGAGGCCATCTTGCGCCTGCGCAGCTCCCGCCTGGAGCCCGCGGAACTTCCCCGCCCGCCGCCCGGTTCGGACGGGAGCGGCGCCGGGACCCCCCCGGGACCCCCCCCGGGACCCCCGCGGCTCCCGGAGCCGTGGCCGTGCCGCCAGGCGGAGCGCCCCGGCCGGGCTTTGCGGGTCCCGTGCCGCCGTCCTGCCCCGCGTCGCCCCGAGGCCGGCCGGTGCCAGCCCTCCTCCGGGAGCCGCGGGGCTCCGGGGGCTTCCCGGGGGGGCTCGGCGGTCGTTTGGCGCTGGCATCCTCGCGGCACGCAGCTCGGTGTCGCGGAGACAAAGGGCTGCGTGCTTCAGCCCAGCGCCGGGGCGGCGGGGGATGCGCACCGGGAGCGGCCGGGTCGGGCCTCTCCGGCGGCGGGGGGCCGCTTCCCGGCTAACCGGGACCCCCGACGGCCGCCCCCTCGGTGAGGGAGGTCGAGGCCGGGAGACGCCGCCCCGGGAGCCGGGGCTGAACGCGGAGCTCCCGGGCGGCTCTGCCCGCACGGGCGTTTCTCGCTCCTCCCTCGGCATGTGCCGGGGATGCTCCAGCGGTGCCGCCTCGACGAGGAGCTGGGAGTGTGTGTGTGTGTGTGGGGGGGGGGGCGGAGGAGACGGCGTCGTGCCGTCCCGAGGCTGCCGGAAAGGGGTGGACGTAGGGGAAAAAAAAAAAAAAAAAAAAAAAAAAAGGATGGAAAAAATAAGAATGGAAAAAAATAAGAATGGAGAAAATAAGAATGGAAAAAAATAAGAATGGAAAAATAAGAATGGAAAAATAAGAATGGAAAAAATAAAAATGGAAAAAATAAAAAATGATAATAAGAAAAAGGAAAAATCGGGAAAGAAAATAAGAAAGGACACAGCAAGAGAAGAAAACACCCCGGACAGCCCCTCATACTCAAGCCCAAAAACTCGTCTAGGAAATGCGGGGCAAAAAAAAACAAACCACAATACAAATTAAGGCAGAAGGGTGCTGCGAGGCGCTGCCTTGGCACGGGCAGGGTGCGGGGGCGCGGAACCTGCGCGCGTCCTGCGCCGCCGGCAGCCGTCGGGCCGCAGCCGGGCTGCGCGGGGCGCGGAGCGGGACCCGCAAAGCGGCGGGGCCGCCTCCCCCGCTGCGGGACGGCTGCGGGGCACCCCGGCTGGCCGCGCCGGGCCGGAGGGAGAGCGGCCGCGGCCGGAGCCCCGGGGACCGCCGCGCCCCGAGGCCTCGCTGGCAGCGGCGGGGGCCGGCAGAGGCGAGGCTGGCGCCGAGAGGGATGGATGGCTACGAGGCTGCCATTTTGTCTCTTTTTAGCGGGTTGCCTTTCCCCTCCGCCGGAGAACCGGGGCTCTGCGGAGCCCCCCCTCGGCCCCGCCGCTCCCCGCGGGGAGGCTCCCGGCCCCGGCGGCCTCCCCAGCCCCGGCGGCCTCCCCGGCCGCAGGCTCCCGTCGCCACCTCGGCGCTAGGTGCTCGGGGTTTGCAGGCTGTTCAGCTGATTTGTTGCTAATAGCAACCACACGACAGCGATTCGCAGCCTTTCCTGCTGCCGGTGCCTCTCCTTACACCTCCGGCCGCGGCTCGGGATGCAGCCGGGAGGCTCCGCGCTCCCTCCCGGGCGAGGACGGGGCAAGGAGGACGGGGCGGGCGAAATGGGGTTTGCCAAATCCAACCTCCCCTCCCCTCCTTCAGCTCGGCTCGGCTCGGCTCGGCTCGGCTCGCATTGTCTGGGCGCATTGTTGGGAGCTGCCAGCGGCACGGGTGGGTGCAGCGCTCGCCTTGCTGCCTATGGAGATGCGGGCAGCGCCCAGCGCCGAGCCAGAGCGCACCCTCCCCCGGAGCAACAGACACAAAGGAAGACCTCGTTCCTTTCAGCTGCCCAGAATAAATTAAGCTCCGGCTTTCAGTTTTGGACCGTCCCAAAAATATTTGTTATTTTTTTTTTCTCTCTCTCTCTCTTTTTTTTTTTTTTTTTTCTTTAATGGCACTGCACAAGCGCCGGCGGTTCCGCAGGAAACCAGAGGTGCAACCATCTGCGTGTGGTAAAAAAAGGCTCAGCCCCAACCAGCTGATATTTCCTGGTCCCATCCTGCAAGCCAACCCGAAATATTTTTGTCCTTTCCCAGTTTCTTTCTCCCTTTACGATTTTTTCTCCTGCCTTTGCCCAGCGCGGTGGCGACGCGCTGATCCCCACCAGCCAAACCCGCGCCGGGGCAAATGCCAGCCCCAGTGCCAGCGTCGTCCTCTTCGGTGAATAAAAAGGAGAATTCCCTTCTCTAGCGGGTCTGAAGAGCCCCGACGTCTCTGCCTTGCCCCCCCAGAACTAGTTTGCTCGCTAGGAAGGTCCCGCAAATGAACGCCGCTGCCCGAAGCCCGCAGCGGGGTCCCCGCAGCACCGCGGGACCCGAAGGCACCGTGCGGGGAGCAGGGAGGGGACCCCGCGGCCACGCTAAAGCCCAGCGGTGGCAAAGCCAACCCTGAACCGGCAAATGAAGCCATCCAGCCCAGCGATTCGAATATTTTACCTTTATATCTCAGACTGGGGTCTACCCCTCTTATCCGTAGGTGCTCAGGACGACACCCCGAGCTCAGCACGCCTTCGTGGGAGCACTTGATCATCGTACATCCCCTCCACTCGAGAACCTTTCCACGCGTAACCCCTCGCCCCCCCGCTTTCCGAAAGCCCAGCGCTCCGACCTCGGAGCCCCGGGGGAAACCCGAGGGGCGGGCGCGCTGCCTTCCCACCGAGCACACACAGGCGGACGAGCGGGGGCTGAAACCCTCACTTTTACCACCCCCGGCCCCGTGCTGAGAGCCTCCAGCAGCAGCAGCAGCACGCCCAAACGCTTCGCCCGGCGTTTCCCCAGCGGCACCCGGCGGACGTCCCGTCGGGGCAGGGCGGGCGCGGGGGGGGTCCCACAGCCGCCAAGACGTGGGGTGAGCCAGGGAAGGGTCGGGGACCCCTCGCCCCTCAGTGTCAAGCCTCCCCCTTCACGCCCTCGCGGTGGAAAAGCGGTGAAATCCCTCTTTTCGGGAAATAAAGAGGCCGTCGGGGGGCTGCGGGCGCGGCTCCAGCCCCCGACGTGCCCCGCAGCGCCCCGGCAGACTCGCGTGGGGGCCGGCCTCTCCCACGAGTGGGTCCCAGACACTTGTTGCTTCGCGGCTCAGCAAGCCTTTGGGGAGACCCTAAGTCCCCAGAACCCCCGTGAATAGCTCTGCCCTTCCCCGGCTTTGGGAAAATGATTTTTCCCCGCATGGGTAATATTGGCCGCATTTCCCAGCGAACCAAAGCCTGGGATTAAAGGGCGCCCAGCAGCGAGCGAGCACACGTTTATTTGGATAACTGTTCCCCGATCCCCTGCCCTCCTGTTTGTTTTTTAAGCCGACGTGTGGAGGAACACGACCGGCCGAAGGATGCGGCTCTGCTGCTGCTGAGCACCCCAGCAGCGCGCAGTGCGCTCTCCCCACTACGTCATTTCCATCAATGATTTTCCGTCCTCGGTACTTTTTTTTTTTTTTTTTTTTTGCGAGAAGAGGTGACATTTCCGTAGACCGCATTTGCATGGTGTTTATCCCTCATTATTATTATTAACCACGCGAGCAGCCTCCCGGTATCAAGCAACGAAATGTCGCAGCGAGTTTTGGAGGTGCTCCGGGTGCGTGTGCTTGCTCCGCTTACCCGAGCATCGGACTTAATTAGGCAGATAAATCAATTTATCTGAAATCGACACATCTGTTTTTTTTTTTTTTTTTTTTTTTTTTTTTTTTTTTTTAAAACTCTGGAAGCAATTCATCACCGTTTGTTTATTTATTTTATTTTATTTTTTTATTTAACTTAAGAACAGAAATAAGTATAAAGAAATGTGTTTAACAGCTGTTCCCCTCTCAAGTACACATGGTGATAATTTCCCAAAATATTTTCTGTGACAAACGACCTTCTCCCCGATCTGATTTAATTTGTCTCATTTATTTGAGAAGAGCACCGCATCGCCTTTTTTGTTTGTTTGCTCAAAGGGTGATTTTTTTTTCGCATTAAATCCTCCTGGAAACACGTGGCTCATTTCGGTGTACAACCTTCTTCACTCTTTTTTTTTTTTTTTTTTTTTTTTTTTTTCAGCTGAGCTGAAAAATGGGGATTATTTACGCAAACCGGACCGATTTCTCAGACTTCTGCAAAGTTTTACGACGCGGTTGAAGTCATGACTCCCTTTCGGCTTTAAGCCCAAACTTTGCCCTGCCTGTCAAATAATGCCTCCGCGCAGGGCGAGGCGGCAGGTTCGGGCGATTCGCGGCTCTGCACAACAAAATTCCAGCCCGTGAAATCAGGAGGACGCTGCGAGGCAGGGGGTGGGTACAAAAAGGGACATTTTGCTTTGAGTCCTGCCTCTCGGTTCCCCTCGGAGCAGCCGGCTGGGGAGCGGGGCTCCCCGGGCACTTGGTTCACCAGCACCCAGCGCCCTGGGATCGCCCGCAAAAGAGAGCGGAGCGGGGTGCGGAGCCCGTCCCCATCCTCCTCCCCAGAGCCGGCGTCTCATTTTTTCCGCCTCGCCGTCCTCATCGGTTGCTCGGAGGGGCTGCAGGGTTAAATCCGCCCGGAGCTGTCCCCGTGCTCTGGCCGCAGGGCTGATACCCGGTGGCGAACCCGCAGCGGCGTGCGGGAATTGGAAGCCTGCGCCTGGGCGCTGCGGCGGAATGAGCCGCCTCTGAGCCAAAAAAAATAAAATATAAAAAAGAAAATCAAAATCCAAGCGCTGCCGTGGTGGGTTTTCCCGCAAGCAGCGGCTGTGCCCGGCCGAGGGCTCCCCCCGCGGGGTCGGGCGGTGCCCACGCGTGTCCCCAAGGTCCCTCCCCGGGGTCCCGCGGGCTCCTCGGCGTGGGGGGGCGCGGGGTCGAGCCCTTCCCGTCCCGCAGCCCCCCCACTGCAGCCCACGGGGCAGTGCGGGGGCTGCGCGGCCCCACGCGGGGCCCCGAGTCACGCGTGGGCCGCAGCGGCTGCGGGGATCCCCCGGGGAACCGCAGCGACGGCGTGGGGGGGGGGGGGGGGGGGGGGGGGAATAAAAAAGGCTCCGCAGCGCGGCGGTGCCTCCCCTCTTACACTTTTCTTACTTTTTGTCCTCCGGGGGGGCGGCCCGGGGCGGCGGGAGGGTGATGGGGTCCCGCGGGCGCTGCCCTTCCCCTTGCTCATCCCATCCCATCTGACCCCACACTAACCCTGTCCCCATCCCATCCCCATCCCATCCTCATCTCATCCCATTCCATCCCCGTCCTATCCCTGTCCCCATCTCATCCTATCCCCATCCCATCACCATCCTATCCCCGTCCCCATTCCCATCCTAATCCCAATCCCATCCCCTTCCCTATCCTAATCCCATTCCCCATCCTATACCCACCCCCATCCTCATCCCATCCTATGCCCATCCCATCCCCATCCTATCCCCATCCCCATTCCATCAACATCCCCATCCTAATCCTATCCTCACCCCATTCCCACTACCAACCCCCATCCTATCCCATCCCCATCCCCTCCCCATCCCAATCCTATCCCTATCCCAAACCCTATCCCACCCCCATCCCCATCCCAAACCTTATCCCATTCCCATCCCAATCCCATCCCCTTCATTATCCCACCCCCATCCTGTTCTCATCCCATCCCATCCCCATCCCAAACCTTATCCCATCCCCATCCCATCCCCATCCTTTTCTCAATATCCCAATTTCCCCTATCCCAAACCCGAGACCACCCCCATATCTCATCCTATCCCCATCCCATCCCCATCCCCATCCCCATCCCAAACCCTATCCAATCCCTATCCCACCCCCATCCCATCCCACCCCCCCCCCCCCCTCCCCCTATGGGTCTCCCCCCTCTCTCTCCCCCCCCCCCCGCCCAGGACCGGCTCGGAGCGGGGCGGGGCGGGCGCGCTGACGTCACGGGCGGCGGCGCTGAGGCCGCGCCCACCCCTCAGCCGCGCGGCTTCCGCCCGGTTGCCATGGAGACGGGTACACAGCGCGGCCCTGCGCGCCCGCGGGGCCTCCGCCATGAGCCAGCGGCAGGTGCTGCAAGGTAGGGCCGGGCCGGGGACGCGGGGACGCGGGGACACCGGGATGGGGACACGGGGCTCAGCCGCTCATCCGGCGCTCCCCCCGCAGTGTTCGAGCAGTACCAGCGCGCCCGGACCCAGTTCGTGCAGGCGGTGGCCGAGCTGTCCGCCAGGCCGCACAACGCCGACAGCCTGAGGAGCGCAGGTACCTGGGGGGCCGTGGGGGGCTGCGGGGGGCTGTGAGGGGCTGTGAGGGGCTGCGGGGGTCCATGGGGGGCTGTGAGGGGCCGTGAGGGGCTGTGGGGGCCCGACCCCCGCGGGCCGTGAGGGGCTGACCCCGGGTTCCCCCCCCCGGCCGTGCCCGCAGCCCCGCTTCTCCTCCGGCTTCCCCTCCGGTTCCCTCTATCCCAGCCCCTCGGAGGGGTTTCCGTGGTGTTCCGTGCGTTATAGTGCTGCCCCTGGGAGTTGTTCAGAGATTCCTGCGTGTTCCTCGCCGGCCGGGCTGCTCGGCTCGGCTCGGCACGGGCTCGCTTCTGCCGAGCCGGGGATGCTGCGGGACAGCGGCTGTGCCGTGCTGCTGGCAGCCCCGCTCCGCTTCCCCCAGGTCCCTGAGCTTAACCGAGGACAGAGGTGCTCCGAAGTTAATCACCTGCCAGGCACCGAGGCAGAGCGCTGTAAATCCATAGTTGCTTTGCCATATGGTGTCCACGAACTGGTTGTGTTTTGCTTCGTCCCGATTTTGTTTTCAGTGCCTGCCTCCCAGTGCTTGCGAAGCTCTCGGTCTAGCCCGAGAGACAAACAAACAACCAGAAAAAGAAAAGCAGTCGTGTAAATACTTTCGGGTTTCGGGTGTTGTGATTGCAGCTCTGTTAAAATAGTTCTGCTGAAAATCGATCGCTTGCATACTTTGGTAAGGAAACATTTGCGTGGGTTATGGGAGTGACACGCTGCCACCAGGCCTTTTGGATTGCCTGGTGCTGCTTCTCGGTTTTGTTTGAATCTTTCAGTGAGATAATGCCACTGCTTTAATTTATACAAATCATCCTCATTTACCAAAGCGACATCTTGGCCGTAGGAACAGATTGCATCGTATTTGTAAGAAGAGGTCCCTCTGTGGCCATTTACAGTTCTGGGTTTTGTCTGTTCGCAGACAGAGGTCCCATTCAGGCACAGTTCGTGCAGTTCGGTGTTTTAAAAACGGCAGAAAACTCCTATTTTAAGAGAGCAATCAAAGTGTCAAGCTAATTTTACTTCCGTTGTATTTCATGATCTTAAAATAATTGTCTGATGCAGTCTGGTGGGTAGCTTTGCTTTAGAACCGATGTGTTGCTCGTGCAGAGGAAATAATCGTTCTGAGGCCTGAAACTATTCCATGCACAGCCAGTGCTGGTCTGGGAGTTCACTTTGCAAGGATCAGGCTCTGGGGTCATGATGTGGAAACGTGCCTTTGTGAGCCAAGAAGGATGGTGAGCAGCAGTCTGGTGCTGAGCTGCTTCCCTATGGGTTTTGAATAGATTTTCAGATGGTAGAAAAGAGGGGAAAGTCTGCAAATGTAGGGTTTCCTATAGCAATTAATTTGGGTGGCTGAGGCCCACAAATATTTTACCTTGTTCCCCCAACCTAAGCTTTTAAACTTAGTTATGACGATATAATTAAAATCATAACTGTTGGTTTTGACCTTTTTGGGATGTGCTAGAAACAGGTTTCAAAACCTCCCTCTAAACGAAACGCGATTAAGTGCTTTAAAAATGACTAATGCAAATATTTAGAGGCATTGCTATGTCTAGCAGGATAACTGGCATGCCTTTTGTGGTCTTGGTCCAGCGAGCTCTGTAGCAGTGGTTTGAGAAGGAAAGATGTCTGTCTACACACGCATCGCCGTATAAATCCATACGTAATAGGACTGGGGGGCTGATTTCATATTCTGGCAAAGAAAGTTAATTATTCCTTAGGGAGACGGCTGTTTTAAGAAGATGCAGAAAGTCTTTGCCTGCTGTCATTTTCCATTAGCTTCAGGAGTCGGGAGCGCTTGGTGGGGTTCTCCTGTTGGATCTCAGAGGCTGTTGGGGTTCAGCCTTTTCCCAGCTGAAGCAGAAGGCAAGATTTCAGCGACTTGAATTTGAACCAAATTAAGCCCTCAAAATGTGTTGAAGTGTATTCTTGTGTTACTGGCCTTGGTTTATATTCCTGGGTAGCCAAACTTGAGGCTGGAGACTGTGAAATGTCAGTGCTCAAGGAATAAAGCATTTGCTTCTATTTGAGAAGTAATTGTGGTAAATACTTCGTATCTTTTAAGTAGTAGTTTGAGATCATCTCGTTCTGCTCGGAGGTTTCTTTGGACATGAAGCTGACACTGTGCAAGACGGAAGCATGTTTAAAAAATGATTCGTCGCTACGCTGCAAGCCCTGCTTCCATGGCATGAAAGCAGGCATGGTGCTGTTGTTGCAGATGAGGAGGCAGCATCAGAGGGAGCAAGTGGCCAGGGTGGGGGTGAAAGTTTCTCCTACGGGTTTGGCTGTTGAGAAATGTTGTGGCACCATTCCTGTGGTGTGCCCTCCATATAATCTGCGGGGGATGCTAGTGGGGAGGGAGCCAAGTGGAAAACCACCTCCTTCCAGTGCCTCTCTTCTGAGGCTGCTCTGTCTAACCAAGCTCTGGAGCTGCCTTTGCACTCACACCCCAGAGGTGGCTGTAACCAGGGAACCGCAGGCTGGCCCTGGGCTCCCTGGCACGCTTCCAAAGCACTGGCTCTGCCTGTACAAGAATGTCCAGGAGGTTTTGTTCCTGGGAGCTCAGCAGCTTGCTTGTGACGGGGAAATGCAAGGAATGATCAGAGAAATTCCTTTTTCGTTCCTGTTTGTTTTCAAACAGCTCTCGCTTCGTGCTGCTATGTTTTTGTTAACGTTGTTCCTTATGATTAAATACCTCTATGAATAATGACTGCAAGATTTTTGTTTTGAATCCTTAATTAACGGATGTGTGGAAAAAAAAATCCCAAACTCCTAAACCTCTTCTGTTTGGTAAATGTAAGCTCCGAACAATGACAGATGCTTCATTTATCAAGTCTCATTTCTGGAGGACACCTGACTGATGGGAGAAGCTGCTGTGACAGTAGCAGCTGTAAACATCTTCTTTAGAAGCAAATCTATCCCTCTGGCAGCTACAGCCCATGGTGTTTGGTACTGTAATGCGTCATCAAGCCCCGTATCCTCTACTAGAAACCAACTGTTTTTACTTAGAGTGGCAGGTGAGCTTGAGCCCTCTTTCTTGCACTGAGATTCAGGCAGCTTTCGGTTTTGTAGAAAGCTTAGGAGAAAATCTGAGCTGGTTCCAGGATGTTTCTGCGACTGTAGTCACCGAGAGTCTCTGTCTGTTTCCTTCATCTGACTTGGGAAGTGCAGCATTTATGATTCAGTATTAATAAATGCATCGAAGTAAGACTTGCACAACTTCTGGATATTCATTTTTATGTTCTCCCGTAGTAAAAATTAAATATTTATTTATTAATTTTTGCGTTACAGCTGGTGGTGCTGGGGTCATTGCTTTTAATGTTTGTGTTTAAGGATGTGATTGGGATTAAGAAACAGTTTTAGTTCAGCCACTTTGAGTTTGACTCTTAAAGTAGTTCAAAGTCAGCCTTTCTTGGGGCTGATCACTCCTCAGCGTAACAGCTGGGGAAGGAATAGAGAAAAAAAAGTTTGGGATATGGACAAAGAAACTGGAAGCTGTGTGGTCTAGCAGCCTGCGTGGTGTTGTCCTGGGACTGCGTGTGCTGGCACCCTGCACACCTGGGAGTGCTTCTCATTTCTGCCAGGGTTTTGTTTTAACACCTCGAGCAGATTTCTTCCAGTTCTCTGTTCCTTGGCCTTACTTACTTGCTGGCCAGTCTCCAGAGCTCAGCGAGACAAGTTCCAGAGTGTCAGTGTGATGATGGACACCACCTCAAACCCTTGTGGCATGGCAGGCTTCCTCCTTCTTCGTGGTCTTGTCCCTTTGCAGCTGAAGGGCCATGCCATGCAGGTTAGTTCTCACCCAGCCCCAGAGCTCCTCCACTGGTCCCAGGTTTTAAATGCTGTGTTCCCCAAGCCTTGGAGTTGTTTTAGAAGCTTTTATTTTTATAAGTGGATATGCATGGGTGGGCTCCACTGCCCCCACGTAGCCAGTTCCAACTCTTGGGCTCAAGCACCCTGTGTTGTGAAGGATGCACTTATCCTCCTTGTTGTTTTTTTTTTTGGTAAAAGTTTTCTTGAGCTTTAGTGAGAGGAGAAATAGAAGCATAGTGGGTGGGGAAGTAGAAGCATGCAGCGTGGGGAAGAAGGCAGAAGGCAAACTTTGGAGTTGTAACGGGCCAAGTGAGGAGAGTGGCGTTCCCCAAAGCCTGGCGGTGCGGTTGTGCCTGGTGAGGGAAAGTACCAGAGAGATGACAAAGGAGGAGAAAGTAAACGTATCTGAGGCCAGGGGACTGCCTTTTGCTGTAAGTCAGTCAACTAAAAGCTCAACTGCTGCGGGATTCCCCCCCTCCTCTGCTCCTGGCCTGTCAGAGACTTGCAGGTAGGAAATTCAGCGAGAGAATTTGTCGGCAACTTCTTCACGGATGGCAATCAAGAAGCAGCAGCTCCTTGTGACCACCTTGGTTTTGGTGTGGCTGTGAAGAACTGTGTGGTGACCACTTACTAGCTCTTTGAGCAGTGTTTTCAGCAACTCAGCCCTCTTGAAACAGGATTAGTTCTGGTCCATCAATGCCGGAACAGCCAAATTAGCTTTTAAGGAGGAGAGACTTACTGCTGCTTGTTCCTTCAGAGTTCTCCAGCCCGGCTGCTGCACCCAACCTGCATCATGCTCCACCATCTGGCAACTGCTTGATGAATTACTCGGTTACCCAGAGTCTCTGTTACCCAACTGTATTCGTGTCCCCTTTGATATCTGAAGGACTGCAGTTGTGTTGTGCAAAGACGGGTCCTTTCTCAGGGCGAGTCATGCTGGAGGAGTCGGTGCTTGAGATGTGCATCATGCATGGGCCATGGAAGGGACTGTGCCAAGATGAGTGAGTACGAAAGCTCTTTCTCACCGTTCTGGGAAGCTTTCTTTCAAGTCCCCAGCTTAAACTTTGCTATTTCTAGGAAGGGATTGGTGCTGGGGTGAGACAGAAATAAGCTTGCGCTTCATTTCCTTGTCGAATCATCTGAATCAACGTCAGGAGTCCTGAAAACAAGGTGGTACAACGAGTGTTGGAGCATTAGTGTTAGCTCAGAGAATGTACAACTTAAAGGTCAGCATCTTCAAGATAAGAGTATGTCAGGAGATAATAGCAATGTAGATTTTTTTTTTTTTTCACATTTGCATTTTAAAATGGAAATAAATATTGTTTTTGAGGAAGGAGAATGGGGTAGAGGCGGCCATCTTCAGGTGCAAAAAAAAGAGAGAATTTGGAACTCAGAGTGATGTTACTCTGACTTGTTTCAAGTTTCTGAAGTCCCTGACGTCAGGTTTCATGCAGGCTCTGCAGGAAGTAGGGAAGGAGAGTAGGTGGCTTCTGCCTGACTTTCAGGTATTTCCACCTCCCCCCCTTTCCCTCCCCCCAAAAAAAAAAGCCAAAATAACCGAAGTCTACTATTTCCAGAGTGATGACTGTTTGGCTACAGAAACTTGGAATGAAAAACCTTGGGATCTACCGCTGCCTTGAGCATGCTTTTTTTCTTTTTTTTTCTCCCCCCAGAGAGGCAGCAGCCAGCGCTTGCTTGCTAAAAGAAAGTGCATCAGGCCTGGGCACAACAGCTCCACTTGAGAAGTGTGCTAAGGGTGATTCAGCTGCTAAGTGTGTCATTCTTTGAAACAATTCTGAGTGGGAAACTGAGGATGGAAAGGGGAATCGGTCCTTGCCTGAGGTCAGTCAAGGTTGCGTGATGCAAGAGAGAATATTTGGCAGGAATTCTTTGTTACCCTGTTTCTGAGTTGCTCGTGGGAACTCTTCCAAAACAAATCTAGTCTAATGGTCTAAACGTCTTATTTTGTAGTTTACTTTGTGTTGCTGCCTTTGAATTAGACTTAATGGATTTCCTACTTCTGTCACGAGAGGCTCGTTTACGATAACCAAAGAGTTCTCCTAAAATTTTGTGCAGCAATATGCTGCTGTCGCTGCTCTGTATGGCTCTACATCAGAGGAAGCTGTTGGATGTTTCTTACCTACTTTACCTGAAAATGCTGACAGGAATGCTGGCTTGGACTTCTTTGGAGAAGAAAGTTAGACTTTGCTCTTCACAGGGCAGTCAAAATGAGCTCACCGAATGCAGCAGCTGTCTCAGGTGAGAGCAGCTGGTTGGGCGTAGGGCAGGAAAGCTTCCTTCTGTTGGGTGGGTTGATCCTTTCCAGCGCTGTCTTCAAAAGCTGTAGAAGGAAAGGTTGTCTTTGCTTTCTGTAGGTGTTTAAATGGAGACCCCATCTCTTGGAATTAACTCTTCTTCTAAGCGCTGTAGGGAGAAATACTCTGTTTACTGAGGATGTAAATATGAAAATTAAATAAATGAAAATCATGAATGAAATGAAAACTGCTCAAGCATTCTGTCTTGCTGAGGAGTCAGATTGAGATGATGGATATCATCGTGATGCAGAGAAAGGAATTGGTTGCAGAGAATGTGAGAAGTGGAGGTAGAAGCTTTTAATTATGCTCAGTGCCCAGGCATAATCTAGGTCTATATGATTCTCTCAATTCTCAGTTAATTTGATGTCAATGTATGGCTTGTACAGCAACAAGAATTGATTTTTCTTTTTCTTGTTCCACCAAAGCTCCTGTCATAATGATTACTTGTTCACTGTCTTTTCTTTCATTCAGACATCACTTTGGGGAAAATACATTGTCCTGGAGAATCAGTACAGTTTCTCTTCCTTTCTAAATCTTTTTCATCCGTTCACTGCTCTATCAGCCTTGCTTTAGCATTTTGTGTATTTTCTTCCAGCAGTAACTCCCACTTTCATCTTTCACTTTTCAACTCTTCCCTCACCTTCAGTTGCATCAGCTGAAATAGTTTGTCATCTGAAATGTCATCATCAAGCTTTACGTGCTTTGTACCACAATGAAATGATCGGTGCTGGGCATGGCGAGGTGATGCTGCTTGGAAGCATTTTCAGGCTGAAGGCTTTTTAGCATGTTCTAAAAGTGAAGTCTGAATTAGCTCATCTTGAAAATACAAATCAGAGAAATCTCCTATTTAGAAAAAACTCAAAGCTCGTGTACGTGTGAACTTTCTTGCATGGGGTTTTACGTTTTGCAGTGTTTAGGCATGCTGTGCAGGCTAGAAATACATCATGTTGTCTGGAGCTAGCTCGTGGGTTCCCCTGCTGTACATTCATTCTGGTCTGTTTAAATTTCACTGAATTTTGAGCCCGCCTTGGTGTGCCACCTTGGCTTTTTTTTAGGGGCAGAACACTCACTACATGCTGAGGTGTCCCTTCTTTCCCAACCACTTCTAATAGGCTCTTCAGTCTCTTTTTTTTTTTTTTTTTAATCAAGCTTTATTGATATCAAAAAGAAAATCTTGGTTTTGTATCATCTCACCTTAAGGGCTCAAATGTACGACAAATGCAAATGTCAGTCCAAGCCTCCAGACTGGAGGCTTTTCAGTAAAGCAGGAACAGTGCAAAGAGCTGGAGCAGCATGAATTCCTGTTGGAATTTCAGCAGGTGTTTGACCATGGAGCTTATGTCAGAGGGAAGGACAAGAAAATACTTTCCTGTACGGGAGGCAGGTGACTTTTAGAAGGTTACCTCACTGTAGATGATATATGGTGTTGGCAAATATTGCACACTTTTCTGTCTTTTTTTTTTTTAACTTTTAATTTGTCCTATGATGTTCTTAGTCCATTTTAATATGAAGTGTAACTTACTATTGAGGCCATACCTGCCATTTGGAAGAGTTTGTGAGAAGGTATCAACACAAAGGTCACAATCCTAAACAGTGCTTCCTGCAAAGTGCTGAATGTAGTCAAATTGGTCTTACAACACTGGAGGAGCCACCTTTGTCTGCTGCTGCCCAGGAGGCCTCTTTCAGGTACCACTGGTGTTGACAGGAAGGTGTGAGCAGGTACCAGCGAAACCACAGACCTATTTCCATAGTCTCTACATGTACATGTTGAATTAATCGCTGCAGGGCCATTTTTGGTGTTCCTGTAGCGTTATTAAGATATCACAATTTCATTTCCCTTTTCTTGTGTGTCCCCATAAGACCTGTGGTGTTTTGTCTTGTGAACATCCTGAAGGCTGCACCCACCATGGCTGGGCAGCTTCTGGTTGTGGTGCTGACCTTCCCAGAACAAACTCGTCAGTGGTCAGCGTGGCCTCCACAGTTCCTTGTCTCTCCTGCTCTCCCTATCTCTTTCTTAAAGCCAGCAGTGGATTATTAGGTTTTCTTCTTGCTGGGAGTAATTTGGTTATAACTTAACATGAATGTTCCCCGTGAGAATTGCCCTGCTGCTCAATTACTTTTTTGGGGTCTTTTTTTAAGGGTGCCCTTCTATACAGAAGTATGCTCTGGGCATGAATAACTTCCATCCCTTTCAACTATTCCTTGCTCTAAGCTTTTCCTTCTCAGTTCAACATCTTAGTGCCATCTGCCATTAGGCAGCGATCCTACTGTTGTGGGACTGTTGCACCAAGAGACCTTTGTTTGGCCCTCTTCCATGCTAAGCTAGGTAATTTTTATCTGACTCAAACAAATGTAGTGGAAAGAGCAAAGAACGGAGGCAGCTCATACGGAAAGTTTTAACTGCAGCTCTGGTATTGGTGTCCTGGTATAGCACTTCTGCAGCCCCAGAGAGCATTGCTTTCTGGTTGAGCTATGAAGCTCAGAAGTATTAATTCCTGCATCTGGCTGTTAGAGGGACCCTGCTTTCACAGCACTGCGACACAAGCAAGGTTCCCTTTAGCATTTGTCACCTTACAAATGATGATCTTTATGTAACCACATGTATCTTGCTTATATCCTTACAGCAGAGTTTAACTGTAGGAGTAGCTTCCATGTACAGAGTGCTCATCTTTGGTCATCCTTGTTGCTTTTTATTGAACCTTTTCCAGCTCTCCTCTAGGGAAGGGAATTAAATGCAGAATGGATTTATACAATAGCTTAGTGATGGGCTCTGTTTTGGCATCTCTTCATTCCTACATAATACTGAATACCCTATATACTTCTGTATGTATAGTGTTTTTTTTTTTGTTTTTTTTTTTCCTGTTTGGGGTCCATCGCTGTGTATGGAACATTAGGGTTGGCTTTCCCATATAAGTTTAATTTAACTTGACGTTTTATTGTCCAGTCATTCAGTCCCTAGTTTCATAGTTTCCCTCACTGATACCACCTTGAATCACTTTGGATTACCAGTGTACAGTCTCACCTCACTGTTCGTGCCCTCTCCCAGATCACAGAGGAGTACCGAAAGGCACATGTCCCCGCACTGACTCCTGGAGGTCCTGCCCCGTGATCTCCTCCCTCCTATTGCAAGAATGCAAAGTTTACTGCTGCCATTTCCTATTTTTAGTGAAATGTTTATTCGTGTAAGCACTTTCTTGGGCTACGACTGCTAACACGTTGCTGCTTACCTCACCTATAATTTCAACAGCATGTGTAGATACTGGAATATGCCCTCGGAGAATGGACTTCCAGATTCCTTCATATTTAGCTGATGCACTGCGGACTGCAGTAAAAACACATCATAAATAGTAACGTGATTTAAAAAACAAAAACAAACACCAAACCAACAACCTTTTAACTCTACTATCTGGAGTCTACTATATTACAGCTATTGGTCCCCAGCTCAGCCGTAGCTTGTATAGATGGAATGTAATTTGGTGTAAGTCAACGTGGGGGTTCTGCTGGCGGGCTGAACGAGTGACACACCAGTGGTAGCTCACCTCCAGGTGGACTTTCCTGTGCAGACTTCATTAACGCTTGTATTTTATATATATTTGAGTATACCTTATTTTCCTGTGTATATTTTAACACGTATTTTATTTATGTTTGAGTATACCTTTTTTCTACACGTAAATCTTTTTATATTTCAGAGGAGTTTTGTACCGATGAAAAACGGGCAGAAACATTGCTATGCGTCTGCAGTGCTATCCGAGTGCCAACTTCATTTCAGTGGAACACCTGAATTTCCTGCAAGTTCTTATTACCTGGCAGAGTAATTTAATAGGTTTTTATGAGTGAAGTTTAGTTAAAGTTTAGAATAAATGTTTAGAAAAAAAAATCTGCTCACTGAATGCGCTTTTCTCTTTCTGTTGTAACTCAGGTGTAATGTCTTTGCTGAGACCTCTTTTGCTGGACGTGGTCCCAACTATTCAACAGACTGCTGCTTTGGCTCTCGGGAGACTTGCCAATTATAACGATGACCTGGCAGAGGCAGTCGTGAAGGGAGACATTCTTCCACAGCTCGTGTGTTCATTGTCTGAGCAGAATGTAAGGCATCATTGTTTTCTTAAGTAATCATTTTTTTTAACTGTTGCACAGGGAAAGAGAAATCTTTCTGTATCAGCTATCTGCTGTTATTCCTAATATAGCAATAAATGAATGGAAGTCAAAGACAGCATGCATGTTTGAACTCCTAAGAGATCCATGTGTATTGTATACATAAATTTGACTTTAAATAAGTTTGACTTTAAAATACCATCTTACCTCCTAGTGCTTTATAAGATATACACTCATGGCATTGGTATGGCTTTAAAATGTTGAGTGATATTTTATTAAAGGTCCCTCTTCAAAATGGAGACAATTTGAAAGCTATAGTGATAATTGACTAGGATTTGTCAATAATACTAAACACTTGTAAAATACATACTAAATATTTCATTACAGAAGTTCATTTTTTATCTCCAAACACAGCCATTTGGAAATCTGTAGTGTGAGAAATATCAAACCACTGATACAGGAGAACACGCTAAAGGTTTTGGTCTTTATGGTTATTAAAAACAACAAAAAAGTGTAGCAACAATTACAGATCTCACGGTCTCTCTTCCTCTGTTCTTGCCATTTTTCTTCAATTCTTGCATATATTCCATTTTTTATTCCTAATGACTGGAAAAAGGAAGAGACAGCTGAGAGTGAAGTGTATTGATACCACAGCCACACTTAAGTTGCAATATTGTTTTATTAGACTTAGGAGAATTAGGATTTCAATGAAAATGTAGTTGGGAAAACTATATATATATATATATATATATATATATATATATATATATATATATATATATAATTTTTTTTCAGTCTTTTGAGGAAACTGTAAATGTAAATACTCGTATTTTTTTTTTTGCATATCTCATCTCATTTTATGCCTATAAAATTAATCAAAAAAAAAATTAAAAAGAGAAACCTTGATGTCAAGATACTGGTATCGTATGGAAAGAAAACTAAGGTTTTAGGTAGACAAATTTATAACCACTTTGGTTAATTATTTGTATTTTTTTAAGGGAAGGAGGGGAACAGAACTCCTTATCCTCTTTTTTTTTTTTTTTTTTTTTAATTTGGAAACCACCCCCCTGTTACAATTCAAAGCACTCACTAAATTAGCTTGAGTACCCTGATTTATCTCTTCCATGTTACTGCCAGTGCTGTCCCTACATCTGTGAGATGGCTGTAATTCAGAATCACTTGGGGCAGCAGCAAGATTAGTGTGAGGTCATGGAAAGCCTACTATGCCTTGGTGACTGAGGGCAAGTGAAGGAAACTCATTATCCAGTTCATGCAGAGTTTAGCAATGCATGCAGTTTGTACTTCCCAAAGGCAAAAAAAAAAAAAAAAAAAAAAAGAAAGGAAAAAGATACATTTCCATTCCCCTCACTCTTTGTGTATCAACATCTATATTTAAGGAGCAGATTCTTTGAGCACACAATAAATACTAATTCTACTGATTTATGGAGAACAGTTACAGGGTTACATCCCAGCTCAATGTTTTGTCAATTAAACCGAGCAAAATAGTTTTACAGTGTGTTCTAACTGGGCTTGTGAATACGGTCTGTTTGTAAATAAATGTGTTTTGAATAACAATAGAAACAAATAAGTGTTTTCCTTTGCCAGAAGCATAATTACTTAACAGAAATAACATACCCATATTTGCACAGACATAGACTGGCGTAAATTATTATAGTTCCATTGAGTTCAGCAAAACTTAGGGTAACAAACGAGCTAGGGAATTGTCCACTTGTGTCTGTACAGTTTCCCTAAACCTCTGTTCCCCTAAATGATGTTTAAAGTCTTGCTCCTAAATTATGTTCATTGGTATCTACTTGTAGGTCTTAACTTAGAAGTCTGGATTTTTGGCATTAAAGTATTTTATTGGCACTGGTAAACTGAGCAGGACAAGGGCGTGCACTTAAACACTGGAAGATGACGGCGCTCTTTAAATGCTAACACAATGAGTTTTGGCCAATGCTAACCATCAAACTGCTCAACAGGGCATGGATATGGTTTAGGGAGTAGTGCAGGACAGAGACAGCTCTCAGTTGTATGGATGGGGCCCTTGTGCTTTGAGGGAAGAGAACCTGAGGTGCATGTACCTGGTGTGTGATATTGCTTTCCTTCAGTGCCAAGGAATGGGCCAGGGTCCATTTTCCTTACATGCAGAGCTGTTGCAGATGGTCCTCTACTGCCATACCTTAGTGCTTCAGGGTGAGATTTTTCAAAGGTGCTTGGACACCTTGCAAGATGCAAAAAAAGAAAAACAAAACAACCATTCACCTGGCTCTTTGTTTCTATGAATTTCATTCAGAAGGGATATGGGGTTTGCACTGTTTTATGTTCCAGTTACCCGCACAGGCTCCTTGTACAGAGCAGGGGAGTCAAGCAGCTTGGAATGAGATTAAAACCAAGCTGATGGATGGAGAAGGAGCCCTTTGGTGCTAGTCATAGTGCCAATATACCAACTGTCAAGCCACAGAGCACACTGGGCATGCAGGCGTGGCAGTAGGTTATTTGTGTCCCAGTGAGTCTTGTGCTCGTTGCTGCACAATAACTTCAAGAGGGAGGTGAGCTTTTTCCTGGTGCAGATCATAGAATCATAGGAAAAGACCTCCAAGATCATATGGCCCAGCTATCACCCTCCCACTCCTATCACCACTAAACCATGTCCCTAAGCACCACATCCAACCTTTCCTTGAATACACCCCCAGGGCCGGTGACTCCACCACTTCCTTGGGCAACCTGTTCCAATGCCTGACTGCTCTTTCTGAGAAGAAATGTCTCCTGATTTCCAACCTGAACCTTTCCTGGCACAGCTTGAGACCATTCCCTCTAGTCCTACCACTGGTTATCTGCAAGCAGAGGCTGACCCCGAGCTCCCCACAGTTTCCTTTTAGGTAGTTGTAGAGAGCAATAAGGTCTCCCCTGAGCCTCCTCTTCTCCAGACTAAACACCCCCAGTTCCCTCAGCTGTTCCTCACAGGCCTTGTGCTCTAGGCCCTTCACCAGCTTTGTAGCCCTTCTCTGGACATGCTCCAGGGCCTTGATGTCCTTCTAGTGAGGGGCCCAAAGCTGAACACAGCAAATGAGGTGCAGCCTCACCAGAGCCGAGTACCGGGGGATGACCACCTCCCTGCTCCTGCATTTCATGATTGCGTTCAAAATGACCTGTTCTATTACCTTTCCTGGCACCGAGGTCAGGCTGACAGGCCTGTAGTTCCCTGGGTCCTCCTTATGATGCTTCTTGTAGATGGGTGTCACATTAGCAAGTCTCCAGATGTAAACAGATGTAAAGAAGGCATTAGGAACCTCAGTGGTCAGTTGTTTCTGGCAAAAGTGATTTAACTGGCCTCTGAATTTTGAAACTGAAAGGAGGGGAAGAAATGTAACCTTCATCTTCCACATTGCGATGATAGCTATCAAACTGTGGAAGGAGACTGCGAAATGTGACTTACGAGGGAATATGCAGTTTACATGGAACCCCACGATGTGTGCCGCATCATACACTGTAAAGATGCTCAAAACATGTACCTGCTCCAGCACTGAGGCAGATGGGTAGAAGATCTGAGACAATAGCTTGGATTTTGCTTGAACTCATTACAGAGTCACCAAGCTGCTTAGTCCTGTTGAAAGTGCCTCAGTTCCGGACACGTGCAGTAGAGCTGCAGCTTGCTGGTCAAAACTGAGAATCATCCAGGGCTAGGTGTTTGCTTGGCTGACTTTTCAGGATCCTAGGCAGTACTTAGGCAATTTGGGGTTTGGATCCTGAAACTTTATGCTGGATCTTATTCTCTGTGTCTGTTTCCCATTTGTGAATGTAAACAATGTTTTATCATAGAGACGTTATGAGGGTACGATATACATTACAAGTTGTGAAGCCTTGTGGATGTTGCAGACGGGTAGAATTATTTTAGAAGCTTGCCCTACATAACCTATATAAGCTGGCTAAATATGTTAAGAGCTATTGTTTTTGCAGCTCTTATCACTCACTGCTCACTTAAATAAACAGACTTATCTAGGCTATTATCTTTTCTCCATATCCTCTTAGCCCTCTCATTTTTTCTGTTTGTTTATACGCTTACTGCAAATTTTAGATCATAAGCTGACTCAAAGGACTGTATGTTCATTGTTTGCATGATGTCTGGTGGTCCTGATTTGGATCTGTATGAGATATTGCTGCTATTAAAAAGTCTAATTTATGCACATAGGTGCTCTGTTATGCTATAAACTACTTAATTTTATTAAAAACATTTTTTTTTCTTTTTCTTATTTGTATAGCGTTTTTACAAGAAAGCAGCTGCATTTGTGCTAAGAGCAGTTGGTAAACATTCTCCACAGCTAGCTCAGGCAGTAGTTCAGTGTGGAGCACTGGAATCACTTGCGATTTGCCTGGAAGATTTTGACCCTGGAGTCAAAGAAGCTGCAGCTTGGGCACTCGGGTATATTGCCCGACACAATTCAGGTAACAGGTTACACGTGTGTTGTCTTTAATCTCACGTGAGAGTTGTAATACTTTGTATTATTGTGATGTTCATAAATTACAGCAAGATGCTTCTTCTGTACTGTTATAAAATTTTAAATTTGGAATAAAGACCTGCTCTAACATTACAAATCCGTCAACGCTACCTTATGTGGGAAGCTGGCATATCTGACATCCACAGTGCCCTGATCCGTGGGAGGTGCTCTAAGAAGAGATGGATTGGATTTGTGACCAGGAAATAGCATTCTGCTTTATTCTCCTTTGTGAAGAAATTTCAGAACTTATATGTATTATATAACTGTTACTATGGAACAAAGTTTATTTTGCTCACCATTAGTTCTTATTTTATATACATAGTAAAAAGCAGAAGCCTAGGACGAACCAAGTTTCATCCATCGGACAGCACTGCCTGCAGGATAAACGTGCTAAATTCATCACAGTGACTACATATATTACCATTAGCCAGTAGACCGCACTCTTCTTTGAGAGTCAGGAATAGATCCTAGGAATCTGATATTGAGCAGTTCGCTGCTGTCTTGCAAGCAGTTATATAACTCACTGGCAGTGTCATGTTCCTATTTAAACACTGATCCACGTGGTCAATAATTCTTTTACCGGCTATTTATATAGTTCGAGTAAAAGTTTTGAACTATGAATCAAAGAACTGAGAGAAGAAACTGCTGCATGGAAAGGATGGAAGAAACGGCTTGCATTCATATTGCTGAAAGTTAAAATAATTCTAGGATCACAACATTAATTTGTGTTGTTTTGGTTCTAAAATGCACATACACTGAATTTGGAAATTATTCTTTTATTTCTTTCTTTTATTTTTTTATTTTATTTTTAATCAGTGTGGAGTGCTGGACTGCAGAAGGTATGGGGGATTTCCTCTTCCCATTTAGAGAGATGGTTAACTTTCTGGGACAGACTCCAAAGTTATCAGCATCTTGGGAATGGGCTGCTTTTCACCAGGGAACACATTCATTTTTGGTGCACCTCTGTGTGCTAAGAAGCTTTTATCTTTTGGTTATTGGGTCTGAATCCCTGAAAATAAATGTTGCTTTCATCTGAAACATATTTTCTTAAGTGTCATTTGAAAGTGTTCCTTTGTATAAATGTATGTAGTCAGAGTGTGTGTCTGTGTTACTCTTAACGTAAACATTTCTGTAGTTTTGTTATGTCAGTAAATCAATATTGACTCACCTCAATTGCCCTTTGTGCTATTCATTGCATGAATGCTGGCTGATCTTCAGGGTGATCCAGTTCACTCTGTGATGGCATTGTCTGCAAAGATGGAGATGGTGTGGAGGTGTTGAATAGAGCAAACTTCTTATACAATTTTTTATTCCATAGTTATGAATTATTTATTCACTGACAATGAATTAATGTATGTCCCATGTCAATTTAGGCCACCAATAAGAACAGCATTTTCAGAAATTAGGTTGAAATTGCAAGTGCTACCAAGCTCAAGCATAAGGACAAGGACAGATTGTTTGATGTAATCAGTTTAAAAAAAAAAAAAAGAAAAAAAAAGTTCTTGTTCCCCAGTCGCAGCCAACTGGGGGATTTACCTTCTATAACACAGTTGCAAGAAGTCTTTAAAATAATGATTACTGAAAGTAGAGGAGTTATTGACTTGTCAGTGCTAGGTGAAAGGTTGAACTAGATGATCTTAGAGGTCTTTTTCAACCTAAATGATTCGATTCTAAGATCATTCTGTGCATGGTGTGGTTCTTCTGCTATGAGCATTGCTTTGCAAAATAATATTGTTGGAGATGGGATACAACAATAGGTGGACCTGGTCTTATCAACATCTGGTGTTTACTGTTAAGAAACTCTGGATTAGACTCAGATGCTTATGTTGATAAAGTTTGGCAGTTATGATTTTCTGTCATTAACTGTGAACACATATTATAGCTTAAACTCTAAAAATAGAGCAGACTGATAAATGGTTTTCCCCACCCACAGGTAGTTTTTCAGTTTCAGAAATTGTTTCTATTCCCGTGGGGATAACATTAAGACAAGATTTGTTTTTTGTTTAACTTCCTGAAAAGACCGTGGAGGAGGGAGGCTTATTTGCCCCTCAGAAAGAATAGTTCCATGATTAGGGCATATGTCTGGGATGTGGGAGATGGATTAAAGTCCTGATCTGTCTTAGGGAGGATGTGAACCTCTGTCTCCCTGAGTGCAAGCAAATGCTCCCAGCATTAGGTGGTAACTGTTCTGCTGTGGGAGGGATTCTCATTTTTTTATCAGAAATCCTGTCCGTGACCTGGTAAAGCTGCTCTCTAGGAACTGCAGTGCATGCTCCTGTGAAAAGATTTTGAGAAATCAGGACTCTTCGTCTGTGATGATTTTTTTCCTGGTTGGCAAGTTCCTTTCTATCTTACCATTTATCACTATCTATCACTTAAAACACAGTTCTTCTGTAAACAGATGTCTCCAGAAGGCATGTTAGATTTTAGGTCAAGACAGATATCTCATGAGATTCCAAGACACCAGAAATCCTGCTGGATCAGTTTCCAAAACTTAGCAACGGCTCTTGCAGTTCTGCTCTTTCTTGAAGATCCCCTTGAGCTGAATTTCAGATGCTGATTTTACTCCAAGGTACATGGATCAGAGTACTCTATTTTTGCTGTGCTCTAATCTTGCCAGTTGACATTTCTACTGTATACTTGTGTTTGGAAAGAAGAGAAGTGTTCCAAATACCATCAAAATACTATCAAGTCCATGAAAAGCATGCTGTAAATTTTTACTTATACCATATGCAGTTAGATTGAAAATGCAAGATTCTCCTGTTTGAGAGAAATGCGTATCACTTAGCTTTCTACTTGCTTTGCCAACATAAAAGCGTAAGACATAGAATTTATTAATGTTCTCTTACCTGCTTCAGCATTTGGTAAACTGATAGGAAAACAAAACCAAACAATGCTATTTATGCTCGAGCACATTGCTGAGAGAGGAGTTATATGCATTTTTGAAGTGCTGTGCTGCCCACAGGATCGTAGGGTAGTTCAGCTTGGAACAGACCTTTGGTAACGCTCTAGTCAAGCTTGCTGCTTAAAGCAGGGTCAGCTACTAAGTTGTTCACATCTTCAGTGACGTGCCTTTGGTAGTAATTCTGTTTTATTCCAGGATCTAGGTTTACCCTGTAATTTATGACCACCATCCATCTGATTTGAACTTCTTCCACCATTTTCAGTGCAATCATCAGTACTGTGGTTGTAATGGTCTGTATAAATCAGTGACCCTGAAGTGCAGCCTTTTGGCTGCTTGTGAACTTACTCTTCCTGTGTGGCCATCACACAATCACATGGTCTTCAGAAAAATGCAGTATTAGTGGTTGTTTTACTCAAAACCTGTTATTTCCCGTGGCTACACCTTCCACCACAACACGGTCTGTTTGAGAACACTGCTCCACATTGAAACATGCTTTTGTTTCCAAGCAAAGAAGGTTTCGCTGCTGTTTTCCACTATGTGGATATGGCATTTGTTCCTGGCTGGTTTGCCTGCCCTGGGGACTACCATGCATATTCACTTCCTCATATTCATTTTTCTGCCTCATCTTTTTTTAATCCGTACTATTATTGCTAACTTGTTAATGTGAGTATGGATTTTTTTTTTTTTTTTACCCCCAGATCAATCCTATAAGACTTTCCATTGATTTCAGAGGGTATGTAGTCAGGGGCTTATTGACTCCTCTTCATTCACTTGCAGCTCTTCCTGATCACATAAGCTCATGACTAGGCCTCAACTTACTTTGAATTAATTTCTCAGTCCCTGCTGACCACTTTTGTATTGAGACAAATCAGTACAACCCTAGTGAAACTTTTAGGTGAAATGGTGACATCTTAAACTCCAATGTCTTTCTTTATAGGTCTTCCTTAGTACCTCCATGTCAGCATGTCTTCCTGTCTGCCATATCTTCCTCTGCTAAAATTCTCCTCATAGTTCTGGACAGAAGCAACTTATCTATGGTGGGTTTTGAGACCAAATTCTCTTGTCTCTGAGTGTATGTGGAATCACACTTCCTACTTTCCCTCATGTAGGGAGATGTCCAACTTTATCACCATGTAGTTAGATGGGTCTTTTGGTCCATGCCCATAACTGCAGTTTCAAGCCATGGGTTTGAGCCCACTTGCTGTGGTTTTAGACGGTGTTTGTAAATTAGTTTGTTTATTTTTTTGCTGCTTTTTCCTTCTTATCAACTCTTGGTCTTGTCTTTACTCTGGTAATGCTGTCTTGGAACATTGTTAAGAAAAGTCTTTTTGTATTTTGTTTGGTGATTCTGTTCCATCTCATTGAATTTCTTTGGCTGAATATTTGTTTTTAAAAATGTCTGTATTTCTCCTTTAGCTCTTCCTCAGAATTCTTTTCACATCTCTCCATGTTCTTTAATTACGAAGCAAAATTTTGTAAATAACAATAGATACATAGTCCGAATTAAAGTTGTTCTACCAGGTGGGAAAGTTAATTAAGATTTGTTTTGAGAAAAATAATTGCAGTTATCATACAATAATTACTACTTAAAATCGTAGTTTTGGGCAGAGACTGTGGGGGAGAAGTGATGGGAAGATGCATAATTTCTTTGTCCCTGCATCGGCTTTCCCGGTTTTCTAACAGTCTGTTTACTACTTGACTGTCTTCTGACACATGGTGCAGCCCTACATGTGGTAAGTTATTAGCCAGGAACCTTATAAACACCAGTGGAAGAACAACCGTTTAATTAACCATGACCAACAGTAACCATCAGTATTTAAATGATATCAGGCTTCTAACAGCAAGAGCTGATCTAAATTGAATCAGATTTAGTTTGCTCTTCTAAAAGAACTTTTATTTCTATGGCTGGGCATTGTTGTGACCTTAAAGTATTGCTCTTTCCTTCCCTACTTGGACTTCATAATTTCAGCTCATAAGGCATCACAGAAACACCTTCTTCTAGTACCATCCTGTACCTCTTGGCATTATTTTCATCATGATATTAGCATCTTCTCAGCAGAGTGTAGACAATTGAGATTGTTGCTCTGAAGTTGCTTCTGAGACATTGGGTCAGTAACTGAGGCACGGCCAGATTAATCAAGACCTTTGGTCAGTAGTTCATGACGTATTTCTCTTGGTCAGTGTACAGAAGAAATTGAAGAAAGAAGAATTTGAAGAAATCTTTTTTTTTTTTTTTAATGGGAAGCTGAATGTAGTTTATACCACTTACATTGTTTAGCTCATTTTCTGATTTGTTTTCATACATGCTTCAGGTACATTTCATTTTAATTCTGTAAAATTGCAGATTGACCATTTGGCAAGATTTTGTTTAAATCGTGTGATGTGTATTTGGAGGGTGCGTACTTTACACTTTTAGCCAAATAGTTATTTGAATGGTTAATTTTTGTATTAGTTTATTTATTAGTTTATTGACTACATATATTTTTGAAGTAATTTTTTTATACTTTGCTTGAAATTCTGTATCATGTCAAATAGCATACAGTGTAAATATATGAAAGATCAAACGTATTGCAGTGTGTGACTATAATTCATTAATTGAAAACAAATTTGGTCAGAAAAATTATTTGGATGCTAACAACCTAATGATAACGTGACTTACAGATTTCATGAAAAACTGTATTAGTCTATGTATATTTAATGAAGTATGCTATATTTTTCTTAGTATGAAAATCTCTTTATGGATGGACTATAAATCAAAAGCTAAGTTAGAGTCTTGAAATACGACAGCTATATGTTGCCATGGTACTGTAAGTCAAGATAAATGTTAAAGATAATAATGGATATGCATAATAAGGTGTAGCAAAACTGAACTAAGACCTAATAGATTATTGAATTCCCCATGATTTTTACTACTTTTTCAACACTATTTTAAAAAAGCGCAGCTTTGTTATACTATAAATTTTGCTTGTGGTATCCAATAATTCTTATTTTAGGACTGTGATTAATGCCGCATATATGGACAGAGCTAATGAATTTCTAATAGTGTAATTTTTGCTCATGTCAGCTAATCATATGCTCAGATTTTTTTTTTTTTTGTCTTTTTATTTAAGGTGCAGTTAGTTAAGGATATTGTACTAATCTCAGACACACAATATCTCACTGATGATATTTCTAATTTATCTAATTGGGTGTGATAAAATTTTCATGTCATTGAAATATAAATTCTGTATTTTCCTGTGTATGGTAGCAAAACCTAATTTTGATAGGTGAGTTCAGTTTTTCCGGTCTTTTATGTAAGATAAATCTTTTGTGTATGTTTTTTTGTATTTCTGGTTTTGGCATTTGATCTATGCTAATATCTGCTTATCATTTAAAGAGGGTAAAATGCTCTCTAATTAGGTGGTTGGTAAAATTTTGGTACTTTGGCTTTCTGTGTTGTTGTTAGCCATGCATAAAATGCTTTCCTATTGATCAGTGTAGAATAGCCAGGGTTTAAACAGCTGACATCTGCTTACTTTAAAAAAAAAAAAAAAAGGAAAAAAAAAAAGAAAAAGAAAACAGAATAACAAACCATTTCAGCCTAATCTACCTCAAATGTGTGCATGTAAATGGGGGTCCATCTATTGACCTGCATTCTTTTCAGTTTTGGATTGGTCCACACGGTTTATGAAACCAGGAGGGCTGATTTGAAATGCAGATGTCGAGACAGTGAGCTACACCCTCCCCTTTTTCCTTTGCTGTATCTGTCAGGGTGAAAAATGGCTTGCACAAGGGTCAGTCACCCATACTCACTTAATTACTTTCCTTGGACCTACAGAACTGTCACAAGCTGTGGTGGATGCAGGAGCTGTTCCTCTTTTAGTGCTCTGTATCCAGGAGCCAGAAATTGCTTTGAAAAGGATTGCTGCTTCAACTCTCAGTGATATTTCAAAGCATTCTCCAGAGTTAGCACAGACAGTAGTGGATGCAGGAGCTATCGCTCACTTAGCTCAGATGATCCTGAACCCTGATGCTAAACTGAAGGTACATTTAAAAATTATTTTTTTAATCTCCATTTCACCAGTCATTACTTGATATTGAATCAATGACACTGATGTGCATATTTATTTAGAAAGCTCTTGTTTTGGGTGTTAACAAGATGTAACTACATAGTGACGGAGTTCTGAACGTGTTCACTGATCTAGCTACTGGATAAAAAAACTGCTGCTCAGTGAGGATCAGCTAAACAAATCTTTAAAGTGAATGGTATTTTTTTGGGGGGAGGGGAAATTATATAGTATCATGTGAAGAATGCAATCTGATGTATGACACCCTGTCCTTTTAGTTTAACATCGTCTAGTAGATACTTTTAATGCACAGTTCAGTTACAAAAAAGGTTTTGCATGCTTAAGATTATACCATAAAGCAGTTAATATTGAATGTATTATTGTATTTTTGAATGTGCTATCCGAATAGCTCTTGTTGAAGACTTCATCGCAAGTTCAACTGACAAAAGATTTCCTTAATATATCTTTCCTGTTTTACTCTAACAGAAACAACATTAAAAACAGTACTTCAAGCATAGATAAAAATTATTTGAAGTCTGACAGACCAAACTTATACAAATAAAAATACTTTCTGTAGATGTCACTAATTTTTAAATTATAGTTTTAAATGGTGTATATATTTTTTCTTTTTTGTTGTGTAGCAGTTTGAATGACATGAAACAAAGAAGAAACTTTTATTCAGGAACCAGCAAATGTTCTCTGCCATTATATTCGTGCATGAATTGATTCAGTGAATTGTAAAATAGCTGTAATTGTTTTCTCTATCTTGCTTTGTTTTCCTTGATGCAATAGATTTTTGTGTGCAGGAGGAGTGTGTGTTGCAGGCTGTTTGTATACTATTGATTTTATAACAATTTTTATTTACTAGCGTCAGGTGCTGTCAGCGCTAAGCCAAATAGCAAAGCATTCAGTGGATCTTGCAGAGTTGGTGGTTGAAGCAGAGATTTTCCCAGTTGTGCTCACATGCCTGAAGGACTCAGATGAATATGTCAAGAAAAATGGTGCAACTTTAATTAGAGAGATAGCAAAGCATACGCCTGAGGTAAAACCTTGAAAATGCAAATGCAAGGTCATATCATTAGATTTTACACTTTAAATAAAATACAGGATTATTCTGTCATTTGCTTTTCGAAAGAGAGGGCAAATGGCTGTTTGGCATATTCATTGGAAAAATATGGAAATGCTTGCTGATATTATGAGATGTGTATTGAATATGAATTGGCTTAAGAAAATTGGGAATCACATGGAGTATACCTGACTATTTCATTCCATAAGATAGCAGCACAAAGAGGCAGTTTTAGGCTGACAGTACTGTCAGATATTAAAAATATCATGAGTAAAGCCTCAGAGAAGTCATGATAGCAGCTTACGAATGACAAGAACATGCTGTAACAATAATAGATGGTGTGTGTCCTTCTAAAAAAATCTTTTGGGGTTGCTGGTATCACATTTTAATTATTTTTTCCAATAACAATGAAGTTCAAAAATTCCCTTATTTATTATTAAACTGATAATGATTGCTTATACTAGCTTGTGTTTGTGATCTGAGTGTCACCATTTACATTCTTTTTCCAATAATAGATATAGGAGGATGGGGAGGTTTAGCAAAGCAAATGCAGAATGAATAGGAAAAACAAACAATTATATTAATTTGTCAGATCATAGAATCAGTTAAAAGGTTCCAAATATGACTGTGGAATGAAATATAAGGAGTGGATTTGTGGAGCATGCTAGTGGTGAACACAGCCGTCGTGATACTAACTTAACAATTGAGAATTGTTTTATCAAGAATATTGTGCTGCTGTTTCTTCAGCCTGCTTGTGTTGTAGCTGTTGTTTATTAAAGGTTGCAGTCTTGTTTTCCTACATTTCCTACTTTCTCTCTGCACCTCATGATTGATGAAACTTCACTTTCTCAGAGAATTGAAGAAATTATCAAAGGCAGGCACTGGAGTTGGGAGTTAGAGGCCATACTCACAGGACTCCAGGCTAAGGCAGAAGAGCTGCTAGCACAGGATCCTTCATGCAAGGGAATTGGCCATTCTAGCTGCACTCGGAAAGAGCCATGGGAGGTATCTTAGTGACTCCCAGTGGAAAGTCACAACTGATGTTTAACTTTAGAAAGCTCTGTGTATCCCTGAGCAACTCTCTTGAAGCAAAACACATTGCAGCAGAGATAGACTGACAAACGTTATTTCTAGAGGTGTCAGCTGTGTCTGTCATGCAAACATTGTGGCTTTTGGATCTCTGCTTTCTATCTCTATATGCTGTAAAATTCATGTGAAGGCCAGGATCTGGGGGTGTTGAAGTAGGGCCTGGGGCTCACAGCACCAGGGAGTGCATCTGTGCAGCAGCTCTGTGCATTTAAGTGCACGTGGCTCTGCCCAGACACAGGGCTTGGTTATTGCTGGCTGCGGTTGGCAGTCATGTGAACAGTTTTTTCTAAATAATAAGTTTAAATTTCATGTAGTTGCTTCATGAATAAACAATCCCCTTTAAAGGCTCAGAGGCAACAGTGGATTTCATGTTAACAGAAATCAATCGGATTGGAAATCCACATACCTCCAATTTTTGTTCATTTAAATGCAACTTCTGAGAAGGTGTTTCTTTTGCTTTGGAATCTTTGGAAAAAATGTGATAGACACAACAATGTAGAAGGAAATAACCGTAATATGAAATTATGTTAATTTCTGTGCGTTGTTGATACCATATATACTCTACTGCTGTCCCTCAAGTGATGTGAGAAGTGATACCACTTGGAAAGAAATATGCTGCATAGCTTAATATCCACAGCAAGCATCACAGATTATGCACATGATTTTCATTTATAAGCAAGGCTATATGATTTGGCATTCAGGGGCAAACACCATTGCCCGTTAAGGGTGCTCCCTGGACACATCCTTTATAGTATCATAACATGGCAGAATGGTGTAGTCCAAGTTGGTTTTGTGCAGCTGTGACAGTTGTCTTTGGCTTTGTGCCCAAGTCGGGGAATCCACAAGGGCTCTTATGCTGCAGAGGTTATCTATAAAGTGCAAGTGAGAGGAGGAGTGGGATTTCCCCTCTGTTCTTGCACAGAAATTTGTTGGCTTGGAGTAGGTGTGTCTTAAGGTCATTTGGGTATTAGGTTGTCACTTGGATGAATCTTTGGTGTATAATAGTGGAGCTGAGAATATGTCATCCCACCCTATACAGCATCAAGAATTCAGAATCCTGATTTCCTTACAGTAAAATCAATCAAAATCAGGGTAGTAAAACAGTTTAATTCTTGAGAACTTTATGCTTCACTCAGTGCTCGACACTCAGCATGATATGTCAGTCTTATTCCAGCTTTATTTTGTAAGTCAGGAGCAATACATGTAAAGACTTTTATAATGTGGTGCTTTATGCCTGTTGATACTTCACGGTATCTAATCTGTTCCGTTTATCTTTGCAGCTTTCACAGTTTATAGTAAATGCAGGTGGAGTTGCTGCTGTGATTGATTGTATTGGCAGCTGCAGAGGGACTGTCAGACTGCCTGGCATCATGATGCTTGGTTATGTAGCAGCTCATTCCGAGAACCTGTCAATGGCAGTGATTGTCTCCAAGGTTAGCTATCACTTTGCCTTCTTTCTATAATTCTTCAGTGGTATTCTGAGTAAGAGATACAAATTAACATAGGCAGAGCACACGTTTTGTGACAATTATACACTTGCTGTTGATTAATGTACTTTCTTGTAATATTGTGGCTTGCAATGTCTGAAATAGTGGTAACCTGATCAAAGGTGGTCCTTACGAAGTTGAACCTTTTATGAAATGTCTTGGATTAACATACAGTGTATTCCACTACAGGATTTTTCTGTGTTGCAATTGAACGAGTACAAAAAAAGTAAGTCAGTGAATTTCTATGGTCTGTTTCCTCTTAAAATGAATATTTGTGGCTACATCAAAACCCTTTTTGAAACAAGAATGTTTTATGGCACATTCTTTATTGCACTAGCATGACTGTGCTAGTACTGCTAGAGTAGTCTTGCAACAGAAGTCTGCGGATTTGCAGAGACCTCAGTTTCTGAAATGTACTATGGTTTGATTCAGCTGTGCAAGTGGTATTTCAAATGAGATAAGCTATTCGTTTTCAGATTTAAATAAGTTTTGCGAGGCAATGAGATAGAAGGGAGATGCAGAAGGGTCATTTGCAATATCTGCAATAGCTGAAATTCGTGTCTGAAGTAATAATGCTAACTAATGACATTAGGAGGAAGGGATTAATTTCACTGAGTGTTGTTGGCCCATTTTCACACCAGCAGGCTGAGGGAGGTGATTCTCCCTCTCTGCTCTACTCTTGTGAGACCCCACCTTGAGTACTGTGTTCAGCTCTGGAGACCCCAGCATGAGGAAGGCACGGACCTGTTAGAGCAGGTCCAAAGGAGAGCCATGAGGACAATCAGAGGGCTGGAGCACCTCTCCTATGAAGACAGGCTGAGAGAGCTGGGGCTGTTCAGCCTGAAGAAGAAAAGGCTCCGATATAGCAGCCTTCCAGTACTTAGAGGGGACCTACAGAAAAGATGGGGAAGCAGTGATAGCATGAGGGATAGCAATTTTAAACTAAAAGAGAGTAGATTTAGATCAGACATTAGGAAGAAATTATTTACTGAGAAGATGGTGAGGCACTGGAACAGATTGCCCAGAGAAGCTGTGGATGCCCCATCCCTGGAAGTGTTCAAAGCCAGGCTGGATGGGGCTTTGGGCAACCTGGTCTGGTCTTTAAGGCTCCTTCCAACCCAAATCATTCTATGATTCTGTGATTTAAAAGGAAACAGCTAAGCAATAAAAACAGGATCAGAACTGTCTTCTGGTAGGAATGTATGTTAGAAAATGGAACTTGCTACAACATAACATCAGTAAGTGCACAGAGGAGGTAATGAATGATCAAACAATTCTCTTTTGCATTTGAAAACTGAAGAGACAGATGTTTCTGGCTTGCTCTCTCTGGAGGTCCATCTTCTGTGGATGGCCCATGTCTCACCCTTGTCAGTCATACCTAGAGCAAATATTCTTCTGCTGTTAAGTGCTTGAAGTTAAGCATGACAAATGCAGGTTTAAGTTCATGAGGAAGCACCTAAGTGATAAATTTTTGAAGCGTAGTAATGATTTGATTGCTACCATAACGGAATGGGAATGCACTGAGAGGTTTTGTAGGGATCTTCAAAATCTCATGAAATGTTTTAATGAATGATCCCCAAAAGAAACCTGAATAAACCCAAAGCCAAAAAATAAATAAATATTGCTTCGGGGAAACTGAGTTTTATTGAGTGGTGCATAGTGCTGAAGACAGGGCTTGGTAAACTGGGACCATTTGAAAATAACACATCTAAGATGTTGTGACATAAAGTTATAGTTCCATACTGCTCTATTGTCTCCTGGAAAGGATGAATTTTTAAAAGTGACTGTGTGTTACTGGACAAACACTTCATCGTGGTCTTCTGCAGTGCTGTGTCAAAAAAAAAAAAAAAAAGCACTTCAGTCCTTTGCAGTAATAAAAAGTGGAAGATAAAACATTGCAGATTAACATTTTTTTTTCCACTAGTTCTAGTGCATATAGTCCTGTTGTCTGTATTTGAGAAGGATCTTGGAAAAAAATATGAAGGGAGTACAGGAAAGAATAAAAATAATCAAGGGAATGGGAAAAAAAGATCTAGTTAGGGATTTAGTAGCTTTGCCTCACCTAAAATAGTGTGAAATGATACCTGTTGAACTATCCTGGACATAAAATAGTGGCTACTGAGTATCTCCATAATCCTGTGGAGAAAGGAAAAAGATCGTGACCCTGAACCAGAAGAACTTCAGTAACAGCTGGATGCGAGTGAGGTATTCTCCATCTCTTGATGTCTTCATGTCAAGAGCTGAAGCCTTTCTGGAAGTTATCAGATACATCAAGCATGAACTACTGAACTCAAGAAGAGGTTTATGAGGTGAAATGTAGTGCTGTGACTAAAAGAAAGTTAAATGACTGAATGATTGAGCCGTTCTGCTCTTAAACTGCTGTCATAGATTCATAAGCACTACAACTCTTTTATTTTCAGTCTAACAGAATGAAACCTTTACTGTTAGTACAGCCTGAATTATGTGATGTATTCCCCTCATCCCTTAAAGTTTGTGTGTTAGCTCCATCTGACTTAGAATATTGAATCTGTTTCCTTTTGTTTAACCAGATTTGTAAAGATTTCTTCAAAATTCTTGCTAGTCATGCTGATGGCAAAATATGACAACACTAGCAAGTGTTCTCTTTATAGCTTATTTTAGAAGAAGAGAGAACATGTTTCTTTTTACAATCAATCTACCAGTTTAGTTGTCCTTTCTTGGTGTAGATTTGTAAAGGTTGTGCTTTTGGTTAATGCTACAGGGAATACCACCACTGTGTACCTGCTTGGTAGAAGAACAAGAAGATCATCTTAAGGCAGCAGCTGCTTGGGCCTTGGGACAGGTTGGAAGACATACTCCTGAGCATGCACGTGCTGTTGCAGTAGCAAATGTCCTACCCACACTGCTTTCTATGTATATGGACACACACAGTTCAGAAGATCTTCAACTGAAAGCAAGTATATTCACAGTATCTGCAGTATGACATATTTATTGTAACCAACAAGTCTAACTGCTTAAAAACTGTTAAATGGTAAATGCTTTTATTGATATTCAATGAGTTGTGGATTTCTTGTGTGGAGGGTGTCTGAAGGCTGTGTGGCGTTTTTTAGGACTGGTTGGTCTTAATGGGTGTTCCTACAGTGCCTGCCAAATCATTTGGTACAGCCAGAGCAGTATAGTCCCTCATTTTTTTCCTACTTTAGATCAGAGCTGTGTACACCCATAAAAGCCGTAATGTAGGGCCTTCCCTCTGTGGCAGCTAATAGGGCTGGACTTGGGTAAAATGTAGTTTTAAGTATTATATGACAGGATATGGTCTCCCAGGTTGTACTGTGCCTCTTTACAGTCCACCAAAGTAAAATGAATTCCAGATCTGTAAAAGAAGAAGACAATTTTGCATTGTAATTTTCAGTGCTTACAAAAATATCAAGGCCAAATTAGCTGTACGTACAGTCCTACGCAATGAGGTCATTACTGCTTCTCGTAGCCAGCATTGAGTCTGTTTTCAGAAACTAGGCACTGACATACAACTGTTCCACTGTCTCTCTTTCCCTTTCCGCCTGGATAGTCGTGCACCTTGCTATCCCACACCAGCAGATTCTCCTAATAAGTGACTTCTAAAATACAATCTTTTAAACTGTGTTTTGATTTAGCTTTATTATTATATTACAGTACTTCAATTTACTTAAAGGATCTACTCCTGGTTCTGTTGTAGCCAAAGTAAAATTGCCATTACTTTGACTGTAGATAGCATAATAAAAATATGATGCACTGTAGGTTTGAGGTTTAATAAATCTAAGTAGAAAATTGATCAGAATTCTGTAAGAGTATTTTCAGAATAAAAAGTATGATGTCCATCAGGTCACTCTAACAAAGAATCAATTTGGTCAGACTTCAGCGATATGTAACATGAATTCTTGTTGTTTTCATTGATGTCTTACTATAGTAATTTTATTTTGCATTTCAATAGACTAAAAGAGCATTAAAGAACATACTTCAGAAATGCACATATCTTCCAGCACTTGAACCATTGCTGCAGGATGCCCCTCCCAATATTATGAAACACATTGTTGGGCAGTTTAGCAAGGTAAGAAAAGGCTCTGCTTGATGACTAATGCATTCGTTTCCATTTAGCAAGAAAGCTATCATTCCAAAGGTGGGGCATCTGTAAAGGTCTTAGTTTTCTAGGATCCTTAAGCATCCCTTGCAGAAGAAGTTTGAAGTGTTGTACTTTGTTGTCTGATAAAACTGGATGCTGTTTTATCTGGAACCTGCTATAATTCATCCTAAGACAGTGAGGAAACAATTGCTTATAAGCAAGGTGGTTCTTTTCTTCTTTGCCTCTTGAGATTAAGTGAAATACTAACTCATGTGCAAATACTTTCACTGAGCCAATGCATCACATAAATCCCAGTTATATCTGTTTTAGACAAAGTACAAGCTGTCTGTACAGGACAGGAGTTGCTTAAGTTGGATGTTTTACAGTAACCTAGAGTGCAAAGACTTCATCGTTTCCGTCCTCATTAATTTTCAGTCTCAATTAAGAAAGCTCTACATCTTTTCTCGCCTGTCAAAATTGTAACTGTTTATTGTTCATTACATCATTGATTTGAGCACAGCATGTAAAGAGCAATACTGTTTAATCAAAACATTTCAAATTATTTAACTAATTCCTAAATAAACAGGAGACTTCTAGTTATGTTTACTAGCAATTGGGGATCCTGCTTAACTATAGACTTTTCGTCTGTGCAGTTTAATCTGCTTGGAGTATAATGCAGTATATGCAGTGCGATCTATTTGCAGGGGTACCAGATTCTCTTGGTGAGGTGTGCTTTCTGGAAATGGCCGAGTAAAACTCTTGATTGGTAATCAATTCTTCTCATCACAGATCTGGAAGTACTGCTGTTTGTAGTGCAGATTGGAGGTTTGCTCAGAATGCAGTGCCTTTGGCTTTTGTGTGCTAACTAGAACTATCAAAGAGTTGGGTGTGTAGTAATTGGTTACGCAGTCTATATACATTTGAGTGTTGTTTGCTGTTGAGGTGATTTTGTATCCTTTATATCAGCTGATGTTTTGTTTATTTTTTCTTCTTATATATTGTATTAAAATGTACTTGTCAAGCATTTGTTATTCTAAAGTATACATTTAAAATTAAGTTCTTTGCACTAAAAGCTTTTCTGCCTTTTTTTTTTTTTTTTCTTCAGTCCTGTAGCATAATTTAGGAATTTCCTATTTTTAAACCTGAGATGTATTAGTTTTGTTGGCTTATTTATAGCTCAGTAAAAGCCTTATTTCTGAGCTGTGCTTCAGGGTGGGATGCTATGTGTTTTCACTGCTGGACTGTCTCATTTTAGCGTTGCCCTTTCCAGGGTCTTTACAATTCTGTGCTGTCTCAGTTTGGACTTGGGGTGGGGAGAGCCTGTCTCAGAGGTGTTGTCTGTCTTTAGAGCCTCTTCCAAGAAACTTTTCTGCTGTCTATCCTGCCTGGGAGTCACGGTGTGGAGGAAGAAGGCAGGGAAAGGGCCATATCCTGTCTCCTTGCTAGTTCCTCCTTGGCAGTTCTTGAGGGAGGTATGTGGAAACAGCTGTCTGTTTAGTTCCCAGAATGAAACGACCACAGTTGTTCCCGACACTTCTCTGGAACACAGTAGAGAGAAGTCTCTATGCTCTCCTTGTTTTTCCTCACCTGTCTGTTGATTTTGTGCAGCCTAGAGGGACCAGAGAAATGAAGGCTGTTTGCCCATATGCGTGACAGAAATTTCATCCTTCTTTTCCTCCATCCTTTTAGGTAATCCCTTCCTCCTTCAAGGCTCTTGTTTTACACTGACACACAGTCAAATTTATGGCTCGATTTGTCCAACCAGGGTGAAGGCTTACAAAATGCTTTTGCCCCCATAGCCCCATAGTATGTAGCTCTCAGGGTTGGCTTTAAACCCATCTGTTTTTGTTGTAGATGCAGCTGACATCTTGCATTATCTTTTTTTTTTTTTTTTTTTTTTTTTAATATTATTGCAGCCCTGTGGGCCTATGGACTACATGCTGTCATTCTCCATTGCCTGGCCCAGCCCCCACCTCTCTCCCTTTCGTCCTCTGGAAAAAAACTGCATATTGGCATCACTCAGGGAGTGCAGAATGTATTGTCTGATCATTTCTGCTTCTCATCCCCTTTGGCTGCAGAAACTTAACATTTTTGCTTTGTGTGTGTATGTGTGTAAAAGGCTTCCATGGCTACACAGTGTGTTGTAGGATTTTAATATCCAGGAATTTAATAGTAGCGTGTAATGCTTCAAGGCTGCATTGTTCACTTGCAACAATTCTCAGTATTGTTTTCACGCAATAATCTATACTAGATCATTATGATGATATAAAATTCTGCTCTACAATTAAACTGTGGGAATTGACATAAAAGACCTGAATAACTTGGTTTAAGTGGAACAGATGCTGTTGTTATTCCATGTTAGTATTCTGTTTTTATTATCTGTTTAATCTCCACAATCATATTGTCTCTGTAGGGATAATTCAAGAAATATTACTTATGGAGCAATAAATGTTCAAATCAGAATTTGTATATATGTTACGTATTAAAGTACATGTTAAATTACATTATAACAATAAAAGGTTGGTTTATTATTTTTGCTGTATACCTGTGTGTTAAAATACAGTAGTCATTACAGATATATCTCTGATGTGTTCCACTTTAACTGTTCTCTGAATTAAAAACAGATAAGCAATATTTGAGCCCAGTAGCACAGAGATTCCTTTAAAATAATATATTCTTTTTATGTACTTTTCTGTGTGTAGGTGTTACCACATGACAGTAAAGCACGTCGTCTCTTTGTAACAACTGGTGGACTTAAAAAGGTTCAAGAAATAAAAGCAGAACCCGGGTCACTTCTTCAGGAGTATATCAACACTATTAACAATTGCTTTCCAGAGGAAATAGTAAGGTAGGGAAAATGAAATCTAAAAAAAAATCCATACTTTTAGATGTTTTTCACAGTAGCAATACAAAGTGAGGATTTAAAAAACTGAACTTCTACATGACTTTTGTTTTTAATCAAACAGTGTAACGTTTGGTTAAATGCCCCAGTGGTAACCACAGATTTTAGATACATACTTTTGAACGCTTCCTATTTTCTGATTGTTTTGGGGAATAAATTTCTTTGTTTGTAAATAAAGCCCAAATAATCAGGCTGTTGCAGGAAACGGAGATGAAAAGCTAGTCCTACGCTACCCAGATGAACCCTGAGTCTTCAGCACAGCCACTCATAGTTATGAATGTCTAGAGCAAGTTTAGTTTATCTTGGTAACTTATCTGTGGATTTCTCAGGTATTGGTGAATCTTTGGTTACATCCTTGACTTCCTTAAGCGCCTGTCTGAACTAGTGTATTCAGAGGCTCCTTTGAAACTTCCTCTGATATACAGAGGGTGCAGTTGCTCTGCCCACAGCTGCCCTTCCTCCCCCAGCCTCATCATGAGGCTTAAGTGTTATATAAAAGGACCATGCACCAGCTGTCTGCACCAAGTTGAACTTTGCCCTTAATGAATACAGAAACACTATTAAATAGCTTACAGTCAAAATGTCACCATCCTAAATTGTAATAAGGAGGTAAATGCCCTCCTAGATTCTAGATCCATTTACCAGTCCTTCACTCCATCAACACATCAAAAGGATGTTGTACTCATGCACTCCCTCTACAGGCTCTGAAAATCTGCATCATCAATTTTAATTACGGCAACAGAGTTCTTTAGCTAATAGCTGCTACAGACAGTCATGCAAAATGAAGCCCAGTGTGTCTCCACAAGGAAAAGCCACTGGCTGTCAAATGGGTAAAAGCAAAATCATAAAGAAACTTCATTCTGCAGCTACAAGTACCAATACTTAAAAGGGAAAGAAGACTTCTGCTTACACTTCTCTGGATATAATTAATGTTTTCCTGTACCATCTATTTTATTTTTCTGTAAATGAAGCAAGCCTACTTATGGAGGCGGAGATGTAACAAAGGAGGGCCGCTTCGAGCATCTCCTGGTTGCCTCTTTGTGCTACTGCCTGGTGGTGTTTCTGCTGTCCAAGGCACAGCTGATATACTAGGCTCCAGGTCTGGGTTTGTTTTGGAGACTGTTATTCCAAGCCGTTTACAGACTGAATATGATAACAGTGTATTGAAAAGTTAGTTTTACTATTGGAGAACTATTGAGTTTTAAAAAGACTTTAAAAGGTTGTATTATGCAGAAATAATTCAGAAAATGAAAATCTTCAACATAAATGGATCCTTCTTTAATGGGAAAGCATTGGGGATTTTTACTTGAATACATTTTAGGCATGTACTACGTAGAAGTGTGTTCCTTTCTCCTTATAGTTAAGGCTTCCGGGGTTCAGAGGTGACATCTTAATATGCCTGCAAAACCAAGAATGTACTGTGATGTATGTTTTTAGAATAGCATGATAATAATTTTCAGATACTCTTAACGTGGAAAACAAGGACTAAATGCAGCTTTGATGATGCTTGCATATTGGAAGCATGTAGTTGGTCCATTGTGGAAAACCAACTGAATGACAGCAGGACAATAATGGCACCATAGAGTTCTACTCTAGTGAAAACCTATTGGATAATCTCCATCATTGAGCTGACACCAGAGACGGAAGGTCACTGTGATCATTTTTTTGTTGTTCCAGAATCAATGTCTCTTGCAGTGATGTAGCCTTCACATTAGCTTTGGGGTGTGTGCTTATGTTTCACAAACAGCAGTAGGCTATTTTTCTCTGGCAGCCTATGAATCAGTGTAAACTCATGCCTTTTTATTAAAGAACCTAATTTCAATAGACTTTAATATCTACGTTTCCCAATAAAGATGATGCTTGTGGCTGCTGAACCTCTCTTAAAATTTGCCACTGCCCCAAATGAAGCCAACATCTTTTTTTGAAAAACTGACTTCCAGTTATAAATGATAATGTAAGTTGAAAAGCAGACTTACATCACTCTAGGAGAATAACTGTAGAGTTTTTTGACCAATGTTTAATGCTAGGATTTTTTCCCGATCGATAGAAATATGAATAGTTCCATTACTTAGCACAGAACATGCTTTGTAGTCTAATGCACAAACAATATGTTTCTCTTTCAGGTATTATTCCCCTGGATATTCTGAGATACTTCTGGAACGGGTGGAAAATTACCAGCCAGTTTTATAAACTTCAATTTTTTATTAGCGCTGTATTTCACATTTATGCTTTTATGACTGTAATACAAATACAGCTGTTGAAAGTCTTGTTAGATTCTGAAATCTCCTTCTACTGTTTGAACCACTGAAAGAGCTCAGCACTTCCAGCAAGCTGTATTTTGTTTCTTATAAAATCATTGCTAAGTTTTTGTTCCTATTTGTTTTTTTTATCTAACTTTACTACCACATACTGCAGTATATATCAGTGGAATTTCATGCAGGGGTGATGATTTATCACAAAGCTTTTTTAGAGTCAGTCATTTCCTCTTCCTTCCACAAGAAAGGTTTGTTATTATCTCATTCAAATTTTATCCTTCTCAGTACTTTATCGATTTTTTTTCCCCTTCTGCCTTTGCATATTGTTTAGAGCTTCCCAAGCTTGAGAGCAGGAGAAAAAAGTTGTCCCTTGTGTCTTTTCTAATTAGGGAATCCATTCTGCACTGAGATATTTCCTACCATTACCTTTCAGAAAGTGAAGTGATATGATTTTGCATCTCGAAACATGCTAATAGCTGCTAAATAAAGAGGTAATCAAATCTGATGATGATAAAAGGGCTCTGTTCTGCATGCTACAAGAGTGTGGTGGTCCGGCCATGCTAGATAGTACACCTACTGCAGAAGTCCTCATAATTAAGGCAGGATTACTTGGAGGGGTGGCACAATACATTGTTTGGTGTTTGTGTCATTGTTCGTCTTGGAAGGGACAGAGTGAACTCGGAGCTTCCCTAGGTACAAAGGGAGAGAAGGACCCTGTGAGGTTCTGCCCCATTTGGGTCAGCAGTGCTTGGACAACTCAGGAAGAGAGGAGAATTGCTTGGCTGCGGGAATACTGTTAGCAAAGCTTTGAGCTCATTCAGAGAAAACCTGAGGATACTGGAGTCCCACTGATTTGGTGCACTAAGACTGCTCAGTACTTATTCTTCAAGTGATGAAACTGCTGCAGAATTGAGTAGAAACACACTTGGAACTGAAGCTTACAGATCACGTAGACGTGGACGTTATTGGAGGTATGAACTGTTAGATGTTAGAACATCCAGGAAATATTTGTGCCCTCTTTTGTAGAGTGAAAAAACTATTATATGTTTCATGCTCTTTTGGTGTACTGTAGCAGCAGGGAGCATCGTACAACGCTTTAGTATTCATCAAGTAATAGGTAATTGTCACTTACTATTTTTTGTTCTGCTAACCATTTTTCGCTTCTTAGTTTGCAGCAGTTTCTATTTTTTTTTCTTTTTTCCCAAAGAGCAATATGCAGCGTTTCTGGAATGGGATGTTGAAATGCTGGCAGCTGCAAGGGAATACAATACTTGAAAACCCCTGCAGGAGAAACTTGTCTACTTTCTTAAACATATTAACTGAATGAGTTTATAAAACAGGGATAGTCTCTTCTATTACTTGTAAAAAAGAGAGCAGAGGCTTACTGCAGTTGGAAATGATTTAGAGTGTGTTTTCCCTGCCAAATTCCAAATGACTATTTTCTTCTTGTCAGCATATTTTTCAACAGTTCACAAAACCATTGATGGGCTATCTTGTGCTAAGGTTTAGTTCTACAGAGGGCTATACCACTGGTCTGAGGCACTTGGTGCTCTCAGACTTGTCTGAGAGGCAGGGGATGCCCAGTAGCTGGCTGTATGGCACACAGCTGAGATGGAAAACGTTGGTCTCATGACTGCTGATGTATAAAACCACACCACCTGGGTTCTTGCCTTAGCCTACACCAGAAGGAGAAGTCTTAGAATTGACTAACCATGTGGCTTTTCCTTTTTGGTTTTTATATTTTGACGTTATTGATGTTACAACACCGGTGGAAAAACATCAGGTCTATTAAGAAAATCATTGTAATACTCAATAGATTTTGCATTATTTGCAAAATGCATTATGGATATTTAAAAATGAAATGTTGTACAATCTCTGAGAGAAAATGTACTGCAAGGGCTCCCAGAGAGTCTTGAAGGATCTGAAGCCCTTATTTTCCCTAATAGAACAGAAATCCTGTAGTTGCAGGGCAGATGGGAGGCAGGATAGGCATTTAGCTGTGTGCCTGAAGCTGTGTTTTATTTTTGGGAGCACAGCCACAACACACAGTGCTAATGTATGTGTTCTGTGTGGAGAGAGCCAAGAGGCTTCAGTCTCCTGACAAAGGTGCTACACTGTAGTGATTCCACAGGGTTAAATTTCAATGCCTAAACCATTTGTCCACAGTTTTTTTTGCAGCCTTTTACTGATTGCTGACAAAGGAAATGATTGCACAAGGCAAACCTTCAAAGTGATTTGATTTTGCAGGGTGCAATCTCAATCAGATCTAGCGTAAGTACATCTTTACACCAGTTGCACAGTTCTGTCCTAGGCTGGTGGAGCTGTTTGGCCTCTTGTTGCGGGTCTCCCTCCTGGATGATGCCACATCTCATTAGGCTGTGGCAGTGCAAAGTCCTCTCCTGCATACTTGGAGAAGCCCTCAGCTCTCCTCTGCTGGCAGGCTGCTGCCCTGCATTGTACACCCTGTGGCTGGAAGCTTATCTAGTGGTGCACATCTGCACAAGGCAGATCTAGGCCTTTGCAACAGAATTATCACTAATTTGTATTTTAGGTTTACTTTACTAGGGCAAGAGTTGCCTTTTTTTTTTTTTTTTTTTTTCCCCTATACTATTTCACGGGCTCCAGTGTATGGTGTTTCTGTTCTGCCCTCTTGTTTGACTTAACTCGTCATCTAAAACTATATTAATGTTTGTAATTGCTACTCTGGCAAGCTTCAAGTGTGTACCATTTGTCTCAATTTCATAGAATAAAATGTAGATTTGCATTTTAATTCATTGTGTAAATGCTGTTTTCATGCTAGTTCGTGACTGTGATGCTAGAGAAGATGAAGAGTAGGCTCATTTTGCAGCTGAGCCCGACACCACCTCTGAATGTTTGTCTCAGCATACCACTCAACAGTGCCTGACTTTCTCCTTCTGAGCTTAGAGACATACAATGATTTCAAGTAAGAATCCTTCTCACAGAGGTGGCTTATTAAGACACACAAAGAAAATTAAGCCAGTGCTTTGGCAGAAGTGAATGTAAGCAGAGACAGCCCTTAAATCATTTTGCCAGTTGCTTTGACTGCAGTATGGAGACTTTTGAACCCAAGTCTTTAAAGGCTTTCTCTGGGGGCCCAAGCTATGATTTTTGTCTACATTACTACATCTATTATTATATCTACAGATGTAAACTACAGCCTTGAAAGAACATGTGGATGTGTAAAACTTCACCATATTTCATTCAGTGGATGGATTAACCGGCCTACAAAAGCTTCATTCTTTATATGAATGACTGGAACCCAAGAGGATCTGAAAGGGGGAAATTCAAGGAGTTCTACTCTTGTGCATATAATATGTTCTGCATTTCCAGAGGGGTTTACCAAAGCATTGCTTTGTCTCATCTGAAGTGATCAATCTGCTGGAGATCTGCATCTTAACAAACAAATGAACAAAAGTGTTGAAGGAGCTGAATGGAATCGGTGAAAGAACAAACGAATCCCATTTTGTGAAGTAAAGCATAAAGTTACTGTAATTAGGAAGCTGATGGTGTGGGTAGATCCTCAGCTGGGGGCTGTGAATTAGCTTGACCAGAAGGGAGTTACAGGCATGGAGGATGCCATGGAGCAGTCCACAGCTTGTGGTGTAAACTGGAGTTTACTGATTTCTGGGCACGAAGAGGTGGTTGAATATAATCCGTTCAAGTGAGGGATCTCTGGAAGTATGCTTCCTTGATGTGTCTTCCTTAATGGCTGCTTGGTGTATCTTGATTGCTAGAGTTTTAGGACCAGGGTAGGAAAAAAAATAAGGAGCAGCACTAGATTGCAAAGCCAATGATTCTGCTTCTTGTGCTGGCATTGGACTGCTTTTATGGTCTTGGATAAGCATTACATCTCCCTGTGTATCACCATCTTCTCTGCGGAGAATCTGTTTTATTTCATTGTTAACTTACCTGAGTACTGGAAATATCACATTCATGGAAGAGGTCAATGCAGCAGGACTTAAATTCCTTATTCCTTACCAAACGTATTAGTTGTATTGTTTAAGAACCTTCAGAAATTTGCCTAAGATATCTTTGAGATGGTAATTTTTTAGAATTTGAGTTGCACTAAAAACCAGTGGATTCTGTGAGTTTCCTCATCTGACACAATTTGAAGGAATCTTAGAGAAAGAGGAAATTACAATGTCTCTCATGGCTGTACTAAAGCTGTTGATGTCATTTTTGTATAATACTTAACTGTTAATATTGATATTACTGTGCTGCATTCTGCAGTCAGCTCTATAATTTAGCTAGTGAAAATACTAATTACGTTATTACCGCTGTACTGTACTTCTAGATCCTGCAAAAAAGACTGGATTAGAAAATACATACAAGCAATGCTAAAGCATGATTTGGTGAGTATAATACCTTTTAAACCAAGTTATTTCGACGTGTTACCTTTCACAAGAAGTTACACTTACTTAGGTTAAAGGTTTCTAAGTTGTTCGTGTCCCCTGTCCTGCAGAGGTCCGATGGTGAGGCTGGCTGTGTGCTCAGCACGGTGCTGAGGGCCATCTAGCCTGTTGGCTGGAGTAGGAACCAGTTGTGTTCACTGTGATGCATCAGCAGGCTGGGGAGAGGAACAGTGCGGACGTATTAATGCCATCATCCTAACGGATTTCCAAGGGATTTTGATATCTTGCTTTTTCTCCATAAAAATACACTTGTTCCTGCTAATTCCTGTCTCCAAGCTGAGTTAAAGGACAGGCACCTGCTTCAGCCTGGGTTCTTCTACATTTTGTTTCTTCTAACCTAACACAAACCCAACATTTTAGGGTGGGGAAAAGTATGCTAATGTCTTCCTCTAAATCAAAGCTCTTGATTATTTTGGTGTCAAGATAGGTGATAGGACTCCTCATGACCTTGTGACAAGATCCGTGGCCTTTGCTCCCCGAGGAAAGTTTTGTCTTTGTTGCTACAGCCTAATGGTGTGTTTTACCACTGTTGTCCTATAATTAGGTCTGATGTCCACTGTGCACGTTCACCTTTCAATATTAGGTCAGTGTTAAAGCTATTATCAATCTAAAAGGTCGGATTAGTACCAAGATTTGGCTCTTGTTACTCCCACGGTGCTATAGTTATATTACAGTCTATTGTTAAAAATTAATAATATGCAGCATAGAGGCCTGATGGAATCATGTTAATGAGAGCACTGAAGCTTCATTGACTTGCAATATCATTAGAGCTCCGAGACAGGTTTATAGCCTTGTGCAAAGTATATTTGTGTTGCTTTAGACACAATATTTATTTGGTCACACCCAGCCAAATGTTTCCTTGCTAAATTAAAATAAATGCTGGCTAGTTCAATGAGCTACAAAGATATATAGTGTAATTTCAGGTTCTCAAGTCACAGAAAATGAGCCCCAACAATGGAAATCAGTAGAGGATCAAAAATGATGGATATACTGAAGTGAATAAGAGCAAAGAGAGAAGGGAGTTTACAGAGTTGAAAGAAGTTGATTTTGTATGACTCAAGCAATGTATATAATTTGGAAGGAACAGCTCCCATTTGTAGGCTGCTCTGATGTTTATGTAACCCCTCCCCATATACACACACATGCACGTTTGCAAGCGTAGTTAATAGAAATGTGATTGTTGCAATTTCTGTTTTTGCTTTCTCAAGACTTTCCCCTGTAAAGCATCTGTAGTGGCTGGGGGAGAATTCACTGGCAGGCCCCCCGAGGGCTTGGAGCACCCCAGAGGCAGTGACATTTGACAGTGGGGGTCTTCTCAGGGTTCAAGGCATCGTCCTGTGCTCCTTGGGTACCATCACAGGCAGGGCGATGGAGCTGAAGGATACATCAGTCTGTTCTGACAGCATGTACCCATGGGGATGAGGGGAAGTGTGGATCCCTCTCTTCTATCTCCTCCTCTTTTTCCTCCTCCCTCTCCATTTCCTCCTCCTCCTCAGTGTGTCCCAGGGTGTTGCGGGAGACTTCAGCAGTGCTCTGAGGTTGAAAACTGGTATGAGTGCTAAGTGTTATTACTGTTTACTGATGTGATTAATGTGTAGCTGACCTTAATTCATTTTCTTGTGGTAATTCCCTTGGTTAAAGTGGAGAAAATGAAAATGTATTTTAAGAAGCTGTCATCGCAGAAGATACAGCTATGCCTGCCGTACCTCGTCCTGTCTGACAGCAAGGGTGTGAAACCTGCCTTTCACCCTGAGATGTGAGCTGCAGTTGGACCATCTCCCTGTATTTATACATCTTTTTATATCAGGCATGATTTACTGTGAACAAAATCTGTTCAAATTTTGCCATCGGCTCCATTTATCATGAGGTCATGAATCATTATTTTAGGTCTAACCTTTCCCCCCCAAGTGTTTTTAAAATCCCGACTTTGTGTTTATGCTGGTGCAGTCATGCAATGGGAATGTTTGGTAAACTCGCCGTTTAATTTACAATGCTCGAGCAGCTGCTTTATAACAGTTGAACTACTCTGACTTAAATGACTGTTCTTAAGAGATTAAAAACTAATTGAAAAGGTGAAAAAGTCCAGGACTGTCTTCTCTCTCTCTCTCTCTTTGCATTTCACGTGTTTATTTTTAAAAGCATCTTTGAAACTGCTTTATAAACGATTTGAATTCCTCTGCATAATTCAGATGGGAGAGGAAGGAATGCCACTTTACTGGGACTTTTCTCCGACCACCTGAGAAAAACAAGTTTTTCATCCTCTTGGACATCATCTGGAGTTATAATAAAATGGGCTCTCAGCTGGATTCCTCCTGTGTGCAAACAGGCAGAACTACATCACTGCACAACTAAAGGAAGGACACGAAGCTACAAAAGCAATCTGAAGTCTGGAGCTTGCCTGCTCCTCAGAGACCACAAGTAGTTTTCTGTAACCTTACCAAAAAGATTTGTATCTTGAAGGAGGGATGTGCTTCTCTTCCCACCCCAACCTGAGCAGTCGGAAGGACCAGAGCTGGAGATCCTTTTCTACTCACCTTCCAGTCACCTGCCTGGGCCAGTGTGAAAAGCCCTTGCAGGAGTTATTGAAGGAAGTTAAGGATCCACAAAACAAAAAAGTAACTTAGAAAAATTCAATAGCAAGATCTTATTAAAACAAAACACAAGCTAATTAAATTTCTGTTGAATTTTCACCCCGGTCTGTTGCAGATGAACGCAACGTGCTGCTCGTGTGGCTGAATCCCGGGGCGAGCGGCACGTGAAGGATCCGTGCAAGATGGCTGTGAGTTAGCTGGTGCTGCAGCCCGGCCGCACCGCCTGCATGGGGAGCTGATCCCGCAAGCCCTCAGCCAGGAAAAGCTTTTGTTGCTGCGAGGGTGTTTGGTGCCGCGAAGGGAAGGTTCCCGGGCATATGGCTATCAGATGAGGGCGGCGCGGCTCCCGCGATGTTCGGGGCTGCTGGAATAGCTGGCTGACAGAGCTGCGCAACTTCACACAGGCACGATGTAATCTGAAGCCCTTCTGCAGGGAAACTGTAGGCAGCGAGTACAATTCTGGAGCCTGATATAAATTCCTTCCTGTTCGACTGCCAGCAGGTCCACTGCTGCGCATTAGCAAACCGTTGTTCCATAATGTAATTGAAAAGTTCCTCGTTAAAGGAGCATTTTACCTTACCACTGTAGCCCCAAGCGCACAGTGGTAAGGTCTTGGCTGTCTTCTGTTGCCATTTAGTTGTAAATGCTGGTCCATTTGCTTCATTCCCTTTCTTCTGCTGAATGAAACAATGGTTCTGACACTTTCTTCTGGATTTCCTTCATCTTTCCACCCATATGTATTGGTTAATACTATTATTTTAATTAATTTGCTTTAACTCCAATTCATTGATACATGCATCTACTCCATGGCTTTATCTGTGGAAGAGATGGAATTAACTCCTTTAGCTCCTTCTTGATGCTTTTCTAGACCTCAGGAAAAAGAAAAAAAGGAATCTGTTCTTTTCTTCAGAAAATGTTCTTGCCTGCTTCCAGGTTGTGACGCCTTTTTATAGTTCGCCTTGTGTTTTTGTTTATGTGGCTAATTGCTCGTCAGATTTCCTTTAGCCCTCCTAAGCTACCACTCCATGTCTTGCTTGTCGTAGTTCGTGCTCCTTTTAACTGACCTGCCTTTTTCTAAGGCTAGTTGCTGGGTCTTGGCAATAGTCAGAGCCTCTCACCAGCAGCCAGTTTTTGCGCTGACAATAGGCCGATGTGTGCCTTGAAAGCAAACACGTACAACTGCATATTAATTGCTAACAGTGTTGTGACAAGCACAATAATTTTTTTTTAAATCCTTAGAAAAAAGAAAAAAAGTTGGATATATGTAAAATAAATAAATAAATAAATAAATTATTGAAAAGCCACATTCAAAAACTGAGGAGCAGGCGTGCATGAGGTGGGCCACACAATTTAATCATCTCTATGTAAAATCTTGAAGAAATTCTCTTGCAGGGAAAAACTTAAAGAGCCAAGGAAAGCATTTTGGGCCCCGTGATGCCCTGTGCATAGGAAATGTTGCACGTGGGGGCCTGCATGATTTCTGCTGGTGTGCATCCCAGTAAAGGATTCACAGAGCAAATGTAGCTGCCCTTCTCCAGCAAGGCAGGGTGTTATTTGGTGAATTTATTCATTGCTTCAGATACGCTTTTATCAGACCTCAGCAAGATGTCATCAGGATCCCTCTGCGTGTGTTTTTATGACTGCTTTGCTTTAAAGCTGTGTGGAGCCAGCTACTGCCTTCGCCTTTCTCCCTCCTCCCCTTCTCTCCCCTCCACCTTTCCATTGCTTCCCCCCGCTACCTTTGGTGCAGGCTGTGAGGTCCGTCTGTCGGTGGGGATTTACTTTCCCAGCTTTTCTCTAGCCTTGTGTCTGTAAATGGCAGGCAGCATCGCTCCTAATTACATGTTGCCCCCAGATGCTCCACGGGCGATGCTGATGGATGGCTGTGTGGGTGGTGCTGGAGGCGAGGGGGAAGGGGCCCGGGACGCAGCTCCTGCAGTGGTAGCAGAGCTCTTTGGGCTGGCCTCATCCGTCCTCCCTCAGGATTTTACCCATTTACCCTTTCCCCATCATTGTAGAAATGACACAGCATGCAGGGCTGAGGAGCTGCCATGGACTTTAGGAGCTGCTAAACCCCTTCCATCGCTTGGCTTTGGTTCACCCCTAGTCCTGGCTTCTGACGGTCTGCTGGCTGCATGGGCCCTGCTTCATTTCATCAAGGATATTTCTGACAGCGACCTTCGGTGTGACTGGAGGAGGGATGGAAAGCTGGGTGATGCCGCACCTGGAAAGGAAGCTCGCCGCACACCACAGAAATCCCAGGGAAGGCGAGGAGGTGGGAGCGGGGATGTCCAAGCCCTCGTTTTGCACACAGCTTGACTCCTCAGGGGCTGCTGATGGAGGAGGAGGAGGAAGTGAGAGTGTGCACACGTGTGAAAGCGCATCTGCAAAGGCTGTTTCCTCCTCTCTGACTGCCCTGCGGTCCCCAAAGGGTGCTATTTCTTCATGTGCCCGGGTAAGATACTGGCAAGATGTGGATGGAGGCAGGCAGCACTGGCCTTGGGAACTGAAGCAGATGGGCTGCATGGGGTTTTACACCTCGAGCTTAGTGCCAGCCCAGGAATTCACCCCCCAGAGTGTGCACTGAAACTAGAAGGCGTCTTGGGACGGCGTGCGGAAGTTCATTTAAGAACCGAGGGCATGAAGTGCAGTGTCAGACTGATGGTCTGACCTACTGCTTCAGCGAGGATGGATGTCAGGCTTCCTGGGCTCCCAGCACCCTTTCTGCAGACCTGTCGGTGGCTGGGGGGTGCAAGGGCAGCTTGGCAGCCCTCTGGCAGCCCCCTGCTTGTGGTGGTGCCGGGCGGCCTTCCTCACCCCAGGCACTGGGGCTGAGGGGTGAGGATGAGCAATAGCCAGGGAGCGAGTGGGGCTTCACTCAGGAGCGGACACCACCACCAGGAGAAATGCTGGTAGCTCATTGTTTCGCTTCAAACCACCCTTGCTCAGTTTCTAAGTGAGTACCGAGGTGGAATTTGTTCTCCCCTGCCCTTCTCTCCACGGGGACGCGGCATTTTGCGCGGCTCCTCATCCCACAGCCTGCCAAGTGCAGAGGGTTCGTACACAGATAAGGAGATAACATCGTTGCTGTCGTAGTTCTTGTGTGCCGTAGCTCTTTGTACATCACGGGTAATCGATGGGGATATTTCCTGCAGCGTGAGATGTCTGCATCGACAGCAGGATGGGGTAAAGAGGGAGAGGGAGACTGCAACCCTATGCCGAAATCATACAGATTAATGGGAGAAATGAGCACAAAAGTGAAGAACGTAGCTAAACACAGGCCCTTTGGGCTAAAGAAATGTAGCAATGAGAAGTTTTTAGCCCAGCTATTAAGCATGGATATTTATAACATGCCATCCGATGAGTGATGGATGCTGCCAAGGCCACTTGAGGACCCAGCGGGGCAAGGAGGCTGCGAGGCAGCCGAGCCTCCCCCTGTGCCCACAGCATGGTTCTGCAGGTGATGTTCTCTGCCTACTGCCAAGATGGTCAGAAAGGAATCCACAAAGACAAAATAATAACAGTGAACAATAACTAAAAATACAGGAGGCAGCAGCAAAAGATTTCATTTTTTTCTCGGGCTGGACGTGGCCGCGGAGGCAGCTTTGTTCCGGGAAGAGAAAGTCCCGCAGCACGGCAGGCGCGCCCGGCTTGGGCAGCCTGTCCTATCTGTCATCGTTACGAGCACGGACAGATGATGATGATCTCCCCATTCTGTTTCTGCTTTCTCACGGTCTCCAGAGATGCTCATCCAGCTGTTTTCACCACAAAATGTATTTGGCTAATCCATCCGTTTTTCTTCCTCGCTTCCTTGCCGTGCTTCCTACCTTTATCAAGCTGTTGCTGCCCTCTCCGCACTCCCTGCTGTTCCCAGCCCTCACCGTTCGTGTTAACATCCCAGTGCTGGAAGGTGTCTTGCTGTCCTCCTCCTGCCCTGATGTTCAGGGCACGAGGTGGGTGCGAGGCGAGGGAGGAACAGGGGCTCTGCTTTTTGGTGGGACCCTTCTCATGAATACGGGCTCTCCTCACCTGGCTCCATCCTTGCACCCACATTTATTTTTCAGGGGTGCAGCTAAAACCGGGCAGCCAGTTCACCTGGCGCCGTCAGCTTGCGGAGACCAGCAGGTTTCACAGGGCTGCAGCAGTCACTGCAGTGCCTTGAAAGGATGGCAGTCACCTGGGGAGCCCTGCCGGGGGCAGGCAGCCCTCCTGGCTGGGCTGTCCCTACCTGCTCACCTGCAGAACAAACGCCCGGCAGCGCGGTGAAAGCAGGGGCGTGATGGATGCGCTCCAGGTGTGACCTCTCACCCGTTACAGTAGCCGAAAACCTTTGTGGGGAAGGCGCGTGATAGAAGATTGCGGGACAATAAAATAAAAGATCAATCAGGTGAGGGGTTCTGTTGTTAGGAACGTGTTAACTGTTTGTAAAGCACACAGGCTGGGCCACACCTAGAGGGGCTCGTGATAAAGCCACTGGTGGCTCAAGTGGCTTGGTCCAAAGGGCAGCCCGGCCTGGAGGCGTACGCGGCGAGTATCTGCTGCAAGTGCTAGGGCACACGCAAGGAACCAAGCACATGGCCCTTTATCAAATGCCGAGGGGAAACGTGGCCCTGCAGCTATGTAACACTGTTGTTTTTCCGGAGGAATGGGACTAAGACGCCCCTGTGCCGTGCCTGACCCCGTGCCATGCGTGTCCGGCCAAAATGGAAGGGGAAGGGCGTGATTTGGTGTCTGCTCTCGGCCTTGCTATTTGTAGTGCCATTAAGAAGAAGGATTTTAGAGAATGTAACAAAGCCCATGAGCCTTAGAATAAAAATAATCACGGATGACAGCATCTCTGCTGTTTCTTTGATACCATAACTCTGATAACCGCTGTGCATCCCTTGCGTTGCCTGGATCCAGAAGCAGTCGTCATGCTGGCATTACGAAACCCCTACCTGCTCCAAACCCTCAAAGCCTCGCAGGGTTTCTGTAGCCAAAATAAATAATGCTCAGGAATGAGAGCTTCTTAATCCAGCCCCATCGCTGACAAAAGACGACGTCTCTAGTCAAATTTCTGTGCCACGTGCAAGAGGTGTTGGATCACGATTTTGGAGTCGGTTGTGTCTCTGCTTTGCGCTGCCACCTTCCGCAGCGGTGGTAGTCTGTAAAATACGGATTTATCCATGGCAGAGAAAAGGTGGAGGAAGGGTTGTATTGCCATTCCTTTTCTCTGAGTGCCGCCTTCTAAGAGCCGCATGCGTTCGCATCTCCTCTCCCCGCGGTACAGCTGCTATAATGTGCCTTGCGCCTTTAAATGTGCGAAGCACCATGTCTGTCTTGCAGGACCGTCAGCTCCAAGATGGGGGAGAGACAGGCTTTGTTTTCTCTCTTATGGAGATTTCGCATTTGTTCCTCCTTCACCACCACGTTGGCTTGCGGAGCGGGTTGGTAAACAATCCCATCCCGTTTGCCGGCGTCTTTATATTTTCTGCACGCAGGAAGCAAGATGCACATTTTCCCCCTGCACGGGAAAAGGAGAGGGAAGGCAGATGTACAAAGCTCCGTCAGGGAAGCAGTGTCTCCTGCTGCAGAGCCTCCTTGCAGCAGACAGGCAGCCCCAGCTCTCCCCCTTGAAACTGCAAAGCGCAGAAAATAAACAAGCAGCTGCATATTCTCGAGCGCCTGCTGACTATTTCTGTCCTCACCTCTACTGTCATTTCATTTTCAGGTTGTTTCATTATTTATTTATTTTTTTTTGCCCAGCTCACCACTATTCTAGAGTGCAAGACAACAGCAGTGGAGGTTGTCCTTCACCTGGTTGAATTAAGCAAAGGTCTGGCTCTGAACCCCACCACGGGTGGGCACAAGAGCCCGATGCCATCAGCGGGGAGGGGACTGGGTGCCTGGGGGCTCCCTGGGGAGCCAACTTTGGGGGACTGAGCCCGGATCCCCTCAGAGGAAGGCAGGTTTCCACGCAGTGTGGTGCCTTGGTGCTGAGAGGAGGTGTTTTGTATGGGCCAAGGTAAGGGAAAAGCAAAACGAGTGGAGCCACATTAGCACTAGAGCTTGTCTGCACACTCAGAGGTTCACCCGTGCTGTCAGCCCCAAGGAGTTCATGGGGCTGTCTGACAATTTGCGGGGAGGCCTCCAGGCTTTCCGTGGTCAGAGCTCTGTCCTTTTTCCCCCAGTGCATGTGACCTCCTTGCAGTGGGGTTCTTGCACCTTCATTGATCCAAAGGAGATGGTCTGGTATGAGCGAGTGGGACAAAACCATCCCCAGTGATACTGTTCTTAAGCAAATCTGCTGCTGTGATAGTTCTTACACCTCTTCTTCCTGCCATAACCCTACCAAGAAAACTGCCTTGCCCTGTACCAGGTAGGAGGCTACAGTCTGACTTCTTGCTGCCATTCCCCAAAGCATACGTGTGTATACATAATGCATACATGTACAGTATATATGCAATTACATAGCCCCTTTTTTACTGTTTTATTTTAAAGATACCTTGAAATAATAATTAGGAAGCTGTTGTTGTACTTTCCTTCCAAAGCAGGTTCCACATGGATTAAAGAACCTGAACACGTGATTTGCTTTTTAGCACTTAGAGCACCAAAACGGCTATAAATAAATTCAAATGTAATTTTCTCGAGAAAATAATTCCTCTGTTATACAGGCCCTATCTGCTATAATCTTCAGAGCCTGTTTTACCTGTGTAATTTGAAATTATTCAGAAAAAAACTACTTTTTTTTTTTTTTTTTGGATGCAAATCTGTTTTATTCTGCTAAATCTCAGCCTCCAAGATGGCTTTTTCTACTATTATTAATTCCCACAAGTAATTGGAAAAGGCTTATATCTTCAGGACGCCACTTCAACCTTCCAAGAACCTATCTGCACACACACACCCCGTGCTCCTTTAACTACTCAGCCCCGTTTAACGCAGCGCACTTGCTAGCTAGAGGTGCATGTATGCTAGTAAGCTGCTCCTATACTGCTGCATCTCCTGCTTGAAATGGAGATGGCATCATGCATACTAACGCATCAAACACTGGTATGAGTAGAACTGCATGTGCAGTAAACGTTTTACCAGTATAACCACCTCGGTAAAATAAAATTATACCCCTGCCTAATTATAATGAAATAAAAACAGGCTGTAGACCAAGACACAGTGGTTAATTCATTATTACAGTATGTTTCCAGCTGCAACAGAATATAAATATCACCTTTTCCCATGTGGGTTATTTTAATTTTTTTCCATAATGTCAAGGATTTATTATTTCTAAATGCAATCACGACATCAGCTACAATGGGGACATTTTTATCTTTGCCCTGTGTGCCGTATAGACAAACCTCTGCAAGGCAAACAGCGAGCCTGCAGAAAGGAGCTTATCTCCGAGGTTAAACAAGGTGTGGCCACACCAACGTGGGTCTCCCACACCATGGGAAAGTCGTTTCTCCAGCCCCTAATAGTGGTCCTCAGCCTGCAACGTGAAGAAAGTTTTATAGCTCTATATTTACACGTTTTTAGCACCATCGTATACTTTGTTTTCAAAAGAGACGTTATATTTAGAAGTTGCTCAAAATGTGGAGCATGTGTTAAATTTCTTGTGCGTAATCTGTCAAGACTAATTAGATTCGAGACCAGTGCCTTTTTTCCCCCCATCTGTTTGGAAAAGTGCAGTTGTAGAGACATCAGTCATGTAACACTTTCCGTGGAACAGCTTTACTGACAGTTGGGAGTTGTCAGTAACCATGTGCATTTCAAGCTCTCAGTCTGGCTACGAGGAGAAAAAACCCTCTGACACATAATTTCCAGGGAGCAGCAGAATTTAAGGCCGGAAGGACCCGGCGCAATCGTCTGAGTGACCTCCTGCCTCGCCACGCACGGAGGAACTCATGTTTCAAGCCTAATAGCTGCAGAAAACACCCGCGTTTAGGCCAAACACACACCCCACTTAACAGCGTTCGCTCACCAGTCACCAGTAATTTATTTCACTAGTTAGCCACCATCCTTCAGCTCGCGTTGTGTACATAACTGTGCCTTGCTTCCTGTTTAAACTGATGGAGCTTCAGCTCCCTTAAGCTCTGCGAAAGCTTAGAGAGGTGCTGGATCTCTGTTCCTCATCCAAACACGGGGAGACCAAGGCCTGCGGTGGGTAGGAAGATGCTGGAAGACACAAATTGTTGGAAGGAGCAAAATAGACCCGTGGAGGGAAAACCACGAGCATGGGGCTGGTGCCTGCGGCCCTGCTTTGAGGTTGTTCCTCCAGCATCGGGGCAGGGCCAGGAGCACGGCTGGCAGGGCTCGGCAGGTCCCCGTGCTGCCTGCTGTGGGATGTGGAGAAAGGGGCACGCAGGTGCCTCTGAAAGCTCTTGGGTTTTCAACGGAGAAGCAGCAAACTTGGGTCTTGTCCCTGAGCTGCTGAGAAATTTGGAGTTGTCTCTCTTGGAAACAGTGAAGGAACGGCCATTGTGTTCACCCTAGGGAAGCTAACATGCTGAAGGGTTTCACAATAAAATGTTTTCTATCCTCCATGACTCTTTTTTTTTTTTTTTTTTCCCTCTTCATTTATATCCTGGGCCAAAGGAGGTCAAAGTCAGAAGTGATGTAGCTACCACACCCTACTTGGCCTTTCCTTTCATCCCCTCTGGTGTGCACCAATCTTTATATTTTACCTCCTTTTGTGATGACGACGTGTTCTGCAAATTCAGATTAATTTACTGTGCTCTCCAAATCTTTCCTGAGCAACCAGCTCTGAGTGGCCCTGCTTGAGCATGGGGTGGACCAGATGAACCCAGAGGTGCCTTCCAACCCCAACCGTTCTGTGACTCTCTGATACCCTAACATCTATGGATCAGGACAACATCTCTTCTGCTGAAAATCTTTAACACTTTTAAATGTCTGAGCTTGCTCTTGGCTGCCTTGGAAAGGTTATGGTTTTGCTATGCCCCTGCAAATGTTGATGTTGACTCTTTGGGTGTATAGCCTTTCCTTCTGGTTATTTACTCTTCCCCTGACCTCTGAGATTTTTAAAAATGTTGCTCAGGAATTGCTGTATAGTTTCTGTATAGTTTCTTCCAGTACAGGGCAAAAATATGAACTAGCACATTTACAGTTACCTTTTTCCTGCAAATTGGAAACAAATCTGCTTAATCGTATTTATATTTTGTTGTAATTTCATACAGTTCTTATTTCAATTAGTTAACCACTGAATTAAAGGCCCTCTGGAATTCATCCAGTCCAACACTCTGCTTGCAGGGGGCTATCACCAACAGCAGGTGAGGCCAGCCACGATCCAGCTAAATCCTGGAACATCTCCAGGAGCAGAAGTTCCACGGCCTCTCTGGGTGACCTCTTACACTCTCTTCCAGGTGAACATTTCTTCTCAAGCCCAGCCATCAATTTGTGGCCACCACCCCCTCTTACAGCCTCATGCACTGTGAGGATGAGTGGCTCATCTCATGCACTAAGAAGATGAATGACTCCTGTCTGCACAGCCACCCTTCAAAATGCTGTGGGCAGCTGTTCAGCAGCTATTGGCCTTCCCTTGATCAGGCAAAACAAGCACAGCTCCCTCAGTCTCCCTCAGTCCATGCCTCTGACCATCCCAGTAACCTTCCACAGGACCCTTTACAGTTTCTCCACACCCCTTTTTGAACAGCAAGACCCCCAAAATGGGTGTGAAACTGAATAGATCTGACCACTGCCCTCATGTAGCCCAGTTTGTGGTTTGCCCTGCTGGGGTGAGGACATGCTGGTGATTCATGCTCAGCCTCATGCTCTGTGTAACCTCATCTCCTTTTCACCAGGATGACTCTTCAGTGAGGTGCTTCCCAACCTGTCACCGATGCACGGGGTCATTCTGCCTGATGTGCACAATTTGCACTTGTTGAACCTCATGAGGTGTCCATTGGCCCAGATCTCAAGTTTATTAAGGAGCCTCTGCTCTGAAGCTTTGTCCTGTCGGTCCAAATAGTTTAGTGGCATCAATGTATTTGACTGTGCCACCACTGAAGTTGTTGATGAAGATATTGAACGATGCAGATATCAGTACTGACCCCTTGGGTGATCCTCTGGACACTGGTGACCACCAGACACGGGGCCACCACCCTTTGAACCTGGTGTTTCTGCCAGTTTCCAGCCCTTCGTACAGTCTGTCCTCACAGCCCACACACTGAGCTTCCAAATGACGGTGTTGTGGCGAGATGATGTCAAAACCCTACCAAAGTCGGGGTAGATGACACGCAGAACTTTCATCTTCTTCACACATTCAGTCATTTCCTCTTAGAAAGCACATGGGTTGGTTGAGTTCAGTTTGCCTTCAGTAAATCCACACTGACTGTTCCCAAGTCCTCCTTGTCCTCTCTGGCCTTGGAAGTGGGTCCCAAGAGGGATATGCTCCATCATCTTCTAGTGACTGAGATGATGCTGATCAGCAAATAGTTCCGCAGTTTCCTTTCCTGTGTTTCTAAAGGCAGATGAAGTTTTAGACCTTTTCAGCTATCGGGGACTTCCCCAGTCACCACAGTTGTTACAGACAGCAGACAGCAGTCTCACAAGCACCCTGACCAGCTCTTGCAGGAAATGAAATGTGTCCATCTCTGGTATGCTCCCTTTCTGCATTTTGCATCATTGAGAAGATGCTCATGTAGGCAGCGAGGTCTTCTGCCACAATTCCATCTTTGCACATAACCATTTTTTTCTTCTTTTTTTCTGGGCTCTCAGTATATTTTCTTTAAAAGTCATTCAAATCGTTTGGACACATTTCCACTTCATGGTTGCATCCCAGGAGACTGTATTTAGCGAGTCCCTGAGAAAACTGCAATTTGTTCTCCTGAAGTCCAGAGCCTACAGCTTTGTTGCTTATTGCCCAGCCTTTTTCTACATTCCGGATTCAGTTCTGGTCTCCTAGGAGAGATCCTGACACAGTGACCACATTTGCCACCAGCAAGTCACCAGCACATAACCCCTGGCTCTCCCCTTCTGCTTTCACGGTAAGAAATGATCACCAGCCCAGTGTAAGAGGCCCCTGGATTGCCTGCTCCATGTTGTGTTCCCTTCCAGCACATGCCTGGATGGATGAAACCCTCTGTTAGGATCAGGAGATTTCTTTTCTGCCCATCGTCTCTAGAAATCCCTGTGCAGGATCCTCCTGGGTGGGTGCTCTGTGAGCGGCAGCCCCCTCTCCACTGGGACTGCCCCTCTGCTCCTCGCCCAGGGACTCCCCTGCTCTCAGCTTTCTTGCTGGAGCTGTGTGCTGTTGGGAGGCTCCTTAACAGCGAGCACAATTCATACCATTCACGTTTGATTCACGGTGACTCACATCACCTCGACTCATTCTGAATCTCTTGATTCATGTCATTCTCGTTTCCTAATCAAGGTGCCACCAATCCCCAATCTTACAGTCAAATGCAGCTGAATCTCAGAAATCTAATTCCTCTCCTTATTATCTGGGCTCGGTGTAGAACTGTAATGATAATAATAATGACGTATATTTCTTTGTCCTCAAGGTCTTTCAACCTGACCTGCACAAAATCTAGCGTTCTCTGATGTACACACCGTGACATACTGACCACAGATAGCTGCATTTGCACCCTAGCACGTGGCAGCTGTGAAGGTGGGGGCTATCAGAGGGGAATGTGAGCAACACTTTGCACTGATGAAAGTACAACACCAACGTTAACACCGGGCTGAACAGGCAGAATTTTATTCCTTTATTGGTTAATCCCCCAAAGCCCCAGACAATCATGCAAAGAATAGACTCTTTTGAATGAAAGTCACATATTAACTTTATATTTTGCTTGCCCTCCAGTTCAGTGCGTTTTTTCCTCCCTCTCCTGCTCATTCATCTGACCAGGACTGTCTGTAAGAGAAGAACAGAAGCGAAGCTCGCAGGTCTTTGTTTTGAAGCAAAAATCCCGATGCAGAAGTTGGGCTGCTCCTGCTGCCAGCAGGTAGGGCAGCCCAGCTCTACGGTGACGCATGGCCCTGTGCCACATGGCAAATAACGCTGGTATTAATCTCCCCTTGCTTTGTTCTGCCCCCCTCCTCCCGGTGTCTGATTTCATGGGGCGGCATAGCCAAAGGTCAGATAAACTACATGATGGCCAGAGCTGCTACTGAAGGAAGAAATCGGAAATGCCCCTCCCAGCATTTTCAGCAACAGGGATGGAGAGCAAATAAAATTTCTTTTGCTATCAACCTGCCTGATTTGTCATCTCTTGTTGCTGTTTCAGTACGGAAAGCTGTGGTACAGCCAAGGGGAAGTGGCCAAGACCAGCTCTGTTAGAAATGTTTCTGGGTCTGCCTGGCTCAGTACGGTTTTTCCTCAAAATGTTCTTTCTTTGGGTGTTTGATCATTTGCAACAAATGACAGTCCCAAGCTAAAAAAGATGCTGAGCTTTGCCTATGAGCTGCTGTGACCGACTGATTCATTAACTACCCGCTTTTCCCCAGGTTTGATTCAACGTGCTGTTCACAAAAAAGATAACTAGCCACAAATTAGTCAAGCTGAAGTTTGATGCGCTTTGCTACAGGGCAAAATTTTTTTTTGTTGTTACCAGTTTCAGATGACTGATTGCTCCTGTGAAACTCGCAAGTGCTTCTTGCATGTTGTTTCTTTTCCTCCATGACTACCAAAAGGGCTTTTATTCAAATGAGGCAGAGCCTGCAAGCACGGGGCACTCTGTGAGCAGCTAGCAGGGAGGGCTCAGATGGGTGTGCTTTGGTTGCACGTTTTTCCTCGCTTTCCTTTGAACCAAGCTGCCCGGTGGTTTCCGACGACGGCTGGCTCTCTGCTACAGGCGCTGGGTAGTGCTGACACATACAGGACTTAGCTGGAAAGAGAGAGAGGAGCAGAAGACAGAAATCACTTCCTGTGCACGCAGGCTTGTCTTTTTCTGTCTAATGTCAGGAACCCGTCAGAGCTCCTTCCCAGAGAAACTCCCTGGGTCGTGTCTGAGCGACTTCAGGGGTGAGACAAGTCGCCTGCGGTTAGGGAGATGCAGAGAGCAGTGGGTTCATTCTTCAAAAGCTTCACAAAGTCATGGGCAGGCGTTTCAGCTCCAGCCTTGCCTTGTGACCTTCAAGACCACACGTAAGCAAGCCTGCAGCATGCAGGGCTTTTTCTTGCAGCCGGGCTCTTGCTGTGCACATGGGCATTAGGCTGCTGTCGGCCGGAGCAGGCAGCATTTCATTCCCAGCTTGCACAGGTGTGAAAGCCCTGCTCTCTTTGGTTAGCTTACCCAGGGGGTGTTACTTTGTGGAGAGGGGTTATTACCGCTCCGCTTTTGTTCTTTGCCATTGGTTCTGCCTTATTTTTATGTGGATTAACTGTTAATAATAATGGGGAGCGTTAAGCTTTAGCAAACAGCTGAGCTCTGCACAAATCCAAGGAAAATGCAGCCGAGGCCACGCAGGAGCCCCAGCGAGCCAAGCCCCCAGCCGGATCCATCACAAGAGGTGCAAAGAGCAGGCAAGCACATGCCAGCTCCTCGTGGACCTGGGCATCCCCCAGTGCTGCCATGTGGACTTCTTCCACTCTCCCTGCCCCTCACCATCACCCAGGGATCCTGCCCGGTGTGGATGGAGGGGGAGAAGCACGAGGAGAGCTGGCCTTGCCTCTGGATGTGGCCGTGGAGGGAGGCACCGGCATGGGAATGCGGATGGACAGGCAGAGGTGATTAATGGTGATATGTGTTATTTTAATCGAGTCATGTTTGGCTTCTCGCTTTTGTCAGCACTCTATTTTTTGCTGTTGTGGTGGTGTGAATTTGGAATTAATGTAAAGTATAACAAGAGTCCCTCAGCTGGCAAACATGGCTGAGACTGAAAATTAAAATGCTATGTAAATCTCACAAGATTAGGGCATAAACTGCAGCAGGCAGTGGAATGGCTGAAGCCTGAAGATGCTGGAAAGCTTCTCTCTACATTAGTCCTGATAATACAAAATCAATTTACATTGAATACATTTTTCTCAAATAACCATTCACCCTGTGCTATTTGATGTTACTAATGAATGCAGGAATTGGATCTTAATATGTTCCATGGAAATATGCTGCGGAGGTTTTATTAGTTCTAAAAATACTTTGTGGAATCGCCGTACTTTGTCATTAAAATTGCCAGGTTCTGTGATACAGATATACTGGAATTGTAATTAAAATGCTGCGGCACTGGCGGCGGCATCATCATTCTGAATTGAAATCCTGGGTCCTTTCTGAGGGCTTTTGAACCAGCGTTTATGAGACCCTACTGCCCTCCTGCTTTATTCCCCGTGGTATTTATTACAGTGAAGGAACTGAATAGACCCCTGTGAGGGGTGGTGGTGATGGTACCCGGGGAGGTGTCGCTCGGAGTCGCACAGGGAGATGAATGCACGACAGTTGTCCATGGGGTGCCTCCTCCTTTCCTGGTGCTGATGGAAAGACAACCACAGCCAACTGCACCCCTGGGATGGGGAGGAGATGTGGGGCCGTGACCTGCAGGCGAGCAGCCGGTCTCATGTGTTGGGTGGCCACGTGCCTCGGCAGCCCAAAAATCCCCAGGGAAGAAGAATGGACATGGAGGCACATCGTGCGTGGACAGTGAGGGATCCCACTGGGCCTGGTGGCGAGGAACAACCTCCAGCACCGCAGCACGTCTGCTGCTCGCGATCCCTGTGACAACCGGGATGGCTGCTGAGATTAAAACCTTCTGGCAGGGCGACCGGGCTGCACAGGAGTTCAGTACAACGATACAGAGCCCTCTGCTTGTAGGTCACCAGCTTAAATCTGCCTTCAGTTAGGAGGCGGTGGAAGTCCCCGCTCTTTGACAGTTGCTTGGAGCTCCATCTGCAGCACTGATGGGGAAAATATCATTTCTCCTGCGCCGAAGCAAAGCTGCAAACCCTTCAGCCGGGGACGGGTTCGGTGCTCGGCAGAATATGGCCGGAAGCAGGGCCCCGCTGTGCCCCGCGGGGCCGAGCAGGGCTGGGGCTCTCTCTGGCTCACCCAAGGGTGCTCCCATCCCCACAGGGCCCCGTTGGTATGCCTTGGGACACCCTCCTTGCCTGCCCGAGCTGGCTGCCCGGCCTCACAAGCTGGGCGATCGCCTCTGCCCACGGGACCCCAGGGGCCAGAGCTGCCGAGAGAGGGCCGCATGTGGCTCGGCTTCCCGTCAGCAGTCCCTTTCTTTGACTTTCTATCCATAAAAGAGAAGGGAACTGAATGTGAGGCACCTAGAAGAGAAAAATCCCGTGGGATCTCAACGGGACTTTATTTGTGCAAAGCTCTCTACTGTCTTAATAAATATGCTGTCATGCATATAGGCAAGCACCCCAGGCTCTGGCCCAGCTGAAGGTTAAGTGCCCCAAAACAAAGACTGTCAGAGCAAAAGTGGGGAGATGACTTACAACAGCAGCGTTAATATTTTCCAAATCCTTTTCAGCCATGCTTACAGCTCCCGTTTATTCTGTCACTGATTAATTTGATCAAACATTGTGAACAAATAATTTGTATTAAAAATCATGCAAGTTCCACCCTTCGCGTAGTTCACTTTGGGCAGGTATTTATTGGATAACATAGTCTCAGACTAGTGAATGTTGACATTTAATTAATACGGAAGCTTAGCACTGTGAATATGAAGAATAGAAAAAGGCCCAAGAAAATCCTGTGATAATGAAAGGAGATGACAACCAGGTTCTGCTAGTCAGACATTTCTGTTGACATTGAAGGGTCAAATGTAGATATCTGGTGGAGGGCTGCAAATAACACACTGCAGGTCAGGGTTTGCATGTACAAATAGTTTCGTGTGACGCCTGACTTATACCTGCTTAAGCTGTTTGCACTTACACTGGCAGTGCTATGCTGGGTATTTTTGTCATGCCTATACAAGGAAGATGCTGCCGAAATAGGGGTGTGTGTGGTATAACGTGCCAAGACAGCACTGTGGCTGTGAATGCACACCACACAGCTATGGAATTGTTTTCCACAAACTATCCTGGTGAGAAAGCAAAATTAGGCGAGGAAAACTGCATCTATATTAGGGGATTAGCTATCATGACCTACATACCTATGCTGGCAGAACTCTGTAGTAGCTCATAAGCACTTGCGTGCTGTCTAAATTGTGACGGGTAACATCCGCCCACGCAAAAAGCAAACAAACTGAAAGAACTTGATTGTAATAAAAGGAAAGCATTTTATCATAGAAATCTACGGGAACGGTTTCTCTTGTCATGCATAAATCAGGAGCATGAGCTTGTCTGAATTTTCCATTCCATTAACTCCGTAGTTCTTGAGTTTAGATGAAAATAGTTTTGGAGAAAGGAAACAGAAAGAGCTATTCTGTGCTGCACGCTGATGGTACAGCAAGACATGCTAAATTGCCCAGCCACTTTGTTGGATGTAAACCTACCACCAAGTTCTGTTCATTCCGTGGCACACCTTAAAACAGTAATTGCGTTCAGGATACAGTTTATTGTGTGTGCAGGAAGTATATTGCTTTGTCTTTAGATTATTGGGCTTTATAGCTACATCCCTATTCTTTCGTCCATTTCAAGCTGAAATTTGACGGGAAAAAAAAAAAAAAGCAAAAAAAAAAAAAAAGCAAAAAAAAGATGTGTCTTCTTCTCTGTGTCACATTGAGATTCGACAGAGAGGTTTCCACTGAGTGGAAACAGATATTCCATTAAAAGTCCACTGCTGCTGTATAATTTAAATGCTTTTTCAACACCACAAACTACCTCAAGCCAAACAGCTGGTGTTGACTAAGAACAGTATTTCAGACTGTTACATGCTGTGATTATTACTTCCCAAACAAGAGTTTATACTTCATTTTCAGTGAAGATTAAATTAATTAGGGTGGCAATGTGATATGGGAATAAGGAGGTGAGTGAAATTAACAGTTTTCACCTACTCTGAGGTTTGTTTAATTAACTATTTCCATTTGGAAGTGTTCTTCTGGGACTGCATTTTAGCAGTCATACCTCTTTTTGAGCAAATAGACTTTTGCAGGTCCCTCACAAAAATACACAAGCTCATCAGAGAGAGTTACTTCTATTTTGACTACATGTGACATAGTAAAAGAAAAACATCACGTTGAACAGACTTGGAAACACTGTCTTTTCGTAGCATGTATTGGAAAGTGGTAGCATGCTCCTGCTAAGTGGGAAGAATGGTGATGTATGGAGAAATTGTATTCTGTTCCTTTATTATATTTGAGGGAAATTTTTTCTCATGTTGCAGGCAAATTGTCACACTACAGAGGGCTACAAATTCCTCTTTTCCTCATTAAAATGTGGTGAATATTATCCTAAACCATCAATACTGTTTGGAATGCTTCTCTCTCCACAGACTAAGGATTATTCCTCCCCCATCCATAATGGAGTTTAATGTTTAAAAGCTTAGTTCTGCATTCATAACACACCATTGATATAACAAATCTTCACTATTCTTACCGTTGTCTCAGTATTCCATAAGTCATTTAAAAACGACATAAACATGAAAATCTTCTGCTTTAGAGACCAGCTCCTAAGAACGTGATTCTGCAAAAATGCTGGTTGCCCTCACATGCCCTTAATGACCACTTATTGGCAGTAACATAACTTAAGGGCTGAATTGATGCTTAACCAGGCTTTTGACTTCACAATAGTATTTGTAAAAAAATCTAATTATCATGATACAGTAGAAATTAGAAAGCAATTTGTAAATCTTTTGGTCAATGTGGTTAATACAGTAACACTAGAGCAGCCAAAACATACATGTAGCTTTACTGAGGGGAGTAGTCTGCATCTAAGAGAACTATCTAAAAATAATTGCAGATTCAGAGGTAAAAAAGCATCGATCTGACCAGATTTTCATTATTCCACCAATTCTGTAAGTATAGTTTGTATTCTACCAATTATAGAAATTAAATTAATCTGTTTTCCTGTTTGAATGATAACTGTGAATAAAGATCTGGATATGTATTTCTCATTTAAAATACTAAAAATTGCATAGAATGAGTAAATCTTAGTTTATAGTTTCTTCTCAAGAACTTTCTGATGAGCATTGAGACATATGAGCTGTTTGGATTGGACCCCAAGGAATGTTTCTTTTCCCTGAAACAGCCTGGAACTGGAGTTACCACCATTCATGGCAGTAAAATTGAGACTAATTTTTTTCTGAATATTTTTCTATTTTTGGTTAAAAATGACTGTATTAGTGACAGTCTCACGGAAATTGAACAACCTCTGAAGTACATTTGAAAACAGTGGATACAAAAAGCGTGCAAATAGAGTGAAAACAAATTAATGAGAGAGCAGAAGTTTTTCTGTAGCATCATTTTAACGCAGCAGCCTTCTGAATTCCCAGTGCTCTGCTTTAATACTCACCATCTCAAAAAAAAAGAGCAATTCAGAGGGTGCATGTGCTATTTCAAACAAGTCAGAAAATCTTTAACTGTGCGTTACTTAAATATGTACAGTGCCTTAAAAAATCATCACTTCGCATTCACTGACCAGGGTTATTATTTTTGCTCATCTGCCAAACTGCGCTCATTCTATGCAAGAGCCAGCCATTAGCATTGCTCGGCAGCAGAAGACTGGTGTTTAAAATCAAGCTTTTTGACAGGATTCTTTTAAAAATTAGTTTCCTTTTGTGATTTGGATACAAGCTGAGCCACCTATATTTCATAGAGACAGAGAGGACAGAAGCATTTTGTTTCTGTGCAGCATGGAGTACCTGTTTTGAGTTAGCTCTGGCTCGTCTGACTCCCCTGAATGATTCTATTGATTTCAAGGGGTCTCCTCGCATGAGAAAAGTGAGCAGCAGAGACTGGATGCTAGTTTTATTGTTTCATCCAACGCAGATTCATTTTCTGGGATCAGTTATTCTGCTTGATGAATGGGAAGTGCAACTAAAAAATTGAGCCTAGAAACCTAATGTTAGCGGAGACCCTATGAAAGTCTGATTGTGAAATATGATCCAGAAGGCATTTACTAACAGACAAAATTTGAGAATCATTTCTCACACAGGCAAGACTGTTAAAGTCAGTAATACTTTGCTTTTCCATTACAGCCAACAGGAATCCTGCTGCACAAAGGCTGAGCAAAGCAAAGACGGAAAGATCTGGTGCTTGGAGCAGCAACACTTTCATTTACCGAAACCTCATGCGTGCAGAAGGTGGAATTAATTTAATTGCAAATAAATGTCAAGAAATAAATTAACGGAACAGTGCTAAATTTTGCAACGACGATATGTTATGGGTAAGATATTCTTTTGTGTCAGTCATCTTAAAGAGAGTGAGACAAAGGAAACAGGGTAGGGGGAAAAAGGCTGTACTGAAAGCACATAGAGAAATCAAACACAGGAAAACTGTTGGGGACTTAATCGTGCTAGAGGTAAATTGGCCACTATTCTTTCTATCAGAAAGAGACGAGAGTATTTGATTAAGTTAAACAGGAGCCATTTCTTTGTTCCTGAGAACAGAGAAAGAAGCATTACAACCAGACAACTGAGACAGGGAATCCAGGAAAAAAATCTATTAAAGAGATAACAAAAGAGAAAAACACTTATACTAATTCTGTCAAAATTCATAAAGCATCCTGAGAGGTTTATAAACGTGGCATTCACCATGGGCACACAGAGAATAGACTACAGCGGAATATTTGAGGTAGGTCCAAAGGACTGGTGATTTCTTGCCATTTTTAAAAGTTGAAGGCCCAGTAATGCCTAAGAAATAAGCTGCGCAACTAAATCTTCTGAAGACCAATAAAAAAGCACAGCTGTGTGGATCTGAAATTAAATGTTATAAAGACAAAAGAACTCCACCTCCATAATATTTCAAATTATTTCATGGGGTACTGTAGAAAGGCAGGCCAGCAGATCTGCTGAATGTTTTATCTATTTCACCTGGCACAGGCAGCTCGCACATTCTAACGAAGGGGCCAGCACCAGCAGCATTATAAACAAGAGCGCAAAAAGCTGTAATTTCTTGAAATCAGTCACGTCACATCAGTAGCCTTTTACCTCCACAACAATCCATAATATTTACTGATCAGATTGTAAAATAAAGCAAAACCTTTGCCTGCACCTATATTCACTTAAATCATTGTTCACCTTCAAGCAAAAAACAATTCCAGCCATCTGCTGTTATTAATTCTTTAGAATTTCATAAATGTTGAAATAGTCAGAGTTAAAAAATAAAATCTAATTCTTCTACTTCTGATAAATTCATGCAGAACGTATTTTACAGCAATCTGCATACTGAACACATTTGGTGCTTGATCTTACTGGGACTAATTTAGGATAGATAGTGTTTTAAGAGCAAAATATAGCCCACCAGCTTCCATATTTAGGTTAAATGCAAAGATTTATTATTCCTCTAGGTAAACATTGACCTTGGCTTCACCTTGGTCAATATTTACTTCTCAGGTTAATAAATCTTTATATTAACTGCAATTGAAGTCACTCTCTGCTTAAGAGATAAAGACCAAACAGGACCTCATATGAAGACAGCATTCATCAGATAAACTCTGCAGCTTGATTTATCTTCTTGCCCACTTGTCTTAAAAAATGCTAATCCACAGATAGTGAAAGATCTTTCTCTCTGCAGGGGTAGCTTTTTGTTTTTACCTGTAGTTTTGTGCACTTCACCTACATTTTAAAATAATGGCAGAGCTTTGTGTCTCTTACACTTAGGAATGGCAAGTGTTTCCAGGAACATATCCTCATCGCTACATCACTTTGTTGTCTGGTTATCTATGGGCAAAACATAGACTATTTTATCCAGTGATGAGCCCTCTCAATCACAGAGTTGGTTGCTATTCAGTTTGAATAAGGTGGCAGGTCTGACATTTTGGAATTCATAATTATTTTGGAAACAAGGTATGAGTAGGGGTGGTGAGAATGACTGCGATCAAACAGCAGTAATAAATGAACAAACTAATGGGGAGTGACCTTGAAAAACTGGAAATATTGAACTTACCAGAAGAGAAGGGACATCAAAAATGACTTAACTCAACTACCAGGAATGGGGATCTCCATTCCTGTACAGGAAATTGTCATGAGAAGCAGCTTGAGAAGTAGAGGATGAAGTTACAATTAGAGATTCCCTTGGAATTAACAGTGAAAAGGGAAACCAGAAAAGAACAGGTTTATACATCTTTTCTTTCCACAATGTCAAACACTATTGCACTGATTAAAATCTCACCATGCTGTTTTCTCCACATTTAAGATGTACTTAAAGAAAAAAACAACAAACAACATATGTTTTTTTTCCATGGGTCTGATTGAATCCAGACTAGATTGTACCTTATTTCAATTTGAGTGGGTTCTGTACAGTATGAAGTATTTCTGCTTAACTGTTGCCCAAAAATTGAGGAGTTGTAGAAAGATAATTACTCAGATTATGGAGATATTAAAAATGGCACTTTCTGAGAAACAGAATCAAAGCAGCATTAACCTTAGAAACGAAATGGCCAAGCAGTGGATTCCATTTTTTAAAAATGGATCTCACTTAAATAAACATCAACCACTTTACTCATGCAAGATTCCCTTTGAAGTCAATGGGATTAGCAATGGATAAAATTCAGCCTAAATTCTGTGTAGAAAGGCAGGTACAAAGTCAGTGAATCATTTAAATCCCCCAGATTCTCAGCATTAGACTTAGAAGCTGCAGAAGTCTCGTGTTTGTCCTTTGCACTGGGGTATTTCATTATGCACAAATGGGGGTGCAGGCTGTGTCCTCTCTGAAACACACTTTGCATCAGGAATCTCCACCTACGTCCCTCTCTTCCATCGAGGTGTGTTTTCAGGATCCCATTGTCTTTCTCCACGCAACGCTGATGAGTTTACAATGATGCCTCGATGCCTTTCTGCGGGCAGTGCAGGGAAATGTCATGCAAACTCCATTAATAAATCATTCTATTGGCATAAAGTGTTTGAATGGCACAGCCAGCTCTGCTAGCCAGACAATGTATTTTCATGGCTATGTGCGTAAGTGTGGGTGTGCAAAAACTATACAAATACATACACTCATCTTCCAAGCCCCAAATAAACTGATCTGCATATCTTTTTTCTTTTTCTCTTTTTTTCTTTTTCCTTCGCTGAAAAGAGCAGCTTATTCACCAAATGACAAGGCATACAAAAGGATACGAGCTGCATAAAGCCAGTGGTGGCTGGTATAATACACCTCTGACTTTCATTGTAAGTGACGGCGCAGTAACCATTCATAGCTGTATTCGCCCTGCACTTTCTTATTTCTAGTTCATGAAAATAAAACGCAGCGAGGAATTCAACATGGCTGCAAAAATCCGCCGAGATTTTAAGAGAATTCTCCCAAGGATAAGCGTCGATAAATAAAGCCGGTTTTCCTCGACTCATTGCCGTGTGAACCCCGGGATGCGGATTTAACTGTTTGCAGCCAACACCGCGGCGAAAGGGGAGCCCTGAGAGAGGGAAAAGCAAACAAACTCCGGCTGCCGGCTCCCAGGAGCCCCCTTTCAGCCCCGGGGGATGCCTCGGGAGCCGGAGGGGAGCCCCCGAGGGGGGCACCGAGGGGGCGACGGGGACGAGCGGGGCGCCGCCGACCCCGACCCGGGCGCCCCGGGGCCGGCAGCCGCTACCCGGGCAGCCGACGGAGGGGGACCGGACCCCGTGCCCGCAGGGGTTATGGGGTCGAGGGGGAGCCCCGACGGCCCTTGTGGGGGTTTAAGCCCCTTTCTTGCCCCCCTCGAGCCCTCTCCCCACCCCAAAGCGGCAGCCGCCCTACCGCACTGCCTGCCTGGGGAGCCGGGCGCGCGGGGCGGTCAAAGGCGCGCTTGTGTAATTAATAAAGTAAATTAAAGGGTTTTAAAAATTAATTCTACTCATTTAGCCGCCAATCTGTTAATGAGGCATGGAAACCCCCGGGGATCGATAGTCGGGAGTAAAAACGAAGTAGGTGAAGGAGGTGCCTGCTGAATGGTAAAAGGTTTATAGAGGAAGTATCCGTATCTCGGGCGATATAAATATATATAAAAGGATCCGTATAAATCTTTTCCTGCTCCGGCGGGGTCTGTTTTCCATCAGCAGCCGCGGTCTTCCTGTTTTATGGGGCTCCAAACTTTCCCCTCCCGCGGACCGCGGGGCTCGGGCCCCGCCCGGCCGCATCCTCGGGGCCGCCCCATCCATCTGAGCACCCCGCGCCCGGCGCCGTTACCTCCCCCTAATTGCGAGTGCAACCCCGAACTGAGCCTGCTGTCACTCAGGCACCTCTAAATGATTATAATTAGGGTGGTTTCTTTCTTTTTTTTTTTTTTTTTTATGTCAAGTGAATCCCGGCGCTGAGCCATGCCGGCCGGGCTGGGCTCGAAGCGAGCGACGCGACATGGCGGGGGCCGCCCCGCCGGGAGAGCAGCAGCGCCCCGGCGAGGCCATCCCCGGAGCTCCCCTTCGCCCGCCCCCAGCACGGCGGCGGGGCCGGGCCGGGCCCACCCCGGGGCCGAGGCGGCTGCACGGAGCCCCCCGGGGCCGGGCAGGAGGCGCCGCGTGTGCCCGCAGCCCCGGCGGCGTGCTCGGGGCCCGCTGCCCGCCTCCCGCCCCTTTGTCTGCCGCCCTCAGGCGACGGCCGCCATGGCCGCCGGGCGGGGCCCGGGGTGGTGGGGAGGGGTAGGAACGAGGAGGGGTCCAGGGAGCCCCCCCGGCAGCCCAGGAAGCGAGGGGAGGTCCTCAGCGGGTAAATGTAGGGAGCAGGGTGGGCTTCGAGCCCAGCAGGGCAGCCTGGAGAGGCAGCAGTGCCTCCATGAGGTGTTGAGGTGCCAGGTGTTGTGTAGCTGAGGCATAGCAGAGGCTGGTCCCAGCCCAGTGTGGTGCTGAGGTCTGCGAAGAACCATGGTAGTAGTGCTTGTCCCCTCAGCATCTCCCCAAAAAACAGAGCTCTTGCTGAGGAATTGGTCACCCAGGCTCTGGGTCCTCCTTCAGGCTGATGGAGTTAAGCCCCATCCTCGCCAGACCCAGGCTAAGGAGGTGCACCCCTCCGGGTGAGGGACATAGTTTAGTGGGCGACATTGGTATTAGGTTGATGGTAGGACCTGATGATCCTGAAGGTCTTTTCCAACCTTAATGAGTCTATGATTCTAATGGGATACCAGGTTTGTGAGGCTGGCAGGATGGGAAATGAGAAGGGAGCCTGCAGTCTGTGCTGAGGACCGTCTGCCAGAGCTGAGGGATTCTCACACCAAATGAGCCTGCCAAGATGCAGGGGTGCAGTCTCCTGAGGCTGCTGCCTGTGGGGTCTTAATCCAGGCTGAAAGCGAGAGAAATCGTGTTTTGTGTGGTGTGTTCTTTCTAAATGGGATATGGGGCACCAAGCTCTCGGAAAAGCTTAAAACACAAGGTTATACATTCGTGCTTGGGAAGCAATCTGAAAAACTGCACCAAATATAAGAGCCATGGGAGCACACCTTTTCGCCAGCCAGAAAGGAGATGCCCCTTGCTCTCGCATTTGGTGGAAAGACTTCATAAGAAGCTCTTTCTGCATTATCTCTGGTTTATTCATTCCTGCCCTTGTGCTGCCAGCTGTGCCGTGCTCACGGAGCTGTTTGGCCATGAGTGATGCAGACTGAAGTTTTGTTATGGCTATTTGCTGGTTTTCCTGCCAAGTCAAATAACTCCAAATTCTACTGGAAAACTGGGCACCCCTCTTCCCCTGCACTGTCTCTTCATTAACATGGGTCACACAGCACCCACCTGCAGCTTCTGATGTCCCAAGGCAAATGGAGTATGGGACAGGTAGAATTATAATCAATAAAGAGTTTATTTTTCTATTTCTTTTTTTTTTCTTTTTTTTTTCTTTTTTCTTTTTTTTTTTTTTTTTAAATTTACAAGAAAATACTGTCAAAAGAATAAGTGTATACAAAGGAGCACTCAAGAAGCATTCAAAAATTAGGAAATGCAGGATGAAGTCTTTCTGTGCAAATTAATGCAGCCTTACTCTAAAGAGCTTTTGGTCCACTTTGATTCTGAGAGTTGACATCATCTCTGCTACAAGACTCCATCATTAGTGCCGAAGATAGACCATGTCCTTCAAGTGAATCGGGCTGTGCTTAAACCACTGTCCTTGTGAGCCTGGTGTTCATGCAGGCTGCGGTGTTGTGTGCTTTGTAGGACAGTGCTCAGGGGGCACTGGAGGCATGAGGCAAAGGGGATCTGATTTTTGAAAAATATGGAGCTACCTTAGCTTCCAAGGAGAGCTATTCCTTGAACACACGAAGCCCTCCAGGACATTAAGATTTCATGAGAGCCCAGCTCCCAGTACTGAGGTCCAAAACTGATCCCAGCCTGGGGCCATCAGTCTTTGCCCCCCTGCTGCTGTAGGATGCTGGTCTCCAGCTCCCCACAGCCCCGTGCTGCCCGGCCATGGCAGGTTGTGGACCCGTGGGCTGAGTTCCCAGACCTGCCTTGCCTCTGTGGGCCTGATCAGCAATGGCTGATCCCAGTTACACTCACAGGGCCTGGTCTGGATTTGCTGGCTTGCACTTCAGCCCTATCATCCCCCTTCCCAGCCCCACCAGCCCTTCTCGCTCCCTGACAAAAACTGTTTGAGAGATCTAACGATTTGGCTTGAAATTTTGTGTTTCTAGGTCTTGTATGTACAAGAAGAGAACAATGCCATCTTGCCTCGCAGTGATGTAGTGCAAATAGTTCAGTATTTCTAACAAAATGAGCTAGCAAGGTGGGAAGACCAGAGAAAGACCCACAGAGAAATGACTGTGGCAGGCTGGAGAGCCCCTGCAGGAACATGGAAACAGCAAATCTTCCCTCAGAGCAACCACATGGGAATGAAGAACTGTGCTTTTATTAATTAATTAATTATTTTTTTTCCCTCTCCTTGCTGTTGTCTTGACCAGCTAAAGTGCTTAAAAAGAGGTCCTTCAGAAGTCACTAGGAGTGTCAGCTGTTTAAAATAAACCTGCACGGGAATATTTTTCAGTATGTAGCCTGCTACTTCCCTCTCCCCATATTCGGTTTGCTGGAGGAGGATGCAGTGGCAGAGGTGACAGTCTGGCCCCATGGAAGTCAACAAGAGTTTTCCACTGACTCCAGGAGAGTCAGCATTTCACTCGGGGCAAGAAAAGTTCCACTCCTTTGCTTCCTTAAATTAAGCCAAGGTCAGTGCAGACTTGTGAGCCCCAAGCATTACAGAAAGCTGTTTTATGAAGCCTGCAGACATTGTCCATGTTTGAAGTAAACCAAATTGTTTTAAATTCCAATTTCAGTAGGAAACGCAGATGTGATAAATGCCACCTATGAGCAGGAAACTGACTGTGTATACGGATCAACATGCTGCTTGGGCTTGGTCCAGAAAAGTGTTTTATTTATGTTACAGGAACCATAGTTTGTTTAGTAGGAAAGTTTGGTACTGTTTTTAGGTTAAATCTTAGACTTTTAACAATAGGTATTGCCGCTGAAGCTTATGCTATCACTACTTCTCAGTCCCGCAGGGGAATCATTTGCTTTGTATTTTATTTGCTTAGTATATTATTTGTAATAGTTTAATAGTGTTTGCAATATTAATGATTTAGGATAGTCGTAAACTTGTGCTTAACTGTGTGTGGGAAAATGGTTTGGGATGCTACTTATATGGCCAGTACTATGAATGAGAGTCTGAATATTCATAGTGCTGGCCATGTAAGATGGATAGATGAATGCCATCTATGAATAGTGTTTTGCAGATATTTGCAGCTATTATTTATTAGCACGTGGAGCTTGGTCAGAGAGCCTGGCTGTGCAAATGCCATTGCCTTTCCCTCGAGCTGAGCTTTGGCCCCACAGCAGCCACACGTCCCAGTGAGCAGCGCAGCAGGAGGGCTCCTCGAGGAGTGGTACATGCTCTGCGGTGCCTGGAGTTGGTCTAAAGACACTTAAATGTCATATGGGTGTCTCTGGCCTGTGTGGCAGTGGAGGATGGAGTGAGGGTGAGCTTCTAGAGAAATGAGGATGCTTTCCCTGAAAGCATGGGTTTGCACTGATAATGGCTTTCCCCTGAGCACCTTCACAAGGAATGAAAACCAGTTAATGAGGTGCTGAGATCATTTCTGCCCAAGCACCCATGTAGCCAGAATCTAGTCCTCACTATCTGTGCTTATGAGCATCACCAAGTCTCAGCCCAGACTTTCTTTGGGTTGAAAAAAAAAAAAAGCAATTTCTGTAACAAAGCCTTGTACCATAGCAGCTCAGAGCAGGAAGCCGGGGAGGGACCGTATCCCCTGGAAACTGCAGGGGGCACAGTGTCATTACTAGAGTTGCGCTGGGCCAGGATATCTCGCCTTCCTTAACGAAAAACTAGCAGGGGGTGCTTAGTGTCAGAAAATCAAGTCCTGGGCTTGGCGAGTCATACAGACGCCAACATCTGATGCTGGTTTTGTGCTACAGCTCATTGCCAGTCAAAAAAGCCATACCTGTTGGAACACCTTTTGCACTTTCAGCGCCAGTGGGTCATCTAAGCAGCTCGTTTGTCCAAGCAATCCTTTGACCTTGCCTCGTGTAGCACAAGGTGGTACAACTGCAGGTGTGCTCGCAGCTACAGCACCGTAGCAGGCCCCGAAGCGGCGGTCAGTACGGGCAGACAGCGCTGCTAAATCAGCACCGCGCGATTCCTCCACAGCTGAGCCTGGTGAGGAGCCAAGAGGCAGCTCCGAGGGCACCGATGCAAACTGACAGCGAGGCCTGTCAAGGAGCCCCGTGTCACATCAGGGACAGAGCTGCTGCCATCCCGTAACGCAGCATTTGTTCTGTGCTCGTCAAAGGAGAACGCGATGCAGAGGGATTTGCTGAGCACCCAGCAGGAGGAATTTGAGGGAATAGGTGCGCTTCGCCTTTTCAGAATGATCGAAAGCACTTTGCATTGAATACAAAAGAATTATTCTTAATCAAAATGCTTTCTGCTAATAAACAGTACTTTGAAATAGGTTACTTTGGGAGATGAATACATTCCATGTCACTTTGGGTGTCTGCTTCTTGCACACAGCTGTGAGAATCACATCCCTCTCACCTGCTCTGGTACAGCAGTAGGAGGAATTTGAGGATGTTTTCAGTGTGTGGACACAGATGCGGTCATTCTAATGGTATCTTTTATTTTTTTTTCTTTCCTGCAGGAATGCCTTGTAGAGCTGACATCACCAGTTCAGCAATCTACAGTGCTGAATAATCGTAAACATGTTTGTCCTACTTATTCCCCTGGAGGATTTTTCCACTTAAAATATTTAAAGGAATACGTACTTGCTGTGACATAGGTGTATTTCAGAAATATTGTAAGATTGTACTAATTCTAAAGGTCATAGACTTAACAATGATTTTTTCCACAATTAAAATCCAGTAGGTTTTCCCTGTAGATAAAAGAACTCTTGACTAGTTCAAAATGTTATAATTGTCCAAGTGAAAACATTTGCTTTATTTATAGGAAATCATCATGTGGTATTAAATACATACATGTTAAGAGACTGTTTTGTGATCTTCAGACTGATAAATTAACTCTAGAAACATTGGCTTCTTGGCGTGTCATCTCTGTGAAGTACAGCTAGAATAAAGAGCTGAATAGAGTTTGGTTTCGCTTGCTTTTTTCATGCACTTGTGACAGTGTCAGGTTATGCAAACCTTTCACCTCTAACCAATAATTGTCTGAAGGGATCAGAACAGAAAATACAGATTTATATATTTTTTAAAAAGATTTATATGAAAAGGAAAGTTATCAAGAGAACATCACTAGCAGTTTTGAGTAACAGTACAATGATTGCTTGCTCTTGTGTAAGCTTAATGTTTATCCTTCGGAGTAAAGAAGAAAAGAGAGAGAGACTGGGGAAATGATGTTTCCAGAGCTGCTGGGAAACACTCTTAATAGCTTCATACAATTTGTTGTAATATGTGTTAGCATTTCAACAAAAATGTTAAGAAAAATATAAAGACAGGGTGTACTTCTTATTTTAGTTTTTGTTGGGTACTAGCTTGGGTTTGCAGCTTAGTCAAATAAATATCCTGAGAACTTACCAGTACATTCTCAGGAGATTTTGTACCAGCACAGTGATTTGGATCATATACCCTCCTAGTCCAAAAAAATGGGATTTTTCCCATTTATCTTGCCCATCTGTAACAATTTACAACAGGATACATTTCAGTCTGTAGGAATTCCACCTATATTTAGGTGACTGCATTTTCAGATAACAAACTGGTCAGCTCGAGCAGGAACTGCCGGGTCCTTGTCATAGGTGGAGTTAGGAAAATCGGGTGTTAAACCAGACAGGCTCCCAGGATGACAGGGACCCGGTTAGGGAAACTATGCGGTGCTGACTCCTGCAGGTGAATTGCAGTTTAGGATTTAGAGATCAAGCCTCCCCAAGGTCTCTCCCTTCTGACTTGAAAGAAATACCTTACCCCGGCTCCGGCAAGCATTGTAACCATAAGCGTTCGAGCAGCTGCGCCAGGCAGAGACCTGAGGGGATTCTTTGTTCCACCTCAGTTCTGTGCTGTCAGCACCTTGCTGCAGCTGGGGCCAATCTCTGGTATTCCTGAGGCAAACCAAAACAAATAATTCCGTTAATCTGACTTCACCAGCTCCAGCACTTTCTGCAGATCCACGTTTTGTGATTGATTAGGGGCTCTGTGTGAAGCTTTGCCATGATTAGGATATTCTTATTGTGCCTTGCTTAGAGCCTAATATCTAGAAGGGTCGTGCTTCAACTTCCCCTAGTGTGGGGTGCTTACGGTGTCCCCCTTTTCTACCTGAACACCTGTTTCAAAGAAAATGTGCAGGAACTCTGTAGCTGAAAGTAATCTGTGCTCCTCTGTCAAATTTGGTTAAAGCTGGCCAAAAGATTTGGACAATTACCGGCCCGTACACATACAGAGACACATGGTGCCTGTACGTCTCTGCTTCCTTAGGAAACGAAGCTGAAAATGACATCCGTATCTTTTCCTAAGATCAGAAGCCAAATTATTACATCTGTGTGCGTGGGGAAATCCTTCCTTTATGACTCCTGTACTTAGTGGCAGAAAGCTTAAACGCGGAACTTGAAAAAAGAAATGCTGCCTTAGAGGAAAGCTGCAAAACTTATGAGGCTGGCCAGTGTCCATAAAGGAGCTGGGCTGAAAACAAATTCCAGGGTCAGACAGGACAGCGGCTATCCAGCCCAGCCTAGCTGTGCATTTGTTCCTTGGCTTGGGCTTTTACAGCTTGTTTTCCAAATTTTTATTACTTTTATGGAGCTGTCTGTAAGGAAGATGAGAGGTTTTTGAGAAGTGGACATCGGGACTGAGCACAGCAGTGGTCTCAGGAATGCTGTAGCAAATTAATCCCTTTCACTCAGCATTTCCATTTGCACCCTGTGCTGCAAGCTCGTGTTCTGGTGCTTGTTTGAACTGACTTCTGCTTGGCTCTGAGAAGCTGATTCTCCAAGTAGTCTTCTCCCCTTCCAGCATCACCTGCATTTCTGATCGCCCCGTGGCTGTTCCAGACCATCCTGTCGGGTTATGGCCACCCAGCTCAGTTGGTAAGGGAGATGTTACCGTCACTGCTCTCTGCAGCCCTTAGTGCCACGTGCTGACCAAAAGCAGCATGTGGATCATTGCTGACAACATTAAAAAGTGGTAGATCTCTGGTTGCTCAATCTCACACTTCTGTTGCAATCACCAAATAGCTGAGAAGGTTTCTGGTGAGGTGAGTTTTTCAATCCCTTCCAGCATTGGTCCATGCAGATATAAAAACCTACTCTTGCTGCCAGTCACTTTCTCACCCTAATTTAGTTTGTGGTAGATCTAAGGATGTCAGCTTCAGTGGTGAGCCTTGTGGATCAGCATGAGTCCATGTGATACAATCTATTTTAATTTAGTTTAATTTAATTTAATTTAATTTTGTTTTGTTTTGTTTTGTTTTATTTTAATTAAGAAACTTCAAGCATAAAGCCTGTATGGAAAACTATTACTAAAAGTGCAAAGTCAAGCCATGGAAAAAATTCTCTGACCTCAGAAATGAAACTAACTGGAGGATTTTAACTGGGCACCTGTGTGTCATTCCCTGGGTATGGATTTTGATGCCACGTTCATGATGTTTTCCTGGAGCCTTGTTGAGCAGGGAGCCTCCTGTAGAGAATATTCAACGACACACACTCAAATAGGCAATGGACTGCAGTCCGATTTCTTCATTTGTCATAGAGGTGATAAAAGCATTGTTAACGATTACGCCAGTTGAATGATTTTCTGGAGAACTGGCGTCCATCCCTGCAGGATTCTTCATTTTCCTGGACATATTATTTTAAAAAAATCTACAGGTAATCACTGTTTTCATGTTTGTGAAGTAGGGCTTGTGGGAGTTCTAGACACTCAAAGGTGACGGTGACCTAACGAGAGCTGTGCTTTGAATCCACGAAGTCCTATTTAACATCAAATACTTTGAAGAAGCAGGCTTCTGGCATCTCAAATTATTATTTATATTTTCCCCCTAATCTGTCTCTAGTTCAGTTCATGCTCTGTAAAATGGGAATAATAGCACTGGTTGCCATCTCCTCATGTAGGAGAAAAATAACAACATGTTAGAGAAATGTTCTGATACAGAGATAGATGCTCATGAAGAAATGACTGGTTCCTTTCTTGATAGTAGAATTTAAACAGCATGTAAAAATAATGCTTTGGGTTATACCTTGATTAACAGGAAGAAAACCGAATGCTAAGCTTCTGTTCATTAAATTAACGCTGTTTTATCTGCACTGAGTAATGTAGAGATCTTGTGGAAGAACACTGTGCAATTGTGTAACCAGAAATCATAGAGGAAAATCTGATGAATATTTATGATTCTGGAGGCAAATCAAAGTTGTGCAGATATTTACTTCTATTCTTTTCCCAAACTCAGTGGCAGTAATCCACTAACACATCACCTATTTTTTTTTCCTTTTTTTTTCAGGAAACTTCATGAAAGATTATTTATCGGGAAGGCAATGTGAAGAACATCAGCAGGCATTGTGTGTCCATTTCCACGTACTCCCTCCCTGCCTGTTGCCATATACATATCGTAAATCCTCTACATTGTTGCCCTCTAAGGAACTGTGCAACTGCTTCATTGTTCGCGTGTCAGTTTGCATATGCAAATGACACGATGCCATACATTTCCGCAGCAGAAAAAGCTGTTTCTATAATCAGGAAAACTAGCAATTAATGAGCTGGGAGTAGGAGCAGATCCTGCTACAGGCAGGAACAGCGGGCTTTTGTGCCCTCTCTCTATGACTTGTTGTGTATCTGCTCGGTTTTTCAAACTGTTACATGGCTGAGACAGCCCCTGGTTGTCTTTCTGGTTAATTCTCCCTTCTGAGGACTCAGTGCTGTGTAAACACGCAATTGAAAGCTCATTGACTCCGAAAAGGAATTTAAAGGTGGGGGGACTTGATGTGAAAAAATACATCACAGAACAGCGAGCGTTCAGAAACCTTATTTCCTCAGCAGATGTGTTGCTCTCCAGGCTGTCTTACAGCTGAAGGAAGGAAAATAGGAAAGCAGCAACAACTGAGGCAAACTTTCACCAGCAGCGAGCACGTGTATGAGCTGGGAGATGCTGCAGAGAGAGAACATTAAGAGGAGACATCGCCTGCTGGAAGCTTGCTCTGCTATGCTTTCCGTATATACTTCCACATCATCCCTGTATTCTGCCACTTTTATCTACTAGCAGCCTAGTCTGGTACAAACTAACAAATTTTACAAATGCTTTTGGATTGTAGCATGGTATTTAAAAGGAAACACAGATGTTAGTGAACAATTCAGAGAGGAAATGAAAAGAGGAAGAGCATCTGGAGGCTTGAGTCTGGGCTGGAGCTCTGTTTGTTGGTTGATTTAGTACTCCTTGGCCTTTGCAATCAGATCTGGCCTTTGTGCTTTTGAGTAGGTGCCCCGATGTATTGCACAGCATATCTGCCTCTGCTCTGCTCTGGGCATGGTGCTGTGCACAATGCTAATTCAAGGGCTTGGAAGAAGGACAGCTGGATTTCCTCGACACCAACCGCAGTTGCAACAGTCACAGCCATGGGTTTTACATCCCTCCCAGTTCTTATCGACCTCCTGGTAACGCTGATGCCCAGGGGCAGCTGTCCACAGTTAGAGAAGTTTGGCAAGGGACAGTCCTCCAAAGAAAAAGGGGGTCTGGGGACTCTTGTCTACCCAAGGGCTTTGGGTTTCAAGCATTGCTCTGGGTGGAGGTGAAGGTGGTAAACCTGTTCCTTTTATAGATTTAATGGAAAGGTTTGTGAGTGTCTGCAAAACAAACTTACACCACCTGTGGTGATAATAAATATTTTACGCTCTGCAGAAGTGAGTTTGTCTTAACAAAGCTCTTGGTTACAGTTACCTGCATGTTTCTGTTTTCCTCGTGCATGTTTACTGCATCTGCACATCTGAACAGCATTGACAGAAATTTCTTGCCTGCATTCAGCTTCCCTTGGACAAATACGGGGCTTGGAAGCAGCTGTATGTTGGGCATGAAATAGTGCAACATTATCACAATTCCCCGATATTTCTTTGCTTAACATCCCAGTACCCCTCTACTCGCTCTCCCTCAGCCTCTCTTTGTCCTTGGTGAAATGTGAGAATTAACGAGCAATAAGGCTTCCATACAGGGTCTCTCTTTGGATCTAAACTTTACTATTTAAAGAAATAGCTTTCTGTTTTGCACCCTTCCATCGACTTTGTCAACGTGTCCTGGAAATACTGAATTATCTGTCGCTATCAGGGATGTAGTTCATGTCTCCTAATAAGTGATATAGGTGTTATCTGTGTTTAATGTAGAAATGTCTGCCTTTCCTTGAGCCTTGGTGCTGTATATTGTATGCTGTCTAGATCTAGTCAAACTTAAAAGCAATGTAAAAGACATTTGATGGGGATCAGCCTAAAGGTCAGTTCTTTGTTGTCTTTGGAGCTTGACATGAACAGTTGGAAGGAGAGGGTACAATCGGTGAGATGGGAAGGGACATGGATTTTTTTCCCCAATTTATATTTAAAATGATCAAAAACTTCATTAATATAAACTGTAAAGACAAAAGTTTTCTCCCTTTTCCCCTTTCTAATGTAGTGATTTCTTCTTCTTCCTTTTATTTTTATTTGTGTATTTATTTATTTTAATTATTGTTATTATTTGAGGGGCATTTTATTCTGCTCTGGGGTATTGATGGTTCTAATCCTCAAAACACACTATTCAAACCTCCTGGAGGTTTCTGCCAATAAATAAGCTAATTTGGGCTTCTAGGGCTGCAGCGAGAGGAAAGTATTTAGAATAGATGCAACACTTGTGGAGGCCAAAGGTATGAGAGGGTTCAGGGAGGGGTAGGTCCACCGAGGGCTATTAAACGTAATGGTCCAGATGCAGTTGTGTTGAGAGTGGGGATGTGGCCTCTGAATGCAAACCACTTGGTTAGATCAGAAGATTTTGAAGTATTCTGTATCTATGTTTGAAGATGGTTTTAGTTAGCATGTGGCTGTTTTCTAGATGGCAAAATTGTGTATGAATGTTGCAAATATATCAGTTTTTTTCCTTCCTCAAAATATGGAAAATAAATTTCTGCCAAGCTGTTTATGCCCTTTATGAAGCTTCCTCTAAATAACATAGAGGAGAGTACAATAGCTTCAGGTTTAGACAATGCAGACAATGTTCTTTTTTGAGTGACCTGTTCTGTTCTTTTTGGAAATCTAGTAGAGTTTTACCAAAACGAGTAGGATTGAGCCTTAAATGCTTAAAAATTAGCAATGTGCAATACATTAATTTAGGTAGCCACATTTCCATACAGTAACAAAAGAGAACTGAGTACTGCTAGCAGAACAAGTAAAGGAGTGTACATATGGGTTATGCTCAGTTTCAGTGTTTAGAGGAAAAATGATGAAAAGAAAGAAGAAAAGCAAGCTGCTTATGGAAATCATTTTCTAGCTATCCTGAGTCATAAATAATTTGTGCCAAAACATGAAGAACTAAAAATATTTCTTCAATACAGGTTTGGCTTTTCTCGTATTGGACCAGGCAGCCGTTTGAACAACTGCTGTGTGCATATACATATTTTTAATTATAACAATTAATTATACTATCCCCTAAGGTCTAATGGAATATCTATCAACGAGGGCACAGAGACAAGTCTAGAGCTTTATCATTTTATGAAAGAAAAAAAGAGCTGCACACGTACAAAAAGATTTTAATTTCTTTATGAAACCAAATCACACCGTTGTTGGCTGCATATGAACATGAACGTGTTTTTTTTTTTTTTTTTTTTTTTTTTTAACCTGTATTCGTTGTCTTTTAAAAATAATTCAAGTTTTGGTGGTGCCTTTATGTGCCATCGTTCTCTTCATAATGTGAAAAATGCTTTCATGTTTCTGATAATTTGCAATCTTGAAGAGATTGTCACATAAAGGAGATTGCATGTACCGAACTGCATGTGCTGCACAGATGAGGTAATGTCTGTGGTGCACGCTTCAGATTAACCTGGTTGGAGCACAGAATGCCATTTTAATGATGAATTAAAAAACAAAGGGGCGTGTGTGTGTGAACATATTACTTTGGGCAAAAAGGTGAAGTCCTTCTCGGGGAAGGTTAAATGTGAGAGAAGGAAGCTATGCTGCAGAAATGAGCTGGGGAATTAATGCGTTGTCAGGGGGAGTTTGGAGAAAAAGGGTATCGTCCCAAGTTGACATATGACTTAATGAGGGGCTGAAGAAATGTAGTGGAGGTGTAGAGGGGAAACAGATAAAAATAATTCTAGTTTCCTCTTACCATCAGAAAGCCAGGTGTTATATGTTTTCTTTGCCTCTTGAGTCTAATAAAAGACTTGTGGGAGTCAATGAAAATATTTTTGTCTCTGTGTTCTATTTTCCCCCAATAATAGAAATTTTGAGAAAAAAAATGAAACACCGTTGTAGTCCTTAAGGCATTTTTTTAGATGATGCAGATTGCAAATGATTTCCTTACAGGGCAAACAGTATAATCCTAGATCATAGCTCAGCTTCGAAACCAGTTTTGATTTATTTTCACAAAACAAAGACTTAAGAAATTTAATTGCCAGACGTTTCCAAAATCTACTTACCATTGCACGTGCTAAGTTCTGTTGAAACGTACCCTTTCAAGAATAATTTAGGCGCAGTGGAAATACTACCTGAAATAAACTGCTTTATGTACAAAGTGGGGGAAGAGCACGTTTCGTAGATTACCACACCGAGGCTTTAGAAATGCGGCACAGTACTGAATATCTACATCATTTTTAGCAAACGCTGAGACTTTGTAGCTTAATGATTGAGAGTATTTACATTTTCCAGATGGTAGGAATTTCAGTCTCTGTTGTGCAGAAAAACTTTTTGCTTTAATTATATATATTTCTTTTAAACTGAAATCATAAGCTGTTTCACTGACATGCTCCATTTATCATAGGGGTCCACCTTCAGAAATAGATTTTTCATAACTGCAGAAGTGGAAAGAAAAGCTGAAAGATCAGCCTTTATTAATTAAAGTCAGTCAGTCTTGATGGTAAACTTGTGTGGATAAACACAAGTGAGCAAAACCTCGCTTGCCTGCTGATGTGCCGTTAGCAGGAGTTATGATGAGATACATTTATATTAACAGTCTGAACATTTCTGTTAATATTATAAATGTCTTTAAATAAATGTTTATAATTGACTATCATTCTCGATAGCCAAGTGGCTATTAAACAACTGTATTTAATGTCGGTAGTTTTATGCCAGTCGATGTAAATCCTTTCCTCCAGGAACACAGCTGGGGATACAGACAAAAGCATGACTCGGGACTCCACCGCAAGGATTTTTCCTTGAAGTTAAGCACATGAAAAGTGATTTCCATTAATACCCTTTCCTGCACAAAGCCTAGAGAAGTGAGAGCAAGGAGGCAGCGCTCCGTGTTGTGCTCCACGTCACACAGAATCCGGGTGGTTCTCCTCGTCTCTCCCAGGCCCACCACCAGCAGCAGAGCAGCTGCCATTACGTGTTTCATTTCGGCTGCTGACTTTGGGCTACCACCACATCTTTTGTGTGCAGGGGATTTCCCAGGCAGAAATCTCTACACTTGCACAGCGCAGAGCATGTGCGATGAGCCTGGGGCTGCTGGGAAGCGTTGGAGTTACTGTAAATGTGCAATAAATTTGGCACTCGGGGGGTGTTTTGGACTTAACTGTGAATGTGTGAATCAGCCATGCGGCACATTAATGGCAAATCCGAAGCTTCCAGGCAGTGTCTGACTTGGCGTCTGTGCATGTACAGATGATATGGACAAGAGCTTCGGCAATGCCTTGCCTTCCCAAACGACGAGTAGCTGGAGGAAGGGGACACGGCTGGGGGGATTTTTGCAGGGCAAGTGGCTGCCTTCCAGCCACCGGGGATACTTCGGGCTTTGTCTTAGGCTTGTGGTTTCCTACAGTGAAAATTGTGGGGCAAGACCGTATGACAGTCGGAAAGAAAGTTTTGCCTGTTTTAATAAATTAGCTGGAAATTTATTATTTTAATGTATTTTATTTATCTTATCTGGCTGGGAATTCTTTTGCCCAGTCTCGAACCTGGAAACTATTTTTAGTTTTAAGAGGAGTTCTCCCTTGATGAGGTGATAACCTGCAGTGGCATAGGAGGATCTGGTGCAAAATGCTTTCATTCACAGCCTCTGTTTTGTGAAACAGGCTTTCTCAAGCCTACTGATGGAAAAAGGAAGCTTGAAAATAAAATATGAAATTAATTTTATAGATCTAACGATGTGCTCACGTTCCTGCGTATGTGTATATACAATTCTGAACATTACAGTACAAATTATATGGTTAATAGTTAATTAAATGCTTGAATCTCATGCTGCCCTTCAGGGTTATAGGTTTTCAGAACCTTACTAAATATGGAGAAATACACATACTGCATAAAGAGCATCTCAGGGAAAAAAACTAGGAAACGCTGCCCAGCAGAGCGCAGAGGATGCTGAGGATGGGCTCCTAACAAACCACCGAAGGAGATTGGCACTAATTACAAGACTGAGGCACAAACAAAAGCAGGAGGACAGAAGGAATGTCACCACGTTTGGAAATACGCACTGACAGCTAGGGCTGCTGCTGGGGCTGGACGTGCCTGCACAATGGCTGGTGCCTGCCCCAGGGCCGCACAATTGGGGTTTCTGCCCTGCGCACATCTGGTCGTGGGTGGTGGAGCTGCTGCCCTGTAGCCACGTCGGTCCTCTGCCATCCTGCTTCCTTCCCGTTAATATTATTATAATAATGAATAGAGATTACCAGTTCTCTCTAGAATGATGGTGTCTTCCCAAGACGTCCTTGATAGTGTTTCTTTGGCACGTGCACAAAAGTTATCTAATTTTTTTTTTTCATTTTGTTTAGAAATGAACTGCCTACTTCTTTCTGTTTGCAGCCCCTCACCCCAAGGACATGAGACCAGGCTGCGAGCTTCTAAGTCAAGGATCAGTCCCTTAACTGCCCTAAAAACCAAAAAAAAAAAAAAAAAAAAGCCAACCTCAGTGAACTTTGGCATATTTTTCTAATTGATGTGAATGAGATGAAAGGGAGAGCTGACTCCTGTGACCTCTGCAAGATAATTGTGTATCGTGTGTTGCGTGGATAAAGGGGTGTGCCATAGCTGCAAAAATGCGAACTGACACCGTTCTCCCCTCCAACAGCACCCCTTGGTGTGTGTCCGCAGAGTAAATTAACAGCTGTCGCCCTTCGTTTCTCTTCTGCTCACCTCCCACATACTTTGGTCATTTGCATGATGCAGCTTTGTGTGTTAAAAGGTTTGATGCTTCGAGTTACCGAGATTCTTGTTCCACCTTATTTTCATTTATGCAAGTGTAGTTATTATTATGCCGATTCTCCATCTTTACCAGAGCAAGACATCAGGACAGATTTGGCAGTACACCTGGGCAGGTTCTTACTCATTTTGTGCTACTGTAATCTGGAGGAGGAATGCATGGACATGGCTCTGTAACAGTTAAAAACTTACCAAAGGAATTGGTTCTTCATGGTACAAGCTGCCATATACAGTTAGGATTGAGATCTGCTCTCCATTTTTTTTTTTTCAATAGCATTTTTTTGAGATGATTTTGTAGCATTTCTTAATAAAAAATGAGTAAGATTGAAAAGGCTTTGAGCATAATTGGTTTTACATTATACGTTTGTGAAAGAATTATGCTTCCCATGTTTTGATTTCATGAAAGCTTTCGTGTCTGGCTCTAAACCAAGCTTCTGCTCTATCTTGCTCCTCATTGAAGGTTTTGGAGCAAGCCAAGCTGAAATGCATCCTCTTACTACATTGCTTCAGTCAATTCAAAGTTGAAATGCTCGTGCTTATGTTTTAAATTACATATTTAAGCCTTTTTCTTCTGGAATTGAGAAGGTCTATCACAGATTGTATGAAGTCGCTTTCCTTGCCCTCGGTTAGGATAAAGAATTATCCTGTTGCATAGAGAAGCTGTATGGTACTAATTATGCTACAGGAAAGCTAGCACATATTGCATATGTGTGCTGGAGCCTGATTTGTTCTGCTCTCATCTGGTCTGTGGGAATTTCTTTTACAGTTCAAGGGATGTTTGAGCCAGCTATTAAGTACTGTGGGAGCATTAGACAAATGGGACTGAAGACACCGTTCAGGGGAAGGTCTGTCCAAACATCTGTCTTGCTAACTGATTGCACTTAATAGAGTTATACCCAATTAAAGCTTTTGGTGAGTTTTTGCTCTCGGTTTGCAGCTGCAGTTATGCTGTGGAACTCCAGTGCAGATGCACTCGTTCTGTGCAAAGCAGGCTGCACTTCAGTAAGCATCCTAAATAGATATTGAAATATGTCAGTGCTTTTGCCATGAGGTATCTGGATCCGTAATAAGGGAAACTGGAAATATGAGTTTGTGCTGGCATTGTTAAAACAGCAACACCTTCTAGTTTAGCAAGGACAAATTGCTGTGAGTTACTGATGATGAAAATGTTCTGCTTGAAGAATCTGGTTCAATACCTATTGTATTTAAAGGGAGCCTTTCCTGGGCTTTGGATCAAATATTAATTTCTAACTAAAGGTAGTTGTAAGTTAGAAGATATTTCAAGTGCCTTTGGATTTCTTTTGATGTGTCAAATGTGTTATAAAGTAAACATTAGCTTGAAGAAAGGGCTTGTGCATGGCAGAATGGACTTCCAGCTTTAGAAATAGCACAACTTACTTCTTAGCACTGCAAATCTTGGCTATAGAAGTGTTAGTTAAAGCAAAACCTGGCTGTGGCTATAGGGTGGTCAGTGCAAGGGAAGTAGGTGAGAACTACTACCACAGTGATTAAAAACCAGAGCAGTGCACACAGGGCTGTGAATTGGTTTGGAAAGGTAACAGTACAAGTTGTGGGAGAAGCAAGAATAGGCGAAAGCACTTATTGCGAGCAGCTGGCTTAAACACAAAATTAAGCTACATGGGAGGTCTGTTTAAAACCACTTTGTTTAGCAGAAAAGGAACAATTAGGATTAAAACCAGTTTGCTTGCTAACATCCAGAATTAATTTCCTGGCTGTGACTTCATGTTAATATCTGTATCATATGAAAGACTTAAAACCAAACTTTGGTTGAACATGCAGAAAGTATCCAGAAATGTCTTTGTATTAGATTCCCGGCTAGTTTCTTTGAACTCATTGAACTTTTCCACCTTTCATTTTCGGGATAGGCTGTGAAATTTAGTCCTCCAGTTATGCCTGGCTGTGAAATTACATTTTCTAGTTGCTGAAAAGTCCTCTAAGTGTGCAGACCCTCTTCTTTAGTTGCTCCGTGTAATGAGAGAATGCATTTTTTTGGAAACATCTTATCAGGCTAAGTCCCTTGGCTTCCCTTGTTGACAACTACTTTCCCCCCTGACATCTCAGATGCTGCTTGTAGGACTTTATTCTAGAGCACAGCCCCCGTCTTTATTTTGTTGGTCTGTGGGTACCTGGCAGGAGTTGCACATGCCCTGGTGCTCACGAGGCTCAGTGAGTTTAATTCTCTCTCAGAGGGCTTTCAGCAGGGTGTCTGTCCTGCTCACAGCTTCTGCAGAGCGCAGTGACTCCCTGACTCCCTGCGTTACCATCATCCTGTGACATCCTCATTCTTCACATGGGCTGCCCATAAAGCATGGATGGATTTGAACTGATAGCTTTGGTTTTAAAGCACATAATAGAAATAAAGCTTGGCTGTTTGAAGAGCTTCTTGAGCTTTCACCTTGTGGGCACCTGTGGTTGGCTCATTGCTTAATGTTTCTCACCTGTTTGCTCTTAACACTCATCTTTGCTAGGGTGAACATGCTTTGTCTCTCACCTTGCTCAAACAGCTTCTTTTATTTTTAGTATGCGATGGGATTTGATTGCTAACAGCTCTGTACCTTTTTTTCCCTCCTTTTGAGTTTTGTTGGACAGAAATCAACAAATGCTGTCTTGGTGTTCTTGCTGATAAACCTTGCAGTTGCTCAGAGGTAATTTAAAGCACTGTGCCTTTGGAGGGGGTTTGGATAATGAGCCCTGATCACCGGCATGAGAACATAAGGGAAAGTATTTTGTGCTTAAACCATTTCTATTCTGATCTTCCAGAATAGCCACACGTTCGAAGCCTGAGCTTGCCTTGGGTACATAAAGGCCAGGTCACCCCTTCCTGGCCACCAGCCACGGCCTGCTCCCTCGCTGTAGTTGTGGTTGTTGCATCTAGAGGCCTGGTGAGATGGCTGGTGCCCCTTCCCCAAGGAGAAGCCCAGTTAAGGGGTCCCCCAGTGCCTGAGAAGGAATAGGGCGCTTCACTCTGGACCTTAAGAGACTGACAATCCTTTCACGTCCATCTTCTAATCTGAAAAACTTGTTTCTTTATGGATTAGCTCCACCTTGCTGAAATGTCCCTGTGGAACCCATCATCTGCTGTAGGCCAGACACCTCAGTCCTCCGGGTGAGGTCAAGAAGCGTGGCTGTGGGGACTGTGCCTGATGGAGGGTCAAGAAGGGGGGAGATCAGCAGGCTACATAAAGCATAAGGATGTTTCTGTCCTGTCAGAAGAAAACCCCATCCAAATAAGCAGTGCTTCCACAGACGTGTTTGGTTTATTGAAAGGGCTGACAGCTGAGATGAGTGGAAACACTCAGAGAAACCCCTCAAGGCAGGGAATATTTTGTTGCTGTTATGTGGTTACAGGGTACAAAGGAAGACAGGGCCTGGCCCAGAGCGTGAAGTCCATCTGAGCACCATGTGCCTGATTAAGGCCGGCGCTAATTAGTCACACCTACTGGGGCAGGAAGGATCCTCAGGCACCACTTGAGCCCAAGCAGTTGGGCTAAGCAGGTGCATCTCGGGGGGCACAGGACTTTCCCCCAGCCAGAGTCCAATGCGAGCCTTTCATCCACAGCTGGGGGAATGCAAACTTAATTTCTGTCAGCGCAGTAACGGCAGCTGGCCCTTGTGTTGGGTTTTGTGTGCCAAATAGGCTGGGGACAGAAGTGTCTGAGATCCTCTTATAATGAAATGTTTTTTTATGGATCCACTTAAAAGTGCATAAAAAGGAAAAGAAAGTAAAGAGATCTGGCCTTGGGCTACTCACACAGAGGCAAGGGGAAAGAGTGGGAATGGAGACAGGGGATGAGTTAAATCACGTCCCCGTCCTGTATGGGGTTGCCAAACTGCTGCAAAACACGAGGGTTTCACAAACTCCATTTACGCCAGTAGAATACACACAGCTACATAAAACAAGCCAGTATGAACTAATTGGGCTGACTGGGGGAAAAGCAGGAACCCTTTATATAAACTCAAAGCACACTGGGCAAGAACTTCAATGTCCAAAAACAGTCAGAGCACTGGGCTAGTGTAAATTTATGCCAGCTCACAAAGAAGTATTTTTCATATCTTAATCATCTATGACCAAATAATTATTTCATATCATATCACTGACAGAGATGAGACTAGAAGCTTGGAAAATGGAGAATATCATTAGGAAAAGAAAGATCGTGGTATCATTTGCTTTGGTAAAAAAGTGGTTGGTATTTTATTGCAGTTGTAGCAACAGCTACCGCTAAGCAGTATCTGCGTGCTCCTTTAGAGACTTGAGTTCTGTACATGGATTACTAGGAAAACCTCAAAATACAAATGTGTAAATGTATTTATAAAATGGGACTGACAATTGAGAAGCACCATTTACTTTTTTTTTTTTTTTTAAATTGGGCATTAAGATGGAATAGGTCATTCTGTCTGGCTCAAACTATTTTGATTATTTTGTTAAATAAGGAAAGGAAATATTCAATTTAATATGTGCCAAAGCTAATATTTACATTGTTCAGTACATAAAGGCGGGATCGTATTAAGAGAGACTGAAAGAGGGAGAGAATAAACCGTTCTCAGGACCCACTGTAGATAGAACAAATATTAATGGGCTTAAATTGTAGTAATGCAGAGTCAGGAAAGATATTAGAAAGAAGTCTGTCTCATGTTATAGCTAGTGAGGCCTGGGAAAGGCTAGCAGAGGGATGCCATGGACCTGCCCTCACTGGTAAAGATTAAACCACTTCTTGCCATTGTTTATCTACAGCTGACCTGCTCTGGGACAGACCATAACTCTTCCTTCAAGTCCCTGCAGGTCCTATTTTCTAATCCTTTTAACAAGGCTACTGTTAGATTGTGATTCTTAATCTCACACGAATCCTCTTCACCACTTGAAGCTGTGGCTCTCAAGCTCTTTCTATCACTCGTTCATGCACCTTCCCTTGCAGCATGGCACTGGATCTCTGATCCCTGGTGCAGCAGCCTGCCATTACCATCCAGACGTGCCTGAAGCCAGCACTGCTGCACTGCCCAGTGCCTGCTCTTTGATACCATGCTGCATTGTAGAGGCTGTGCTGAGTTCCTGAAACAACAGCTGGCACAGAGAAATTAAGATGGAAAGGAAGGAGTGAAGCGGATTTGTTCTCTAAGTTAACTGCTTTGTTTTTATTTCTATTCCCATTACATGAGAAGTGTGAAAGCTTGAAAGAAACAAAGAAGCAGGGGACAGCACACACAGAACAGACACCGAGTGATGGTGGAGCACAGGAACATCAGGACGACATGATGCCCTGTGCTGCGGGTACTTGCTAACCTGTACTGCACTGGGAGAGGAGAGGTAAGCACAAGGGAGTAAGCTGGAAGTTCAGATTATACATTTACATTCTGTATTTTATGTAGAAAAAATGTTTCCATGAAATTTTAATTTAAACATCACTTTTGCTGCAGTCCCTGCATTAACTCGCTAGTTACCTTGAATATCATCCCTGCTTTCAGGTTTTCTTCAGGTGAGAAAGAGAGAAAACATTTCATCAGAAAAGCTATTCTCTTCCTTTGCATTGTTGTATACATGAATTTCCTAAAAACAAGGGCCTTCAACTGCTTGCTGGAGCTAGCAATTCCTGTCAAACACTGCCCTGTGGCAACTTCCCCAAAGAGATATGGCAATCAGTCAGCCCTGGTGATGCAGGCCAGGCAGGAGGGGGATGCCCCTGTGTTGGGATGGCCACAGGTAGCTGCAGCCCTGTGAATCTGAGCTCTATAACCACACGGAGACAACTGTGTCAGCTGGGGACTGTGCTGTACCAACAGGAGCAGCTCCTCACTAAGAACCATCACTTTGAAAGATGGACTAGCTTAAAATGTAAATGTATTGTAAAAAAAACACCACAAATAACAAACAAACAAACAACAACAAAAAAAACACCTGAAATTTAGCATGTCCAGAAAAGTGAAATCTAAGCATGTCCATAAGTCTTAGAAAAAAAGAGGAGAGCGCAACGTGCTGTAAACAAGCAGTAACACTTAGCTGCTGAGCGGTTTGCTGGAGCATGACCAGCACGTTTTGGCCCGTTGTGCTGGGTTTGTGTATTAAAAACTTTTACTGTATGCACATCCACATTATAAAAGCAGCACAGGAATGTGGAAGCCTGGTCAGGGGATACTGCAGGTTTTTAGGTGACAAACACAGGGAACTGGCCTGGGAGCTTGCTGTCCACCTCTAGCACATCCCAGTAACGTGAGCAGCAGTCCTTGAGCACCATGGTCATACTGATGCCTAAACAGCTGGAGCAGCTGTGTGATGTGCAGGCTTAGATTAATGCTGGAGACATCATTAAATGAGTAATTAAGAAGATTCCCTCCCCTCCCTATCACCTGCTTTTAATAGAATAGCTCCTCAACAGCCTTCCCTGTGGGGAATGTCGGCTTTAACACTAAGTCTGTCAGGTGTATTTTATGGGTAAAAGTATTTCTGAAAATACTGCCTTGCTATGTCTGTGCCATAAAACAAAAAGAAGTAAAAAATGAGAAATGCATTAAGAGAATTAGGAGTCAGGATAAAGAAAAAAGACACTTTTCTGCCATTTACCTGGGCTGTGCAGTGAAGGCTGCGTCATGTGCCAGAAGCCCTGACAAGCAAAGCCCTGAAATGCCCGGACAGAAAGCCCTCCTTCCTCCCTCTGAATTACCCGGGCTTTTTCCCAAGTATTTTTTAAATAATTTGTTTAGCTTAAGATCTTACACACATTAACAAAGTTCTGCCAATGTTTATATCAATTAACTATTGTGGGCCATCTTCCCTTTTCTGTAGCAATATTAGGATTTAATCCATCACATCATCACTCCCAAACTTCTGTATTTGTTCTTGGAGCACAGTCTAAACACAAAAAAGCAAAGGCTAAACATTTCAAGCCACTTAAATAAGCACGGAAGGAGCAAGGTAAAATCTAATGCAAAAGTTTAAAGTGTCTTCTTACGCTTTCTTTATGATATAGTCTACATGCTCATTTTAACATCCCAAGTTCATCTGTAAGTGATCAGAAACGTAGTTGAAACACAAGAACAGAAGATTTACCTAGTGAGTCATCAGAGTGCTTTATTTTATAAAGCCTTGCTCATGTTTGGAGTGTAATCTAAGCACTAACATACAATAATGAGTCTTCTTTGCCCTGTCCAAATAAACAGTTTATCAACAATAATGAGTGACAAAACTGCTACACAGACAAAAAGAATGCTTTGTTGTAAATTTCTAAAATTGTCTAAAAATGTACACTAATTGGCCGCAATTAAATATTTACTCAAAGTACGTGTACCTCATTTTTAGTTCAGGGTCTTGCTGTGGCCTCACACTTTAAGAAGCCGCAGCATACTTCAGGAAATGAAACATGGGTGATAAATGGAGACAACCGGGGTGTACAGGGAGAGAACAAAAAAAAAAATACCAAGCCACAGTACCAACTTATTTAAATACATACAATACAAAAGTATACACATACATTACAGTGCTGCAGACATCACTAAGTCAAATGTAACAAAACAAAACAAAAAATAATCCTGAAGGAAAGGTAGGGGAAAGGAGAATAAAATTAGTACACAGCAACAGGGATAGTATTGCCTTTGGCCACTGAAGAGAGTGTAATGGGTTGCTATTGTATAGGCTCCTCGGAAGTAAAACACTACATACATTATGCACAGTTGCAGGCTTAACAGCACTGACATTAGTTGTGGAGAAGGCATGCTGGCACTCCTGATCTGAGTTAGAAATGATGACGGGGAGGGTTTGACTTCTTTTAAATTGCCTATAAAATCTAACAATTTCAATAAAGAAATTTCAAAGGCACAGCTTTAGCACAGTGTATAAGTAGATAAACTTTAAGCATATGTAAATTTGTCTTTCAAGCATGGAGTCTGTCAGGGAAAAATACAAGAAGAGAAGAAATACAATGTCGTGTTTTAAAAATTTTAAACAAGTTAAACATGATCAGCACAGTTTTAGGCAACGTACTATACAATCAGATTTGAGTAGATGGTAGGACAGGCCATTTTGTTGACGAAAGACGACCTTGGGAAGAATCCCTCTGCAATAACCTTTCTCTTTTTATTGTAAAAGAGTCTTTCACGGAGGTGAGCGAAACATTCACTTTAGTACACTACTGCACGTTACACCTTGGAAGATGACAAACATTACTTCATTTGTACTGCAAAATAACTTTACATGTAAACTCAAAAATCATATATTGTACACAAGTCTGAAATTCAGAAATATCCCTGCCTTCCTAATAATGTAAACAGTAAAATTCAGGGTTAATTTTTAGAGGGATAATCTATAATAAAATACCACTGTTTAAACAGTACAACATAAGCATTTAAACTTCAAATTCCCATTAAATTACAAGAGAATGGAGTTTCTATCAGTATGCACATCTCTCGTGGGTGAAAGATGTAGCTACTATTGCCCAAAACTATGCGCGTCTTCAAATAAGCTTTTTTCCACTTGTAACATTATTAGTTCCTATATTGCAAGAATAAAAAACAAATGAAAACTTCAGGTAACAAAGTAAAAGAAGCAAGGTTTTTCCCTTAACATAAGTTTACTGTAGCAAAAATGTACACACAGCATGAATTACATGTTAGCTCTTCGTAAGATAAGAGACATCAGCTCTCAGGTGTCTGAAAGCCTGAACTTCCTGATGCAATGTGCTGAAAAAAAAAGGAAAAACATAGGAGACAGAGGGGAAAAAAAAAAAAAAAAAAAAAAAGAAAAAAACCAACTGCAGTGAACCTGATGGGAAAAGCCTCCGGCACCAAGGGCTTACTGTTGCAGCTGTTTTTTTAAGGAGTGCCAGTGTGCATGGTATAAGTGTAACATTCGCAGTAAGGTTTTTATTATTATCATCATCATCATGAATACTGTCATGTATCTTTTAGTTCAAAAAATAAACTGATCCACAGTTTACAATTTGATATCAATATTGTAGATTTAACATGCATTTACTCTTCCCCACCCCCACCCCACACCTCTTTGCTCATTTATTCCGTTTCAGCTGGTAGCATCAGAGTATGACTGTCACAGTGCACTCTGAGTAAGCTGTTCTATTTATTTAATTTAATTATTATTATTTTTTTTTTGCACACACAAAAGAGTCAGAAATAGCTAGAACTATGCTGGGAATATCAGGCAGCTGTTAAAGCGAGTATTCCACCCCACTTCAGTCATCTTTGCCAGCAGATGTAAACAAAGGGGTTGCTTTCTGCAAGATGAGCGCTTCTCTGAGTTCCTTTTTTTCCGTACACTTGTAGCCACTGCTGTTGTCCCCAGGTCTTGTGTCTGTCCCATGTAACATGAGAGGTTACGTCAAGATGTTGGCAATAAAGTCCAAGAAGCGCTTTGAATACTGTTCAGGATTAACGGTTGAAATTTCTGCACCAGCCTATGCGGAGAATTGGGAGGGAAGAGGAAAGAAGGAAGAAAAAAAATATTTTATTCAATGCCTTGTCATAGACAGCGTTACTTAATGCATTTCACTTGCAGTCCCAGAACGAGGTACTATACACAAAATCTAATAGCTTCCACAAGCAAAATGTTCAGGATGCCTCTCCAGGCTCCATGCCAGAACAGGGACGCTTGTATGGTGGTTGGTGCTCACCACCACAACCCTGCAATATCCACCTTCCATTTCTGAATAGCATTTTTTGCTCCTCTTTACTCTCACAGTACTTCAGTCTCCTGTATAATTTCTACTGCACTCACTTAGCCACGCTACCCACAGATTCTGGTCTCTTGAGCAGCGGTGTCTTCATGTTGAGCAGACTGAGTTACTGTAGTCGGATCTGGTGTGTCACTACTTGCTTAATGTGTTTTGCTATCTGAACACTAATTAACCTGCTTTGGAACACATGGTAACAATGAGTAACATTTTTTCAACAAATATTCATCTAAACCTGCACTCCCTGAAGAAGCTGTACAATTGCTACTTCAATGAGGTCATAATTTCATTCATATTTTTTATTGGACATTTTCAGAGAATTAGTCATTTATATTTATATTACTCATTTATATTTATATTTCCTCATTTTACAAAAGGGAAAAAATGTGTGCATGCAATTACTGAACATACTTCAGTGTCAGGTGGTTGAGGATGTAGACAGTGAAAGAAACAAAATGTTTACACGAAAGTAATGTTCTGTAGTAAGTTCTAATCACAGTCAACTTCCACAATCATAGCTGCTATTTGCAATATAACTTTACCCCCTACTTAAGCCAGAAGCATGATTTTTTAAGTCTGCTGCTTTCAACGTTCATTAGTAATTGCCAGATAATGGTCTGCATCAACTTTCAGCTGCTTTGAGAGCACAGAGATTAATGAGCATGTTGTTTTGGAGAGACAAAAAACACCTTCTGCAAGCCTGTCCAGGGCTTATTGCTAAGCGTTCTAAATCACTTTCTGTTGGAAACTAAAAAGCTCTGAACTCTTTGGTTAAACCCCCCCACAGTGCCCTGATCCTTGGATACTTAGACAGAGGAGGGGTTTTAGCCTCACAGATGATTAAGCTCTTTTAAAAGAGTTTATGAAATTTGAACCTTAAATCACTATATGGTGATAATGGAAGATACCAATCTGAATTCTGCAAGACTGGGCTGCTTCACCATGGTTCTTTGGTGTCTGCTGCTGGACAGCAATTTCAGTCAAAAATAAATTAATGGTAGTCAAACAGAAGCCTTCACTGAATAGTATCCAGGTATTTGGTATGTACATTTCATACTTAATTTTGCAAAGCGGACTTTTTAAAATGTATTTTTTTAATGAAACCTTGTAAAGTGAGCCGCATTATATGCTGAGGAATTAACTTTCAACAGGCTATACCCAATAATGAAACCATCACTAGGGCCCTGCATCTGGAGTAAGATTCACAACAGCTTTCACAGAGTTTCATACTGGAACAAGTGCCTGGTGAACAGCTTTGTTTGCAAGAATAAGGTGCATCACACAAACATAGTACAAAGCCCTAAATAGGCAGCATCTCATTAGTCTTCTTTATGGGTAAGAAAAATGTGTACAGCTGAAAAGGGAGTTTTACGTATAGTATGTAATGTGTAGCTTTACTATAAAAAAGTAATCTGTACTTTTGTATTACTTATGAAACCAGGAAAAAACAATTTCCCCTTTCCACAGATCTCCTGGACTGTGCTATATTACTGTACTAAACAACAAAAATGCAGAACTATAAATGGTATCAGAGAAAAAAAAACAGTAACAGATACTTACCCCATGCTTTACCGTTTTTGCAGCATGGGCAGCTTTCTTTTTTGCATCATAATGAGTAAGAATGTCAATAATGGCCATAAAGTATATTTCCTTCCTAGGTGCATCTGCAAAGGGCAAGTACATGACAGTAAGAATGACTTTTGAGACATCTTAGTCATGAGCCCTCCTTCTAACAAAGGAGACTTAAAGATCAGTCAGCAGCTCAGGCAGGTTAATGTCAGTCAGAATCACAGTTCTATAAAGACCACAGGCTCAAGATGTTCTTAACTGAGACTTTAACTGCACTCGTATATGATTCAAAACCCCTTGAATGAGCGTAAAATAAAACATCAGCATACAGAATACAAATTATTGCTCACTTAATGTGGATTTCAAGTTCCTTTGTGGTTATGCAAACAAGTAGGGAAAAACTAAGTTTTTTTTTTTTTTAAATGAAAGGTAGTGCTTCTGAGTCAAGAAGAACACATATACTTTATTTATAAATAAGAACATGCATTTATCAAATGCTGATGACAAAAATAAACAATTTTCCTGTCTTGAACAGCTGCTGAGAACTACAGTGTCTGAACAGGTAAGCAAGTATATGGGTTGATTGTGCAGTAGGTGAACTACATGACTGCACCCTCACACATCACAATATCTAAGAAATATGTTCAGTACCAGAGCTGAGCATTACAGATGTCTTCTGCTTTCTCCAAATAGCTTGATGAAAAAGTTTGGTGTTTGCTTACACCAAACAGCTACCAATTTCCTCTCCTGCAGAGTGAATTTATATCATGCAATGTTACTTTGCCTTTGTGTAGTTGTGAGGTGCTAGGATTCTGGTGCAAGAATCAAAACATCTGAACATGCAAATATTTATTACTGCTTACTTTCATGGGATTTTATTCCATAAACATCAATAGCTGGATCAAATTCCCCTGGAGCCAAAGGCAGCGAGCTGTTCAGCGTATTTCCTGGGCTGTCAGGAGGAGTTCCAATAGGGTGGGTCCCATCACTTTCACCTTCGTCTTCTCCATCGTTCTCTTCACACTCTACTTCTTCCTGTTCAGCTCTTTCAACATCATGAATTCCAACCAGCAAGCTGTAGTCCATGAGTTTTAGCTGAGCAAGGAACTAGGAAGTGATAATAAGCAATTTATCAATATCACAGAAAAACGTTAAGATCAACTTTCAAATACAATAAGTTACACGATGATGCCATCAGTCAAGGACGTCAGTGCTTCTGAGAGAAGCAAAATGGAGGATTAAGTGATAAAGCTGGTAAAAAGGTACTTGAATTTATTAAGATATACTAACAGCACAGAGGTCAGTTGCAACTTATACTGAGAAAAGCTGTAGGACACTCTCCCAAAATCCTCAGGGAAAAGTAACTTTTTGTGTGAAGACCAGTGTCTGTCACTCCAGTCTGGTGTTTTAATTAGGGCTACTCTGCTAACCACTCAGTGCCACACCTCCGTGCATCAGGCTCGTGGGCTGCTCAAGCTGGTGCTACGTTTGCCTCCTCACGCCCTGTTCAGCCTTGTTAAAGAATCAAGCCAAAATGTTTAAATATTCCTGCAGCGGAAATGTAGTGAAGGTTTACATGAAGAAGAAATGGAGTGGTGCTGTATTCCCTTCAGAGTGAAAGGTTCCCAGTGTAAGCCACATAAGCAAAATGTGAATAAAAGGGTATTTTTGAATAGAGGCTAAAGATGGGAGTTTGAAGAAAACTGGAAAATGAACACAGTTGGCCATATAGACAAATTGTTATTTCAATTGACTGGAACAGAAAAAGGCAGAAAGTTAAGAGAGGGAGATGGAAATAAGAAATGTATAAAAGCAAGAAGAAGGGATAAACAGTTCAAGGGTGAGGGGCAGGCAGGGCAGCGCTGTGCTGCAGCTTCAAAGCGATCCTGGGATTTTGAACTTGCCATAGGATGACCCGTGGAGCCTCTGCTTACGATATGCACAAAGAGAGCCTGAAAATACAAATTGTTTCAGCTTTTAGAAGCTCTAAAGGGCTACAAAACAGAAGTTAGAGCAGACCAGAGGAGAAGGGATTTAAGGCAGATTTTGGAATAGCAGCAGGGATAAATGAGTATAAAAACACAGGGAAATAAGAAATAGTCGTCAAAATCCTTATTCTGAGAAGAGAGAGGAATCAGAGATAACAACATGACTCTGAATTCAAGTGCTGGAAATACCTTATGAAGAGTGAGATTGAGAAGAGGTTTTAAGAAGAAAGAAGAAATTGGTTTCTAACCATTTCAATATAATAACGCAGAAGATTGTTCACAAGACTCAAAGAGATCTGGGCTGGTAGAGATGATATACAATGATATACAAGAAGAACAGATGAGATTGGCCAAAGGCGATGGAGTGGAAAGTGGAGGAGTGGAAAGACTCCAGGCACATCATTAGGTACTTGATAAATATCGAGAGAGAGGAGAAAAATCTACCAATAACCATAAAAAATAGCATGAAAGAGAACAGACCCTTGGGAAGAAGAGTGAACTGCAAATTAGAAGAAAATGGGTCTTGGGGAAAAAAAAAGTGTGCTGCTGATGACAGCAAAAAGATTTAGGAAGATCAGCACAAAGAAAAGATCATCTGATTTAAAGTGGAAAAAATATCCTGATGTGCTTTTTCTCAGGACAGTTTCAGTGGGATGAGACAGCAGGAGAATGAAGCAGAAACGAACCGAGAAAAGTCACAGAGAAGAGGCCATCAAAACAGCAGCAATGTGCCTGTTTGAACACGACAAAGAGATGTAAGAATCGATTGTGAGAAAAATACAGCACAAGAAAAAATGTTTAATGACAAAAAAGAATGGATACCAAGTCATATACTTTAGAACACTACTCCATAACATGTTTAACTGTGAATACTGCCTCATAAGATACTCGTATGCCAAGTGCTGTGCATTTCTTTTCATTGTAGTAAAATCTGAGTGTCTAACATTGGATGCAAACTGCATGCTACTAGTCTTCTAGCAAGGGCAGAAGGACCAGTAAAGCAAAACAAAGCTGAGGAATAGGGTGCTGTTGTTAAAATCAGGTGTCAGATCACTTCACACTAGTGGTCTACATGTATGTTTAACGATGCTCTGTATAAATTTCAAAACCATAAAACACAGCCTCTCAAGACATTATCTGGAATCTGCCATTGTATTTGCAATCCAGTAAATGATGTAGAAGATAGCACACACAGTCCACATTCTGCAACAATTAAGTATCTTCTCTATTCCTTGCACATGTTTAAGATGTTGTCTGCAACCTACTTAATGTAAAAGCTTTAGTCAGCAACTGCAGTACGGTAAAAGGTCACAAAAATTTAGCTCAAATATACCTATCTCTAGAGCTGTGACATTGACAGAGCAGTTTTCTAGCACAATGCTCCAAATATAATATAAGCACATATTGATATTTTACAAAATACTTACATTTTCATAATTATCATCATCATACATTTCTCATCTTTATGATAATGGGAAATTAGATTTCTTCAAAAGCAAATGATTGCGAATTCTAAAGTTCCAGTATTGTGTTCAGCTATTGAGCTTTTGAACAACAACAGGACACAGCTCTGAAGAACTAGACCAGTCAATTCACAGAGCCATTCTGATAAAAATAGCTGAAAGCATTATTAAGTCACTGAAACATTTTGCTATCAGGTCTCTTCCAACAAGGCAAACAGATTTTAGGCTTTGAGTATAGGGACTGCAAAACACTGCAGTCCCTGCTTATTATCACTGCTTAGTGATAATACTTTGAATTATGGAAACTGAAGCCAAGTTGTATGAACTAGACAACCCAAAATTTAGTTTACTTGCTGAGTAGATAAATCAGGTATAATAAGTATTACATTAAACTCATGTAGTAACACTTTCTATTAACTATTGACTACATTCAGCCAATTACAAATTTACGATATGACTGCGCTGTGATAATGAGTCCACCTGCTGCACACAAGCTTCTGAGGCACTCTGTTCTGGTGATGCAAAAGAAGATTTAAAACTGCATTACTAATATGAAGCAAATAGAGCATGAACAACTGTAAGCAGGGGAAGCAACATGGGCTACAGTCCATTTATGGCTCCAGCTGAAGTCAGGTAGGCTTGGTGTACCTCCACCTGTAAAATACAACCAGCAATACTCACCAGGGGCATTTGGAGGTACTGTGCTTGTAAAGCACTTACGTACCAAGTAGTACCATCAGTTTAACATCACATCATCAAGGCAGGGACAAAGTATGGCCATCAGCTATGCCATCAAGCCATTTATCACATCAGCAAAAGTAGTGATCAACTCCTGAAAGTTTAAATTATGCTTCATTTAAAACAGTCAGTGCTTACAGTCCTGCAAACAAGAGCTTTCATTTATGAATTACAGGTATGGTTTCCTGGGCTAGCTGTAATTTGGCACATATTTTTACTACATGTAACTGAACAGGTGCACTCTTACCTCAACGTCCTTTTTGAGCTTCTCAAGGAACATCTTTTTGTTATTTTCATCAATGTGAATCTTTTGGCCATCATTAATAAAATCATTGTCTTTGAACGTCGGCAACTCTTTGGCCTAAAATAAACAAAAACTACTGTAAGAGCCAGAACACAAACAGAAGCACATTGAAGTTGCTGGTTCAGCATGGGTACAGAGTAAAACCTTCCCCAACCCCACCAGAGCTAAACCTTCAAGCCTTCCAAAATGCAGAAGGCTCTCCAAGGCCCAAAAGAGGGCATTAGCGAGCTGTCACAGCTGAAAGCCCCACCACTGCTTCTGCAGTTGAAGCAAACACACCTCCACTGCATGCAGCTGTTCATAACTGCAAACAGAAACCCATTTCCTTAGTTTATCCACACTGTGAATAGCCTAGAAGGTGTATATTTACTGGGAATGATGTAAATTTTAGTGAGACAAAATACCAAACTCAGCACTTCATTTGCATCTAACCTTCAAGTCCATGCTTCTTCCAAGATGTCATTTGTCAAAGTGACTGACAATAAGTGAAGTTGAAACACAATCTGTACCTCGTAACAAAGCACTTCTGCACCAGATCTTATAGATTTAGCCAGATTGGATTACATTTTATGTAGCCACCTCAACGTCTGTAAGTGCCTAATACCAAATAACTGTTTATAAAGTATCAAGTGAACATGAATTATGTAATGCTGCTTAGAAGTGGTGAATGTCAGAGAAGACCGCTGCCTTTTAAATCTGTAATTAAATATTCTTGTGATGGGAGCATTAGTTGAATATCTTCATCTTTAACTCTCCCATGAAGCAATTTGCAACAGCATTAAGGAAAGCCAGAAACTCTCACATGAGCACTGCAGATAAAGTAACCACTGGTTTTAGCACTAAGACCCTCAAATGGGCTCTGTTTTCAGAGGGCAAAGACTGAAGGCTCACAAAAGAAACAGAAAACCAACAAAACAAGCAAAAACTCAGTTTCTCTGGGCTATTTGGTCAAGCAACCTGGAAGTAATAGAAACTTCTTCAATCAGAGCCTTGAAAAAATTTGCCCATTAAGACTGACCATCAGCCTTTCTCCCTGCCCTCACCTTTAATAAACGTAAGAGAAGAAAAGGGTTTGTTTATGCAGGAAATACTGCAGAACACCTGAGTCTTCATATGGAAAGCCAATGGGAATGGAAGGCAGCTAACAGCATCCTGCTGGAATGGCCTCCAGGAGTTTCATCAGTAAGACATTGCTTCTAACTTTAACATAGAACTTTTTTTTTTTTTTTATAGGTTTATTTTCTTTCTACAACACAGTAAGGAAAAGCATCACGAAGTTACTTTTCTCCCAAACATATGTCTTGGATTGCACAGCATTAAAATGTCAGTATCAGAGCAGACCCTGCAATGCCTTTCTGCATCTTCCCAATGGGCAAAAGCTCCTTCTGCTGTTGGGCTATGCACACAAGTGGCTCAGTTCCCTGATTGTCCCAAATTATTTTCTTGGACCTGGAATTTATGAATTGCTGAAGATCCCAGCATGCTCCATTTGTTTTAGAGAAGTGACGCTTCTCTTCCAATAACTGTCCCAAACATTTAAACAATTCCCTAAGATTTTAGTAGTTATGAATCCATGTTAAATCCATTGCATCTCAGCACCTATGAACTTTGCAAAAAACTAAGGTCCGTGCCTCACTGCCCTGACATGTTACTGTGTTGCGTCTAGAATTTTATGATGTATTAGAATACCCTCTAGTGTTGCTCCAGAGACTCCGTCTATTTTAGCTGAAAAAGGAGAGGAAAACCCCGCCTCAGGCAGCTGAGATGGAAGCACAGCCGCGTGTCCAGCCCACACGGCTTCCCTGCACGAGTCGCTCTGAAGTGCGCGGCTGCTTCGCTCGCAGGCACCGTTAGGTGCTCCTTAAAGCAAGCAGCGAGTTGTTTACTGCTCTGTGACAGCACGGTGGGAACTGATTTTCCTTCTGGCCTCCACATTAAATAGTTTAGGACAAAGAAGAGTAGGGGAAATATCAGATAAGCATTCTGGACTGGCAGCTGCAGGGATTATCATACGCGATTGAGCAAACTGCCCCACGGACGAGGGCTAACTCTGCAGAGGCGGGGCTGGGGATCCAGGGATGCTGCCAAGGCCAGGGGATGGAATCCAGCGCGTGGGATGCTCAAGAATGGAGAGGAGATTTGGATGAATTAATTTAGGCTGGAACAATAATGAAAAGAATGCAGGAAACCAAGCTCCCTTCCCTTTTAGCACCAAAATCACTGAAACGTCCTTATCTTAGATTATCTTCGCACCTAGTATATCCCACGAGGCAGAGGTTAAAGTGAAACAAGCCCATCGATTCTGAACAAAAAACACACCCTATTAATGCTGTTTAAAACTGGGGGAGGCAAGGAGGAAGGATGTGCCTGTGGTTTAGACACTGACATGTAGGTTCAGCGCCAGGCCCTGCCGCAGACTTCCTGCACAACGCCGAGCAGCTGATGAGACCCTGCTGGGGTGGGAGGGGAGGCGTGCTTTTCCTCTGAGGGCAGGCCTGTCTTCAGCAAAAATAAACCTCAATTGCAAACAGCATTTTGGGAAGATATTACGATCCAGTAGCGCAGGTCCCACACGCCACTCTCACCTTGCCAATAAGCTATTTTTATTAAAACTGAGCTATGAATCTGACACAGCTGCATCTTTTGCCTGTCATCACAAGGCAAGGGGCGCTCCCAAGGACATTGAGGGCAGTGAATCAGCTCTCCCAAAAGCTGGGCTCTTACCAGCCTTGTAGCCTCCCCCGTCCTCAGTAATCACCCTGAGGATTTTTATCTGAGGTCATGTTTCCTCACCCAAATGCCCAGAGCAGTGAAGACTTGGCAAACACGGACCAGAAGAAATCAAAAGCCAAAACTGACGCAGGGAAACAAAAGGGAGGAAGTAAAAGCAGCAGGTACAATATAAGAAACTGGAGCTAAAAAAGCTGTGAGTCAGTGGTTGCTCTCTCACCACGTCACTTGTATGATGCCTCCCAGCCTGATCTATTCCTTTACTAGACAAAGATCTTTTTTTTTTCCTTTTTCTTTCTTTTTTTTTTTTTTTTTTTCCTGTGCTAGGCTATGTAACTCCACATTTACTTAAACCTTAATAGCCCTAGGGTACTGTTGCAATACCAAATAGTACTCATGACAGCCAGCACAAGTAGCAATTCTAGTAGCACTTATACTGAAATTAATGGCTTAAAGTTAATTTGTGAATTTAGGAATTAAAGCCCATGAAATATGCAACTAGGAGGGGCTCTAGTAGTTATTTAAAATTCTTAATGTATGTACTCATATTGAAAAATTCGAACACGGACATTTTCCTCTTATGCACTTGAATAAATACAAAGAAAACCACATTGTAGCAGTTTGAAACACTATCTGAATGAAAAAATTGAGACTTTGCTTTAATGAAATAATTGATATGATCAATTTTTAATGAAGTCTCAACTATTTCCAATGAAGCAAAATCCTTGTTGGAAAAAGATTCTCCCAGAATGTAATTCATTATAATGAACATATTACTATCATTAAAGAACTAAATATTTTAAGAGCTGCACAGGAGATGAACATCTAACTACTTCCACTAAATTAATAATAGATTTTCTTTCTGAACCACCTCCATCATTTTTAATCCCCTACTTAAAGATGCAAGGAAGGCATACATAGACAAACACAAATTTTACAAATATGAAGTATTTACTAAAAAAGCATGCTACCAATACACTTCAGGTTGGCATTCTAAAGTTTGTCAGGGTCACAGACAATTTTAATGACAGGAAGGTTTTACTGTCTTTCAAAAGGCTGAAAAGCAATAAAGGTTTCTTTGACTAAGAAGACAGAATATGTAAAGCCAGATAAAAAACTAAAATTACTGTGAAACAGTTCACTGACTTAATGTTTTTGTAAAAAAAATATTGAAAGGTAAGAACCAGAGGTAAGGTTTAATTTTGGTGTGAACAAGGATCTAATTTTTGCAGATTTCTTATAGGTCTCAATTCAGCATATTAAATATTAATATTAAATTATTACATTATAATACTAATATTAAAATGAAGATTTTTTTTTTCCAAAGGGATTTTTGTACATCATGACCTAGGATAATGATCCTGGCTAGTATTAATGCTGGTATTTTGGAAAAAGTTTGCCAAAATACCTGTAGGACAGCTAAGTTTGAGAGTAAGTCTTTGAGTGGAGAAGGAGAAAAGACTCACTAATTTCACAACCTGGCAGCAATTTCTCACCTAGCAAAAGCAAAGATGAGATTGTAGGAGAAATGCTGCATGGTAATCTTGTTTGTTTGTTTGGAACTAGTCACCAGCTAAGTTACTCACACAGCTAGTAACTGGCAAACAGTTTATAACTTTTGGAAGTGGTATAAAACATCTGCCAGGAGCGATGTTCCACACCCTAGGCTTCTTTTCACAGCGAATAGCTCCCATGAACTTAAAAAAATAGTATTTTATATTAAGTAAGTTAGATTAACTTCAAATTTACGGTGCTTACCAGCATACACAGCATTTAAAAAAGGATATTATGCTACATATAGTTTGCAGTAATTTGGCACAGGTAGTTTTGAACTGAGACAAAAGTCTGAGGTCACCAGATCCACAACAAGGAAGAATAACTGGAGCCTCCCTTATGGAAGTCTGCAGCATTTGGTATCATGGGAGTGTAAATGGCAAAGGAATCAGAGATGTAACCCCGAAAATGGGAATTGAGAGGGAACACTGGAATAGTTTTAAAAGCTACCAGAGAGGTTTTTGTAGGACAAAAGACTGTGAAAGAAGTTGGATTAGGAATTCAAGCATGTACCAGAATAGTAGCTATACAGCTTTTAAATGCTCAGGGAAATGCATGCACAATTATCCCTAAAGTTAATGTTTTCCTACTGCAAAACAAACATGCAACATATAATGCAAGACAAAGATGTCGTTTTATTTTTATTTTTTTAATATATGGAAAACAGACTTTTAAACAAGTAAATAAACAAAACCCCAAAACCAACCTAACAAAGGAAAAATAACAACTTGTTTTGAAAAACAGCAAGGGTTAGTTTCATGTGAAGGCTGAACACTGAAAAAGGAATCTGAACTCTGAATGTTCAATGTAATTTTTGCAGTGCATTGCAGTGTGAAGTTATAAATTCTGTATATGCCCGCTTGAGATTGATCCCATAGAGAAAGGGAAGATATGCTTCATGCCTGTTGTGTGATATTGCCATATGAAGCAGATTGAAATCATTACAAGAAATAAGTAAAAAATGCTGTTCTGGCATTAACAATTTTAAATTAGCAGGAAAAAAAAAAGCTCAGTTCTGAGGATGATCTACCTTCAATCAAGTTTTACCTATCGACATCAGAAGAAAAAAGGTAAGCTTGTAAACAAGTAAACTTGGTGCTATGCTCCTGTGCCAAGATCCTAAAAGAAAAACTGTCCTCTCAGAAATCAGTTAAGCTAAGTACAAGTTGTTGTAATGTCTAAAATAAAAAGTTAAGAAGTGTCTTGTTATATCTAGCAGCATCTTCCAAACTAATTATCAAAACTATGTATTTTGCGTACAATTTAAATAAAATGTAATACAGTAGCTGTTAGTGATAGCATTTTTTCCAAAAATGAACTTAATTAGAAAATTCTTTGTTCAGATATATTTTCTGTCATTTTTATGCATTTATGTGTTATGAAAAAACACCACAGAGTTGGCAATGCAACCGATTTTACATGAATTTAAAGACATACAGTTATCAGTCTATGACATTCACAAAGCAAGATGAAATAGGGTAGGCTTCACATCAGCTAGGTTTTATTTTTCTTATTCGAATTTCCTCCTGAGTTGTTCGCTCACTAGCTACATCCTAAAGTTCTTTGTAAGTACAAGTATACTCAGCTGTAACTGCTAATTTGATGTCATACTGAAAGTACAGCATAATTATGGACAGACCACCAGGGGAGTTCTGCATTATCCTTGTTTCACTTAAGAGGGCAAAATTGTCCAAGGAATGAATAGAAAATGCCCACTACTCAAAAAAAAAAAAAAAGAAAAAAAAAAAGAGAGAGAGACAACTAAAGACTAAAAAAATAAAGGAGCAGCTGTCAGAACTTGACAACTGTTGAAGCATACTGTTCTTTTTAAATTCAAGACATCTGTAAGTGCATGTTATGATACTTGTTGCCAAGAAAGTGATGCCTTTATTATTAAAAATATCACTTATAATGCAAATGAGAGGAATTGTGTGTTAAGGTGAAATCTTGGGGATGGAGCTTGTCTCCACACTGATTATCATAAAATATTGAAATGACAGTTTCGGAGTTTATCGTCAATATGTTGGGATATTAAACAGTTGAAAACAGTCAAAAAGAAGATAAACTGAGAACAGGACAGAAAGTAACATTCTCAGAGTCATTCCAGTCAGCTTTTCTTCCTAAACACTGATTAAGATGTTTGAATTGTAATACCTATTTTACACTACAAAACTAAAATAGAGAAATACTTTTTTTTTCTGATTTCTTATTTTATGGTCCATTAAGTTTTCTGCATAATTGACTGCCTCTTATTTGTTAACTAAATAACAAAGTGTAGCTTGATAGGAAAAAGATTCAAGAACATCAAAATGTTAGCCTTTTCAAAGTAATTTATTTAAAATTTGCTATCTGTGTTAGAAAATCACTGAAAGATCTGTTTTTCTGTGTTCTGGGTTTCACAACTGTAAAGGAAGCCAAAATACTATGCTCAATATCCTGAAAACTATTTGATGACTTGAATCTGGTATTTCAAATTACTTAAGAGCCCATTAAAAACTACAGCATTGGCAGACATTTTTAGCCCTATATTTGAGCACCAAAAGCTTCCCATCTTTTATTACTTTTTTTTTTATTCAGATGTGAAGAGCAATGGCTATCTTTATAATATGTAATTGATCAATGCTGTCATTAATTGGATTTCTATTGTTATTTATGTCATTTTAGGGTGATATTAATAAATTGATGATTTAATTTGGCTCTGGCTAAAAGTTTGCTAATAAGCTGCTACACCAGATAGTTATTTGAGATTTTTTTTTTTTTTTCTGGAAGAGCAGTTGAAGAGCAGTTTCTTCCACCTTAGGAGATTTCAACACAATCCTCAAAGTCTTCAATGTAGTGACATGCAAAACACACCTCCTGATAGCAGGTCTTAGCACTGCTTATATAGCTTCAAAAACCAAGCTTTCTTTGTCTGTTCACATCACTAAACATCTCAAAAACTGCTCTTTAGAAATAATTGAAGTAGTTTATGCAAGTAAACTACTGCCTATTACAGGAGAGATTCAGATCACAATGATAATGACTGTTCCAAACATCTACAGTGAAGACACTTGATAGTGTATTCTTCTCACCCTTTCTAGATGAAAAGATAGATTCAAAAATTTACACAGAAAACATGTAATAAGCAAAATATTATTTTTTCCTTTGCTTGGAATAATCTGCAAGATTCTTTCTTAAAGTGTTTGTAAAATTTTGTTCCCTCTATGAAGTTAGCAGTCTGCCCAATTCATTCTCTTGCTCTGAAATGTTTGTTCTGATCGGTAGCTTGTCGCCTCCTTGCTGCGCTGTATTGACATTTGAGGGGAATTATGAGTAATAAAAATCTGTTCTAGCAGCCTGAGACTGTTTGCTTACAGCTTTGATAGGCTTAAGATATTTCTGCCTCCAAGAAATCAAATTCCTTTGAAAAGAAAATGATGTCTGAAACTTAAACTATCTGGAGAATTTGGGGGAGCAATTTTTTGTATATCTTTCATATAAATACTGGAAATGGAAGGGGAGGCTCTAGACATGTTGAAGTTCATAGGAATTTTGTCATTGGCCTCACTAAAGTCAGAATTTCATACTACGTATAGAGAATATTTTTTTCTATATAGTTATACAAAACTATACAGCTTAGTTTCAACTTTGCTATCATGAACTCCAATAGTAATTTTGCTATGGACTTGCATGGAAACAGAATTAAGGCAGTGTTTCTTTCAGGTTCTCACTCAGTTTACTAAGTGATACTATATCACTTAGTATTACCATATAATATCTGTGTATTATTATTTATTTATGATTGAGTGAAAATGCATAATATTGTTCATTTTTACATTATTATTCCAAGTATTAATTATAATCTAAAGTAGTCCCATCCAAATAATTTGCCCTCCTCATTTATACCAAATTATTTTAGTACTACCAGCAGAGCTTTTCAGTGACAGTAGGTTATCACTTGCAAGACACTGAAGGGTTAATTTATTTGCTTCCAAAACACTAGGGTTGCGCTATTAAACAAGAACAAAAATAGACCACAAGAAAAGAATGAAGACCATTCAAGACATGATCTTGAGGGCCTAGTACAGCAAAAGAGAGCTAAAGCAGATTACTGAAACTGCAATTGGCATTTGGCACATGTTAGTTGCATAATGCTGGAAGAAGAATTTAAGTGTTGAGTCATACCTTAGGAGGAAGTGGAAAAACTTAGCACGCAGAGTTTTTCTTGCAGCTAGAACTGCAGCACTGACAGCTATTGCATGCCCCTTACCCCTTACTGTAGTTGTGTCATTCACAGAAGAGTTAAAGAGGCTGGTATGGTATGACTAATGCTTAGGATAAAAACAAGTGATCAGAATGGAATTTTGGGACAAAACAAAATGAAGTCTTTTAAGCAAATTGCTGAATGATCTTATGCAACAGCATAATTCAGAAGGAATATGGAAAACTTAAGAAAACTAGTGGTACGGGTTCCTAGACTTCACTCAAAATTTGGAAATCTAAGAAGTCTTACAGATCAGAGACTATACCCCACCTTCAATTATTTGCAGAATCTTTAGACAAACCTCTCCTTAAGTGCCATTGGCGTATTTCACTGGAACCTCAGATAAATGTTTATTTTGAGAACGTTCAATTTTCCAAATGAACTGAAGTTGGAGATGGAGACAAACAAAGTGACCAACTTCCTTTTAGAGCAAAGTTCCAGCTACAGAATTTGAGGGAGAATTGCTCTGATTATAGCTACATATACATGTATATCTAACTCTGTCAGTTGTTGGCTTGTTTATCCGACCTTTATATCCCAAATGGTTCTCACAATTCAAGGTTTGATTCTACTTTGCATTCACATTAGAAGTGGTGCCATGTCACACCTTTCCATTAACTGACATGGAGTGTCCATAAATCTCTGTACTAAAGAGCAAGAAAAAGAAGATGAAGAAGCAAGAAGAAAGAGAATGAAGTACTTGATGTTTTCCTACCACAGGGCAGGCCCTGAAGAAACTAAGAAGAGAAGAGAAAAAAGGAAAAGGAGGAGGTAGAGGAGTGGCTCACTTACCTCTGAAATTTCAACACCATTGCAAACCAATAGTCAAAGGTCTGCAGTAAATATGGGAAAGATAAAGGAGGGAATAAGGTAGAACTCAAGAGGGGAGAATATGACAGAAAACAAAGAAAAGAGGCAGAACAGCACTGATTATGCTTGTCCTGACACTAGCTAGCAGTTTAGATAACTGAATAGTAAACAGAAATGCACCATACCTTTTCTTTGTCACTGGCTTCTCGAGCCACAGTAGAGCCCTGAAACAGAAAAAATGGATCTAAAAATGTGCATATGTCAGAAACTAATTTGAAATCGTTACGATAACAGGTCAAAAAGTGGATGAACTGCATCTTCTGAACTTGAGAGCTGTTTTAAAGAAAGGTGATACAGGAGGTAGAATGTCCATAGCACTGAACTTCTGCCATCACTTGAAGAAGATGTATCATGAGAGAAGAAAGATGGATTAAATCCTCAAACGCTCTACATCTATTTTCCCCGACTGTTGGGTTTTCTTCCTCACCTCTCATCCTAATTTTGAGACAACCTTGGAAGTTCAGTTGGCTTGTCAGACTTCTGATCTTTTTGTGCCAATTTAGCTGTATAGCTGTGGAATAGCCTATTCTATATAACTACTTGGACATACGTAATACACATTTGAAAAGGATGTCACAATATAAATACATACAAATATTTAAAAAGATCATAAAGTACAAACAAGAACAATGTACCTCAGTGCAACATGAAGTCAAAAGAAGAGATGAGATCAACAGTGGTTTCACAAGATTTACAGTGTTTGCCAATGGCATCTTGGGTATTTTAAAATACTAGTTATAATCATTAAAAAATTAAGTAAGTTATATGGGCTTTATGAATAAGCTTTAAGTGACCAAAAAATGTCTGTATATATTTCCTCTCATTTTTTTTTGGAGCAGGACCACACCTTTAAGTACCCAGAGTTTATCTATCATAATAGCAGTACAAGAAGTAATAACTGTAGTTATATCTTCATTAACACAGTAACATGATAACCATTGGATATTGAAAGATGGGTAGATCAGCTCTCTGCTTGGAAAGTATGCACTGTGTAAAGAAATGCTGGAGTGGAGCTGCACTAGTTTAAAGAATATGAGGATTCCCAACCACACCTTTTCATACCCCGTTTGTTCTGTTTGCAGAGACAAACTTAGATAACTCAGAAAGGATGGAGAGAAAAGATAAATATGAGACAGTACACCCTCAGTATTTTGTATGGACCAGCAAGCAGCGATTTCATTTCATTATATATTTAACTGATAAAACAAAACAAAAAACTAGTGAAAGTCTATGATATTTTGGTTTAGTGATGATACATCTTTTACATTGTATTCTGTGCTCCACCTGCATAACTATTGGGCCTGGACAAAGGTGAGCAGAAAACCAAACTGGATTAAAAAAAAAGAGGATTTACAGTAGTAGAAATTACAGAGGTTGTCAAATGTTAAGGATACTATTTATATTTTTTTGTTGTGCTTTTGTCCCCATTTTTTAATGCCTCTGGACATTATGATGCTCTAAAACACATGTAGTTATCTCAAATTTTTGGAAGTTACTCATCTCCAATTTAAGTATGAGATCGCTCACTCCTTCTTAGTGGCACTTTTGGAGAAAATCCTCCAAAAGAAGCCAAGTTATGACTGAATAATTGATTTCTGCCCATCTAATAGTCATGTCATGCATCAACTGGTTAATATCAAATGAAAAACTGCTTAAGTCTGTGAGGGTAAATTCAAAAAAGAACAAAAACAAAATGAAAAATACATTTCTCTGATAAGCTCTGTTGAACACTGAAAACCAAAAAGTCAACAGTCAGGAAATCAGTTCTTGCAAACCAGGTTCAGTCAACTATCTAACCAATTTCTAGGTAAATACCTGACAGTAAGGAAGGATGGTGCAATATGTAACGCTATGTGTCTCTTAATATAGAATGCTAAGTAAATATCTTAAAATAAGTTTGCAGATGCACTTAGTGGTTCAACAAAGAAATTAAATGCATTAGAAAGAAGTAGATTTCTCAGGGAAACTGTATGGTGGAAATAAAAAAACAATTCCTTAGAGACAGGAAGACTAAGACCATATTTTGGGCATTCATTCTAAGGGCTTTATATTAAATATTGAGAAAAATTACATTTTGGAGCAAAACTAAAACACACCTTATGAGAAAAGCAACAGAAATTCTGTACTAAGAACCATTCTCTTCTTACTTGAATTATTTTTAAAATACAACATGAAATATGAAGCTTCCATAGCAGTGATGTACTTAGTAGCATAACTACTTTTTTAGTAGTTGGTTTATTAACAACATTATGACATTATGCATTCATTTTATAAGTCTTCTGCAGAATCAGCTGTGGCTTTCCATAATGTTGATAAAAGCCTATAGTAAGCAGAATTGTTATTTTACTTGTGTGAAGTGTTTTACCCTTAGACATTTAGTTATATTTAACAAACATATTTGATTAAATTGCTCCATTTAAACCATGCATAGTACAGATAAATTTGTACAATTTCTATAAAATCATTTTTCAGCTTTTCTAAACTTAGATACAGAAATAAACCAGCAAATGCTGGTTGTAACATAACACAGTTTTAAATTAATTATAATTTTGAGCAATCTTCAAGCATCAGCAGAATATAGTAATTATGTTAAAGTTTTTCAGATACTTTGTCAGTTATATTATCAGCAGTTATTTCTCACCTTTAGATCATATTTTCTATAAACAGATAAACGATGGCTGAACACATTTCTTGTAACAATCATATATATTTCAACTCCATCGACAGTGAGCCGGTACATGCCCAAAAACTGGGGAAGAAGCGTATTCCCATGACACTCCACAATAAACTGCAGAAGCAAAATAAAAAACAGGAATGAGGATGGATATATTTTACACAAATATATATTTACACATTTTTAAAGATGAATCAACGAGAAAGAACATATCTATTTATTGAATATGTATTTGCTTGGAGACAAACCTTTGAAAAATCATGCCAGAAACAAACACTTCAGCAGGAGGCTATCCTGCTTTTAAGCCAGTGTTTAAAAAATAAAATCTTGAACTGCAAGTTACAGGTTAAACTTGTAACTCTCAACTTTTACAGACGATGTTATTGAAAGAGTAGGCTCCTTGTGGCAGACCTGTCCACTTCTGTGGTCCAAAAGTGCACCTAATGCAGATAGCGTATCTGGTACTGACATCACGAAACAGAAATACTTTTCAAACATCACAGTGCTCTATTTTGTACTCTGTTGTCCCTTATTTAATTTGTATATTTCTCTGTTCTCAGTATTTGTTTATTATGATGACCATTTACAGTGCTGTCACCAGCAAGGCGTATCATTTATTATCAGCAGCTATCTGCCAGTTCCCACGTGATGGCTGCATTTCAGGGTCAATAGAGTCAAGCAGAGAAATGCAAGATCTCTGTTTTTTTTTTTTTTTTTTTTAATTAATTTAAGAATCATTTCACACCCTTAAGGTTTCCATATTGAAATAGAAATGCGCTACCAACATTGGAAAGTTTGGTCAATTGTACCTGAAGCCCAACTTAATATGTATATATATTTATTTAAATCACCTGCCTTACAAATATTAGTTCACAGTACTATTTAACAACCACTGGAGGAAGCAGAAAAAGTACAGACTACATTGATGATGAGAACTATTTAAGGATGAATATTTATTCCTACAGTAGGAATGTCCATACTATATTAATCCTAAAACCAACTTGCATACATCCACTCTGTTAAGTCATGATGATGCAGAACAGAAAAGCAATGAACAGCTTTGTTCTTTCTGTTATTACCAGTTCTCAAACAGAGGAACTTGGAGAAAATTTAAAAATAATTTTCTTAATAGGAAGGAAGAAAACTAACCAAGAGTCAGCTTTCAAAGCACACCAGATTTTAAATGTTTGTTGAATAGTGAAACCTCTGTTTCTTTTCTGCCAAAGTGACCTGGTTATTAGAAACACATTACTCTAAAACACAAGAGACTTCAGAACAAATTGACAGAATAAGCGATTTGAATTGTTTAACAAAGATACTTTGCTTGATGACAAATTATGTAACAGAGCTCTTGGAACTGTGAAGATGTAATTTTCGTAATTTAACTGACTGTAATATTTAGCTGTGCTGGTTTTAAGGAATTTCTCTCACTAACTTTATACTGGAATCTGCGCATACCAAATACAGACTTTCCTTTTTTAAATGAGAAAATCAAAAATAGCTTTTAAGAAAGATTTAAGAGTTCTGAAAACAACCCTATCTGGCATGAACCAAAGTGAATGCACAAGAAAGCTTGAAAGCTGCTGATGGTGCATGGAACAAAATTTTGGCTAACAACTCTGACACACAAGCTCTTGAGGCTACAACAGTTTAGGCTGTGACATTTTCTGTCTGCCCTGCAGCTTTACTGGAGGTTACAATACCAAACAGATGCCACACATGCTCCAGTCTAGCATTTTAAGCTCAAACTGCCTATGAATGGGCAAAACACCCTAAGCCACAACAGAGTCTCAGCGAAAGCAAATCAGAACCTCGGTAAGGAAAGACGTATCCCCCTGAATGTAAGCAGCTTGGCCACAAAGGCAATTTCAGTACTGAAGAGTGTGCAAAGATTGATCGTTTTGCATCTGAGAAGTGCTTCTGTTTTTACCAGATGCGGAAGTGGAGTTGTTGAATTAAAGGCTTTTTGGTCACAGGACTGTTATCAACCTCACAAAGCAGTTACAGCGTGTTCCAGGACACATCACTCATTTTGAATGTCAGCAATTTCTCCTAAAGATCTGATCATAAAGTGAAATTACAACTATTAACGCTAAGGTTACAGAAAACCTGTTTAAAACAGCAATTCCTGTTATTCAGGCTGCATTGATTATGCTTCCACAAACATAAGTACATGGCATATATTCTAAAAGCAAATGTATTTCTACTGCTTTAGAAGGTGGGAAGGATTGTTCTCACAACAACGTTCACTGGATGATTCCTTCTATAAGATCTTTCATTTCTGTGACAAATCTAGCTTCCAAGAAGAGCTCAGTGCCACTGAATTTCGGGGCATTCAACTGCATAAAGAATCCATCCATTTCTAATATTACAGCTCTTACTTAGAAAGTTTGACTTCCCATGCTGTAAAAGAAACACTATTATTCCAGTTTTCCAGATGGGGAACTGAGATGCAGAAGAAACAGGGAATTTGTGCCTGTCGAAGAAATGGACCTGGGCACGTCAAGTACCAGGCTAATCCCTGCCTCCCCTGTTGCCTTTCCTCCAGCTGCAAGGGCACAGTTTTGACACTTAAATAATCTCTTCAACCCCAGCTCTCTGATTTTAACCTTTCTGGTCCTGAGAGTCCCCATCTGTAAAACATCAATGCCATTAACATGGAACATGTACAAAATACCCAGCGTAACAGCATAAAATGAAGCCTTTGGTTGGCAGTATACAGCCATCTCCCAAACTGTTCTGTGTGATGTGCCATGGGAAAAGGCAACTAATGAGAGTAGCTTAAGTCCTATTTGAAAGTTGGAGTCAGTCATTTGCTAACATGGTTGTTTCATTTTAATATTTTGCTAACATGTCTTCTGAAAAGCCCATCTCGCTAGCATGGAGCACAGGACATCTGATAAAAAGGGATTTGGCTGTATGACTGCAGACTGCTAGGAGAACTTCCTTCCAAAAGCAGATCAGGTACTGCAACCATTGTTTCCTACTTGTTGATGACTGTGCAGACTTGTGCCACTGCAAGTTAAAGAAAAGCCCCTAAAATTATTTCAGTGCTTTCCATGACAGCATTTCTCATCCTGACGGGGAGACAAAGGAAAGAGGAAGGAATGCTGCTCGCTTCCAGAATCTACAAGGTTGGTCTAGAACTTCCTACCTTTGAAACTATCAATCCCCCATATCTGCATCACAGAGGAGGCAAAACGTGTCATCTGTTTGGGTGGGAGTCCAGCAGGACTTGCACTGGTGACTGTGGTTGGTAGATTTTCAATTTGTCCATCTTGATATAAATGAAGTAGCAATTTAGTCACCCCAAGGTGCTTTTTAGGAATGATTTCCTGAAGTTTCCCACTCACAGCTGGAATAAAAGTGAGCCTAGAAAATAAGCCGGTACATGCTTAACAGGACTGCTAAATTTCAGTGAAAGAAAAGACCTTCACTCCTTTTTGTTAATTCTTTCCAAAAAGAACATTAAAACAATTCTATCAAGCAGCCTTGCTAAATAATTCTATAACACTTAGCTAATACATTTACAAGTCCTTCTACGTAGTAACAAAATCCATTTTTTAAAGAGTGTTACAATAAACACCCTATCATTTTTTCTTATTAATTCAGACAATTTTCATTTTTCTGCACAGCATGAGGACAATATTACCATTAACAAAATAAAGTATGATCAGCATGTTGACACATTTTATCAGCTGTGCAGCATATAGTTTTTAAATATGTAATTTTCTGAGCTCTCTTGAATCCCATGCTTAAAGCTGAAAATGAGTAAGAAATTCTTTATGACCTTATATCCTCATTATTCTTTGTATAAATACAGCCTCAAATTTCCTTAATAAGAACAGAACTTATCCTATCTCATTTTACATGAAAAATATGACTCTTAGCTTCTTACTTCCCCTTGGTAATGCTAGTAAGCTATCAGGAAGACTAAAAGATAACATGGCGCACATAATTGTATTGGCAAATATACTATGCCATTTTTGGCTCTTTTAAAAAAATATAGGATAAAATTCCAGTTTTTGCTATTTCTCCTCTTCTCCTTGAAAATTATCTGGGGAATGAGCTTGACATCAGTGAGGACTAACTCCTGAAATAGATCTACCTCATTTCTTATGTGAAAACTCAACATTGCTATTTCTGACAGGTAGCTATTTGGAAACGTTAATTCAGAAACATACAACACGCTCATTCTCTGTTACCCCTTTATGTGTTATCTTCAAGATTTCCCACAACTTGATTAAGGGAACACTGTGCTTAAGTTATCAACTGCTTAGACGACAAGTCTATAAATTCACTAGGACACTTTCATTAATTGAACCGTATGGCAAGCAATATATAACTATTTACAAATGTCTTGGACGCTGAAAGACAATATTTTTTTTTCTGGGCTCAACTTTCACATCTTCTTGCCCACAATCAGAAAATATCTTCCAGCAGTATGTTGTGTGTACATGCATGTGCATGTGGGATCAGCTCCCAGAAAGGAGGTTGAAGAGTTGTCCAAGGAGTTATATCAAGTTTCAGAATACTCAGATTATTGCCATTTACTTGAAACCTACTAATTTCACAGGAACATATCCATTCACTATATATACGACCCACTGAAAGAATTAATTAACTGAATTACAACACACAACAGGAAGTTACAACAACATTAGATGTAGATTTTCATGATACATAACCTTGTTTTACTCTAGTAAATTATTTAAGAAAGTAATTTTATTTCAGGAAGTGTTCAATAAATAAAGTTTTTAGCATACAAGCCCTGTGATTCACAGACTCATATTTCATGTTGATTCAGACTCGGCCCTGAGTTTAATTTACTGTCAAGTGCAACGTAACCTGAACGTGACCAACACCTGTGATTATCTAGGCTGCATATCCGCTACCAGGAACATTAGTCTTGATAATGCTACAATCAAACGAGGCAATTGCTGGTGTCTTCTGAAAGTGCTCTGCAGAGCATCAGGAGCAGAATACTAAATACACTGAATATACAAGGAACAGCTGCTGGTGAAATCCAGGCCTCAACAGAGACAGCTGAAAAACCTCATTGGAAGATGGGATATCTACCTATGAAATACCCAATCTTTCAGTGAGGTGTTTTTCAGTAACAATTCCAGTCCATGGTGGTCTGGCCCATTTGCACAAGTTGAATTCTATCTAATGCCCATGTTAACAAATTTCTTATCTTTGTGGTCACTTCTAGCATAGGTAACAGTGTGCCAAGTAATGGAGGTGAAACGTAGTCTGTTTGGATAAGAACACTTCAATTCCTATCTCTATTTTTTCTGCTGCTCCTGTTTTTTCATATCAAAGCTGCTTTATAGGAAAGTTATCTTTCCACAGGGCAGAAGACCGTGTTCTGTGCAGCCTCTTGATTCACACCAGGAGCTAGTAGAATGGCTTTTCCAAAGCATGCTTTTAAGCGAAACTCCCATAAATCTTACCCTCTTACTACAATAGGGGACACATAGAGTCAGGGTCACCATTAGATGGAACATATCCTTCATGAAAGTTTGCATTTAAATAATAGCACTTTTTTTTTTTCCTTTTTACTGACCCTTCTCCTTCTTTTTGTCATACATACAGATGTAACTCAGGAAGAAAAAGGGAGCAAAAAGAAAACCCTACCCATTGACAACCCATGCAAGTAATGACATGGATGGGGGATGACACAAACTTAAATACAGCTCTGCCTTAGTAAGCTACTGGCTTGATGTTAGGTCACCTTAGTGCAAATTACTAAACACCTGGTTCCTACCTGCTTTTCTGGGATATTCCCCAGCCTAGGTTGCCACCACTTTGGGGACAAAACTGCTTGTAGCCTGCAGTAATGATTCTCCATCTATTTACGATTATCATGTTTTCACCTACCTCCCACTCAATAACCTTGCACTATTCCTTGATTTGTGAGCAGCCCTGAACCATGCACTCTTGGTACATTTTCCCCATTCTTTGCATTATTGTCTATGATTTTTCCTTTCAATGTTTTTCCTGTTTCTTTCACATTTTTTCCTCTGCAGAAGTTAAGATCGTATTTTTCCTGCTTTTGTTTTCTCCTTTATGCTGTTGTCTTTCCCTTTTAGCTCCTTCCATCGTCTCCTTTCTTTTCATTCACTTCCAGATCACTCCCCTGTTCCCTGCCTCCAGTAAACAGGCACTTTCTCTCCTTTACCAGCGTGCTGTATCTACTATTCACTTCTGCAGGTTGCCATAGAAACAGGCAGGCAGTGCAATAAGTATCAGTTCTGCATGCAATTACCTGTGCAAGGAAGAGAACATGCAGTCAGCAGCCAGCTATGGAAAACCTGAAGGATACCCACACTCGTGATTAGTTTTATCCTCGAAAGATTGTATGCTAACAATGCCCTCTTGTTCACTTGGTTTGAGATGGCTTCTCAACTTTGTTTTCCTTGCAAAAACAGTTAAATCACCTGGGTGTCAGCAGTGAGGAATAGTGCATCCCTTCTGAAGTCCATTTTAATGAAAAAAGGTGTGCAAAAGGTGTTGGTTTTTATGAGAAACAACTCAAGTTGTTTTCATTTTATTTTTTAAAATATCCATCCTGTCCTTCATCCATTCTCAAAGAGGACATTGATTTACACCAATTTAATCTTTAACGCAAGTTTAGCTTGCTGGGAAGGACAGCACGTCTTGATTTAGACAGTTCATAAACAACATCTTTCTACAGAATTTTGTTCAACTGGCACTGATTGTCCTTGAAAATATTTGTCCTTGAAAAATTTGTATTTGTACACCTGTTCTTATACACAGGTTGAAATCCTGGCAATGCACTTATCACAGCAGACTTTGCTAAGCTCTCCTGTAACAATGACAAAAGGAGCTGTAGGCTAAACTCCAGTTTTCTGATCCGTGCTTTGGGCGTCTGGAGCAAAGGTTTTAAACAAAACATCACTAGCTTTGAAGCCGTTTCAAATGAATATTTGTTTTTGCCCTCAAAAACTATTTAAGTATTTAACATTAACATGCTTGATTAACTTACACAATTTTAAGTTGTTCAACCACTAAATGTAAGTAAGGCCCACACAGTGAGGACATTTCCAGTATGGCAAAGTCGGACCCACTTGACCATATTACAATGGTTCTAGTATATTTGAGAGGTAAATGATGTTCAACTGAAATAGTGCCTGAAGAGCAGATAGGAGAGTTCTACTAATAACTGATAGTATACCAATATTTTAAGCAGCCCAAACTGAATACGACTAAAAGCAGTATTTCACACTAAGTATCAAAAAATACTGTCGTAGTTAAAAACTGGCCAGCAAGGAAATTCACAGCAGAAGAACTTAACGCAATACATGTCTATATTTACCATTGTGGTTAGAAATCTGGCTGGTTCATGGTCTAGGCCATTTGATTTTTAAATGTAGATGGAAATCTGGACATGGACTTTACACTTGCTATAAATGTCAGCATCTTTTGCAACTTCAAGCACAGAGAAAGGCTTTAATCCCTCTATTTGTTTAGGCCAGAAGTGGAGGGCTTAGTTGTTTATTTTTCCCCCCCGATTTTCTTTTTTCAGATTTGCAAGAAAAAAAATAATGAGCTGTAGTGTTCTTACTCAGTGCTGAAAGCATCAGACTCATCTGATGAGTAGACAGTTAAGTGTGAGTGTTTAGACTGAAGTGTTCACCATCTGTCTGAGGCTGTAGGCCTGACTGCCACTAACAAAAAACCAGGCGTCATGTCAGATGGGGTAAACGTATGAATGCAACTCACAATTCTGGATAGTAACTATAATTTAAAATTGTAAGAACTATTATTTACAATTCAACAGTTTTAATTTGGGTTTGCCATACATACTTATATGCTGTTTCTATAGTAACTTCTCCCGATAACCCTTCAAGCCTGGTACAGTTTTAGTTATTTACCAATTTTTAGTACGTAGCCTTAGGCTTGGAATTCAATCATTTCATTTTTAATATTGTTAAGGTTTTTATTATTATTATTTTAAATTTTAAATAATAGTAGTAGCAATACTGTAACTTGGGAGGCATCTAACTTGACTACTTTTGAAAAACACCACCCAACATTGCACTAGAGCCTCTACCCAGAAAGCTGTTAACTCAGTCAAACTCACAAATTTTATTTTCACTCTTAACAAGTTACTAGCCATTCTATTGCATGGAAATAGCCCAATTTCTCTAAGTTGTCCAGTCATGTCCTTTATAATTTTGGTTCATTAAAAACCAGGCATTCTACACTTGATAGTGGCAGTCTACATGTCTATTTCTGATCTTTCAGTGATTTAAAAAAATCACTGCTAGTTGGAGGTGGATTTCAGAGATGTTCATGGGAAAACTGCCCTGCTGTACTTCTGTGCTGACCCCACTATCTCCCAGATGCCTCACTGGTAGCTCAGTAATTAAAAAAGGTGCAAGTGGAATGACAGCTATTTTGTAAGTGGCAGGGATAATGACTATTTTGATGACTGAAGAACATACACAGTCTCTCACCCCTCTTGACTTATCTTAACATAATCCACTCCCTAGTCCTCCTTGGTTAAAGACAGCTACCCAATTGTATTTATTTTTCAGAAATTCAAGAAGTCCTGGAAACCATTTGGTAAGGCTTATTTGGTTCTAAGCAAGGAGGAAGTTACTTCCAAGGCCTAGAACAATTCCATCAACTTGGAGCTGTTAGCAGGAATAAGAAAACAGGTGAGTAAATATTGTGGTTTACATGAAACTCATTCAGAGTTTCAATCTGTGGGAGAAAAAAAAAAAAGAAGGACTGAGAAAGAGATAGGAAAAAGATCATCTGTCACAAATGGCACACATTTCAATCATGATCGTGTCAGAAGTAACTGGAAAATAATTACTGCCTTCCTGGACAGGTGGTAGAGCATGCAAGACACAAAATGTTTATAAGTTACTGTTCATAATGGACAGATGACCTAATGTCAGGTCCCTTGGAGGTACTAATATGACATGGGGAACTTGGGAACGTGGTAAACATTCACGTGAATCATGAAATTCACACGAATCACCTCTCTGGTCTTCATGCACCTGAGAAAGATTATTCCTCCCAGGAGAATCCCTGCACTACATAACTGGGTCTCACCATGTCTGCATGCCCTTCTCCTAGGAAGACTGAGTGTCCAAGGTCTGCTCTAAGAGCCACAGCTCTGCTCTGAAAGCAACTGGCCTAAGTTAACACCACTGAATGGTTTGCCAGTACAGAAGCAGCCTAAGGCCCACCTGTGTGGGATGACTTGGTCAGAAGAACTATTTAAAAACCTGCTCACCAGGACAACGGGTTCTCTGGATTTTGTCAAGCATGCCAAGTTATGCTTCCCTTGTCTGAAAAATGTCTAGAGAAATGAGGGGACAAGCTGCTGTACCTAATGATACCGAGCTTGTAATTACCAGCAGCAAAACACAGGACATGGTATCAGTCACCTTGCCAGAGTTAGTGGGATTTAATTTAGATTTTCTTTAATTAATTAGAACAATTTTGTTCTTTTAACAGCACATTACTGAAGACACTGAAATTAATTTATTTCATTAAAAGTCCAATTATTAAATTGCCTCTGTACTTGAATTCCTTGGCATTTGTAAAGTGCTCTCAAGTTCTGAGACAAAAAGAAATACCAGTTGTATCTTTATGAATCTTTTGGAGGCAGCACTGAAAGCTTTCAGATTGAAGCTATTTAAGATACTTACATAATGATGTGTAAGATGTTACTAATACTACATAAGCGCATGCTTCCATTCATATATGGACGTTTGCCAGTAGAAAATCAAATCAGATGCCTGGTACAGATAACTTGCAAATCATCATTACTCGTAACCTAGCCTATTACAAACCCTGATGTTTGGAAAGCATGAATGAATAAAGATTACAATAATGGTTAATTCATGTTAGCACTGTCTTCATGGACACACTCTTGAAAGGATGCGGCTGTTTTGAAAAGCAATGTGACTTCTCAGCTGGATTAATGATTTCAAAAATCTGGATCATTAATACTAGTTACTAATACCAAACAAGAAATGGACTAGAACTTCTAATTTTCCCACACTGCTTCACAAATGAAAAAATGTTTTCAATTAAAGCTAAAACTGTAACTTTGAACATTCTAATAGGCAATTACCCCAAAATTACAATTAAATAATAGTTTACATTTCTCGTTAGTAAAATTGTAATTAAAAGATGGTCTTAACGAAGATTTATGATAGGGACAATATTCGTCTGTTAAAATAAATACATGCTGGTCTTAGATTTTATTTACACAGAACAACAACATGCAGAGAGGAAGGAATTAACATCTATCTCACTGAAGGCTTCACAGCCACTCTAGGCTTGAATGGGACTCACAGATCTTACTTGAACACAACAAAAGTAGAGAGGGAAGCAGATGGAAGAAGAAACCAAGGATGGCAAGCAATTCCTTCAATTCCTAGCATGCCAAAATCATGCCTTTGTCTCTCTTCTTCCTCAAAAGATGGCTTTAAAACTGGTTTTACACTAGTAACAGTATAAAAAAATAGGGTGGGTACTTTATATTCACTTAGTGTTGCATTCAAAATGGAGTTTGTGATTTCTATTATAGTTGCTGAAACTATTAGAAAATGACTAAACATCACCACAAGACAAGATAAGACAAAACAACAAAAAACCTGATTGTCCTTAAGTCTTTACCTGGAATCCCAACCCACGGAAGTAAGCAAGAAAGTGGGAAGAAGGGAAAAAACACACCTCCTTCTGGGTATCATAGTTTATATGACTTTTAGCGTCTTTCCTGGTTTATGCAGCTTTAGATCTTATTCAAACAGATCTGGGACTAAGAAAGTTAGCACTGATTTTTATTAAGGCTTCTTCTATTTCCCAAGTTCTGTACCTGTTCTGTACCCTTCTGTACCATCCACAAAAATCATACACTGGCACAGTATCAAAACTGCCAGTGTTGATTTGAGGGATCTCCTCACTTTAAAGCAATTTATAGAAATGCATATTAGCAAAACTTTTTTTTTTTTTACATTATAGCAGGAATTTTACATTAATTATATATATATATTTTAATTTCTCATACAATACAACATTTATTATTTGACATCTGTTGTTAGTGAAACACATTCAGTGATTAGAACAGGAAGAAAGAGGTCATCTGCAGCATTCATACACTTGTACACAGAGACCTCCAAGCTAGCCCAGAATAAAGTAGTTTCAAGCCTGGAATGCAAAGAAAGAGAATCTTCCTAATAAAGAAAAGGAGCTTACTCATTTAAAACCGTTAACACTAAAAAAAAGATTGGCACTGTAATATATTAGAAGAGATCCCACACCCTGACAATAAATAGCTTATTACCTGATGGTATTTCTTCAGTATGTTGTGCATTTCTGCTACATCTTCACTTGTTATAGTTTTGATGATATATCTTTTGTCATAGGATGTATGAAACCGGGCACCACTGCGTGCTTGGGAATCATTGGCAAGCGGTGCACTTCTTGTCAATGAGTTCTGTCAATTGATTAAAAAACACACATCATCAGACAAAAATATGCAAATTTTAATAAAAACAAATATAAAACATTTATATTTATTTTAAAATCTTTTTCAGTATTCATGATGCATTCAGTATGCATTCAGTAAGCTGAATTCGGCAAAGCATTTATTTAATTATATTGCATTACCTTGACAAATCATTTAAAAAATATTTTCAGAACAAAAGAGTGTTTGGGGAAACGTACAGACCATCACCAATTTACAAGTCAATGAAAATTTACTGCCCTTTGTTATGTGTATGTTATCAGCATTTGGGAAGTAAACATATAGTCATTAAAATCCAAAAGAACCACTGTACTATACCATAGTAAGTATATATACAGGATTCATCCCTAATAAGATCATTTTACAACTGAGTAGGACCTATTCTTGAGCCAGTGTGATCTGATACGTAACAAGAGTTAGATTTCTGAGTTCTAGTACCAAAGCTATTCCAATGATTTCCTATCTAGTATTAAGCAAGTGATATTATTGTATAGTTCTTTTGGCAAAACAGACACATCCATCTTCCCACTGCCTCAGGAGGGGAAGATCAGTTAATGACTGTACAGCAGTCAGGAGAAAAGACAGCTAGAGGTTAGAGACCATTTTTAGACTGAAGCTTGAGACTACATGTGCTCCAACAGTAGCAAAAGCTGCTGCTTTATTTTTTATTTTTTTCCCCAGAAAGTAAGCAGTATTCAGATCAGAATTTTTATAATTAAAAACAGTAAAAATAAATTAGACAAAATATAACAACTTGCTTTTGGCTCATCTTTCTTTACCAGTAAATGTTACGCCAATTGTTACTTAATTGAATCACAGCGTTTTAAAAAATAAATAGTAAGAGCAGCAGCACAGCCATGAGAATACACATGCTTACACCTTGTATATATTTCCATAAACACAGCCCATACTCTGTAAAGATTAAACAAGTTAATTACAGCCTGCTGGAATATAGTCAGGAACTGTAGTATTTCTATGCTTATGTAATGTACATGTACTTGCAGTAAGTCCATTTGGTGTATCACTCCTGGTAAAAGGAAAATCCAGTTCCTGCTATCATTTCTCATTACACCACACTGCACCAACAGCTGTTGCTAAATTGAAACACACTTCCCCCCTTCCACACTCAAACGGAATAACGCTTTCTCTCCAAGAAGAAAAACCATTTTCACAGAAAGAAATGTAATTAAATTTTGTATCTAAGTGGAAACTTTGCAACAGATTTTACAGATTCCTAAATATCAAAATTTCAATTCCAGCAGCTACAGAACCCAACATGTTCTTGGTGTTTGAAAAGGCCCCACGAATCAAGTCACAAAATACTCACGAAGTAATTACAAATAGTCTCCCTCTACCACAACCTGGTACCCAAAACACCAGCGGTTATTTTATAGGACTTGTATCTTCTTTGGAAGGAAGATTTATGCTTTCATTCCAGTAATGCAGAAATCTGTGATCACGAGCTCTAGGAGCTTCAGCAGGAGCTGCACATGCAAAAGTGTCCAACCACGGTGCCAGGAGGTCAGCACAGGTGTCAATTATTATTAAGTAGTAACCTCAACCACGAGATGAGGGCAACTATAGCCCCAATTTAAGTAGGCACTTGAACACACGCGATTACAACTCCATATTTCTAATTGTGTACAGGAAACCCACTGGCCTCAACAGGCCTTCAGAATATTTAAGTCCTGTCCCAAATGTGGGATGCTTTCTTAAATCAATTTAGCATGAGGTAAGAACGTTTTCCCACAAGCTTACTTTGTTCAACTGAAATACTCAGGAGGAGTAGGAATAACACTAAATCACCTAAAAGCACACAGCTCTACGAGGCCTTATGAAAATGAAAAGCTTCGTTATGACACGTAGGAGAAATAAATCTTTGCACACTTCTCCCTGTGTACTTCTAGACTTGTTCAATGAATTAGTCATTATTAATATCTGTGACAAAACGTGATGCTTTCCTCTGCAATCCTCTCTGTCCACTAAAGAAAAAAAGTATGTGAATGCTTCCCTACTGCTTATTATAAATAAATAATTTCTCTAAACTGAACAGAGCTTTTGGGACAACCACTGAAGATTCAGTCCCTGTTCTGCACTGGCCTTTGGTAGCCAATTTTAACAGATGAAAGCCCTGATACACTGAAGATACCAGATATGGGAATTTAAGCATTATTGTAGTTTTCCATACCTGCTTTCAGATGTTCCTTATTTAAATTCATTTCCCACCACTCCATCACTGAAATGTTTTTATGTACAGACAATGTCTACTCAAGAGAACACATACTATAAATTGACTGAATTTTCTTAGTACTACACTTGATGTCAGTACTCCATTAATTTTAAAATTGAATCATAAATCGAGCTAGTCTTAGAAACCACCCTCTGTTGAAACCTTCTGTGTTCCAGTGTCAGAACTTGGCTTTATTTCCAGGGCTTATATTTAATTGTTTTAAATGTCAAATTGATAATATATATGTATTTTTTCCAAATACTATGCAAATCCAGTTACTTTCATCACCAACTCTGGAAAATATGATGAAACATAATAATTATTCTTAGTTTTGAAAAAAGCTAAAGCATGGGTAATCATCAGCGTATATAATGAATTGAACTACTGCTAAATTATTAGGCTATAATTCAGTTAGCAATAATAAAGGCTACTGGGTAATTATTTGTTATTGTTCCCAGAAGAAAAAGGTGCATTATTCTGAGGTTAACTGTTGCAATAAAGCTAAACTACTTGTCAGTAACCACAGTTTTCTGAACGTATTGCTCCCAGAGAATCCTACCCTTTAAACTGTAAGCCATGTGGTATAAATCTTGAAAGCAATTAACCTAGGGGGAGCCTTAAGTTGTTTTGCTATAAAAAGTTGCAAAGAGTATACCTGCCAATCTGCCAAGGAACCTCAGAAGGAGGAGGGAAAGAGGGAAGACAATAAGGAGGACATGGACTAGCGTTATTGTCCAAAATTTCAGGTACTCTTAAGGTATATTCCAACATTCTTCACCAAAAGGCACGTCAGATTTGAGTGAAAGATCTGGGAGTACTCAATATGACTGAAAAAAATGAGTGTTTTTTATTACAAGTAAAAGCACCCTGCTTCCAAAAGTCTCTCTGAATCTCTGCTGGTCACGCCACGGCTGAGATGAAGCACACAGAAGATGCTGCTTCTCTGGACCTTTCAACTGCTGAAACTCAGTCAACAATTCTGTGCCCAGAATGGGACAAAAATAAACCATTTTTACCACAAACCACCTCACTGCTATTCCTATAACCCTTCACTCCTTTAGAATCTGCTGCCTTTGGTCTTCACAAGCACTTATTGCACTCTTCCAAGTGTAAGAACTTAAAATAGTTCTTGCTTTTCAGGTACAGCGTTCCTGCAAACACAACCTCCTCATTAATAACCAGAAATACATAGTATATATTTATGTATTAACCCATCAAAAACAACACATATATATTCTCACTCTTCTTCTTCTTATTATTTTAATATTTCTTGTTGGAATATGGTACGCGACACATTTAAAAATACAGACAGTGCCAGCAGTAAGAAATTCTAACTTAAAAAGAGTGACAGCCGTAAAAATAAGAGAATGAATTATCTACTATTCCTTTTATCATGCTTCTTTCATTACAATTCAAGCCAGACATAAAAAATAGAAACTAGTCAGATTCCAACAGAAATTAATAAATGTAGTCATATTCTAAATCAACTGGACGAAACCTCATTAAGTCACTTAGTTTTCACTGATTCTTGTCTTCTCCTGCAATAGCTGTTTTTTCTAATGGAAATGAATTCTGCCTGATTGCTAACTGTAATGACAAGTTAATTTGCAAATACAACTATCATACCGAACACATTTCTAACAAGAGAATATAATACATCTGTAGATAATTATTTAGTGTACAATTTACTGCTTCTTAATGTTTCAATAGATTAGAAATGGTGAGGCATTTATTTCTGAGTAGATGGCTATTTTATTATTAGTTATCTATATCAAGTTTAATTAAGAATGCATATAACTATCATTTTACCACGTACATAATTAATTTGTTAGAATAAACCAAACAACATTGTGTTAAGCAGCACCACTATAGATGAGCACAGGTAACCTGACTGCCTTCTCTACAATACTCTGACTCTAGTAATAAATTAAAGATCAGATGTTTAAACATTAAACATGTAGAAGATAAGAAAACTCCTCTAATTAAATTGTTGACACTTTGTTTTTACTAACTCTCCATTCCTGTAATAACTCTTTCAATACAATGCTCTCTTCGGAGACAGAATACAGCTCCTTTGAACACTTGAAAGGAGGTGGAAAATGAAGGATATTTAAGATCAATGATAATTGCTGTGTGTTCTTTTGATACTTGTGTGAGTTTAATTAATATGTATGTTTTAAAAAGATGAAAAATTAAAATGAATGCCATCATATTGAGCTCATTACTAGTCAATGTATTATCACTTTCCTCTGCTGATAATGCATGGCTCAGCGTTGTCTGTGGACAGTTTTCTTTGTCGTGTTTCACACTTACCTCTGTGAACAGAGAAAAGTTCTAATTCCTCTAAAGCTGCTATGTGCCATGCAAAATATCCTACCTTTCAAATATACTGATTATATTCCTTTATAACTAGAAATCCATCTTCAATAAAATACACAAAGTTGTTGCATGATTATCGCTACAATGAATCTTTTTAAAAAAATCACAGAAATTGGTTTGCACTTGAAAAATCATTATTCAACAAACGACGTGGAAACAATATGGCTACTTAAAAACATCTTAAAAACATCCAGGTTGAATGGGGCTTTGAGCAACCTGATTCACTGGGAGGTGTCCCTACCCATGGCAGGAGGTTGGAATTAGATGATCTTTAAGGTCCCTTCCAACCCAAACCATTCTGTGATTCTATAACACTTAAGATCCTCCACTTTTGAGGTAAATTAATCTAATGCACCTGTTTGACACAAACTGTCAAGTGTAAATCAAAGCATTTTGCACCCCATTCAACCTTGACAAACAAATATGCTATACTACACCATCAAATAAATAGTACATATATTAGACATGGAAGAGAGTCTTTGCTGGAAAATACGAAGTCTCTTCTAAGTTAGCACATAAAGTGTCCAAGGAGGTCCTGCTGAAGTCTCTTTCACGCACAGCCACTAGTAAAGCTGAAACTGGTAAGACATCCCTGACAGAAATATCAGTAACATCCCGTGTGGTGTCCAATATACAGTCTACCACACAAAGCATGTAAAGTTTGTGGAATTTTCTCTTTTAAAATTACGTAATACGCCAAAAGACATATCAAGATGAGGGCATAATAGCAGAGCAGAGCAGAGCAGCGCAGAGCAGAAGAGAATGGAATGGAATGGAATAGGATAGGATAGGATAGGATAGGATAGGATAGGATAGGATAGGATAGGATAGGATAGGATAGGATAGGATAGGATAGTAAATAAGTTAAGTATCTCCTTTTTCCAAATGGAAAATAGAAGCAGGACTGAGGGAGGGAGGGAGGGGGAAGGAGAAGCAGGAAGAGACAGATGATGGTTAATGCCAGACTGAGTTCCCTCGGGCTCTGCTTCTTAATTAGGGGAAGATCAAGTGGAATATGAGCAGATAGGAAAGGAGCCTCTCCTCACTTAGAACAGATCTATGAGCCGCAAAGAGAACAGGGAACATAGGAATTTCAGACGTAGGAAAAAAAAACTTCTGAGTTTCATCCTCCAAAGATACAGGTTTGATGTCCTAACAACCCTTTTGCTATCACTCACTGCTGATGATACCTAACACTTGCATACTGTGTGAGGAAATGGTGCAGTAGCCATACAGTATCAGAGCCCTAGTTAGAACAAGGTAATAAAAATCACCTGCTTACACTATACCTTCAGTGAGCAGAAAACTCAAAGAAAACAGGGTCACAGTACCCTGTTCATGTTTTCTCAGCTGTCTCAGCTTCTGCCTCTGCATGCCTCGGTCCTCGCCCTCACGACTCCAACATCTGCCAGCCACACATACCCTGCCCCACTTAACAGCTTCACTTAGCAGCTCTCCCGAAGCCTACTGCTCTGAGTGGCGGTGCTCTGCCAATTCCCCATTCACCTCTAATTTGTGAAGTTTTAATCTTGTGCCTGCTGGCTTTTGGTCTCAGGAGAATGGAAAGGGTTTGTACTTTTGAAGTGTGAATACTTTTATGAGGTCATTTAAAGACTACGCTAAATTACTTGTGTAATTACTTATACAACTGAAGACACATTTAGCGTGCCAAGTTCAGAGATACCTCTAGCAGATACATTTCTCTTTTGCGTACCTCCCCCTCTCTCCCAAATAGTTTCCCTCTGAGAAATAACTGCCTGAAAGTCTCACTGCCCTTACATAAATCAATATAAAAAGAATCAGCTATGTTGCACTGAATAGCAGGCAACCAGAAATATTCATCTAGTCTTTCCTAGTAACAGGCTACAAATAACAAAGAATTTGTCCTGTATCACAGAATAAATTTCTGATGAAATAATCTAAGTACAGTTATAAATATATGAATATATAAATAAATAAGAGCTACACCACTTACTAGTATGTCATTTCCCAAAGAGTTCTTGATACAGAAAGTTACTCAGCACACCTAAATTATAGCATAATTTCACCTAAGAATAGCATATTCTTTAACAAGTTAATTAAAAGTTCACTTCATTTTACTATAGACCCCTTCTCTTCCCTCAGCATCTCGGTCAGTGTAGAATTTTAGCTTACTTGCTACAGTGAAAGTGCATTAGTTAAGGAAAATGTGTTTTCTAGAGGTGCTCTTGGCACTTGATCCAAAATCCTTTGAAGCTCAGAGGAGCTCCTCTCGAGCCTTCAACAGAATTTCACAGACTAGAATCCAACATGAATGCTACACATCACAAGCCATTTCATATCACCCAGCTTCTCTTAAATTGAACTCTGATCTAGGCTTTTGGTCAAAGCACAACTTCGAGAAAGACAGTCTTGATTTTTCAGCTTCAAAAGGCAAAGATTCACCACTACAGTTGTTCTAGTACTTAATCATTTATATTGCTGAAAAGGTGAGTCTAATTCTGAATTTGAATGATTTTCAGTTCCAGTCATTCTTACTTATCTAGTATCTACAACTGTTTCTCTGCAAGGATACTCACACGTTACTTACTTCTCAATTCTCATTTTTACAAATGAGGCAGGCCAAGCTCTACCACTCCCATCACAGGCATTCTCTATGTTCTTAAATTCCTTTGATGCCAGTTTCCCATATTTCTTCTATATCCAAATTGTCAACATGCTTTGTTTTTAAAGATGACTAGCACCAAAACTATATATAGTATTAACTTCAAGCATAAAACAAATAGATGTTCAAAAAAGTTATAGCTATTCCTGGTCTTATTTTACATCCACCCAAGGGAGCAGTTACTCCTCATCAGGAGCTCACACTAGTGCTAAATTCTTGTCCTCTTTGACCTTTTGTTCCTTTTCAGAGCTACTACCTCTTCAAATGCAGCCTTCCCCTCTGTAGTTCTGCTTGCCCTTTTATCCATATAATTATTCATCTAACTGTACTAAAAGGCATCACGTTTGGACAGGCTCAGGATGCCAGGTGATCCAAGTTGTTTTGTATGAAATCCTTGTCTTTATCACGCTTTGCCATTTGGACAGATTTTGCATCTTCTTCAGGTTTTCACTGCATGAAATGTCAATTGCTCATTGACAATTACATTTTGATTGTTGTCATTTAATCATCTATTATTCACATAATTTTTACTATCTGATTACCCCCCCCCCCCCCAATAATTAGCATTTTAGAAAATAACAAAGTCACAAAATATCAAGCCAAACACTTTGTAAGAGGCATCCTCAGTCTCCTTTTACCTGGCACATTGGTCAATAAAAATAGCAGCCTATTGTAACTAAGAAATTACTGTATAATTGATAATGCTAATTATACCAACACCAGATAGCAAAAAAAGGTAGCCCGATTTACAGAGCTGTTGGTTGCTTCTATCAGCAGCAAGTAAAGCTGTTTGGAGCTATATGCTCTGAATGAAACATTTTTTGTGAGAAAGCACATAGGGCACAGCCATAGGCCCTGCCACTGGATTACAGGAAAGGTTTGCCCCCCCGTCCATAATTGCAAGCTGTATTTATAACTGGCAAAGCAGTGCCCCCATCTTCAAAGACGAACTGCTGGTGAGGCTCTTCCTCCTCTGCCCACTTTGCTTGAAGCGTTCACAGCAAGGATATTTATCTCCACAGTGGGAGGCCAAGGATTAGCCACGGCCTCTGAGAGGGTGGGGAGATTTAAAGGTCAATTTAATTAGCTCATTCTAATCTTTTACACATCTAATGTAAATGTCATTGTTTTTTAACTGCTGCTTTAGCAGACGAGATTATATTTTAGAAACTTTGAACGTGTGAACTATGTGTCGGATGTAATAGAAATACTTCATGTAACTAATCTAAAAAGAGAGTCTAATAGAAATTGTCATCGAGACAGAGCTTTTCATAAAAAGAGAAAAAGGGCAATAGGAAAATTCTGGTGATAAAGCTTGGAGAGATTTAGGGGAACAGTAATTTTTCTAACTGACTGGCTTAACAGCCTCTCATTGATTTAAATCTTTCCCATCTTGCGACGTCTGGACAAAAGGAAAACAACAGCTTCTGGTACTGTGATCTCATTCAGAAGTCGTGGGATGTTAAAATGAGCGTCACAAGACATTCCCCTACTATTTCAACCACATACCCCAAAGACAAATCAGATCAAATCCCAAGCTATTTACGAGCGCCTCCGGGCAAGCTTTGCATGAACGAATAGGCAAAAACAAGTGCACAGATGATGCTCTGTGATGACTGAAATCATAGGTCAGTGGGAAAGCCTGGCAGGGGTTCGCTGCTGTTAGGGGAATTACGTACAGAGGATCTGGCTGTTCTTCTGTGACACTGCCTGAGCCATGCACAGGTTCTTACAAAGACGAGCTTGCAGCTTTCCCCAACTTTTTTTTCATTTTATTTTTAAAAGACCTTGGGAATCATTGATGTGGACGAATTAGACCTGGATTAATGATTAAGAAGCATATCAGACAGAAACAGTGTCATACAACTGGATGTAGAGCCTCGGAGGCTTGTACTTTGAGTTGTAATTTGAGTTGTAACATCAGAAGCATCGAACGCAGAGACGCATGGTTTTGTCACACAACGAAGGGTAGGGAAGACTTTGGGGTTTACTTTGAGTATTGGCATCACACGTTCTACCATTGCTGTTGAGCACATTCATATATGCAATAGGATGGTACAATGGAAAATACTTCACAGTAAATTCTTTTTTTAATTTTTTTTATTTTTTCCTTTAGAAGGATAGCTTTAAAGGAAGACATTTCTCTCCTAACATATAAGTTGTCACGTTAGGAGGTGGGAAAATTGCTTTTGCTAGAGCCTGTGCTGATAAATTTTCTGGAAGGCACACTCCATTACATCTGCGGGTTGAATCTGTCTGTCAGTCCATCAAGAAACACTGATCTCTGACACAGACATATGTCTAAGAAGTCTAGCATGTAGCAATGCATACCTGACCACTAACATATCCTGCAAACACTCATTGGCATGACCTCCCCTTGCCTTTGGCAGATGTATAGATAACACTGCACGAGGATTTCTTGTCAGCTCAAAAGCAGGGCTCAAATGAGCTATGGTGAATGTCATGGAGGCTCCGAAAGAGAAAAACAAGCCACTCTGGTCCTATGAGTCACCTGTCAGAAATATCAAGTACCTGCTATGGCCTCATTCAGATGTGGATGTACACAGTCTGAACACCCATGAACATTCAAAAGCAAATTGCATTCAGAGAGTCAATACTGTGGTGAAAGACATGAACATCTTGAACAGAGAAAGGTGAAACAAACTTTTTCTTCTTTTTAGCACTGAGCCATCCCTTTGTGAGCAAGGTCACGAGTTCTTTGACTTGGTGTAATGAGAGCATAATCAATAAAATACGAGATTCTTTCCTAAATCAAGTTACCCTATTCAGACTGTCTGGATATGGAGCTGCCAGTTTAAGCTTTACGCTTGCTTTGGAAAGAGTTAGGGATCTTTATCTATGAGCCTTTCTCCTTCAGCCCTGCAAAGCTTGGCTTGATGCCTCATTTTCAAGGGCTGCCTCTGTAATTGCTCAGGGTGCTCCTATTTTTTTGCTCCATTTTTTGATGTTGCCCACACATGCTAAATTACTTTTTTTCTAGTTCGAATATCTATTTGTGAATGTTATTTAGTTTAGGCAAGACACTGCTGAAAGCAAGGCAAAATAACTGTTTGCTCCAGGGAAGACTAAGAGAAGCCAGAGGTTAAAGTACCTTAGAGCTGTCGTACCTACTAATGTTCAGTCCCACAGTCCATAAATCCCTATTTGGACTCACACTTGAGGCACCAAATCCTGGAACATCATATTCACATTGCGTACTTTTTTACATGCTAGAAAGACTACAAACGCTACAGCTTTTGTCAGTACAACTGGCTCAACACCTTACTACCACTACCACTCGTGCCCATGTCAAACAAGATGTTGGCAGTTCTGACCATCTTGGTGCCAATGTCAGTTTTGGATCCAGAGACTGATGCTCTGCTACAGGTCCCTCATTTGGCAGATGAACTGAAGAACTTTTCATGAAGAACTTTTCCACAGATTTACCACGCTAAAATGACCATCACAGTAATTTTCTTTCAGATGGCTCTTGCTTCCAGGACTATTTATGCATTTTATTAAATAGTCAGTGAAAGGATATTGTCTTAGAAACAAGATCCAACCCTAAATGTAGTTGTTGCTGAGACATTTATTGCTGATCTTGTTGTCTGTAGTTTGATGTTAGAGGCATCTTGTCGCTTCCCAAACCAAGGGCTGATAAATGAAGGAATTTCAGTGCAGATGCATGAGCATAGAGCTCCATTTTAAGCCTCCTAAGGAAATGAATTGGACGTGGGAAACCTAAAAGATACGCATTCATCTGGATCATTCTGCCACTTACAGCCCCCCTCTCTCATACAGGAGAAATATGAAATTACTAAAATGCACCTTGGACACTCCCAGCTGATTCAATCACAGAGCCACAGAATGGCTGAGGTTGGAAGGGACCTCTGGAGGTCACCTTCCTCATCAATCTAGCCACCTAAGACCTAGCAAGACTTTCACAGCTCATTTTCATGAGGGAGAGACATTTAAGATCACTCCTCACTGTGTGTTTTGTTTTGAAAAAACAGCAGCTGATTAAAACAGTGGCACTACTGAGTAACACTTAATCACTGATGGCACCAGCTGTACTCGTCATCCAGAGGTGCTGTGAGGAATCTCAAATTACTTACGGCTTAGGGGCTGACACTTTTGTTGAGGGGTAGGTCTCTATAAGAGGATTATATGCACAACTTTTGCATGGATTTTTTTTTAAATACGTCTCATTAAAGACTGTAGTTACAACAGATTAGTATTAATAATTCGCTTTTCCTAGCTGTAATAGGCAAGTTGTGCCTCCCTTTCAAGGACTGGAGAACACAGATACTTCAGAGAACCATTAATAGCCGTGGGGAGTCTAAAGAAACTGAAACTCTCCTTTATGCCTTCATCTGTGGTCAGCAGCCAGCTCAGGACATTGCCTCAACAGCCATCACTGCTCAAAACAGCCTCGCTTTCTGTGTGCTGAGCACACAGCCATGCACTGAAAGGGGAACCTCTGCAGACAGATGTGGCAGGCTGACCCTGACCAGCAGCCAAGCACCCACACAGCCGCTCACTTATGGTCGAGAGCAGATCCAGGACACAACACCATACACGCTGCTATGACGAAAGTTAACTCCATCTCAGCCATACCAACAAGCCACTAGCCTATTCCAAAATGCTGCACCATTGCTGATATTTTTTTGTTCCAATGAACACATCGTATTAGGTTGTAATATAGTCTGTTAACTCCTAATATGTTATCTTGGAACTGGATAAGTCACACAAAATGAGCAAAAATGTTCACAGGTTGAGAAGAATCTTGGTGATTTGAAACGTAAGTACCTCAGAAGGAAATGATATTAAAGGATAACTTCTGAAAAATTAGCCTAGAATTTGCAGTATTTACCTGAAGCTATGCTACAGTCTCGACTACAAACTACTTTGAGAAATTCTTCTGTATAGAAAGCTGTGAGAGATACTGAAACTCTAGGAGAGACTCACATCAGGAGAAGTGAAAGATACTGAGTTCATGTTTTTAATTAAGGCAATTTCAAATTTCATTTTTGGATTTTAAGCTTGTATATGAAAAAAATGCACATGCAGAAATAACAAGGAGCTCTACACTAAAATGAACTTATGGACCATCTACAAATTCTTTATGAATTGTTTATCCTGCACAGACAGCCTCTACAAATTGCTCCTGCAGACAGGCAAAGCGAGAAGTGAACATGTCTCCTATTACACTAAGTAATAAAACTTTAAGGAAAATCAGTTGCCCTCTCCCCCATCGCCAGCAGAAGGATCTTAGGTACAGCAGGACATCAGTGCCCTCTGGTATGAGAAATTCTATTTTATAGGGCAAGAACTCTTTTGCCTAGTGGAATCCAGATGTAGGATTCAGCAAGAACTTTAAACAAGAACAGATGTGTGAGAGGACAGTAAATTAAGTTTTTTTTTTTAAAAAAAGCAACAGAAGCAGAAGCACTTGTAACAGTAGTAGACCCTCTTTTTCTGGAGTTGGTTGGAGGAGGTGTCAGTTAGCTGCTAGCTTGCTTATCTGTCATAATTTTACAGTTTCCAGAAGCCAGTTCTACAATTTTTGACAGAATTGTATTAATGGATTTTGTTAGGTAAGAAATTATGTCAAACAAGTTGAAAATAAGCTCCAAGGTTACCTCAGTGACTCCATACATTTTGGAAAAAAGGCATTTTTGTAGAATAACTTTTGCAAAACCAATATCTGAAGCTAAGGGGGAATGCAGAAATTAAAAATTAATTTAGGACCATAGTGAGTGATTTCCTTTACTGAATTATTATCTTTTTCCCCTGCTAGGAACAGTTAATGTTCTCAAATATTTTCCTGTCAATGCTATAACAATCTTTAGAGTTATGGATTCCTCTTCAGTGAAATAGAAGACACTAACAAAAACAGTATCTCAAGGTAATTTACCCTATCAAGGCAAAATTTGCCACTATTTAATGCTCTGGGCTGTGGAATTTCTTTGACACTTAGAAATTATCTTCAGTATGAGATCTAAATCACACAACAGCACAAAATCTCCTTCACTTTGATAATTTATCATCTATATAAGTGGTTAAAATGGTTTTAAAGTTTTTACAGTACTCAAATGCAATTTTGATTCACACTAACTAATCATCACCTGTGTTCCCTTTCACAAGAAAAACAGCCAGACCATTTTTATTTGATGCAGTAAATACCCTAGTAATAGGTGATCAACAAGAAGGAAAGTCAGGGTCCAATAAAGCAATTTTTGACATAGGAACAAAGTTTCTTAGCTTAGGTTAAAGATGCAATATGTCATAACAAGTTTGTAATTTGTCATAACAAAGGCAAACTTTGAACAAAACCCAATGTTTAACTTTGTACTATATTCTCCACATTGCTGTCCATAATAAAGAATGAATCACATGCGTCTCTAGGAAACTAATCCCATCTCAGTACTAATCAAAACATCTTTCAGAGATGCCCAACTAGCTATGAAAGGCAGACAGATGTAGGATAGGTTACCAAAGATGCTTCAACAAAAGGAGTAGCTTTTCATCATGTGAAAGGTGGGAGCCCATTACAGGAACTGTAATCGTCATGACTAGCAATGGCTTCCTGCAGGGCAGGAACTATGTCAGTTCTCCTGACTCTGAAGTTGGATTGAATGTAGGGAAAAAACTGTACTTGATAAGACTTAAATCCCTCTTCAGGGTTAAGAGATCTCTGCGGGGAAATATCTGTATTAATCGCACTGTATGCGAACTAAATCTGTCTGTGTATTAAGCAGTCCACTAAACTACTGTACAAAGTAAATAACACAATGTCAAGAATTAAAATGAGTATGGCCTAGTAACTAACCATACACTAACAAATTCTTTTCATGAGGTAGGGTAGTTTTTTTTTTTTTTTTTTTTTTTTTTTTTTAAATCTTTCCGTGTGAGTTAGCACTATCTGCCCTCTGGAACAACTCATCAAGGGTATCTGCAGAACAATCTGAAAAAAAGAACGTTTAAAAGGAGTGTTCTGCCTAATTTATACTGATGTGTCTGACTAATGAAGAGGGTAAATGGCTTTATTTATCTACACCAGTCCTGTCTTGCTCAATAACAGGAATGACATTGTTCATAATTGATTGAGACTCCTTTCCTGAAATATTTTATAAGAAACACACTATGTAGAGAAACCTATGTGCTATCTCTTCCCTTAACTATCTCTCAGTTTGATATTGTGTTTTTCCATATCATGTTTGATTTCTGAGTATAAGTCAATCATTTTAATCAACATTCAACTTCCTGAACGCAAATATTATCTGAAAAAAAAAAAGTATATACATATAGTCAGCTCCCTTTGTCAAATTAGATTCCCTTTCTATATCACAGGAAATGTAGCATTAAAATGAAAGCAACTTCTACTTTTAATGGGGGTAATCCCTTTATTACATACAAGGCCAGGGTGACATGGATTTTCATTTATGTGTATTGTAAAGATAACTTAAGTTTAAAAATGTGTTCAAAACATATTACTACTCTGAGTATTTTTATTTTATTAGAACAGTCCAGTAGAATGAGAATTCAGAGTGATAAACTGCTTGGATTGAGAAAAAAAGAATGGTGAATGCAGATATTGTCTTCCCTTTGGTCAAAATTATATTAACTAATCTTTTCCTTTATGCTAGATATGCTTGAAATACTGAATAGCACTGAAGATGTTGCAGCTAACACATAAGTGTTGAAACAAAAAACAGGATGTGGTTGCACTTTCTTCTTTTGGATTGTTGTTTGGTTACATTGTCATAAAAATTCAAAACACATAGCTAAAAACCACTTATTTTTAATCTGAAAATTAGGACATTTTATTTAGTTACAATTAATAAATCCAATCAGTAGTGGTTACAACACAGGAATTCCTGATTTGGCTAGCATAGTACTAGAGATAAAAACAGCCCACAATACTGTGGTATGCAGAATTTTTGATTATGCTAATTTTACCAGGTTTAACTAATGACAGAATCTTCTCACATGTATTTACTGAAGTACTAACATATGTTTACTGAAATACAACTTTGCCTACTAATGTCATTACCCCATCTTCTCAAAGGTACAAAGCATGAACTGACATCATAATTTTAAGTTTAGGACCAATCACATCTTCCTCTCTGACACACTGACCCTTTTCCTTTATATCAAGAAAAAGGAAAACCTTCATATAAAAGGATCATATCTTCCCTAACAAAGCGTATCTCTTTGGTTCACCAGGAAAATTATACCAGGAATGCAAACTGATATTTTTGCAATAGCCCCAGCTGTTTTAAGTGTTGGCCAAGTCTTGATGTATTTCCTCTTAAGCAGTTCTTCTGTAAACAGGACAGTGAGGAATCCTGCAACAGGCTCATGACAGCTTTACCAAAGGAAAGTAAAACAAAACAAAACAAACCCCCTTCTCCATCTGCTGGCAAAGTGTCTTCCCAAAGTCAGTGGTTACATAGTGAGATTCATACCCGAATTTCTACCTGCACTTGTGCAAGCATACATTAACCAATGTATGCATTTTAACACAGTGCTTCATATTGAGAAAGGGAAAAATCAGTGAAGAGGACAGCTGAAAGAATTAGATACAGATTTGGGCTGCTGCATTCAGTCTGCTCTATGTAGCATGAATGGGAGTGTTATCACAAACGCATTTTGTACAAATTTTTTAGCCACTCAAAACCTTTTATAAAATTTATTACTATTTATTAAATATCTTCTAAATATCTTAGTGACAGGCTAAGGCACAATTGCAACCCATATCAAAATAGCTTAAAAGAGCAAAAGACCAGGACAAGAAGCAGACAGTGGGTCACACAGCGAGTGCTATGTAGGACAGGCTGTCTAGCAGTGTGATTGCAGAAGGAATTATCCCTATGATGGAAATGATGTGCATTAGGAACAGTTAATGGAAAAGGGAATGTCAGTGAGTATTGGCAAATCTGACTGAAGCAGAGTTCAAGAACTTTCCTTTGCAAAGGCTGAAAGAGGCTTTGACTGCAAGAAACAACGCTGCCAAATGTAGAGCAATTTCTTGTTTTGCTGTATCTGCTCTTAGCAAGCTATTTGTTTCCAGGCCCTTTTAAAAAAGGGAAAAATGGAGTGTAATGAAGCAGTATGAAATTGCCTGGCCACAGATCATTCTCGTCTAAAGAAAAAAAAAAACCATGAAGGAAACAGACATGGTGGTTTCTGAAACCACATCTCACATACACATATCCCTAAAGCAACTGTTATCAGAGTGACTCAGCTGAATACAGCATCTCTTGTCAGCAGCGTCCAGAGATTGTTTCTTCTTCCTCCTGCAAGAGGTATCACCCCTCAGTTTTAATGACTGGGAGATACTGGGAAATAAGGAGGACAGAAGATAGCAGCAGGCTGCCAGAAGACAGCCAGGGGAGGCAAACAAATAAGTCAGAAATGTTCTGGCTGCAGGTGGGGGAAAGAATAGAGAGAATGTATTCTTTTTCTCTTAGTTTTCCTCCAAAGTGTTTCAGCACTTTGTCCTGTTAGCAACTGCAGCTTTATGAACCTTTAAACCTTGCATATATCCCTGATTTAAGAGTTTTGAAAGTGAACTTACCTGAAAGTCTTGATCATCAATTCCAAACCTCTCTCTTAGATTACGGAAAACCATTGGACAATATTCCTTAAATTTGAAATGACTTGGCATGTTTTCTCTGAAAGAATACAAAACCAAATCAACTTTATTCACCTGCATATGTAATTAAGTAACTCGAGAGTATTCTGTTCATGCAAAGCAGAAAATAAGGAGATTTACAATCTCCCCTCTAGAGCCTTCTCTTTTTGAACAAGATTTGGTCTCACCATGTTCTTTCCTTTACCATGTTTAATAAATTTATATCTATTTGTCTCTAACAAGCTGAACCTGGACTCAAAAGCAGAAAAGAATGTTTTGTCATTGCCCTTAAATTATTTCAAAAGTGAAACCTTAGATTGCATTATACAAGAATTACTATACCTTTGGTGACACTAGGAAGTACTGACAGTGCCAAACTTCAAGAAAATTGGACTCACTGAGTGCAGAGCTAGTTTTAATATTCAGTTGTTCATTTCATACTTATACTTGAGAAATGTAACTTTGAACTGTCACAGAGTAAAGACCCAAAATAGCAGAATTATTCATTTTTTCCAAATATTCTTAAATGGGTTGTACACAAAGCATCATTAATAGTTTTGTATGTATGCACATCCTGTTCATGTAGCATCATTTTAAAGAGATGTGGATATTACATTAAATGATCTTAATACATTTGGAACTTTGATTGATATAATATCCTATTATGAATTATTAAAAGTTGCACATTATTAAGCTTTGAAATATGCTTTAAATTCTCATTCAAATTTTTAATTTAAAACACTAAATGTTTATGCACCCCAATTTATGTTTTAAAAAATTCCCAAATAAATGTTTATATCAGCCATAAATAAACACACCAAGAGAGGATCATCTTCAATATATAAGATATCCATAAGGCAATAATAAACCATATGGAAGAAGAATACTACCCAGCAGCCCCTGCTGTTACTTTTTGGAACAGCACAGATGGTTATGTTTATCACAGGATTAACTTAATCATCAAAACTTCAGTCACATCAACTGAAAAATAACAGAGTTCATAGTACTTCATAAAATATCACTGCCACTATCCCCCTCTACAAAGAATTGTTGCTTGTACTTACTTGTTGAAAAGGTGATTGTCCACCTTAATCTTCGAGTATGCTTTGAAATCATCTGGCATCAACATAACAGGGATTTGAACATGGCTCAGTTCATTGATCTAGAGAAAAAAAGAATATATTTAGTTGCTGATATCTTTGCAAAGATTCTGCATATGTCTTAATTAAAAAAAAAAAAAAAAAGTTATTTGGCCTATGGTTTCTTGTATCTGGGAGTGAAAATTAGTGAAAGAAAAATGCAAACCCAGATTTATTCTTTCCAGATTAAATGCATTGACAAGGTAGACACTTTGGAAAAGAAGAAAGAGCATTCCATATTTATACTGGTTTCAGAAAAAAAGTGCTTCAAAGCACACCTGGAGTGTGCTCTTTAAGGAAGGTCAGTGAGGATGCCAGCAAAATGGTCTTTAATGCTAACACACTGTTCTTGTTTAGCCAACTGAGCTACATTTTCCTAAGATGATTCAAATTTTGTATTTCAGATGACTATTTGTCTTTTCAGCTTATGAACTAGTCTTACCCGTCTATGTCTTGAAACTATTTCTAGAAAACAATTCCCAAATTTTGAAGGCACACGTTTTTGACTCAGTAAGAAGCGGCTTTTTTTGTACAACAGTGCAGACCCCAGCCAAGTTTTTGCAGTTGCAGCATTCAGGCACGTTTTTGATTGCTCAAGTTTGACAAACTACTTAAATATTCAAATTTGTGCTTAGAAATAGATGCAGAAGTTTTAAGGTTTTCCTTATTTTATTATATTTACGGGTACCATCTGCTCTTTCTAGTTTGGAAATAAATATTGCCAGTCTCCTCACTATTATATACTGAGTACATAATATATAATATTCCTATATATTTGAAATTTCAGAAGTATGCACTTCTGGCCATATCTTTATGACAAAGTGTAGACAACTTCACAGTTACGTAGTTTGTAGGTGTGTTTCTATAATTGTATTAATCTACTGCTATTTTAATAAACTTTAAGTAAAAAAATGATAAACATAACAGAATATTGTTAGCTTGCAACAGCTCTTTCAAATCATTAACAAAATATTTCTCCATTTCCATGATCAAATCTTTCCGCATAGCACATTTTGCTTCAACAGCTTTCTATGGAGTGTAGTTAGGGGGAGAACTCTCTGTATGAGAGCACAAACATTCAGTAGAGGTGGATGTAACGAAATAGGGGTGACCTGTGCTCTTAGCATTGGTTTTGCTTATCCAAAAATGTTTTCCAACTGGAAAGCTGGTAGTTCCCTGCAGATGCTATCCTGCTTAAGGGAGGCTTTCTGAGAAGCTTTCACTGAAGCAGCCGTAGGTTATAAATATTGGAGGATAAAAAGCACACTCACTGAAAGTATAACCTTCTGCAGAACTGAACTTAAACAAAACGTGAAAGCAGCGAGGAACCTTTTTGCTCTTAAACAGAGGAAAGAAACCAATGCAATCAGGCAGGTCAGACAGCCTCATCACTCTTCAGTCTTTTTTAAGTCGTGGTAATGTGTCTTGCCATGTCTCATTTTCATTATTCAGACCCCTGCAGCCCACAGGAAAACTGATAAATATCAGTTGAATTTACTTTACAGAATGCTTCCTTAGAAACCCCTGAAACGCTATAGATCGAAGCACCACAGTTGCAGAGCAGAGCAAAGAAATGGAAAGGTATCTGGGATGGGTGAACGTGAGCCGCTCCTTGGAGTCCCTGGGAGAACGCTCTTTCCTCCTTCCAAAGTGGGAGAAAGAAGAAACTCCAGTAAATTTTTGAAAACACAGCTGTGCAAACCTAATAAATCATGCTGACACCTCATTAGCTATGACATAAAATAACAGCGCATTGATGGAACATCACAACATCTACCATGCATGCTCTTTACTGCACTTGATATCGCTGCACATCAATCTCACCCTGAAACCATAGGGCAGCTTCACCAGCCTGCAGGACTAATCTAGCTCTAGTACAAATAAAACTAGGGATGACTAGATAGATTATACTCAGTAATGAAACTTTAGGTTTGCTCATTAAAAAATAGCTACTCTCTTAGATTGCCAGATTGTACAACAAATTCTGTGCTTGAAAATGGGATAACAGAGACCTACATGGCAGCCAAAAGTGATCCCAAGTCCATTATATTAAATACGCTGAATTCACACATCTTAAAATGACCCATCTAAAACAACAGCAAATTCACTTGCAAATTAGGGAGGTTTAGACTATCACAATTGCATCAATCAAATTTTCACATGCATTCACTTTCTTAATTTGCTAATGTACAGCGTTTCTGAATACATTTACAGATTTGCTTTACAGACTTAGATTTGTGCTATAGCGGCACAGTTTTAATTGTGCCTGTAGGCCTTATAAACATCGTCTATGCAGTGAATAACAGAGCCACGTGTAATTCTATTTGCATACTTCAGAGCTTGTTGTATTCTAACCAGGAATTCCAAAATAGTTCTCCCAGGAAGTTCTCTACAAGATGTGAATGTACATACGTGCCTTCCTCACAGGAACAAAGAAAAAAATGCAGTTTAACACAGTTACATTTTTTTTTCCTCCTGAAATGTTAGTTTCAAAGGAGATTCACTAACTGAGGTCTGTAAATATAATTTCTCTAATATTTTAGAGAAAATATTCCTCTCTAGCAGGAGAGAAGAAAAAGCAGGTGATGAACATACAGTAGAAGTGACCTTTGGTATAGCACACCAGCTGAGTAATGGCATGTCCCAGTGGCACAGGCCATTAATTAATTTAAACCCTTCAAGTATAATAAGGTCTGCTTCTTTGTGCAGTAGTGCATTTTTCGGATGGATTTGATGAGGCCACATTGAAAGTGAACACCACAGAGGAAGGAATAGCTGTGACATTACATCTTGGTGCAAACTGGAACCACATTGGGGGAAAGAAACAAGATCCAGAACTCCCCCAGAAACGGGCCTTGGAAAACTGAAAGGAGAGGGAAAGGTCAGAGGGACCCATCCTGCACTTTGCTATCCCGGTGTAAAGAAACAGCCACGCTTGAAACAGACCAAATCTGAAACACATGGAGGACACTTTCAGCCTTCCAACTCATCTCAGACAGTATTTTTGTAAAACAGTTCTAGTTCTGCCACTTACAACCTTTAACTGCACTGTGGTGTTTTTTTCTTTTTTCTTTTCTTTTTTTTTTGCCAATGCAAAATTTTGCTGTGGTTTCTCATGTTATTTGCAACAGACTGCTTACTACATCTTTGAGGAATTTAAATCCCATATAATAGCCTCGGAGAATAGATTATTTTAAAAGATGAATGACTAGGATTTTAGCTGCACAGTAACCATGCATATTATGTGGAAATACCTCATGTCTATTAATAACATGTGCAAATTCATGAACACAAGATACTAAGAAGTGACCCGGAAACCTCTCTTTAAGTAATTTATTCAAATATCTTCTGTGGTATTGGTACAAAACCTGCTGGTTATGTGAGACAGAGACATCCCCCATGACTACCAAGCTTTAAGGAATACACTTCACATGGAAGGAATAAGCTTCACATGGCGTTGTCCCTTTAAATATTTGGTACAAAAAAATAAATAAATTTGGCTGTAGGGATCTGCTCAGCCCCGTGGTTCGGCGATGGCAGGTGGGAGGGGGCGAAGGGGAAGGAGGCTTTCAGGCAAAAACCGGCTGATTGCAACTCATTTTGCTCCTGCAGGTTCAGGATTGAATTCACACTGTCAGGAAAACAGAGGTTGTAATTAAACTGCAAATAAGGGAATAATAAAAGCTACTGGACATTGAATAAATAGTAAGACTCAGCTGGTAATGATTCTGAAATTAGCACACAGAGAGGTGTTCCCAGAAAGCCATCTTATATTGGTGACATTTCAAATAAGCTTCTCTAATTTATATGATTTGAAATCAAGCAATGAATATATCATAAATTGTTAGGCATTATTAACGACCCTTATTTAATTCAGATACATTCACCCTAAACACCACATTACTAGGGCAATGCATAATTAAACATTAGTTTTCATCCTGTCAGAACATAAGCAGCAATAAATTGCTTGTATGCAAAGCAGACAATGAGATATTTAAGCAGCATATAATAAAGGCAATTTACAGCACATATTGCATGTTTAGCTGGAGGAGCCAGAACAATGATCCTGTTCTCCAGCAGATACAGTCTGATGCCTATCAGTACGACGCTGCAGTGAGAAACCTGTGTAACACACTACAGCTGGTGTTACTGGTGAAAAAGAAATGGGAACAAGCAAGGCACAACACTGCCCAAAATTTCATTCCAAGCATTTCACAAATCACATGCAGGCTACTTAGCAGTGCCTAGTGGTGGCTTCTGAAACTCTCTTCCTTTGTAAAGCCTTTATTCTATCTGTGGTTTCTTGTATTTAATATCTCAGCTTTAATACACAGCACAGATACTGTTTCCTTTTAATTTAATGTATCAGCCAACCAGACTTAAGATGAACCTACAGAAGGATTAGGTATTTCCACACCCAACAGCTTGATAAAAACACTTTAATCACAGTCCTGGCTTTTGGCAGTTTCACAAATAGAAAAACTCCTGCTCCTGCCGATGATGGCTGAAGTTGTGGAAGCTTCTTCCCTTTTCTGTGTTCATCTCCCAGCTCGCTTTCTGAATTGAAACCCAGCTCACAGTAGTCTGATCTACTGAGACAAACAAGCTACAATTGGTTTGTTCGTCTGAGAGAAAGTCAAGTGCATTTTTCTCTAATTTATGTATTCTTAAACACAGATTTTGGAAGAAGTGGGAGTGGAAGAGAGTTTGCAAGAAAGAAATCATTGAGGTCTAAAAATAGAATTGAACTTTTAACACCAGCAGCAATTCTGGGATTTTTATGTGCAACATATTTTTTTTTCTGCATTTCAGTTTCTTCTCTGGCAAAGAAACTCGTACAGAGCTCTGAAAATAAAAATGTTAGGCAGCATTTTTCGTTAAGCTACAGGGCCACTATTTTGGTTCATCAATCCAGGCACACTTCTTCAAAGGTGCAGTTAATTCATTTACTTGGAGGTGAATGCTTACAAAAGCAAGCTCACCAGACTTGCCCTTACCAAGCAAGGCTGAAGAGTAAGAATGCAGCAGGGGAAACCAGCTGAGAGCATAAAATGTTATGTTTAGGAGACTCATCCTTCTTTCTTCTGGCACCTTTTTGATAACTGAATACTCTACAGGTCATAGGAAACAGAGCGTTTTCCTGCTTACTAGAGCGTACTCATCCAGAAGATAAGGATTTGTAACGTAATTCATCCTATTATCCCACAAAAAGCCATTTCTAAAGCTGCTCCTGGCTTGCTGCAGCCTGGCTAGAGGCACAATGGGCCCCGTGGTGTCGGGCACGGCCAGGCAGGCTTTTGAGCAGCCCCCTGCCAGATGGGAGCATGCTGCAGCATCGCTACCGGGACAGTAACCGCCTTCTGCCCAAGTATAAACTGAACCTGAAGTGATTACTTTACGGCGCTTTGAAATCTACCTTGAAGGGTCTGAAAAGGGTGGAGGAGGTCAGCAGCTAATCAATTTTGTGGAAGACATTTGCCTGTTACAGGGCAAAATCATCATTTGATAAATGTCATTTGACAGTTTAAATTACACTCAAAGCCATTCTTGCAAGAGAAATAAAAGGTTAAGCTAAGTTCTGCTGTAGAGAAATAAATCAGTTCGGCAAAATACTCCTTAATTTGTTTTAAATGAGGTTTTCATCATTTCAATCACACAAATCCATCTTTCTTTTTTTTTTCCTAAAAGCACAAGGTAAAAAGTATCTACCCAGACATTTTTTATTAACTACACAATGTACTAGGAGTTTAAATGCCATAGGAGACTTCTCCAATGTAAGTAATTTCTAGTTACTTATTCAGAAACAAGTCATTAAATTAAACCAATTATATGATTAAGAGAAAAGCACAGGGTAAAGTATTTCATTTTCTCCAAATCTTTAGGATCATTTTCATGTCAGGTATACGGAGGGAAAAAAAAAACAAACCAACATAAAAGCCCAGCTAACTGCCAGAGAAATACGTGTTGAAGTTTTACGTGTCTCAAAACATCTACCTGTAATTACTACAGAGCAGCTTCATGTTTTTACAGTTGAGGTGATACCTGTCATTAGATTGTTGGCTTTCAATGAAACTGAATAATCAAGTGCTGGAAAAGCAAGCCCAATTGAGCCAAATGTTTTTCAAATTGTCTTAACGCAGGAAGACATACTTTTCCCTAAGAACTAAAACACAGAATTTGAATTACTTAGCAGAGCCACTAAATACACTTTATTTATTTATTTTAGAAATTCTGAGAAATGAACACATCAATTAAAGATGACTTATTTTTTATAAAAACAAAAAAAGACTTTTCTGAAGTCTTACGGTCTCCGAATTAAAACAAATAAAAAATAAAGTTGCATAGTAAAACAGATGTGTTCATGAAAATTTTGGTTGTTGTTCTCAATGTTACAATGTTATTGTTGGGCAGGGACGTATGTAGTTCATGCATTCGCTGGAAAACAATATTGTGACATACCTGAGAAAGCCCCGAAGAAGATATTGTGCCATACTGAAGAAAGTCCCAAAGCAGAGGAAAAAATGGTTGAGAAGAGCATTCATTTCTTGGTGTTTATCTTTAAATTTGGAAAACCAAGGCCCAAAATTCAAACCGAGAATTTCATAGCTCGGTTATCACTCATGTTCAGATAGTGTTTAAAGAGCCTACAGCAAAAGCATTAAAATCACAAAATCTTGCATCAAAACATTTGTAAAGAGAGTGTAAGTCTTTCAAGTCTCTTGGACATTTCCACCGTGCAGAGAATCCAGAACATCTGCTATATACTGTCAGACAAGTGCAAAGCCATATTTCTACAGATTTGGTTAAACTTCCTGTGCATCTGCTTTCACCTTTCAAGGAGTGCAAAAATTAACACCTTATAATGTGCCAAATAATCAAAGACCTAATTTGAATTAAGAAGCTCAGATATACTGACTGTCATGATATCCCCCCATATTCCTAAAAAGCTAGGAGAAATGCAATTGTGTACAAAGACACGACTGTACATAAATTAAATGGAAAATAAAGTAATAGGAATGTGAGTTAGAGTGGTGATTTTGTCACACAGAACAGTTTGAGTAGTAAATGGCATACAAAAATAAAATGCAGTCGTGGTCCAAAAGGAAACTGTAAAGCAATGAAAGTCCTTCAGATCTGGATGAGATAGATGTGCTGTACACAACAGATGAGCTCATCCTTGTTTGCTAATGCCACAGTCAGAAGGAGAACAAGACAAGGCATACAGCTCAGACAACAATTTGCAAGCTACTAGCCACTGGGCTTAGCACAAAATTGATACAACAATATTTAATTTTTTGAGCAGAAATATCTCAAGTAATCTTTCTTGAACCTCAACTTGTGTGTTGGGAAGTTGATGCACTTTAATATAATCTTTGATAGAACAGGCATCTTCAGCTGTTGTTTGAAATACTGATTTAAAATAGACGTACTTGTCAGAAGGACTGATAGCAATCTGGTTTGTATTTTTCTAATTAAAGAACAAAACTCTTATTTGGCAAGGGATAAACTTTACTTCACTTGGCTGTGTTCTCAAAGGTTCACAAGAGAATATCTAAAAAGAGGAGGATGCTATGAGGCGGCAAGCATTTATTTATACCACAGATGTAAAAAATAGGTTGAATTTTATATGTGAAGTGATACACAACTCAGATAAATGTTCTGCTGATTTCCTAAATGATCTATTGTGGATTCTGGAAGAAAAACTCAACAAGCAAGAACAAAATGAAATAAAATTACACTTATATTCCATGAATCATGTTACTCAGACTTGGAAAACAAACAAACCAAACCAAACAAACAAACAAACAAACCAGGCTTAAAAGAGTCTATTAAATAACGATCATCTCTCATAACAGCCTATAAGATCATATTTGTCAAGTATAACTTTTCTGAATAGGAAAAATGAGTTCATGCAGTTAAATGTAATGTTCCAGTAAACCACTGAACAGATACGGAGATGCTGTAGTCTTACCTGAATACTATAAACACAGAATGAAATTCAAGAGAAAAAAAAAATCTATTCAGCAGAGAAAAGCAAATTGTAGTGGGAAAAGAAACCTAAGGAATCATTTCACATATAACACATGCAACTCAGCTGCTTATTCAAGAGGAGGATTTCAAGAGCATCCTGCCTCAGAATGACAGGATGGAGCAGTTGCAGAACGAAAACCATAAAGCAACACTCTGATGTGTCAGATGGGCACCATTACTGTCCAGAAGCAGTAACAAAAGTAGAAAAGCCATATATACATATAAATATATTTACAATGGCATAAAGGAGCTAATGTACTGCATATGATTATTATTATTATTACTATTACTATTACTCTCATCATCATCATCTTTTTAGGGAGGATTGGTAACACACTTTAATATGCTGTCACACATACCACCCTCTTAAATATGCAGCAATTAAGGAAATTGTTGACTTGTGGAAAAATGACATTAAAACTTAATTCCTTTGGGTCATTTCTGACTATTGATCAAGTGAATGCTGAAGCAAATTTTCAGAAAACCAGAAGCAATACCGTTTGCATTACATAAATTTAATTTATGAAGCAAAATAACTGGACATGTGTGACACCAGAGACAAGTACAAGTTAGCCTACAGCTAAAACTTTTGTTAGCACTCGACCAGTATCCTCCAGTCAAAGTAATGTTTTTCGGTGCAGCACCAGAGAAAAACCTGTACTGTAAGTCCAAATGGATGAGAAGCACTGCATTTTCTCTGTGTACAGAAAACCCTTGATTTATCTCCCTGAGGCATCCTGGTTGCACAGTATTCTTGAATTTACATTGTTTTTACTTCTAAGTATTGTAATGCCTTGCCAACAGTTGAGGTCAGGCTAACTGCGAGATAAATTAAAAATACACAGTTGCTCATATGTATACTCTGCAGCTTCTTGCTACAGAAGCCATGATTTTACGTGCCGGTTGTTTAGGATTTGGGAAAGAACAGTGTCCTGTTGCATTTACTGGAACACAATGAACTGGGTTTTACTTCTACCCTAGATATCCTTTTTCCACACTGAATTCCAGTTTATTTTGGCAGTAACGCTATATACAAAATTTCACAGATTTATTGTCATTTCTTACTGGATATTAACCGACCATATATAAGCACTGCGGAGTTCATTTTGCTGCAGGCAGAGTGTGTATATCACGATATGGTGTGTCATGACTGGAGGAAGCCTCCCCAGCCTGCAGAGCTGCAGGCTGTAGGGCTGGTTCAGAGGAATTGAGGGGCACTGAGGCACAGCTTGGGGCTCAATGATGGCAAGTCCCATCACTTTGCAATTCTGATTAAACAGGAAATTGAAACACTTAAACAACTCAAGGCAAACATCTTTTTATCCCTTGATATGATGCAAGGTAAAATTTGTTAAAAGCAATATAACTGCACGACCTTTTTCCTCAGTTTACAGGTCAGACTTTTGTTACCAGAAGATTTCATGAGCTTATGGGGACAACAGGACACGTTCAATAGGCAAGAGGATGCAAATCTTCTTTCTATTTGTATTTGTCATAGTCCATAAATAAAAAGCAACCAGTGGTTCCAGTGGTTTCAGTGCTGTTTATCTGAGCATGCACTGGTGTTGCAGTGCTTCTTTGAAGGGAGCTCAGACAGAAACACCCAAACTTTGTCATTCAGCAAGCACAGCAACAACAACAGCAACTTTTACCATAAAGCTAAAGACAAAGATGCACTGTAAAGATACTATATTTTATGCATAGCACTTCACAGCTGAGCCCCCTCACTGAGTGCCAGAGCCCAGCTCTGTCCCACAGGCCAGGCCTCAGCCATCACCCAGCCACAGCAGGGCTGTGTAATTATCAGGGTACAGACCTGAAAAATTGCCAGAGAAGTGGATTCAACGACAGAGAACCAAATAAAAACCTGTATGGAAATTTCTTTGGCAGCCAGAACCCTGTGTGCCTTCCACGTGCTGGGAACATACACTTGTTAGACACAAAGTACACGACACACTATTAACAAGTGCATGGAGAACCTAGATGAAAATTCTTACTTTTGGTGAAAGCTACTTGGTTCATAGACTGGGTATACATTGAATTAGTTAGGATGACGATGTCAGGAGCACATTGGTTTCTACTACACTCTCCATGGCAGCATTGCAAAAGCAAAAGCACTTTCTCTTGATTTCATGGTTGATGTTACTATTTGATCAGCCCCCACTCATTCCTGCTCCTGAACTTCAGGATCACATTTCTAAGACTAGAAAATAGCCTACAAAAATGCTCTCTCATCACTGACATTCGTTTAAGGTTATGTATTGCTGATGAACATTCTGAGAAAGGAAATCTGGCTATCTTTTTGATTAACTCCTTACTTGAAAATTAAAATTAAAAACATTTAAGAGATTCAATTTATCCCCTAAGCAAGAATTTCATATACAGAGATATATTTTTATACACACAAATATACATATAAATTAAAAAAGAAAAAAAAAAAAAAGAAAAAAGCCCTCAGCTACTGAGCTACCAACACACATTTTCAACCATTAGTGCTAATCATAGCATACAGAATTCTGCAACAAAAAGTAAAAAAAAGAAACAACAACAACAAAAAACCCACAGCACAATCATTTAATAGTTCTGAATAATGCACCCACAGCAAGCAAAATACTGCATTTCTGAAGATTTGAAGCCAGGCAGTATCAAGCCAAGCACTATGTTTGGGAGCAGAGGCATCAGGGGCACGGGCCGGTTAACGTGGCTCCCAGCTGCTCGGCATCGCCGCACCAGCGGCAGCGCTCAGGAATGTGCACTCGTGTGCCCTCTGCATTCCTCTCTGCGCACACACTCACTTTTCCATCTTCAGTCTTACATAAAAAATATTTTTGAAAAACTGAGTTAAGAAGGAAACACCGGCCTTAGTAATAATTTGAATATAAACCAAAAGAACTGAATAAAATATATGTATTTTTTTCAGAGAACCTCGCAGTAAAATATACCACCATCGTATATCTTACCTCAGGGAGGCTTAGACCAAAAGCTGCTGTTGTTAGAGACAGACATTAATTTCTGCTGTTCCCAGGGGGAGAAAAGTGGCTGAAGGGTAAGTTGGTGGCCCTCCAAGCCACAGGAATCAGATGGAAGCATGCACAGAACAAGTGAAGAAATGTGCTTGCTATTCTTCCACCATCAGGAAAGATATGAAAATTAGGGTGGATTGAGAGTATTTACTTCAAGCTTGAAAGCTCAGGCCTTTTCTCTTGTAAATATTTTGCCCAATTATTTATGTAATCATGTATGATCTTATACAACTTTTGACTTAAAATGCACAATTAAGACCAGAGCAGTTTTCAGGGAAGCTAGAAGGGATGCCTCTGCCTAGTTGCAAGGAAGATCTCGAGAAGAAAGGAGGTTGAGTGAAGCACAGATGTTTTCAGAACATATGAAGACCTCTGCTTTAAACAAGTCAGCGTTACCAACAGCACCCCCTGAAGCAGCACTTCCAATTTTCCCTGGTTTCACCTGCTTTTGCACCATCACTTCTCTTCTGACACACACGGTATGGGATTGTCAAGTGCTGAACCCAAGCTGAAAACCAACACAGCTGTAAACAAACCTGCTACCAAGACTTTTTTCTCATTTGGGTCAGTTTGCCAATATCGCCCACTCTGAGGTCACATGAGAGGACAAATATGTTTCTTTCTGCAAGTTGTTGGCTTAAAATATTCAGACTACAAGCAAAAAAAACTCAAGTTGGAAGTGCTGTGTGTTGTTCTAGATTTAATTATTAAAAGGTGAATACAAATTCATCATAAAACGTATTTTTGAAATTTAAATAAGTATTAACTTCAACACCTTGTAAAATGTACTGTAAAATAACAACAACCTGCACTAATGACTGGACTTGCTGCACACAAAGCAACTTTGGTATTAGCTTTTGCTGATAGCATTTAAGTACACTAAAACAAACAAATAAAGAAACAAACACACAACAAAGCACAAACAAGCAATAACCAGAGTTTCCTGAACTGCAAAACCAACTTTGGGGAACTAACTTCCTTTTCAGGTGCAGGCAAAATATTTTATTCCTTTCTATTGGTTCAACTAACATTTGCAGAATGGATAGGTCCTTCAGACTTGAGGAACCAACTGGGAGCCAAAAAGGCAAGAAGACTTGGTGTTGTTTTTTTTTTTTTCTGTTCCAGTAATAAAAAATGTTACAGAAGATGAGATCTAGTTTTGAAATACTGAGGCACAGTTGTGACTTGAATTGATTATAGTCTCCAGATAATACCTGATTTGCTTAAAAAATACTACTGTGTCAAGTATACAACTTCCTTTGATTAAATTATTTTCCACTTTGTGTACCCGGAATATTTTAAGACTGTTTTATTTAACTTAGGAAAAAGAATGCCTGTTTAGTGCATTGATTCTCAATTTATAAGGGTTTGACAAAAGTGATTTACAAGAGGATCCTTCTGTGAAAAAATAAACTTTGTCTGCCACCCTACTGTCAAGAATCTTCAGAGGAGATGGGGATATGTTGTTCTTTCTACTCAGAAAGACAATAATCACTTCATTAATTACAAATGCAAAACAGAATTAAAATCAGCTTCTTGTCTATCAATTTAAATTATCACTTAAATGACATTTTTATTTAAATCATTACATCCAAATTCATAGTTTGTAATGTAGAAGTAGAATTTGGAAGCAGATGTAAGCAGATTTATCCTCTGCTTTCACAGATTACCAAAAATGGAGATTCAAGTTCAGTCAACTATAAAATAATAATAATAATAAAAAAAACACAACCAAATCAATCAGGCAAGCAAACAAACACCAAAAAGAAAAAGCACACAGCAACTCACCAGCCATCAAACACATGCTTGTAAGTACTTCAATTTAACATTGCATTTTTTATTTCTGATGCAAAGGTTTGCCTCAAAATTCACTAGAGAATTCAGGCTCAGGTCTACAGATTCACATAAAGAGGGCTTTGACATAATTTTGTCTTATGCTACCTTTTGGTCTTGAAGAATGAGGCTTCTTTAATTCTGAAGGAAACATAATTTTATCTATTCATAGCAAGAATACATACAACTGCTAAGCAGTATTGAAAAACGCCTAAATAATCCCAAATACTTGGCTAGGAACTGCCATGACTAAGCCTCAGCAAGACTGAAGAAGTATATATCCTAAAAAAGAAAAGCAATTAGATTTCTTTTTATGTCTTAAAATACTGTCATTCTCCAGTTCCGTATACCACACACTCTAAAAATGTTACACATTCTTCCCAGGCATATTTACTGCCTCAACAGAAAAGAACACTCATACCAAGTCCTGTATTAGTTATCACAGAACCACAGAATGGTTTGGGTTGGAAGGGACCCTAAAGGTCACCCAGTCCCAACCCCTGCCACGGGCAGGGACACCTCCCACCAGAACAGGTTGCCCAAAGCTCCATCCTTCTCTGGGCAACCTGTTAAATCAAATTGAAAGCAGAAGAAAAAACAGTTCAGTGACATCAAGTATATATAGAAAAAACAAACCATTTAATACTAGGGCTGTAGAATTTCGAAGTTGGAAGCAATCCCTTTTGAAGTGCACTCTACCTCTGCCTACGCTTCCACTTGCAGTTAGGTATGACCTTCAGATCATCAGTAAGCTCTTTATCAGCCAGCCCTTTATACTGCAAACTCCCAAACTTGAATTCAAGTAGCAATGAAACTAAAAGCCCCGCTGAACTCTTTTGGTTAGGATTATCTTTCCAATGCTCATCTCTGTTTTCCTTCCTTAGACAAAAGACTCCTTTGCAGGCTTCAAACACAGGAAGCCTGCCAGCAGTGCACTAATTTCTTCTTGTCTCCAGGCCTTCTGTATTGTCTCCCTCCCACTTCTACTGCCTAGAAGTAGATAAGCCCAGAAGGTAAGGCAGATCAACGAAAGCCAATTTTCAGGAGAGCTGCACTTGGCACAACACGAGGAATATGTTGTTTTTCTAGGGTCATACTCCAGGAAAAAAAAAAAAAAAAGAGGTAAAAAGAAATGCTTTAGACCACAGTGTGTAAACTCAATGGGATAAAGATGACTCATATGGCCCTGGCTGGTTGAAGTGACCTCAAATACTAACACAGACGCCATTAAAGAAAAATCTAAATAAATACACATTCTAAAATCACATACCATCTACCCGTCAGTGCTAAAAATGGCCTCACATTAATCTCTGATAAAATACTGGCTGATGGATACACAAATGCTGTTGCAACTGTAACCTCAACAGTGAATGTGCCCATACGCAGGACTGAAAGATCTAGAAACAAGAACCAGTGTTTTGTTTCACATCTGTACACCACTGAGAGGAAAGGTCCTCCCTTTCTTTCAAGGCAAGGACCCCTGAGCATCACCCGCTGTGCAAACAGGCATAAGCTAAAGATGTCCCAGCTTTTAGGTACACACGAAAAACTGAGATAATTTATCCCTCTCCGTAGAAGCAGTTTTGTTTCTCATTGATGAAGCAAAATATTTCCAGGAGAACTGAATACATCAAGCTCAGAAGAATCCCACATGGAAAGTAGCCAAGTTTCCTCAACAGTGTGGTGGAATTAAGGACAAGTATCACCCAAGAAAGACATCTGAGATACTTCTTTTCAGGCTTTAGTACATGTGGACATGCTATATACAGAATGATGTATTCTCTTATTTCATTATCTGGAAATTATTAGTTTTATCCAGATCATAATGAAGTTAGAAGCTTGCTTTGCACTTGAAAAGTCTCACTATTAAACCGCAACTTAGGACAAATACACGCCAGGAAAAATTTGCACTTTTGCCATTGTAGCTTATTACTTCATCTCTTGTGAGCCAGAGATGTTTGCACAAGCTGTTTTGGAAGGAGCACGGTTTTGTAAGCACACTGAAAACACGCAGCAGTGTTTCATCAACCTGTCTTTATCCCGGCTCATCAACCATGCCTGTCAGAAATCAGTTCCCTTCAGAAGCACGGCTTCACACTTGTGACTTCATCACCTTGCCCTGATTTTTGGGTGCTCACTTTAAAATGCTCCTGCTCTGATTTCCAGGAGTGCCCAGTGCTGTTCCCACTGACTTCTGTTCAGTTTGGGATGTCTATCCTCCAAAAACTAGTCAGATGTTTCTGACTGGGGCTTGAATAGGGCAAACATCACAGCCACCACTGGAGATTTATTTAGGTCAAAGTTTTCAAACTGAGGGAGCATTATTTGCTGCTGAGATCTCTTCCCTATGCAAACTCTGTCAGTTACAGAAAAAATAAGAATCCACAACAGATGTATTAGCTAAAGACTTATGTAAATAAGTTAGCATTAAGTGGTGAATTTATTGTTGACTAGTGGCACCCTGTAAGCCAATAATCTCGTTTTCACATAAAACATACAGGTCAAAGATTTACAGCCCAAGAAAAGTATTAAAAAGCCAGTGACAGAAAACTGGCTTTAATGCTTTACGAAAGCATGAATATTGATGTTTAAGGAATCTTCTGCTAGAACAAATGCTGAAGGTAGCATAATAATTACATTAAAAACACTGTTGCCCAATTTTCCTTTCAGAACCTCTAACCCACAAACTGTCACCAGCTGCAAATTTATTTTTTTCTGAAAAAAAGGAACAATTTGCTAAAAGTGACATCACTGCAACAATCTCTTGTTCAGTTTATGAGACCATCTCAGCAAACCAGATATTTGAACTCTGGTTTAATGAGTCCTCTGCAGGACGTGAGAAATCCAGACCATGAGAAGGATTTAATGTGCCACTCAGAAAAAGAGAAGAAATGTAGTTGCAGTGAAATTACTGAAATGCTTATGTGACTCTTTAACAGCATCTATGCTGTATTTATAAAAAATGGTCATTAATTATTTTTTAATAGATTCTTTGAAAGGAGAGTGCTTAAAGGAAAAATGTTTCAGCGTTCATAAATTACTGCATTGATTGCTTTATAAAAGCTAGGGACAATTACAAGCGTAATTATTCTTAAAACATCCACTTCATTGTTAACACCTTAAAAGTATAGTGAAAGCGTTTGGTGCAATAAAGAGGAAAAATATCTGAAACATTAAGCAAATCGTTACAACAAACAAATATACATCACTTGCAACATTCTTACCTTACTACTAATTACAGCTTGTTTTATTGCCTTATGCTGCTGATGTATCTGAACAGCAGCCTGAATTTGGCAACAAAATACTTTTGAACAGTATGCTTAAGTATCCTGCTTACATTATTGTCTCTGGGCAAGCAATAAAACCAAAATCAAACCTGGCATTCACTGGATGTGATGGAGTTGGTGAGCGGGGGACTTCCAAAATAGTTAACTTGTTTTTACTAAAAACAAAACAAAACAAAACAAAAACACAAACAAACAAAAAACCCACTACCAGACAACTAGGAGACGTGGAAGCTGGCATCTACCTACCTCTCAAGTTGGTTGCTCTTTCAGCTGCTATCAAACAGCTCCCAGTCACAAGCAGACTGGTAAATAACCAGGATCCGAAACACTGGAGTCTCTTAGCATCTCAGTTACCAGAAGCACCTCAAGTTTTCATGCTTAGCCACTGCTAGTCTCTTAGCCTCCCCTCTTCTTAACCCATTTCTGCCAAAATGAGCCTTTAGCAAGTCCCATTTTGCAGGAGATGGGCAGACACCTAAGTTTGTTCTCACCTCCTCCACTTTCTTTCCTCCAAATTTGGTCTTCCCCATGCAGGCATTACATCCACTGAAGAATCCAGCTTCAGGTTGCGCTAAGATTTAATGCAACCATCAAAGCTGTAAATAGCTTTTGCAACTATTAATAACACATCAGAACAGCAATGCACAGAGCAGAATTCAACTGACTACCGACAAGATGTGAGCTGAGGCATAAGGCTCAGCTGTGCTTATCTTCAGTGAGGGGTCCAGATCAGTCCTATCATGGTGAAGTGTTTAAAACAGTTTGTAAGATAATGCCCTAAAAGCACCATTTTCTCCCCATTAATCCCAAATGCAGCCTGAGGTGCCCAGTTCAGTTCTAGATGCCTGTTACTGTACAGGCAGAGTTGACTTCACTTACAATTCTTTCACTACTCCACTCATCAAATATTTGCAAAGCACCTACTTACTGAGAACTATTATGTAGTAGGAACAATTTTTGGAGACCGAGGATGAAGACCACTGACTTTTAAGCAAAATACTCTCTGCCTAGCAGAGGATATAAATACAGACAGGCACATGAGCAATTATCAAATAGCACGTGTAAAAGTGCTGGAAGCACAAAACCCAACCAGTGATGCTGGAAACACACATTGTAAGCAGAAGACCTGTGAGCAGCTGCTCATTTTGTGAGAACTAAACCTATGCATGTGAGGTGAAGCAGTAGCAACGCTCACTGCAGGCAACTTTTATACATAAGCACTTCTCTGTCAACACACTTCAATGAGAAAAATGTTTTTCATGAAATAGAAAATCTTTTCTATTTCATGCACTAATTCAAACCTGCTTCTACTGTAATTTTAGAAAGCCCCCCAATATTTAAAAATAAAATCCTGGATGCATTATTTAACCTAGAAGCACATCATCAAGTCTGATTTAGTGAGTTTTTGTGTTCGTTTGGTTTTCTTATCTGGCACAGTCTGGATGAAAATATTTGTTTGTAGCAGGAGCACTACCCATGAAAGACAGTGAGCGAACTGAAGGAACTTAACGATAACTTTAGGAAGAATTTGACAGGACTTCGGTCGACTCTTGCAAAAAGCAACATACACATATTCTAGGAGCAGAGAGGCAAGAACCTGCTGGCACATTTGTGAGGAACTGTTTAGCAACAAGGTGATGAACAGCAAACTGGAAAGCAGACTTGTGCTAAAGATAACCAAACTTTTTCTTTTCTGGAGCAGTTTCCTTAACAGAAAAGAAAGTCTGTAACAATGATAAAGTCTTAAAAATAGGCTCTATGTGCAATGTAAGTAATTAACTGGTTAGCTGTTGGATTTGCTCTTTGGAAAGTCAGGAGCGATCCCTGCTCCTGATCCTAGTGCACAGGCACTCATCTCACAGCATCACAGCTCCAGAAAAGGTGGCTGCCCTTGGACAAAGTCGGATTCAGGTCCAGATACTTTGATTTTCTTCTCCCACTGCCTCCCAGATTGTGTCCTGGGAGTTGTAGTGGACTGGGAGTGATGAGTAGCTCTGTCGTTGTGGGCATAATCTAGATCAGAGCAATACTACGGAAAACGCACACAAGTCTACAGTCAGAAGAAGGCTTCCTCACAAACACTTTCTGACATTCAAGGATGGTGACTAATCCTGATGGTGTCTTTTTCAAATGTGTGTCAGTGTCTCTTCTGAAATAATCTCTCGATTTTCCGCTGAACTAACAATAATCAAGAGAAGCAGAACAAATCAAACAAGCGTCACAACAGCTTCTTTGTGGGCAGCCTTCCTCCTCTCTTACATGGCACCCTAAGATGTCGAATTTAAGATTAAAAAAAAGAAGCCAGAGCCATTAAAGCAGTAAGGAAATAAGAAAACAATGTATATTATCTATCAGAAAATGACTGTTTTTTGCACAACAGAATTGATACTGATTTCAGCATTCAATTTCAAGATAAACCAGTACCATGCAAGATGTACAATGCACAGCATGCTGTTATAAAGACGGGAATTTCCAAGTGAAGGTGCCTTTGGATGGAATCTGATGTGAGGTGCTGAGGCATGCAACAGTGATGAAGGCCCCTGTGGTGTTTCTGAATGTGAAGTAACTACACCCACAAGTGTCTCGACCAAAACGTAGCAGGCTATTGTGTCCTCTGAACAGGTGAGGAAGTATTTTAAGCATCAGCTATGCTACCATAACAGTACTTCTTATAAAATTCTCAAAGTCTATCCATGAGTGATCTGCAATGCCTTTATGCTGTCTTTTATCTCATGTTTTCTCATGGAAATGGGAAAAACAAAGCGTCCACTGAAAAGAATTTTAAAACCTTTTAAATGACGAGCTCTTGCAAAGGGGAATATGATGTGAATGCTTCTGGAGCAGGCAGAAACACAGAAGTTGGATGATCTATTTGGTATGCAGCCAACAACCCATACCCATGGAGAAGACGGCTACATGAAATAAGGAGGTGGACCACAAGAGGTGAAGGACACGGAAAGGTTTGCCACGTCTCCTGAAAGCACACAGGATGCACAGTCATGATGTTATAAGCTTCTGCTGAGATTCACAGAGCCTGACTGTCCTCTAACTCGAAAGGCTGTGAATCAAAAATATCTGTGCTAACGTCTATGAAGTTTCTTTATAAAACCACTGAAATAAAATGGTGAGTCAGACTGGCGGTGTTTATCTTCCCTGTATCCAGAAGAATAGGGCCTGGGCTGCAGTATTCAAACTACTGTAATTTAATGGCAATTCCTACTGACTTTGACAGGTTAACTGAAAGAAAAGTCAAGAACTGTAGAAAGAAGCTAAATGAAGGAGAGGAGAAACTCAGCAATAGGAAGGAAGCTAGCCAAAAAGCAATCCAGGCAAAAAAACAAGGTATCAGCGTGACACTCAATCTAAAACATCTATTTTTGGAGTTACAAGTTGTTCTGGGCACCACATCTGCCCAAGTATCTTTGCAGTTGTACATGTTTCTAAATAAATACATAGAAAAAGCTTACCTGGCCTTTCACACACAGCGATTTGGAAAGGAAACAGAAGGAGACTGACCAACAATACGGGCAAAATGACAATTCTGGATTGTAAATAAAGCAGTGCAAATTCAACAGAAAAGAACACTATTCTTGTTCCAATCTTTTCTGACCTAAATCTTGTTATTGCAAGGAACAGCTAAGTCAGCTGCTTTCTGAATTAAATTTAACTGCTTTCCTATAAACCGAACAACAAAAATCCTAAACCCCAAGCATGAAGAAATGGCAAAGGGCCCTTGCAATGGCCTTTCCTATTCTCCTGAAAACCACTTTACGTGTGAGTGGTTTGTTATACTCATTACTGCTGGATATTTGGGTCCGATGCTGACTGTGGTGGGGCGTCCCAGACAGCCTCCATTCCACTGCATCCTCATCTTTGCCTTTCCCCTTCCTTTCCCCTCATCCCCAGCCAGTCCCCAGCGTGTGCTTGCTCTTGCTGAGCCACAGGGAACACTACGGTGGTTTGCAGCTCTCCTTGCAGTGAGTTAGCACTCCAAAATGGTTCGTCTCCCAGCCAGCACAAGGCAGCAGGAGAGGGGATGCAGGACACGACAGCAAGCAGTGAGACAGGTAGCTCGAACACTGCACTGTCACAAGTGTTTCATCCTGAGCAGCCCGCACTATAGCTATGGTAATCCTTCCCACATCAAGACTTTTCACGTATTTATTTCTGATGCCATCAGCTGATGGCACAAAGCCATCACCTGGATCTAAACAAGCAGCATCTTGCCTCAAATTTAAGGGGACTCTCAGGTGACAGATGGGACAGGACTGGAACAGTTTGACTTCCAGTACTATGATTATAAGAAAAAAAAAAAAAAAAAGACACAGCATACTCCACATAATTTTCTGAAGCTCCAGAAGTTTGCTGTGATCTACTTCTAGGTTTCAAATACTGGATGCATCAAGCTAATCCTTCTCATACAATCCTGACAATCTTGGCTGGAAAAGAAAACTGGCAATAGATACTGGTCTCTGATTTAATCTGGGATATCTTTGGATAACCAGGAAACACAAGGATGCTTTCCCTCCAAACAAACAAATTTTAAAAAGGAACAAAAATATGTGTTTGTACCAAATTATTCTATAACCTGCTTAAAAGGGGTATTTAGTGTTCTCAATGGGATACATTCAGCTTTTTGTTTTGCCACTCTGCATAAGTTATATTTATTTGAAAAGCTGTAAAATAAAAATGCCATGAACCACTGCATTTGCTGGTTGGCACTAAGCTCACGGTGAGGCTCCCATTACGCTGCCTACAAGAAAACTATAATGCATGGTTGGTACTATGAAAACCACGTTTTGTTAAACAGTTATGTCTCAGTGCCTGATAGGAAGTTCTGCTTTTTAAGAGAGCAGAACACCAGCAGTATGGCACTGCAAACTCTGTAGAGGCAAGCCACCCCTATTTCCCTGGAGAATACAAGGAAAGCAGGCAGCCTGGTGAAAAACACAGTGATCCAATTAGAGTGCTAATCTTCCTGAAAACTTACAAATGCATTTAAAAATAACAGCGCACCAAACCTGGAAATATAAAATGTTTTAAAAGCCCCCCTCCCAGCTGGGTCGGATCCCATAAATCAAGCAAGGCACGAGATACAAAAACGCAAGGCAAGTTTTTCAGGTTTCCTCCGGTACTTGGGCAGCAAGTCACACAGCTGAGAACAAACAGAGAGGCAAACCTGACGTTATCAGACCCGAGGTTTTGCTTGTGTCTAGACAGCTCCAAGAGGAGCCCACACAGGCACACGCAATCAGGCGAGGCGCGCAGAGCAGTGAGCGCTGCCCACTGAGCGCCTGCACGCCTCTCCCAGTACCTTTCCTTTATGTCTCCCAGTATGCACGCAGGTTCGTGATGCTCCTGCAGCTGCCCCAGCCCACAGCTGCTGGACCAGCCCGAGGGACAGACCAGAGGAAAGAGAAATCTCCCATCCGAGCAAGAAGTCGTCAGGCTGGAAGCCACCTTCTGCTGCTGGGGTGATCAAAGCAATAGCATCAGGACAAAAATATCGGCATCTCACAACTTCAGCAAATTATAAATCCAAACACCCCAAGAACTTCAAAGTGCACAGAACTTTTGTTCTCACCATACATATTTATCACTGCATACAGGTACAAGAAACTTGCAGTGGGTTTTCCTAACAAGGTCCTTTTATTCTCAGCCTTGTTTTGTCTTTTCGATAGGAGGTTCTCCCTTGGATACAAATACTACCAGATTTTTTGGAGATCCACGGACAAAGTAGCCTGAATTCAAGACCAACATTTTTGCAGAATTGCTAAAGAAGATAACAATCTCCTTTGTGGTTGTGAAAGACTATGGAGCACTTTGGTACACGCTGTGCCAAATCCTGACTCTCAGCATCCCTGCTGTGGGTTTAGAGAACTACAGGTGCTGCAGCAAAACATCTGCCACGACTGAATTAAAGGTTTAAAGGCTTTTTCTTAGAAAAGAACAAATGCCAAGCTTTGTTAATTATCCTGAAGGTTTCAAAGTAACAAAGATGGATCTAAAAATATGAGCAGTAAAATCTCACCAGAAAATATTCTTCCTGCGTCTTTGCCTGCAGCTGGGGACCAGAGTAGCTACAGGTGAGGAAGGGGAGGCTGACTGTGTTTCACTCACTATACTCTTCCAAACCAGAACCCAATAAACAGGAAACAGAAAATCTAGAAAACCTGCATTTTACAGCCTTTAATATCTCCACAGCAGAGTGCAGTGTATGAAATTCAGAGCAGGCAATACAGCAAACTACCACAGACCCGTTTTTCTCCTGTCCTACCAAGTACCTGTTGAATAAAGTAACGCAGCTGATGAAACTCCACACCATTTCTGTCCAATACAGAAAACCAGGCACATCAGAAGGAGAAGGATGGCTGTTTGTTCTGATAATCTTTTCCATGTGGAGGAAATACCTAGGCACACCACGCCACAGCTGCGTGTCCCAGGCGGGTACCCTGGAGCCCACGCTTGCTGGAAGCTCCCACAAAGCACAACCCATGAGCTGGGTGTTTAGGAGCCCAGTTTCACTGTAAGCAATGGGTATTTTTTGTAAAGCACCAGGGATCAGCACGGGCTAATGGAAGCAGCCTGTGCTGCAGGACGCCAGAGCAAAGGGCACTTCTCTGCCCCTCGCTGCAGGGATCACACAGCATCACCAAAATCCCAGCTCTGCCTCATGCCAGCCATCACCACCCGACCACAAGGCAGAAACCAAAGGAGCCATTTAATTGCTAACCACTTGTCAGATCAGATGTAGATGCTTCTCCAACAAGGGTGTGCATAATTTAGGAGACAAAGATAACACAACAGGAATGTCTTGATATTTCTTGGGACGATGATGGTGCTTGCAGAGCATTTTTTCATTAATGCTACTGAAATTGCTATTATTGTTACACGTTTGGCTCGCAGCCCACGAAGATAAAGGTGTGTTTTGTGTGATCCAACGCTTGATCAAACCACCACGTTTATCAAACAGTTCTATGGAAAAAATGCAGAATTACCATTATGAGGAGTCTTGCCTGTTTTCCCTTAAAACTTTACAGCAGCAGTCTGACAGCAGGGTTCTTGTGGGCCAGTGTCCCACCTACTCTAAGGATGCTCTGCTGATGCTCTACAACCAGATGACTGCAGAAATATCTTTACTGGTTCTTTATTATATTAAGAAAACAATTTTTACAGACTGTAATGCAAACACATGGCAGACTACACAGCAGATGACAAGCAACTGAGGGTTGAACCTCCTGAGCTATACCTGCTTTGAGTTATAACTCCATGGTATCTCAAACGCTTCACAGAGTACAAAGAGGAGAAACCTTCCAGAGGATCAATCAGGTGAAGGTATAAAGATTTGGCTGTGGGGCAATGGAACACCTCCTACCAAACACAGGCTACCCATACCAAGATCCTTCTCAGGAAAGCCCATTCACTCCTAAAACAGCTACTGCTAGTAATGGGAAAGGTATCCTATTCCATTCATATCCTCTTCCTCATTATTTTTAGGCAGAACAGTTGACTAAATGCGTCTCTGAGATCTGGCAGCTTTCTTGTGGAAGCTCTGAAGTGCCTTTACTCCTTTAACACAGCTTAAGACCTAACTTATTTGGGCTCACAGAACTCGAAGATTCATAAATAACTTTTCAATATTTCAAGACAATATAAAATAACATCTATTTTCTATCCAGGAAAGCAAAACAATCAAAAAGTGTTAAGAAAACGGAAGGGGGCAGTGAGGCCATGGAAGTATATAAATAATGCAGGGAAGGAAGAAAAAAGGGGAAGCATGGTCACCAAACTCCTCATCCCTCGTTACATCCCATGTTTTATTATCTAGCCGGTGAGATGTGGTGAGTAAGGAGGAAATGAAGAAAGAAAAGGTATTTACAGAAGGAAGGAGATCCGTCAGTAGCTATGCTTCTTCTGATACAAACTATTGTTAGCACAGCTGTAAAATTCAGTCAAGCAGGTTAATGGACTGAACTCCTTTTCTGACATCACACAAAAAGGAAAAACTTTTACACTCCGCACTGATAAAGCTTTATAAGGAAGGAAAAAACCAGCACAGATAACATCATTATTGCAACATACTATCTGAGTCATTAACACTTTTAACCCTTAAGGAAGCAGTAAAAATGGGAATTGCATGCCTTTTTGAGCAGTAAGTTTCTCTCAAGTGTTTGTTGCTAAAAGATCTCTTTTTTTCCAAGAAGAACGTGCTTAAAAAAGTGTGAGGAAACCTCATTGTAGAGGTGATTCATCATAGAGATAGTTTGAAAGTTAAAAGATAGCCACAACCAGGTATCAGAGCAATTATTAACATCCTTTATTATTTTTTTTTAAATAAGAATAGATATTTAGGAAAGCAGGCGTAAATTCAATCCATTACTACCATGAAGGACTGCACATTTCCTTACTCACTGGGACATGCCATGTAAGTAAGGACTATTGGATAAAGGAAGGTTTGCACGGCAAGTTCCTCATCTGGCAACAGTTTGATTCTGGAGGTGTTTGAAGGGCCAGATGGGGCAGGGAACCTGATGTGATCACGTCTTGCACAAAGAAGAAATCTTTACCTGCGCTCCCATACGTGCTGTCACAGCAGTATCAATTCCTGCTGCAAGCATCCCTGCTATTTACTACAGAAACAGATCCCCTCGAGGACAAAATCCAGCCTCCAACCAGACAGTAAGTGGTGGCCTCTCCAGCTCCTTTGAGACTCCAAGTCTCCACAAGCTATTTAGCTCCTAAGTCAGCATTCCCTATGTCTCTGGGTTTAAGTTTCCACAGAAACTTGTGAACAAATCATTATATCTGAAAAAACAATTAACTCACTGAGTAAAGATTACGCTACAGCTGGCTCGTTATTGTTCCCTCTGTGGCTTCAATATTTAGGGTTTGAAACGAGATTTCAATGGAAATTATTGTCGGTTTGAATTCCTTAATGAAAAGCTTCAATTGCCTCCTCACACAAGGATGTTTTTTCATTGTAAGGGGATCTGTGCTAGCCATTGCCGTCTCGGGAGGAACACGGTGTCATTAGCTGTCACACACAGCACTCCGAGGCTGCAGAAACACAGTCTGGCTTGTCCAGCTCCTGCTTTTTCCATCATTACAGAAGCAACTCTGGGATCTGGGCTAATTTAGGTGTTAAAATATTTAGTGCTGCTCTGTAAACTTCCAGTCCTCCTATTACAGAAGGGTATTTTGCAAAATATTCATCACTTGCAAAAAGCACTTAAAAACGAGGCACAAGGAATTTGTTGAAGGTGTTATTTATGCTCTAGGGCATTGTCCACTGTGAGAAAAATGGCTCAAAAACATGTACTATAAACAAACAGGAACAAATTTAGACTAAAATAATTTAAGGGCACACATACAGAACGGTAATCCTCCAGTCCAAAATGGCAAATTCCAATGTAAAGTGATTATAATCGTAAACACAACCACGGTACAGGCTGACCCCTTTCTACTTACAGGAAAAAAAGCCAACCCAAACGTTGAGTCAGAGGCTGTCTTAAGAACTGTCCTGCCCGGGGAAGAATTTTGCAGTAGGACTCAGCTGAGAAAATAAAACAGAATTTGATGCTGGTGTTATAGTCTAAGGTTTCTTCTCAGAAACACCTGGTCAACGAGAGCTGCCAAAGTGACTTACACCTTTCTAGGTTCTAATCCATGTGGATTCAAACATACAGCTTGTAGGAAGCTAAGCAGTCTGCACCAAGGGAGAGGTTCCTTCTCCCCAGGGAGAGTACAAGGGGCTAACCAAGGCACACTGAGCTGGTTAGCAGAAGTCCAGCTTCACCTTTAGACCATCCACTTGTATGAAGCAAGCATTGTGTGAGCATGAGTTCTCCTTCCATGGAGGTAGCAAGTCTTAAGCCTCTTGCAGGTAGTTCGATAAACCAGGCCTGGGCTCTCTCAGATTTTTTTTTTTTACAATACTTTATGAAGAAATGGAAAGTAAAGCTTTTCTAATCAGCTACCCTGGGGTTTTACAGAACAATGTTCAATTGTTTTGTTAGAGAAGTTTGACTATTTCTCCCTTCCTTTCTCTGTCATAAAGTTGATATGCAAATAAGAATTAGCTGTGTGCATCAATATCTCTGATTTTCTGCAGAAACACTTGGAGAAGATGGAAGAGCCCTCCTATGCTTGGCTGCAAATTGTTCCTTAGAGTTCAGAAACTAGCTTAAGATACTTACTATCCTGCTGTAGTAAGATGAGCATTTTTGGTTCCAAAGTACCAAATATTGGTCAGTACTGATGTAGATTTGACTTAATGCAGTCCCTTTCAGCAAGAACAAAAGGTTATTGCTTAGAAAGAAATACAGCTTTCTTTTCTTCCTGTTTTTGCCCATATTCCAATGTCCTTGCATCAGAAATGCAGGTCCACAGACTGTGTTTGTTCACTAGCCCATCAAGAACAACCCTTCCTCATCTCCCACAAGTCAAAGCACTTTTGGAAATCGAAGGTTTTAAAAGTCCTGTGTTTAACTATTTGAGTTTAACGTTTTGGCTTCACACACCAATACACCCGGTATGCCTGTTACACCACGCAGTGCTGCTAATTGCTTTTAGCAGGCTGGTGTAATGCTACAACCACAAGGGCCAAAGTATACCACTTAAAGACGATGCAAGAGCCCTGAAACGCTTTACTGCAAATTGTTCTCCAGAGATCTTTCAGAACCAGCAAATTCAGGCAACAACCAAGATGCTCTTAACCTCATCTTATCATCATAAGTGCTGCTAGGAGAAATTTTGCAAGTTTAACAAGATTCACCAGGAGCATCAGAATAGCCCATCCCTCGATGAGGAGAGCAGAGATGGTGTGACATGAAGGATGAGGGTCATGAATACTCAATGTGTTATCAGGAGGAGTAACTTAAGTCCCGGAGGAAATGCCGAACTCTCCTACAGGACATACACTTCCCTGCAATAAGTACTATCAGCATGACAAAGAACCCAAAATGTAAGATCATTTCCTTTTTTGTGTAATAAAGTCCACAGCGTTCTTATACCTACTTCCCTGCTTGCAGAAAGTTGGTTTCATAAGTAAATGGACTGGATACTGTTTTTCTCCTCACAAGGATGGGGTCTCGACCTATTTTTAACAGCCAAATTTCCCTGACTACGTCAGCTGTCAACAATAATAAAATGGAAGCAAGTTACATATTCACCATCCTCAAGAAAGCTTCTGTAGGAAAACTAGTGTGATACCAAAAGAAATCTCTCTCCATATACATATTAGCAAGCAGATTTTATGCCTCCCCACTCTCGGATTACACTCCCTCCCTCCCACATGCCTGAGTACCACGATGTTGCATCCACCACAGTTTTGCCAACAGGGAGAAACCTGCTTCTCTTGGCTTCCTGACATTGCTGGAGTTTTGGTTGGTGATAAAAACCTGAATTTTTAGAAAGATCTTTTACATCCTTTAGGAGTCAGTAATTGATACGGGGTGATCCTTTGTCTCAAAATCCCTTTGATTTCAGTTTCCGTAAGCGTTAGGTCAGGTTGTATGACAATTATCTGTTTTTCCTCATTTGCAATATACATTCACTTTCCTCCAGAGCCAAGAGGAAATGAACAGCACAGGGGATATGCTGCCACTTCATTACAATTCTCCGGGTGTTAGGATGCAGTCTGCTGGCAACCAGTCCTCAGAGCTTTCCTTTTAGCCTTTTGGTCCTGACATAAACAACGCATTCCTCAGCTTTTACAGCTAGGAATGGTGCCCTTGGTTATCAACACAGCCCAGCTTTTAACCCTTTGTTCTGCCGTTTCCTCTGTCCTTACAACACGCATTTCTATTCATCCTGCATTTGTATCAATCGCAGGATTCCTGTTACAAATCTCCACAATTCCACAGCTTTTTCAAATGATTAAAGAGTTCATACCTAGTTGAGCTTAAAGGCTTAAGACCCTAAGATATCTTCAAGCTTTCATCTAGTCTTGTTCTTTGCTATAGGAAGGGGATGGAAAACAAAACACCTCGGTTTTTATCCTCTCGCCTCTGCCTCTAAATCCCCCACAGTATATATACACTACTTCAATCTGAAAAACTTATTGGGGATTTCACAACTAACAAACTGAAGTCTTGAAGCTCAGTAATTGGTAAAGAATAACGTATCAGAAGATGAACCTGTCTCAGAACAGGAGACAGGTTGGGGAACATTAAATAAACATGGATATAAAAAATAAAGCAAACAATAAAACGGACCACAAGCATAACATGAAGGGATGCATCACCTATGTAAAAAATCCCTTGATTTACACAATACATATTCATCTTACTTATGTTTGAACTTTAACTATTATTTTCATTTACCCACAGCTAAATATGCTCTCCACTAAGTTAAAGATTTTTTTTTTCTGTATAATAGGGCGCATGCAGACACACGCATAAACTTAGGAAGCACAAGGAAATTAAAGACTTCCATGGCTTTTTAGAATATTAGAAAACAGCTGATGATTATTTACAAAGTAGATTTTTTAAATTCAGAATTTGTATAATGTACTGAAGCATTAAATAGTTTAAAAGTGGGTATCAACTAAAGATAATACCTTAAATAGATTTGACTGTGCTTTAATGGCAGAAAAATAAGCTTTGCTCAAGTTACCTGTGCTTTGCTATCCAACACAATTAATTTTAACTCACCATCTCTCAAGATTTTTGAGATAATATACTTTACTGTCTCATACCTCAGTTTTTATACATACATGAAGCAAGAAAGGAAAAGAAAACTCAACTTTAACTTGTTGAATCAGCTTTAATTATAAAAAGGTCCACTTTAATAGCTACAAAACAGGCTTCTGCCAGGCAAAACTATCAGTCTGAAGTTTGGATCTAAAGACTTATTGTAGGTGAGCTCTTCTTCCAGTTGAGTACCACGATTTTTAACGTCTAAGGAAACAAAAAAATACAAATACTTTCAAATTACAACTACTGTAGCTACCAGCACTAACACTTTATATTTCAGAAAAAAGCCAGTGCCTACGCTGCCTATTAAGATAATCACTAAAAAAAAAAAAACTGTTTTAAATGGATTTTTAACTGTACTGTGTAGGACATGACCACTTGCTTGAGTGACTGACGGGTGAAGGCATTAGGTGATGCCTGCATTGGCATCTCCTTCTGTGTTAGTATCTAACTGCTCCAAAATTAGTATTTTTAGTGCAAAATCTGTTGCTTTCTTCTTCAGCCATACATTTCACCTCCTGCAGTACTGCAAGAAATCCCCATGCCTTTATTTACATCCAAAAATGGTGTACACACATCAAATGTGAGCCTAACTTTATCAGAGAACGAAGGAGTTATTTCTGTTCGTACAATGCTCTTCATTCCCCTGCTCCAACACGAAGACACACGACCATTTACATGCTCAAGAACGTTTCAGTCTCTCTATCACACCTTTACTGCTATGGGCTTAGATCCTTGAGCTGCACTTTGAAGCTGTTGGTGACTTGCCAGAAAGACACAGGCAGCAGCACAAATCGGGCCAATGCACACATGTACCATCCCTGGTCAGCTCCAGCATGCACCGAAGACAGCAATGGCTTGCTGAATGTCACTGTTTTATAGTGGGCACTGCCCCCACCACCTGTTCCATGCAGTTGTCTCTTGACACACAGGTAGCTAAAATGGTATATTGCAAGAATTGAAGAGTTACACCTTGGGAAGGAAAGAATGACTTATTTTTTCTCCTCCAGGACAACAAAATAAGCTACTACTACCGTTACAGAAATCTAAAGAAAGAACCCACAACTGTTACATGTACTTCATAAAATCCTTTTTTACTCCAACAAGGTATGAAAAACTGTTACTATTGAATTTTAAAGCAGAAACACTGGTTTAAAGTTAGTAACTCAGGCTATTTCACAATAAGTCTTATTGTAAAGGAAAGTCCCCGTTTCCAGAATCGCTCTTAGCATCCGTTTTTATATCAGAGCAAAGTCAAAAACATCTAGCCCACACATCTGCAGACAGAAATCCAAGCATATAATCCATAGAGTCCTGAAGCTAACAAAAATAATCTGTGAATGAGGTTTTAATTTTTTCCCCATGTCTTATTTTCAAGTGCCTGGGAACATGCATGTTGCTCGCACTGATGTTTAGTTTTCAGATTTTTCAGACTGACCCAGGTAGTCAAGGTTGCTCTGTAGGTAGTAAGAAGTTGAAACCAATAGGATGACAATTTTCTCCCATGTTTTAAAGCAGCACTCGCTTAAAATGGCCCATTTAACTTTTCAGACAGCCCCTTTTATCTTTGCAACCTAGTATTTTGCAGTGATCTAAGCTTCAGGCCACATTTGCCTTGTGCATTCAGTAATTTTCTGGATACAACAGGATTAAGTTTGATCCTTAAAACAACACAAGTAGGTATGAATAGGTTTACCACTTTCTATTTTCAGGGATGTCTGCAAGAGAAACCCCCAGCCCTATGCAGCTTCATGAGAAATCACTCGGGTTTCTTCAAATCCTTCAAATTACCCCTCAGAAATACATGGGACAGGGGGGTTGGGTTATTTTTGTTTGTTTGTTTAAGGAGAGCAGGGAGGGGGGAAGCAAAGGGTAGAAGGAGAAAGGAAGGCAGCTGGCTTGCTGCTGGCTGGTTTTTACATCAGCCAACACTTCTGCTGGGCAACTCCTAGCGTGGCTACCAGCAGCATGTGGCAGATGAGACCTTTGAATGTTGTTTCCTCATTCCATATACTTAAAACCTCTCTGCTATGAACAATGTGACTACATAAACGTTTCCTAAACACATTGCATATGACCTCCAAAAATTGAAATGAGCTATCTGAATGCCCAATCCATCCAGAAAATGGAACGGGCACGTTCTGGTCAGGTCGGAGGTGTAGAACCCAGAACCTGCTCTTTGAGAGCTTGTGAGGCTGGCCTTTAAACGAGCTCCTCGGGTATCACTGAGGAACGTGTAGCAGCAGCCACCTGCTTCTTGCAGCAGCCTCTCAGATGCAGAAGTAGCATCAGACAACTTTACATAGAAATTTAAAAAAAAAAATCACAAGACAGACAGCAAACTACAAAAAACAGCAAAAAGGGCAGAGGGAGCTGAACCAGAGCTTTATTGTGATTAAATCACTATATACAATCTAAATTGCTTGATTTAATCCAGTTATTCACTAGAGCCAATCAAATACAATTGATGAGCATTTAGTTTCTTTTCAATATAAAAATGGCATCCGTATCCAACATCCAAGCGATGGGGACAGTAAGAGGTTAATGCTAGTAACCAAGAGTAAATTTATTTATTTATACATTTTCTCTTCAACTCTTTCTACCGGCAGTACAATTTTTCATTAAAAATGGGCTAAGCAATCTGGCTCACACAGGTAGGCATTACATTGTCCTTACTGGAACACACCACTGGAAAGCACTGTTTTTTTAAGTGCTGTTATTTTCTTCACACTTCAGTTTGCTTGCTGCATTAGAATCTGTAAAATACAAATATTCCAACAACAAAAAAAATATTTTAGTGGCATATTTAGTAATTATTTATTATTATAGGTATTTCAGTGAAAAGCTAGAGAGAACAAAATGGCAAAGAACTGCAGTGCTAAAGGTTTGTCTGCCCTGGACAGGGGAGCTGATGTACCTTGAAACCGTGCTGTTCCCAGTTCCAACAGAAGGGGATAAGGCAGCCATCCCCTTCCTGCTCCCCAAAACACTCTGCTTGCATTACTTTACAGGGCTGTACTGGAATAAAACAGCACGTACCATTTATTAGGATGAGGGCACAGTGCCTTCGCAACTTTGTGGTAGCTTGCATTCAAGCATATACATGGGCTGTGGAAGGACCCATCATTTCACCACTCAACTCAAAATACTACTGAAAAAACCCTACTGATACTGTTTTGACACCTAAACTCCCATTAGCAGCAATTTCCCATCTCCACCACAAGAGTTGGATTTCTAGGAGGCTGAAGGCAAAAGTGAGTTTTAGGGAGAAAATTTATCTAACATTATAAGTTAATAGAAATGTTAAGAATTAAAAATTCCCAGGCATTACCAAGCTTTTACATTTTTATTTTTGTAGATTTTGTTCTTCTGTCTCAGCAAAGCGTAAGTGTTTTTCTTTCTGGGGGTCACTTACAGTGATTGCTGCTGTGTTTAGGCTGCAAAACATGCAGGGAAACGTTCCTATCTTTACTTTAAAGATGGGTGTCTGTTTCTGAATTTTAGCAACAGTTTAAGTTCAGACTTCAGAAGGTGCTAAATTCCTTAAAATCCACGTGGATTTGAAGAGCATGGCTCATTGCGTTTTATGGAGCCTATATAATAGCTCAAAGAGTGCCCAAAGGGGACGATCTTGCTCCCTCCCACACAAGCCTGCTCCCTGCAACTTGCAAAGGGGAAGGAGGAACAGGACAGTTTTCTGCTATCATAAGGAGTTAAATCAACTTCTGGGATCCCTTTTAAGTACAATCCAGCCTGAAATCACTTGTGCGCTCCCATGCAGTGGATGTTGCAGTACGGAGGTATTCTGCCTATCAGTTTGCAGATTACTTCCATGACACAAACATCAACTTTGAAGTCTAAATATACTTCTGTGTGCGGAAAGTCCCAACACATTCCTCCTAGCCTTAAGAGAAGCTTAAGAACAACATTAAGAATTTTTATTAGAATACCACTGTCTGATGACTTTTAAAACTTAAGAAACAATCAGAGGTTAATAAAGAAAAGGGTAAGAGGTATTCCATATTAGAGCAAAAGACAAATACGGGTAGGAGGGTAGGTTGGGGTATCAGTGCTTACTGGTTTCAGCCTGCTGTCCCGCACCTACTGGCACCCAAGGGTGAAGACAGCCTGGCTTCCCTTCCAGTGTTACTGCACAGCCAACTCCTGCCACCACTGGCTTCACCGTGCATCCTCAAAAGCAACTCAGAAGATGAGAGTTAGCTGCCCCATCTCCCAGGAAAGGTTTTCCTCCATCAGACTCGGTGATACACAGGTCTCTCAGTTTTTGAGACTGACCATTACAGTCTTAATTCAAGAATAATTGAGTTAAGCCGTGCAACAAATGCTATCTTCTTTTTAAAGGTGTTACAGATGCTTAACAACCCCTTAAAGTGAAACAAGGTCAAATATTCACTGCCCTAAGAAACACAGAAAGAGGGAGAAGTTAGCACACACAAGAAAACCAGGTGTATTTCCATCCTCTCCCAAGCATAGCAACTGGTGACTGACTTACATGGAAGGTTATTTATTACTAGTACCGCATACGGAAACAGTAGAGAGGTTTAAGAGCTTTTCTATTGGAAAGTACATCTTTAATGTTTTTCAAGTCATCTTTTCCCATCAGCTCAATTTACCTGAGCAACTTTAAGGACGAAGTCTCACAGAGCATGTAAGATGTGCTTTATGGCACAGAGGGCAACAGAATCTGGTCACAATCTATCTGGATGCCTCAAGTCCACCAGAAAACGTTATGCTGAATATAAACCATGTAACCTTTATGCTGTCATAAGAAATTCTACTTTAATTATTAAAATACTTTATAATAAAAACTTTCCTATAAATAAAACGAGCACGCTAACCAGGAAGCCTTTAACTGCACATATTACACATTACTCAGAAGTAATCGTTATTTTCGTTTAATGCTTTGATGTTTATGTCACAAAAATCAGATTAGTAACTCTGCCCAGATCCTGTTAAAGCCCAAGCAAAGCATCAAAGCAGTTTTATTGTTTTTGTTAGATACTGTAAAGAGATTACACAGTGTCCATCTCTGACCATTCGCTGTAATTCCTTTATTTCCCTTCAGCCTTACATTTTTTCCATTAAGTCTCAAATGGAACAAGCGGCAGCTTTGGACTTTGATAAAAGGTCACATCTCATAACTTTGTACTTTATTCATCTCCTCAGCTAAAAGTTTTAGGAAAAAAAAAATAAAATAGCAGCTCGTTCTCAGCCATCTCCTAACACAAAGCCAATGATGGTGGTATTATTCCATGCAAGACTAGATTTTAGTCACTGTTTCAGAAAAGAAGTGAGAGGGAACTAACACAGCACCAGAAATACACAGACGCCGATGGAGGCCAGTGGTCCATAAAAACAAGCACTCAGTCACTGCTGGATGATGCAGCACTTGAGGTAAAGGCTTGAAACTTGACCGTAAAATTCCTGTGTTTGAAAAAAGCTATTAACCTAGCTGCTGCTGCTATTACTTGAATCGAGGAAGCAATCTTTAATTTTAGCTGAGGTGGTGCATTGAGGACAAGGGCAAGATTTACTTCCTACAATAAACTGCTCAGCAGAGCTTTCCCTCTACCCATTCTTTTACAAGGGAAAGTAAGGTTCAGCATTTCGATTATCTAGGTGGGCAACTTTAAGCATGAAGATTAGATGGTAAAGCGAGAACTGAACACGGGTCGTGATTATCAGTTGCCTCCCTTACCAACCCTTATGAACCTTTTGTACAGTATCTAACATAAAATTGATTGAAGTCTCCCAGGTTAAACCAATGAAGGGAACGTTAAGTTATATCAGAGCAGCACCCTCTGCGTGAGCTCATTCGAGTAACTACACATTGCAACATCTGATCAGAAACATTTTTATTTAGACTATTTTAGTAACAAATATGAAACACATAACCAAACTTCAGAGAATTTGCCAGCAAGCCGTCAGAGCAAGAAAAACAAAACCAAAAACACCCCACACAGTACTAGTGTTTTAAGTTTCAAATTCACTACAGCAAGATCATAAGAATTCAATTAAATTTCTACTGTGCTAAAAAAGTTTAAGAAATAATACAGAAAATATACATAAATTATGAACTGGAGTAGCAATAACTTGCCACTGACAAAGCAGATGTCCATCACCTTGACAGTTTAAAATTCAGTGCTCTTCTTGCAATGTAGACAGCAATGAAGCCTATAGTATATCACAGTGATTTGTGATCAAAGATTAAAGATAGCTTATATTATCTAAAACCTCAAATTTGCAACTCTTCATAGGAATAGCATCATATTTAACAGATAAATTTTAGACAAACTTGAGATACGTAATGTAAAGGTAGAAAATTCCATAAAAATTCTTCTGTGAGCACCTTTTAATGTGAAGCAAACCCATCAAAATAACAACCTTAACACGCTGGACTTTCAAAGACATGACCCCCAGGTGTCCCTAGCAGCCCTGTCTGAGATATAGCACAAGGTCACAGTGCAACAACAGCACAACATGAGCAGATGCTTAAAACTGAAAGCCCACCCAGCCCAGCCTTCTGTGTGACAGCACCTATAAATAAATACCTTGGGGAACAGTGTAAGAAGTGAACACACATGCAATTTTCCCTGGTTTCCACATAGCACAGAATGTAGTTTCTATTTAGCAAGACTCAATGGGTTAATTTAATAAAAATTCATCCACTATAACCCACCTAAAGTTTTAGCACCCACAATACCCTTTAGCAACGAGTTTGACACCTTGCTGCAAGAACCACAACTTGCTTGCAACTTGAACCTGGCTCCCATATCTTGCATGGCAAAAGTCAAAAGTTGCTTCTTACCCAATCCTCAGCTTAACTCTTGATTTTTAAGACTTATTACATATTCATCAGTCACCTTTTTCCACACAAGAGTCTTGACTCATTAAGGAGTTTTTTTTTTTCTTCAGAGCTGTTCCAAGTTTTTGACCATTGCTGTTGCCATCATCTGAGCTTTCAGCTCTACTGTATTTCTTGGCACGAGGAGAGGATTGTAGCATTCAGGATGTCACTGCAAGCTGGATTTACACAGTGCCATGGCAACCTTGTCTGGTTTCCTCTTTGTTCCTCTTCTAGTAATTCACAACAATTGCGTGTTGGATTCCCATCGCATGGTGGCATAACACCAAGATCTCACTTCTGAATGGTTATGGTCAGCTTTGATAAAATCTTCATGTCCTGTATCTGTCTCCTTGTCACACTGAGAGATCTAGGTCTTATGAGTTGTCTAGTTATTTTCTTCATAAAGTGGTTTGCGTTTTTTCACCTCCATTTTTTAGTAGCATCTTTTTGAATGAGATAGACTTTGGGATTGTATTTGATATTGTATTTGATTGTACACATTAGAAATGCTTAAATTTTCCTATAAAAAAAAAATCAAAGTAGTCTACTCTCACCTAGCATTTATTTGAGCCTTTCTATATGATGACAAGTTTAGAGTAAGCACAACTAGTCCACAATACTGCTGTAACACAAGCAGACACTTCCACTGATCCTTAAATTATATGATTCAGCCCCTTTAAAAAAAAAGGGGTTAAAATATCCAGAGACAGAAGCATGGGCTTGATAAAGTTAGATTTACGTCTGTTTCTCTCAAAAAAAATAATATCTGGCAGCGATTTAAGTGGTAGCTGAACTTTATTCGTTGGCCAGCTCCTCCTCTCACTGCAATAAACCCTGTTTCCACATAAGTAGTTTATATTTTAATTAAAAAAAATAATCACACACAGCCCCAAGCTTCATCATCTAGCCAGTGCAGCAGTTCACTGGAAGTCAATCCATTCAGAGATTGATGTACTTTTGTAGACAGAGTCCATGCAGATTTTTTGACAAACTGCACAAACTCATTCACAAACAAGCTCACCGTATTTTGTTATAAAACCCAGACTACTACCACAAAACAACTGCACAGCAGCAGCTTGCTACTTGTGAACTACTCTCAGCAGAGTGCCTTTACACCAGCCACACTGCACCAGTAACTCCGGGTACAGAAGGCTTCAGAAGAGCTCATACAGAAACAAGATTAATCTGGGAAACACATTTTCAAATGAGATGACATGTAAAAACCGTACATTTATGCTCACAGACGTGATTAGTTGCAATCATTAACATTACCCACATATCTCACATTTATGTTGCTTACAGATGGGCTATCTACATGTCTTATCACATACTGGTACATTACATTTGTGGGATAAGCTATAGCAGCACCACCATCTGTTTTCATTTCATGCCTTGGGTCTATAGCAGTACAGGAGTTTAGGGACAAGGGGAGATGGAGTGAATCACTTTGCAGGAAAGTGAAGGGATTCACCTGGAAGAGCATACAGGTAGGTTAGCAGTTCAGAAGCACAGGGTGCTGCACTCCAATGTGCAACAAAGAGGAACAGATCAGGTTCTACATTAATCCCATAGGTTGCTCCCCAGGCAAGCAATCAAACCACTCATTTTCATTAAAGATGCCACTTGCCAATGCCTGGCTCCCCAGCAGAAGCAGAGCCTGGACAAGAGCAAAGTCATTGAGGATCTGTCCTCTGGTACAGAGTTTAACAGATAGAAAGTATGTGGCTTGGGGGTGGGGAGGCTGCAGTCAAGCTCTGGCTTGTTTTCTGCCTTCTGGAAGAGTTCCTGCATAGCCAGAAGAGCTTTAAAGGACAATTAAAGATTTCTGAGAAATGCAGTGAAGAAGCAGGTGAACAGAGCCGTTCTCTCCCACCTTCTGAAACGGAGACATGAAAAATACCTCCATCACCCTTTCTGAGAACTGCTGTGTCTGAACACTAGTTAGAAACACAAAAAACAACACATATACAATACCACAGGAAACAAAAAAGCCCCGCAGGCTGCAACACAGCATGCAGACATCTGAGCTCGTGCTAAACCCACAGCTTGCACTAGAAGCTGTCAGTGCACAGCACCTCAAGCTTAGGTGAGCTGCTTACATTAACCACCGTGCCCAGCACACTGCAGTTCCCAGGACCCAGATCGGCTCTCTGCCACCATGAGAATCTCATTTTCCTTCCAAGATTAGTCTGGCTCTTAATGTCATTCTTACCATTGATCAGTGCCACACATCCCAAAAGGGCAGCACTGTTCTTTATTTTGCAGCCATGCATTCATTAGCCAAGCCTCAAACAGAGAAGACTCAGCGTTGTACAACAGCAGGTAATTGGTCTTATTAAAAAAAAAAAAAAGTCAATTCAGTCAGGATCCTGGCTTAAACATTTGAGAAGTCTGGGGGGAGCAGACTAAGATCATTTCCAACAGACATTTGCCGTATTTAACTCTGAAGATCATATTTATACAGATTTTGAACTGAAGCATTTCCTACAGGAATTAGTAACTGCTCATCTTTAACCTGATCCTTTAATATGGAGTGCTCCCTATACACAATTTTGCAGTTGAGGCCCTCATGCACCTCAGGAACTTTTGCTAAGAACACTAAAAATAGATTACTTGATAAGATTGAAAGAGTTACATAAATCAGTAATTTAAAACAGCCTCATCTTGTTTACTTACAACTTAAGCTGAGGATATGCAAGTTACCTAACTTTTTTGGTTTGGTCAGATGCTTGCACTGAATGACTGGATGTGCACAACAGGAACTGAATGTAAGTGGATAAAGGTGGTGCACTTAATCAAAATAAAAACTTTACCAAAAATAAAACATGTATTTTAACTCCTGAGAAACATTAGTTTTAAGGAGATGGGTCCTGTGCTGACACATAGGACAAATTCCCCTCTAAAAATTACACAGCAGCTATGTACAGGAACAACTGTTCTTCCCACCTTGTATCAGGTATTTCTTCATGTATTTCATGCAACCACCTTGGAGCAACAAGTTACTGTCACTTTTTGTATTGAGGCCTCTACAGGAGGAAGGAAAACTATGAATTTACATTCAATCCAAAAAACGTGTATTGAATAATTGTTAAAGACTGTGCATCAGTTCTTAAACAAAACAGGTATGAATATGTAATGCCACGGAGCAAGCTCTATACTTGCAATAGTGATAGAATTAATTTTCTCATCAGTTCCTAGAATACTTACTATATGGATAGCACATTTCAGAACAGTTTCTTAGAGATTCAGAGTTTAAAGGCAGGGCACTGCTTTACCCACAGCGCACAAAAGATTTGCAAATACTCAAAGCAAACATGATTTTTCAGTCTTCCCTCAAAAAAAAAAAAAAAAAAAGTGTTTAAAATAAGATTTTTAATACTTGGCACATTTAACATACAAACAAAATGCATGCTTGGCATCCAAGTACTCAATATTTCTTTAGTCTTTAAAACATACTGAAATGAACATATACATCATGCCCAGCACATCAGCAAAACGTAGTCACTTAGCAGTATGTTTTTCAGTGATGGATAGAATGAAGCTCCTTCGTTTTACCTCCCTTAGCTTTAGCCTCCAGATAATTTTTCTAACCCCTCTGCACAATATACATTCCCATTTCTTTAACAGCCAGGATGCTGTTTTGCACACAATAGCCTCCCGTCATTATACAGCCTTGATTCATCTCTTCAACATCAAAAATGCTGAGCAAAGACATAGGAGTCTTGTTTAAAGATGTGCTAAATATTGCTGCGGTCTTATCAGATACACGGTGAAGCTTAGCATGAGCTGAGAAGCCTGGCTACACAAACACCTGCCTAATCAACTACAACATTATTTGCAAGCTAACTAGAAAATTAATTTTACTAACCAGCGCAAGAATCAAAAGAAAAATGCAATAATGAATCAGGCCTTTTTAATGAATAAAAGAAATCATGATTTAAAGATCAGACCTCTACAATAAGATATCGTAGCATATCTAATGGTGCTCTGAGACACTGCAAATTTTATTGCAGAACTTAAGACTGATGGAATGACAAGGGCAGTTCAATGATGTTAGAAACGTCTCTAGACAATACAGTGACATAACTGCAGTGACAATGCAATTATATTCAAGTAACTGGGAACAAAAAACAACCAAGCGAGGATTAAGAACCTAAATGACTTCTCCACTCATTCAGTTAGGCAGCCTTTATTTCTTTTGAAGACACTTTATCTGAAGGCTCCTTAAATACTTGTCTTTACGATAAGTTTACTGATGCACACCCATTCACTTGGTAAACATTTACGCAGTTACAGTTTGCATCAGTTGTCCAGAATATTTTCCAGGGAAAGCATTATTTCACTTTTCTTGCTCCTGAATTCAGTTAGACTGACTTCTTGACGTGACAATCCCTTAATGCAAGCACCTCCTAATACACTTCTACACAGAAGAGCTGAACTAATCCCACATCCAGTCACCTGCTCTCATGATCACACCAGCACTCCTGCAAATATTACAGTAATCTACTTCCCCCCCTTCTCCCAAGCTAGGTACAGCATCAAAGAGAGATACATTTGTGAACATTTTAACAGGAATGCACTTTTACAGCTACCTTCATCTTTGACAGCAGCCTACCAAATCTTACATATTTATTCTTCAGGGTCTGAAATGTGAGAAATTTTCAAATTTTTCTAAATTAAATGAAAAGAACCACCTCATTCTGCCACCTCACTTTAATGTGTTCTCTACACTGACACATCCAGAAGCATGAAGGCTTGCCCTGTCATTCCATTGCTTTGGACCAGGGAGGTGATTGTTGCTCTGTACTCAGCAGAGTGGGGCCACACCTTGAGTACTGTGTTCACCTTTGGGCCCCTCACTACAAGAAGGACATCAAGGCCCTGAAGTGTGTCCAGAGAAGGGCTACGAAGCTGGTGAGGGGCTTGGAGCACAAGTCCTGTGAGGAGCGGCTGAGGGAGCTGGGGGTGTTTGGTCTGGAGAAGAGGAGGCTCAGGGGAGACCTCCTTGTACTTTACAGTTACCATAAAGGAGGTTGCAGCAGGTCTCTTCTCCCAAGCAAGAATAGATACAGGAAGAAATGGCCTCAATGAGAGGTTCAGTTTGGATATTAGCAAAGATTTCTTCACTGAACGGGTTGTGCAGCATTGGAGCACACTGTGCAGTGGTTGAGTCACCATCCCCGGAGGTATTCAGATGTGTAATGTGGTGCTTAGGGACATGGCTTTGTGGTAGACCTGGCCGTGCTAGGTTAATGGTTGGACTTGATGATCTTGGAGGTCTTTTCCAACCTAAATGATTCTGTGATTTACAACCTTTTCACCAACAGAAAAATGGACAGGCAGATAACTGATCCAGCAGGCCTGGGGCCAACCTACAAGCCTGAAGCCTTGTCAAAGGCCCCATCCACCACACCACAATTCTGCTATGGTGGATTTTTTTGTTTAATAGCTCATTACACCAGCAATAAAACAGACTTCAGAACAAATGCAGCAATGTTTCTTGGGAGGATCTGAGGCTGCTGACAAATATTGTAAAGCTTTTGAAATGCCTAGTTGTTTTTTGTGTGTGTGTGTGTGTGTATATGGAACCCTAGGAAATGTAACGCGGTGGACTACATACTCACGTAACACTGATGTTTCAGCCCTTATTGTGCTTGACATAGGGAAGAACTATGTCATGAGGATACCAGATACCTGATCTTTTGAGTATTAAAACAGATTTTTAAATGAAATACTAATATTTAGAACATTCATTTTAACACATACAGAAATATGAAGACCCAGACTCAGTGTCCATAGTTAAATTTAATCAAAATACACTATTAGCACCTGGAAGTCTTCCAGGAGCCTTCTGTGTCCTTGGCCATCTGCCAAGACAGCTGATTACATTTTAAGTCTGCTGAAATTACAAGGTTGTATTTGAATACACCATTCTCCACTTTTGGTAGGGTATTTACAGTTTTTTTGTCACACATATAAAACGTAGCTACCTCACTACCAATGTTACATTTGCACTTTACCAACACAACCAGACATACTTGGTGTCACCTAGATTTCAGATATGTTTGGTTCATTTTGCAAAGCAGTTACTAACCATTACACTTCAAGTTTCTTCAGCCATAGGAAAGCAAGGAACTAGTGACAGCTTACATGAACAAACCATAGCTAGCACCAAGATTTGAATCCATGTATGAAACATGATCTACAGAGACAAAACTAAAGTTCAGGTATTGGCCAGTACTTTCTATAAGTATGCTGGAGTCAAGCATCAAAATTCCTGGTTCAAAAACCTCACTCAAGTTCACTGCTAAGCACAGTCAGGGTGTGCAGCAGCAGATAGCTCTTACAATAGCATTGTGTGGAAAATGCTGAAAGGGGTAGGAAGCATGGAAAGCAATCACAATGATAAAGTCTTTACAATACATCATCAAAATGAGCTGAGGTAGCTTGTCCATGTCCCAAGAATACTGGGGAGTATTACACCTCCTAAGAATATCTGAATATGCATGCAGTCACAATTCTTTCTGGATACCTTCAGACAACAGTATTATTTATTTAAGATATCAGAGAATATCCAGGATACAAAATATTATAAAGTTAGACAGTCATGATTCATATAGCTCTTATAAGAACAGTAGAAAAGTTAGCAGAAACAAACAAACAAAACAAAACAACAACAAAAAAACAGCATCCTGGTTCTGAGTACTTTAGAAGTATTCAATGCACAAGACTTATTCAGAGTTACTTCAGCTCCGAAGATTCCTCAGGCCCAAAGTAGGGCTTGCTGTCACTAAAAAAGGAAGAGCTAGAACACTTGCACAAAGCAGATGCATCATAACTCATGCACAGCCTGAAATCTGGTGTTGAAAGCACACTAGCACCTTAAGTATTGCCAAGTATCAGATCTGACGTATGGAAGCCTAAGAGAGTAAGAAATTGAAAATGCTCATCGTCAGACCAATTCATCATCATCAGAACGACAAACTCAGAAGACTTTACCATACAGCACAGTGCTACAGAGTTCATTTTGTTCATCCACTGCTCTGGCTGCAGCTCCACAGCCGTCTAAGCCAGCGTGAGCGCTGGATCCAGCACTCCTACCCCCTGGCATTTGACGTGCCTTTTGTTGAGCTCGGTTAGCGGAGACTGACCTGAGCAGCAGCCAGCAGTTAGATCAGCTTAGGCTGTGGTTTTGCAGCCTTTTGCTTCATGGCTGAGCTGAATTACACAGCTTGCCACTTGGCAAGTGGGAGCAACCTCACTTCCCCTGCCCCCCTCTCCACTAACCCCATTTCATAAGAAGGCAAGCTGGTCCCATCTATGATCCCAGGAAAAGTGAGAAGGAAAAAAAAAAAAAAATGCAAACCCAGACTTTTTGCCAGATTAGTTTCTGGTCTTTTAGCAAGCTGAATTGATTTACTGGATGATCAGACAAATACTAGAGCCAGCATAAACTAAGCAGGAGGCACTGGGCCTCCTGTTATTAAAACCAGATGCAGCTGGGAAGGGCTTGACCGGAATCATTCATCCCTTTACCTTATACCACAGGTAGTGCTGCTGATCGGATGTGACTTGTACTGACTAGATGTAGTTTAGTACAAAGACTGCCTAAGAAAAGGCTAGCTACAAACAGCTCTCTCGGGAGAGAAGTCTCTTGAATTTGAAGCATGTCTTCTGTTGGAGTGGCAGAGAGAAGAGATTTAAGAGAGTCTCAAAAATACCTCTTAAAATGTTGTGTTGGACAGCAATCGAGAAAGCTTTCAGTAAGCTAGTTACCTCTCATGAAGCACATGGTAATGCATGGCAACTTCATAGAAAATTGTCATTTCTAGCAGAGTCCTCTTACATTTTTTGCCCATGTAAATTACACATGCTTGCTTGAGACAACTATAAAGTAATACTGCTATGAGATTTTTCAAGTCCAATATGAGTGAGATTAAAATCTCAATGAACAAGGCTGAAGGGACACACGACTCTGAGCAAAGCACCTTCTCCCCTTGTGAGGGGGTCAGACCAGACTCCAACCACTCCTTGCAGCCCATGGGGGCAATCCTGCCCCTGCCTTGGGCACTGCTACTTGCCAGACCCCACCAGAAATAATTACTTGTTTTCCTAAAAGTAACTCCTCCTTCCCAAAAGTTTTTTTTCTGCCGCATTAGTTAACAGCCAAGCTCACAGTAAGGTTAGGGTGGGAAAAAATAGGGCTAAGAGCAACAACTCTTGCTGCTGGTAGGAGGTAAAAGTGAAGCAACATATCACAGCTGAACCACAAGTTAAAGTTACCCACTCCAAGACTCCCATATGCACTCAGATTCTCACAGCACACGTAGATGCAAATTACTTGTTGGTCTGGCAAATTGCTCCTTGGCGTATGCATAAACTGTCCTCACAGGAGGGATTTACTAAGACAGTCACAGACAGGAAGGGGACAGGCACAGAAATGAGTGCAATGCACATTCAAAACTAGAAGACGAGAGATCCTATAAGCATGGAGAAAGTACACTGTTCCTTTTCTGTACTGAAGACCTCCTTACATGACGTCAGGAAGAAGTCTCATACCAGAAGACTAATCGAAAAAATAGAAGCATTTTCCAATTTCTGCGCAAAGATGCTGGAGAACAGGCAAAGGTTTCTGTACTACTTGCTGAAAAAAAAAAAAAAAAAAAAAAAAAGGCCCAAAGCATTAAATGCCAAATTCTAAGATGGATGAAGTCTAACACATTAACTTCTAGGTTCAACAATAGCCTTAGGCTTGGTGTTGGTGTCTCTCGCTGGTACAAACAGAAGTGTTTCCAAGATCCAAAAAAAGTTACTATGGATTTGGACTGTCTGTACTCCAGTTTAAAAATAAGAGACTGCACCTCCATTTCCTCCACATTTTAGTTTGGTTGGCATTTGCAGCGAAGAAAAAACCTTCTGCAGAAAGGAGAAACACAGCCCAACTCTCAGCATGTTCTCCCGCCCACTAATTGCTACCACCAGTGCTTAAAAAGGCCACGAGGAGAATTAAGTAATTTTGGTAGTTATTTTAGATTAAAGCAACTCACATCACACCCTTGTCCTCCCTGCTCCCCCCACACAAAGTTAATTTTCCGTGGGGCACCGCTGAGGTGACAGCGCTGGGTTTTAGTTGGTGCCACCCCTCTCTTCTCACTTTGTCTCACCAGGACAACGAAACCATGCTTTTATTGCACATCTCCACCAGAAATTAGAGAAGCACAACTGTCCCAAAACACAAGGCCCCAAACGCAGGACCTCCACACCCTAGGTTATGCCCTGTCCCCTTCCCAACAGGGGCAGGGGAGATGCAGTGCCAGCTTTAAGCAGCTGGAAGTCTCTTGGAGCAAAGTGATTGCACTGCAGCTTTACTGGCTTCAGGTTAGGTTATTTTGTGCTTCCTGAACTTAAGCACTCCTTGGAGGAAAAAAAAAGATAAATAATTGAAGCAGTTCATTAGTAAATCACCATGCAAAGTTAACAAGATTAATTAAATGCCTTCAGTTTCACAGCGCTGGAGTTAAATGACAAGGAAAATGTCACTGTTATGTAAATTGTTTATATTCACACAGGAAATATTTTATATTTCCAATAAAGCAACGCAACTATTCTGCAATCATAGCCTGGATAGTTAAAGATGATTAACGATGCTGTGGAGAATTTGTATTGTTAGCTTAGCTCGGCTTTGATGCAAACTTTAATCCAAAAACTCGAGACATCCACCTAAAGCATCTAATTAATCACCTCGTACACTTCAGAGTGGATTTCACTGCCCTGAACCCGAGCCAGTGTGACCTGCCTAGGTGGGGAGATCTCACCGGGTTTGGTTGCTTATCTAGCACAGTGTCATCTAACACACCTTTCCTTTCCAGCACAGCTGCAGAGCTGCCTGCTCGGAGAGGGGCAAATATATGTAAATAGACTGGATCAAGGCTTCAGGAAACACGAAGTTTATAGGTTAATCAGGCAGAAAATCAGCTGTTCTGTCCTGGAAGGCACAGCAAAATTCAACAATACCAATCTTTTGACTAGTCCGTTTCTAAAAAAGAAGAAAGAAAATTGCAAGCTGCCCTCAGTTATGCAGTGGCAGTGCTGTGACTCACAGCACATTGTTTATTTTATGCTCAAGGAGTCTAAAAGCCGAGCGTTTCTGTTCCTGGTTTGTCAGGCTTGCTGTAAAAAAAATAAATACATCTCTCAAGCCTCAGTTGTGAAGAGCCACTGCAGTGACAGCTCCCAAACCATGTCCAACATGAGAGGTGAGACTTTATGCTCCTCTCCACCCTACCCTGAGCTCTAGGCTGCTGTATATATCCAAAAACTTGGCCAATACTGGCAGTAGTTTTAAAAACACTTCTCTCACAGAAGCCTGATCAAGAAGTTTGGCACAAATCGTTCCAACAAACTATGGCACAACTGCATCAACAGCTCTAGGGCAGGTTTAGCCTTCCCGAACTGAAGGCATTTCAGCAAGCAAGAGATCATTTTCATCAACTAAGTATATAAGGTTACAGCCTATATATAACTAACCTATATGGTTACAGCCTGTAGAACTTTAAATAAAACATTTGGCACATCAAGCACACAAGGAGAGGGAAAAAAATGACTACCTGGGCATCTGCCATCAGCCCACATTTGAGCCTGGTAAGAAAAATGGGGTGTACCAGAAGCACAGCACAAAGCTCTGGATATTCGCTGCGGTGCCTGGAAAGTGAGATACAAGATCAAGCTTCATTCTGAGGCAAACTTTTTCTGTTCAGTGAAATGGGATTATAAAAATGAGAAAGTTTTCATCAGCATTTCATAAATACATGAGTTAGCAGAGAAATAGTGGAGGAAGTTTGTGTCAGGAGACTTGCATGCTTGGGGTGTGGGTATTATGGACTGATCAGCCTCTAATGAGTGTGTCAATCCCAACACAAATAAAATGCAGGATAGAAAGCTGTGGGAGAAGGCAGCTGTGGCAGAATCTTGATTATCAAGTCCATCTTTTGTAGGATCTCTGCCTAACCTTCAAAAGTTCATATTGTCATTTATGGAATACCCAAACAGACTTTCTACAAGTCCAGAAACATACTTTTTGGACAAGTAAATTGCAGAGTTACAGTAAGGTTTTTCCCCTTTCCCTAAGTTTACAGGCCCAGCGCACTTTAACAGTTTAAATGACTTTTTCCATGAGTCAAACAAGACTTCCATTTCTAACAGCACATTTTCCCTCTTCACTTGTTAAGATTAGATCCTAGATGTTATTTCCTTATACACTTTGCCTGATTACCAGTGCTGTTCTTGGGATGGCAAGGTTCTTGAGGGATCTTTACAATAGCACATGTGAAACTCTTAAAGCTTTCTTCAAAGTACTTGGAGAATGAAGCTGCCAAGACTTCAACATACTTTGAGAAATGGACATAAAATAAATTAAGTTAGGGTTCAATTCCTTAGTCTATCAAATAAAGGAGAAGACCAAACAGCTGGCAGGAATCTGACAAGCCAATTTTGAGCTCAGACAAACTTGTCAGCTAGGAAGGTAATGGTAAATAATGGAGAACGTGTAGCTTGATGCTTTACTAACTCAGTCCTGTTACTTGTTCCACCTACCCAAAGGTGTAGTATTAAATTTCTTCTGAGTGACCAACTAGCATCAGCATTTGAATTGATTTTCAGCAACAGGGAAGTTGTAGCAGTGAAAAAAAACTTGTCCAGGTGAGTAGTTATACAACTTTCATCTTGAAAAATATGCAACCAAAACTATATCCTTCCTTTAAAGAGCCTATGTTGGTATTTTTGTGCTTGCCATGTCAGAAACGAATTAGATTAGTCTCCCAAGTTAACTCTTTTCAAATAATTTGATCTGCAAATCCACCATATCTACTAAACACAGGTGACTGCTGTACCTGGGGGGCAAAAAAAAGTCCTAGCAAGTGACAGAAAAGGAAAAAAAATCCTTCCGATTCCAATCAGGAAAAAGGCATAGAGCACTCCAAGATTCAAGGGTTTGATACTGTTTTGCTTTGACATGCAGCAGTGGAGCACTGAAGAGGGAAGAGTGCAGGACTGCTAGCCAAGAGACATCTGAACCCTATTAACATCCCCAAGCCAACACAGCCCGAGGGCATAGCTCATTCCAGTGAAATAACCAGCTACAACTGCCTGCAGCTGTAGGTAGGAAAGAGAAAGCAGCATTGTTGAATCAGCTGAAGACCAAAATAACAGCTGGGGAAACTGCTACATCAGGAACTCAGGCACCTATAGCAATGGGCAAAGGCTTCTGAGAACAGGGGTCACGAGGCTTTGTGTGTGTGTGTTAACAGACCAAGATTTTGTTCCTGGAAATTATTTTCCCCCCAGTTTATAGAAGACGAGCAGTAATATCCAGAAAGCTTTTTTTTTGTTAATTCGGTCCCATCCACTGTGCAAGAGCAGCAGGCAGGCTTGCTTATCGCGGATAGCAAGTGCAGCATGAGTCAGACCAAAAACTCACCGATACGATCATTCTGCTCAGGCCCAGAAAGCACAGCTAGGCCAGAGAATCTCTTCAGCTCTCCCCCAGCCTTACCATCACCAGAGGGGGAAAAAATAAGCGAGCATCAGGAGCTGCAAGGCCCCATCCACAGGAGCCACCAGCTGCTGCCCCTCGGCCCCGTGAGTCATCTCTTCAGCCTCCATGGGAAGTCTGTGGTGGCTGAGGAGGAGGAGGAGGCCACGTATGGGCTTTTCCAGTGAAGTCAGCGTATTTTTGGCCGCTATCTTTCCCAGAAATACGACCAAGTCTTTTGAATAGCCAACTGAGAATAGGTTTAATAAGGACTTCCTCTTAGAAGCCTTACCGTAAAAATTTAATTTCAAGTGCAAGCTTTGAAATGCTGTCACTTCTTGTAGCAGACAGTCTATACATATTACACATTGAGAACTGATTTGCATACCATCTTAAAAACCGAAGTTGTACATCTTTATATAGGCTTCTTAAGCAAGTCTGGAACAGATGACAGGATTTGCTTTCACAATCAGGAAAGGCACAGAAAACCCCTAGAAACAGAAAAGCAAATGACAAGCAGAAACTCCAGAAAAGGAATTTACCTGGACAGGATCTGAGTGATTTTTTTTTTTAATATATATAACATTTGCAGAAGAAAAATCACACAATACTTCATGAAAAAGGGGATATTTATTGAGTCATAAGTTTCAGAACCAATAGCCTGAATGCAAGTGTTTGTTCTGCTGTTCTCAAAATTATACAGAAGCCAAGAAGTAGCCTTGCTCACCATTAGGCATTTACAAAAAAGAATTTATTAGGATCACAACTTCAAAGTCATAAAAAAAAAAAAAAAAAAGAAAAAAAAGTCCCATTCTTCATCCAATTGCCCTCTCAGTTTTTGTTATTTTACAATTTGGTCTTTCAGAACTGGCTGAAGATTTAGCCCAAAATACAGAAAGTTAAAAGACTGAAGCAAGAAGCTTATAATTTAGCAACCCTGCTTTTGTTATGCAAATCTACTGATTTTTGCTCAGCTACATGCAACTATACTATGTCCGATTTGCACGCTATGAAGTGCCCTGACAGTTGCATACCTAATGAACAGTCTGAGCTCCTCTAGAAAGTTTTCTGTCATCATTCCCCAGGACCCAGCCCATGAGCAGGGCCATGCTACAGCAGAATACCAATAAATCCCCTCTAACCACAGACAGCTTGCAGCACTGGGAGAGAAAAACAGTATGCAGAGCAAACAAGAAACACAGCCAGTAGCTAAACAACGTTTGGGTACCTAAATGATCTAGCAGGGATCTACAATGTGCTGGGCAACACGATCAAAGCAAGAACTCAACTCTGCAGAACAGCTTTGAGCCTACCTCGCACCAGGACATGCCTCCCACAGACGAAGGGCACCACAGCATAATTGCTAGTTTGGTAACAGAATTAGTGAGGCTTGGCACCAAGCTAATCAGATATTGCTCGGTTTCAGCTCGGTATAATAAAATTCTTATTAAGCTGTTTTCTTCTGACTGGTCTCATGCTAACCAAGTTGGATATTTTCCTCTCTCCCCTCCAGAAAAAGTCACTGACTGCTATAACCACAGGCTTGGTATTCTACAGCAGAACCTTTAAGGCAGGACTCAAGAAACATCATTTAGGTGGTCTTCCAAAGGCTGTCGCTTACTTTTAAGAAAAACTTCAAAAGGTGCAGCCCCTACAAAGCCACTGCAACTGTTCTGAAGGTGTTCATCTTCTACCCAGAAATGCAAACTAAGAAGTTAAATGTTTTAGCATCTTCCTCAAGGCCATTGTGGAAGAGATGACAGGAAACTGGCAGGTATAGCAGGCAGCTGTGCCTCGTACAAAATACGTGTGTATTTCAAAAGGTTAAAATAATTGGAAAGGCCTCCGCTCTAAGAGCTCTCATTTTTTTTTATTTTTTATTTTTACAAGGGGCAACAGTTCAACTCCAGATGTGAAATCAAACTGCTGACACGAAACCCCTCATCAGCTGAAGAGCACAAACCAGAGCTAACACAGTCCCTCTAACTGTCCTACGCAGCCATAAAAATGTACCTTGTAGCACATCATGCCAGCCTCTTCCTTCCCCTAAATTTTGCATCTCCCCAGAAGAAGTCACCACTGGATCAGTTTAGTACCAGAAAAGGAGAGGAAACAAGCCCAACAGCCCTCACTTTGGCCAGCTCAAGTGTTACAGATGTTGTGGTGTGACTAACCTTATGCTAGTACAAATTGGCACTTCCTTGCAAAGGTGTTTTTCCCCACCATCTCTGCTTTTCCCCATTTTTTGTGCTGGCACAGCCATCTGCGATCCTGGATGATGAACTCCAGCAAGCTGCGGTCCATCCAAAAATTCAGAGCATATTAGTTCTGCTGGATTATTAGTTTGGGGCTGGGTAATTACTGATCAGGAAAAGGAGATACAGCTGAGCTTGTTAACCAGAAAGACTGGAATGGCAAAGACTCGATAAGATGCGAACACAGAACAGCAGACCTGTAAGAGGTGGTACAGCACATAACTGGGACACCAGAGGGTCACCGGGGAAAGTGAGGGATTAAACCAGTTAGCACAGGTGGCAGCAAGGTGGTTCTGCAATCCCAGCCTCACCGAGCAGCTCCATAGGCTTTCTAATAATGCCACAGAGGGAAATTTGCTTCTTTTCCTGCTTTTTTTTTTTCTTAGAATCCAAAAGGACCACGCATATACTCACAGCCACATTCACGATATTAAGGTTGCCTTGGGAACTTAAAATGCACTCAAAAGAGCTGGATTAGTCTAATTACCCTGTCTCCGTACACGAGGTGGCAGTTCACCAAGTCTGATGAAAATAAGTACTCTAAAAGGTGCATGGCCGTATGTATTTGTACTGCAAGCAATTCAGACCTGTTCTTTGAAGATAAAGCTAATGTTTTCTTTTCAGTTTGTGAGATCCATCACTGCAGCATTCAGCTACTTCAAACAATTTTCACAACATCGCTATCGAGCTATCTCAGCACAAAACTAATTAACTTGTTGTAGAACCCAGGCTCTACAGGAGGATCATAGAACAGATGTTCCCATAGCGAGCCACATACCCGAGGTTACCATCCCAACAATTCAAACCCAGCCCATTTCGCCACAGCACCTGGATGCAGTCTGTAGAAGCTACCAAGGTTTGTCATTACCATCCCAGAGGGGCAGCAATTTTCTTAAGACTGTTGCAGCCCTTTTGCAAGGTAAGATGTGTTTCGCTATCAGCGAGAAGGGAAGAAGAGAAGCCAGGAGTTGTTAGATACCTAAATAGCAAGCATCAAGGGTAAGAAGCAGAAAAACATGGAAATTGGACCTAGGAGTAAATATAAAGTAGTAAATTCATACTGAGTCTGTTATCCACAACAGCACTCAATCACCTGGAGTTCAGAAGAAAATGAAGATGAATGCTGACTTCTTTCAAGTCTTTAAAATGTCATCCTTCAACAACAAAGACTAACCTTTCAACAAGTCAAGATACCTTTCAGCCAACATGCCTACAACTCTAATTGAGTGCTTAGGCAAGATTAAACTGAAGATCAATAAATAATAGGTAGTTCCAGCTTACTCCAAGGGTCTGATGAAGCTGCACGACACATGGAAGCGAGACCATCACAAGGCGTTCGCCCAGAAGAGCAGAAACCAGGATCATTCACCAGCAGAGGCATAATGGGGTGGGACAGTTGTACTGAACAAAGCTTGTCATTCTAGGATAGGGCTCAAAAAAACAACTACCAGTCTCTAGCCCATGGGCATAATATAAGTGTCTGCATTATTGACCAAGGAGTTTTAAAATAATCCACCACAGAATTTCTTTTAAGGCATCTGGTGCAGGATACTCAAATAAGATGACAAAGTTGATTCAGAGAAACAAATTTATGTTGCCTGTTTGCTTCGCTGAACATTGTCCAGCCCTCCCCTGCTGCGGTTAATGAAATTCAGTTTCAAAACCCTATAGGCAAAATAACCTAGCCTTTGCAGCGCCTTATTTTGTAGAGGGGAAGAAACAGAAAGTAGCTTTGAGACTGCTGTGAGATTTTTGTTCATAGCTCTTCCTGTCTCATCCCTAACAGAAGCTATTGTACATTTCCTTTCAATAGTTCAAAGAAGAACACCCACATGAGACATCGCTCCCGATTTTATTTCATGTAAGAACGTTTGCTACCTTTATTCCAACCACAGTAAACATTTGCAATTTGTATTTTTCCTAGAGTTTGTCCACCGAGATGCAAAAGCATTATGAAGTGAATTTCTGCAGCAACGCAGAGCTTGACACCCAAAAAAGAACCAAGTTTTCAGTAAACAGCTTTTCCTGTTCTACTTCCTTCTATATACAAACATCTGGGCTGAGTGCCCAGATAACTTTCAAAAATAGTTTTAATTGCTTTATTATCTGTTATGCTGTAATCAATGCTTTTTAATACGTTGTTGCTTCCTGCTTCTTCGAAAGAGCCTTCTCCCATGCAATCTACCACCATTGCCATTAAACAATTAATAAGGAGGGCTTTTCTCCAAGCTCACGCTTACAAATCTGGAGATCATTCTAAAACCAGTAACTTGCCTTTTACTTCGAAAAAGCCCTGTTGGAGCCCATGTGCAGTGGGGATGCTCTGCATTAACATAAACACTAGCAACACAGCTGACAATATAACTGATGAGCAGCCCTGCCCTTCTCAGTTTCCCACCAGTCTGCTGTGCTGACAGCTGATGCCATGAATCAACGCTATCGTTCCATATCCTCGGGGTTTAACCAGTCTCACTATCGTTTAAAAGTACATAAAAATACAGACCCAGGAGTTACCAAGTCCTGTCACTTATGAGCATGCACTCCTAGCAGTAAGTGCTGCCATTTTTTCTTTTTTAAAAGAAACTGATGATAAACATAAGCTATTCGTTTTTACTCTATAGGGCATAACCAAGCTTTAATTATTCTGTATTTCTGTGGAAGTGCAGAAGGTTTCCTAATGTGATCAAATATATCTTGGTATATACAAGGGGGAAAGCTGCATTTACTTGTCCCACTGGCTTTCTTCTCCCCACATCTAACTATAGGGGTGAAGACACTGCACTGGCAGACAGGAGTTCATAGCTTTCACCCCTTTTATTACACTGTCCTTGTGTTGTTGCTCCACTTTTCTTAAAAAGATCAAGCCAGATTACAGCTGGGAGTGCAACAGTAGCATCAGGCTTCGCAATGCCTTGTGTAACCAGCCGAAGGTGATTCTGGAGTTTATTGCCTGTTGAATTCTTCACCCATAGGAAGCACACGCTTTCTGATGCGCTCTGTAAATACGCTGGAGGAGAAAAAAAGGCATTTGATCCACACATTCGTATTGTTTCACTTGCTTATCAGGCAGCAAGTGCCACTGTGAAGTCAGGCACTGGTAAATTTTTAGATCAGCTTGTAATCATCCCGAAACAGATGGCGATTACAGATTCTAGGGGCTGAGGGCTTTTTTTTTCCCTCTATAAACTCAACATTATGCTCAAGAACTTCATTAGGCATTCATTCTCTTCTGCCTTAACCATTAAATGCAGTCAGAAGCAAGGTCTCCGGCATTCAATTCCTTACCTCAAAATCAGTTACCAAAAAAAATCCACTTCTGTGATCTTCCATATTCGTGGCCAATACATTGCAAAGGACCTAAGCCCAGTCCCCTACAAATTCCCAGCCTTCCTAACAAGCTTCCGACAGAAGCAGACAGCCGACACGGGAGAGAGCAGACTCACCATGACTGGGCCCGGACAACTGTAGTGTGCTGCAGGAAAGGCAGGGTATGTATGCCTGTCTCCCATTTTTTGGCACAGAATGAAAGAAGGGAAGCATGACTTCCCAAAGCATTGGACAAAAACTTACGTGCCACCTTCCTGCTCCCTCCCCCGGCTGCTGGAAGTCTGCCGGTGGTGACAGTATGAAGGTGAGAATAAGGATGTCATTTACTACGCCACTGGTACATGGAATTTTCTTACAATTGTACTAGTTAAAAATGTAGCTCTAAGTCATATTAATTGCTGAGTTTAAACAACTGTTTCAGCAGCACTGACAGATTATCTTTGACACAACGTAAAAGACCAAGATAAGATCAATTCGTACTGATGCAGATGCCCGGAAGATCTGAGCACACCAGCAATTAGCCTTTGATGCTGCAGCAGCCACCAGTATCACAATCGCACCTCGGGACTGGGACAGGGCTGCTCGCCTTTTCACGTGGTGGAAAGTTTCACTCAACAGTGTACTTCAGCACACCAAAAAGTGAATTTATTGCTCTGAATGTGAGCATATTTTCATGCTTCTTAACATCTTTGGATACTGCTTACATGTCATTTTCCCCCACGTGCCCTTCTAATTTACTGAATTTGACTGCATTCCCGATTAGGATTATGCATTTGGTATCTCTCTACCTAAACAACAGCCTGGGCCGCCACAACAATTTTCTAACAGCTTGAGGAGGGAGGAGGCTTTTGCTTGTTTTAAGAGCCTTAGGTAACAGGCACCTCCCTGCAGGTTTTTTCCTGATTAGGAATTCATGCACTCGCTATAAGCCCCATTGCTTTGTGATGCTGATGCACTACACCTCCCTTCTTAGAGACGCATTTCCTTCTAGGACAGGAGAGTTGAGAAAACAGATCTTGTCACTTTCTTTTTACATAGTTCATCTCTACAAATTCAATTTAAAATCCAAGGATCCCTCAGAACTCAGCTATCACATTATACCAGTATTATGGGCCTACGCTCAAAGTTGAGAAGCCTACAGAGAATCCCATTTTTCACATTTTACCTTCACCAAGTGCTTCCTTCCAGCATGCATCACATTCTGTCAGAAACATGGGAACTGCGTCTCATACGCGCCACTTCGATGCATCCTTCCTCCCAAATCTGCTGTGAGACACGGGGACTGTTACTGTCCCATTAATTTCTACGCACAGCAGTGGAAGCAGTCTTAAGTCAGATTTTTCAGATGAGTAATATGCTCTAAGTTTATTTAATTACCATCATCATAACCTATGAATTACGCTCATTTCCTAGACTAACCTTTTATTATGGGTTTCTGTTTATTTTGCTAAGAAACACAAGTATCCTTAACTCCTGTTTCTAACAAATCCACATAGGTATGCTGCATTTTGCCTGCAAGAAATTCTCATTTGTGATAACAGGGCCTGCTCCAATCACACTAAAGACTCATTTTCACAAAGCCACATCAGGCGTTACAAACCAACAGGGTGAGCACCTAACAGAAGATCCCGCAGCGCTTTGGTGCTACGTTCTTGGCTAAGAAGAAGTATTTAGATTCGGACACAAATTATTTTTCATACTCTAATTTAGAGGGATTTCCCTTCCATGGGGCCCAAAGTATTATTCACAATTACACCTTGCAGCAGGGTGAGGAACCAGAATATCTGTAGCACACGGCAGATGCTCAAGCCCACAGCCACGCCTTCTACAAACACAGGGCTGCACTTCTCCAAGTTTACCGTATTCCCCGAGCGTGCTCTTTGCGCCCACCCTCCCCAACTACAGGACTCCAATTTGCAGTTTTTAGCTTTGCAAGCACGAAGCAGCACGCCTCCATTGCTTCTTCCACTTGGCACAGCTACGCGCTCCCCGGTAGCACATGATGGTAGGAGTCATGTACACTATTGTGTTTGTCACTATTTACTTTGCTATTAGGCACAGCGCTGGAGAGGGCAGAGCCTCTGAAAGCACTGGTATTTCCAGAACAGGCACGTGTAGCTACAACCACAGCCAGGTCTCTGCTCCCACCCAGGGAGACCCCAGGAGCGCCTCACCCCACCTCCACCAGCTTTCCTTGACACTGTCTGCCTCGGAGCTGTGCGAAAAAATAGCCACTAGGAGCAAGAGAAACTCGTGCACGTAAGCCTAATTCCGGCAAGCGGCACGCTGTGCACTTCCACAATCAGAGGGTTTTTTGCTGAGCAGATAGCTATCTAGTTCCTTATCGGTTCGTGATGCAGGGTGTCACTGCTTACAGCCGACCTAGGGACAGCTCGAAGCCCTCTGTCACCAGCTCCTGCCGGCTCGCAGGGCCACCCTCAGGGGATGGTTCAGCCTCACCCCGCTTCTCCCCCTGCCTTGCTGGCACCCAGGGGCCCCCAGCACATCCCCCCCACCCCCGTGGGATGCCCAGCTTTGTGCCCGAGCTGTTAAACCACACACAAAGAAAACGACACAGGTTGGGATGTGCGGGAAACAAAGGGAAAACCGGCTTCGTGCCACGGACTGCTCTGCTGCCACAAGGCTGGCAGCCTGATGCAAAGCCTCTGGCTGCCCACCAGCAGCGAGCAGCACCTGGAAGCGGCACCGCGGCGCTGGGGGAGGCGGCAGCTGAAGTTTTCGGCCTGGCAGCCCCCAGACGGCTGATTTTTGGGGGTGATCTTTGGGTGCCGCGCTCGCAACCTGCCGTGGAGGCTATTTAAAGATGCAAAGCTGCGCCCTGAGCCCCGTAATGCCCGGCCATGTGACAGCCTCCTCAGCAGGCTGCTCGCTGCTTTTAAATGCCCAGCACCACGCCACCGGGCACCACCACCACCACCAGCCCCGATGCGAACCGCACCGGAGGCAGCCGTGAACTTGAGCAGCTCCAGCTTTAAGAGCAGAGCTTTTTGGGGGTTTTCATCGCCTCCACCCCCAAGGAAAGGAGCAGGGGGCACCGCGGCGCGTCCCCGCAGCGCTGCAGGGGGGGGGGACACGACCCCACCCGGAGCCTTGGGGGGGGGGGGGGGGGGGGGGGGCACGGCGGCCCTCCCTCCTCCTCCTCCTCCTCCTCCTCCTCTTCCTCCCCGCCGCTTACCGAGTGGTTGACCCCCCACATGAGGACGCTGAGCAGCGGGTCGCTGGCCCGGAACAGCTTCACTTTCTGCGCCACGAAGTGCTTCTTCTTCGTCTTGGTTTTACTCGCCAGGGCGGGGGCGATGGTGCTGGGGGCCGCCATGGCGCGGCGGCAGCGGCGGCGGCCGGCAGGGAAGGAGGAGGGCAGGAGGCAGGGAGGGATGGAGGAGGAGGAGGAGGAGGAGGCGGAGGGGAGGCGGCGGTGCTCAGCTCAGCGCCGCGGCCGTGCGGGCGGCGGGGCGGGGAGGGTGCCGCGGGTCGCCGCGCGCATCCCGGCCTGCAGCCGCGCGCCGAAATGGCCCCGCTCCCGCGCCGCGGCCACGCCCCCTCCGCCCGCCCCCTCCCCGCTGCATGGGGGGGGAGCTGCCACCGCCTCCCCCCGCCCCGTTCCCAGCCGGCGCGGGAGTTTCGGTTCCTGCCGCCGCAGCGCGCATGCCCCGCGGGCGCGCGCAGGCGTCATGGCGGCCGTGCGGCTGCTGGCTGAAGGGAAAGGGGGGAGAGCCCGCTCGGTGCCCTGAGGGGCTGGGGATTGCTCCCCGTGTGGTGAAGCGATCACAAATGGCACCAAGGGAGTTAAATACACACTGCTCTGCGCCCTTCTCGTGTTCACTCTCCACCTCTCCTCTCTAAATAAATACACCTGAAGGGACACCTTGGGCAAGGGGACACTGATGTCCTCCTCGGACACGGCTTCATCGCCAGCCCTCTCCTCACCTGGCTCCTGCCTGCGAGCGGAGCTGTCATGGCCAGCATGCAGCAAGCACCACGAAACAGCCGCCTGCAGGCACCATGCAGGGGTTTCGCTGTGCTGTGGATGCATTGCACCCCTGTAACACACGCTTGCCCAATTGTACTCACAGCAAAAAATGTTTAAAAAATGTTTAAAAAGTGTTTCTGAATTGCCTCTGTGACCACAGAGGATGTGGTCATGGGTAGATGACATCCTGCAAACGCACATCTGCCCAAGTCAGAAGCATTGTACATGAAATACACTTTCCTTCCTTGCACAATGAAGTCCTCCTGGCAGCACTGCCCCTTCCCAAGAGCCAGCACACTCAGGCTAAGCCACCCCTTGACTTCCAAGGCACACAGAGGGATGTACCCATTGCAGGTCCTGCTTTGTGCATTGGCTGTTTGCTCAGCAAGGTCACCAGGTCCATGGGGAACAGCAATAGCATGGCTGCCCCATGGGCGGACAAACCAGGAGCCAAGGGTTGTCCCAGTTCAGGCAGCACCCTCACCAGTGGGGCCCAGTACACAGCAGCAGCCCCAGAGAAGCCAGGTCCACCTGGGAAGGTTCAGCATAGGCACAACGTCCTTCCAGGAGGCCAGGCTAGAAGGAGACAGAGGCCTGGAGGCAAGCTACTACTGGTATAGCCCCAAGGCATATCCAGAAGGCAAGACTGGAGACAGGCATACCTACAGCATAGCTCAGGCAAAAACCCAACCTCACCTCATCCCTGAACTTAAATAGAGGTCATGGGCAGAGGGTGGGGATGGACATCCCAGGTGAGGCTGCTCAGGGCCATTAAGGTCTACAGGTGCACTCATGGGACTGACTTACACAGGTGCTTATAAATTTAAAACCTCATTGCCCCAAACTCAGTTGGTCAAGTGTCACATCCTTTTCATTTCTCTTTTTTTGCCTTTGTGATCTCAATAGCAAAGTTATCCAAGTAAATAGTTTTATCTCCCTCCAGCATCAAAACAGTTACTGGGGCTTATTATATGGCTTCTTTTCTGCGTCTTATTGAGAGTAGGAGAGAGCATAAACGCTGTATTTCATTATTATTATTATTTAAGAGTAAAAAGTTATTAGGAATTACAGATGGATTCTAAATTCTAATATTTCTTGGAAAAAAAATCTTACAACAGCAAAAATCCCTGATGTTTCTACTGCAGTCAATGAAAGCAGCTGAATAGTCAGCACCTCTGAATAAAAGCAGGTCACTTAGATGCCTAAATATAGATTTGAAGTCAGATTTTTAGAAGAGTTCAGTACCCATTTTATTCCTTAAGTTATGCTTAGAACATGACATCTGAGCATTGTGCAATGCTGCACACATCAACGTGACTAACATCTGTCATATTTGTCTTTCATCTTCTTTCCAGAATAAATCCATAAAATCCATATAGTGAAGCATTTTGGTTTTGAAGCGTGTAATATACAACACACATTTTGTTAGGTTTATTATAGGAAAGGAAAGGCTGCGGAAGGAAGTTGTTTTTTGTTTTCATATTTCTTTTTTCTTCCAGGAGACTTTCTTGTCATCTTGGCCTAGATTCTGAAGAGCTCTTTGCTGCAGATGTGAATCCTTAGCAAGGAAGGTTATGTGTTATCCGAGGAACAAAAGATGTTGATCATAATCTTTAGAGCAAAATCTGAACAAATCAAGTGCCTGGACTACCTAGATGAGGTCTAAGGCACAGGTTTGTATTCTCCAGTTTCAGGCACCAAGAACAGGATGGTTACCTGCACTTGTCTATCTTGTTGGGATGACACAGGTCTACCACCTGTGCCATGATATACCTGGAGATGGACATGGGCATCAGTTGAAGAGGCAAAACCTAGTCACACTTGCAGCCTACGCTTTTCTTTTGCATCTCTTTCTGGCTGTGCATCAGCTAGAGCCCCAGTCTCTTTCTTTCCTTCAACTGTAACCCTAACCTTAGCTCTTAAAATAAACCTAGCCAGAGGCTTAGCCTGGGACTGGATTACCCAGCCAATTCCTATGGCAAAAATTTCCCCCTGTCAAGTTCTTGCAGCCTAGACTTCTCTTTAAACCCTTTTAGCTCCCCTCCAGCTGGAGCTCTGGGCTTTCTCTTTCTCCTAGCTCTAACCGTGGGAGTAACCCTGGTCTTGTGCTAAGCCTCAGCCCAGGGGCCCTAGCCAGTGCCCAAGCTAAAACCTTCTCAGAGGCATGGTTTTTTCACAGCCCACCTTTCCTTTGGCATGTTCCCTTTCACGTTCCCCTCCAGCTGCAACTTTAGTCTGTCTCTGCCCAGATACTAACCTTAACACAGATCCTTAGACCAGGACCCCCAGCCAGTGCCCACAATGTGTTCCTTTTGCCACATTTGCTCTACACCACATTTTATCTACACCGTTTTTTTCTTCAGAGCTCCTCTCCAGCTCCACTCCAGCTGCAGCTCCAGACTCTCTCTTTCCCTCAGCCCTAATCTTAATGCTTGCTCAAACCATATGCTTTGGACATGGCCCCCGGCCAGTGCCCACACCAGGAAGTTCTTGCAGCCGAGTTCTTGCAGCCCACACATCCCTGTGACAGCCACTTTCTAGCCCTGAGCCAGCTGCAGCTCTTGGCTCTCTCTTGCTGTCAGCCATAACCTCAGACCTATCCCTACCCCTGACAGTACTGAGCCTTAGACCAAGCCCCCAGCCAGTGCACACACCTAAAAGATCTTACAGACGAGTTATCTTTGTGTCCCAGCCTTTCCTCTAGCAACTGCTTTCAACCTCTCCTGCAGCTGGAGGTCTGGTCTCTCTCTTTCTCCCAATGTTAACACTAACCCTCACGCTAGCTGTATGCTTAGCCTCAGACCAGGATGCCAAGCAGTAAAAACAAAAAACAAAACAAAACAAAACCAGCAAAAGCAACCAAGTTCTTCCTGCACCCTGCGCTTCCTAGGCCCATTCTAATTGCAGCATTAGGCTCGCTCTTGCTGACAAATCTAACCCTACCTCCAAACCTAGGAGGAGGCAGAGCCTCAGACCAGGCAGCCCTGCCACGTTCTCCTTGCAGTCTAAAGTTCCCCTTCAAAGTCCCTTTGTAGCTCCCCTTCAGCTGGAACTGTCTGTCTCTTTCCTCCAGCCCTAACTCTAACTCCAAAATAAACCTAACCTTAAGCTGAGCCTTGTCACTGCCCCCTTTTGGTGCCCTCACCAGAAAGTTATCCCAGCCAAGCTCTCCTTGCATGCCACCCTTTCTCTGGGCAAGTCCTTTCTACCCCAGTCCCACCACAGCTCTAGGTTATCTTTTTCTCTCAGCCCTAATACTAACGCTAGCCATATCAAACTCAAACAAAGGCCGAGCCTTGGCCTAGAACTCACCAGGCCAAACCAAAATGTTCTGGCAACCACGTTCTTGCAGCCTACACTTCCCATTACCAGTTCCTTCATTGTCCCTCTGCAGCTGGAGCTCTCATCTCTCTCGAGTGTAACCCTGGCTTTAAGCCCAACTATATGCTGACCAGGCCTCACTGCCAATGCCCACACCAAAATTTTCTCTCAGCCATGTTCTCTTTGCAGCCCACCATTTCCTTTGGCAGCCTCTTTCCCATCTCCCTCCAACTGGGGCTCTTGGCTTTCTCTTTTCCTCAGCCCTATCCCTAACCGTGACCACAGGGTGAACCTCAGACCAAGACACCCACCAAACATTCTCCCCTCCCAAGTTTTCTCTGCACCCCACTGTCTCTTTCTGAAACTCCTTTCCAACCCCAATCCACCTGCAGCAGCAGGCTCTTGCCCCTGACCCTAACCCTAACCATGGTCCTGATGCATTCTGAAGGCTGAGCCTTGGCCGTGGGCCCCTTCCAGCACTGACACCAGAAAGTTCTCTCTGTAGCCATGTAACCTTAGCAGCCTCTTGGGATTTCTCCCCACCCTAACACAGGCTGACTGTCTCTAGGGAGAGAGAACCTGCATCCGAGGTCTGCTCTTTGCTCCCTTGTAGCTTATGGACATTTTTGTGCATGTGCGAGGAGGTGTTTCACATATACTGCCTGGCACAACACTTGTACTTCAGTCCATTGACCGATTTTTTTATAGCATGACACTGTGAATGTATGTTGCTGATCTGTTTGTGGTGTACATCCAGTATCAGAAGAGGAAAGACCTTCTGGGAGAGGACTGAAAAACTTCAGAGCTAAACCCAAAGCTGGTACAATACTGCCTGTAGTGTCTATGGGGAGATCTCTCTTGTTCAGTGTATCTCCACAACAGCATTCATGAGCCATTGTAAGCAAAACAGCTTGTTTCACTTCACAGATAACCTGTGAGCAAGCTAACGTAGATGTTGAGATGATGGCCCAGGAACTGACAGAAGACTGAAGGGCCAAATTATGACAGTACAACCTCTTCTGAGGTAGCAGTTGGTCTTTAGCTGTTTCTTAGAAGACTGTTTGGGATCTGTATCTTCCAGCATTGGTAAGAACAGTTTTTGGGAATAGGAAATTCATGCTCTGAGTTACCGCACACTCCAACAACAGAGCGGCACTTCCTACTTGACTTTAAAGAAATCCACCCCCTGTGGATTTACAAGCGTTAGAGACTCCTTTAGAGTGTCCAGAACTTTTTGATGGCTGAATATAAAGCTTTTGAACTGCCTGAGGACTGAATAGGAGGGCACGGCCAGGGTCAATTCACAGTGCTTGGGAACTTTATTAAGGGTGTGATATCACCAGTGGACTAAGCTGGTCAGAACATGCTCACTCTCTGATGAAGTGGTTTACTATCCTTATTAGCACTAAGCAGTAGTTAGAAGCTCCAGAGGAGATGAAAGTGTTTTGTTTTGTCATATCTGCATCATTTTTTTTCTGTCATTGGTACTATTTTTTTTTCTTCTGTTTCTTCCTGTGCCTGTACAAGATGCTCCATTGGGAGCTGGTGGACAGGAGAGAGGGAAGGAGAGAATAAGCTAGCAAGACTGTGCTAATGACTGGTTGCCCTTGACTGACTTCATCAATAGTTTGCATAAATTAAAAACAGGGTGCAGGCTCTCACCTTGGCATTTAAGTAAAGCCTGGGACTAGCAAGCTCACCATTAAAATCCCTTTGCTCTTATTGATGCTTGCAGCAAAGTCTTGCTGAGCCTTACTATTTAAACATAACACTTCCTAACTTAATACTTCATCCCAGCACATATAGGAATGACTTGCTTTTTTTTCACTGATCATCGAGAGCAATTCTGGTGAGTTAGGGTCTCTACTCCTGAGGAAAGGGATATCACACAGTTTGTAAGTGAAGCTTTGCCTAGCTACTGGAAGGTAATACTGCCCTTTACAATTATTTTCTGCAGCTGCAAAGAACAGAAGGCCCACAGAGTATCCCTGGGCCAACTGCCATAGAAACTAATTTCAGCTAGGGCAGACTCATAAATTGTTCCATTACTCTATAAATTGGTCTGGGTACATGTCACTTCAAGCCAAGCTGGGTTACTTTAAATCCAGCCCATAGTTCTAAAATATTGCTGTTTTTAAAAAAGAATTCATCTTAAAGACATGATGAAAATAAATTCCTGAAATAAATTAACCTTCTACAAGAGCATAAAACCCACAAGGATGTTGAGTTATTTACCAATTTATTGGAAATACAAAAAGAACAGTCCAAACATTTTGAAGACAAGGCATTTCCTTCATTTGTAAAACTGAAAAACAGAAAACCAGTAAGCATAAACTTTTTTTAAAATGCAGACTCCTTAATTGCTCTGCTTTCAGAAGAACAAATACAATTTGTATATGGAAATGATTACTGCCTATATATGTTTACAGGCAGAAGGCATTGCCTGCCAGTCGTCAGATGTGCCATCAAGAGTCGCCGGGTTTGCAGAATTTCACATCATTGCAGAGGATTTCAAACAAACTCTGGAACATAATTTAAAATGCAAAAACAAAGTTATTAAAATTAATTTACAGAGATCAATGCAGCAATTCCTTAAGCACAAAGGAGTCTTACATTTCATTTTAAGCATTACCAATTTCCTTTTGTTCCCCAACACAAGGCATGGCACATAACCAAAGACCTATGAAGGGGGCAATCAGCCTCAATTAGGAGTCAGGCATCTATCCCAAGTGATGCTTTGCTTTCTTTTTATTTATGATGAAAAAAATAGACAACCTACTCCAGCCTAGGCTTAGGAAATTATTACAGCCAGGGGTAGCTCCTTTAGTCACCTCCCCAAATGCAATGAAAGCCAGGACAGCTTCTTCTCACCTTGTTCAACTCTCCATAAACAACCCAACTGAAAGCCTTACGGTGATCGTGATCGGTGTCTCACAGTAGCCGCATCCATTTTAGTTCAAACAAAGTAAAATTCCCCCTAGCCAGAGCAACACTGAAGCCCAGCTATCCCACTCCCTCAGGGGCCCTCTGCTTCCCTTTTATGACTTCCCCCACTTAGGCAGCACAGCTGTCAGTTCCACCTCCCAGCAGTTTAACAAGCCACAACTGCCAGGTTTTGCAGCTTATATAGTCTTTAAGGGCTAACCTCTTCCTTCTTCTGAAGCAAAGGGTTTTAACCCTTTCTAGGTTCACAGTGACTACAGCTCAGCTGGTGAGTTGTTTACGTGCAGCTTCCTGGGATTTTCTGGCGTCTCTTTACTGATCCTGTTTCCTCAGGTGTAGTCAGCAATGGAGTTGCAGAATTGCTCCTGGGTGCTGTTGCTCCAGCTTGGGGGTAGCGAATCTAAACCTTAAACAATGTGTAAACCTTCATGTTGTTTTGTTTTGTTTCAGCAAAAAGATCTAAATTGATAGATTTCACTACTAAAATTTTGGTATCAAAAACATGTAAGTTCAATAAGGACATTCTGTATATGTTTCTTGTTTGTTCTTCAACCTGCAAAGTATTTTGATCAACATTGGGTAATAAATGCACTTTGAGTAATCCATTAATCAAATTTGTGCCTGTCTAAGAGCTGATTTCTTTCAAAATATACTCTTTTTTCTGATTGAAAAGATTTTGAGCTTCCTGTTTTTAAATGTAATTAAACATGAAATGACACATTTTAAAAATAGTCTAAGAAATAAAATGCAGTATTTACTTCCTATAGTGGCACATACTTTTAATAGAAACTGCTTGGTGCAGAGCTCATCTTAATTGGTAAAGCCAGTAAGTTCTGTTTTCATCTAGCTATATTTTTCATATTTGTGAAGTTTCTGAGGAATTTTCCTTCCTGCTACAGCACTGGAGCAGCCTTTCCAATTTCTAGCCCAGAAATACAGCTTCCTTAGCGTGCACCATTTTAGAGTTTCTCGCTTGCTGTGGTTAATCACAGGAACTACCGTAGCTGATGAACTGTTAAAGAGCTGCAGTAGTTCCTGCATGCTCTAATTTAGATGGTTGCCACTGTTACTAAGGATTTTGTTTTTAGAGGAGGTTGTTTGTGCTCTCTTTCAACGTTGCTAAACAACTCTCAAGCGTTTTTCTTCTGGAGACATTGAAAAGCTCCACTAATGCCAATACTGGAGAAATAGCCCTTAAAAAAAAGTCCTTGTGAAATTCATGGAAAAGTAGAGTATGTAGTTTTCAAAGCTCAAGTTGCAAAAAAAATACTACTAATAAAAAAATCCTTTAATACTGGATGCCTCCCTTTTGGACAGGAAACACCAGATACCAAGAACCTGAGCACTGACAACACCAACTGAATCCTGAAGCTTCAGTGGCACGGTCCTTGTGAGAAGCAGGTCTCTCATGCATGGTATCTAAATAAAGTAATGTTTTAAAAAAATCTGGCCTTACCTGCATTTAAAGAATTTACCTGGATAACATTTCACCACACATCAGCTTGCTCCAGACCTTGTCCATTCACATTCTGAATTCTCCAGGGAAGGAAATCCTGCGACCTTTCCAGCATTTTGCCACCTCCACGTTTTTTCTATGTGTCCAATAGGAATTCCCCACACTCCGGCTTGTGTCTACTGCTCCTTGTCCTGTTGCTGGACACCTTTGAGAAGAGCCTGATTCTGTTTTCTCTGTGCTCTTCCATTAGGTATCTGGAGGCAGCAGTAAGCCCTCTTTGTTGCCTTTACTGCTTACTGCGGAACAAAACCAGGTCTCCCAGCCTGCTCTCATGTAGGATGTGGTCCAGCCCCAAAGCTATCCTGGTGATCCTCCACGGGGCTTGCTCCAGTATGGCAATGCCTTTCTTGGCCTGGGTACTCCAAAACTGGACTCAGCATGCCAGGTACAGGCTCAGAAGTGAACATGGGGGAGAAACACTTTTCTCAACCAGCTGGATACACTCTTACAGCCCATTTATTCCGTCTCAAATGCAAGATCCTAGATCCCACTTGCCTTTGCTGGACTTCAGGAGGTTTCTGTCAGACCATGTCCCCAGTCTGTTCAGGTGCCTATGCACGGCAGCTCTGTTCTCCTAGCGTAACAGCTGCTCCCTCCAATGGCATATTGTCTGCAAACTTGCTGAGAGTGCACTCCATCCCATCATCCAGGTCATGAATAAAGATATTAAACAGTATTATCTCCGCTATGAATCCTTGAGGGATGCCACTTGTACAGCCGGTCACCGGTTCTGCTTCATATTGTTGATTACCACCCTTTGAGCCCAGTGGCTCAGCTGATTTTCTGCCCATGTTATCATCCACTTACACAGTCCATACCTCACTAATTTGGCTCTAAGGAGATAATGGGAGACTGTATCAAAGGCCTTGCTAGAATCAAAGCATACAGCAGTCAGTGCTCCTCCCTCCATGACAGAGAAAGTCACCTCATCACAGAAGGCAATCAGGTTGCTCAGGCATAATTTGCCCTTGATAATTCTGTGCTGGCTATTCCCAATCACCTTCTTATCCTTCTTTTGCTTGGAAATGGCTTATAGGAGAATTCAGTCCATAACCCTCTAAGGGCGTGCAGTTAAGCTGTCTGGTCTGTACTTCCCCAGATTCTCCTTTTTGTCCGTCTTCAGGATGGACATGGCATTTTCTTCTTCATAGCTCAGTTGTAATATATTATTGTTTCAAACAATATGTAATTGACAATGAGACCCAAATATGTTATTAGAAAGTTATAGTCTATCACGTCTCTCCTTTTTAGGATATTTTATATTTCTAATGTAAATAACTTGCAATATTTAGGTTTTCAGTAAATTATATGTTTCTGCTAAAGAAGTTTTTATCCTAGATAAAACCACTCTCACCTCGAATTCTTTTGATTTATATAATAAATACATGTTTTCCAAGAAATATTCTTAAAAAAAAATGGAAATGAGAAAAAGTCACTTCCTTAAGCCTATTTCAGTTACTGAAAAACTTTCTTGATGCCAACAGATACTTAAAGTTTTTAGTTTATCTAAAATAAATGCAAATAATCAACTTGCCAGACATCAGATTAAGAAAGAAGAAAAATGATAGGACGAAAAATGTGCACATCTTAATTACTTTCTAATTACTGTGTGAAACTTCAAGGAGCCGAAGAGAAAACGAAACCCAGCTCTCACGAGAGCAGAAGTGAAAATGCTGTAGGAGCTGGTTAGGCATAAGACCGAAAGAGATTCTAGTGAAATCTCCAAGCAACAGCATAAAATGTTGTAGAGATGGATAACGAGATAGGCTTTGTGTGTGTGGTAACGTGTTTTAAACCTCAGGCCCCATCTGTGACAGGCCTACACGGTTGCAAGCCCCTAGAGCACCAGCATTTCACGGGAGGCAGTGCTCGTGGTGGGGTTCGGTGTGCTATGGCTCTTTCCTCTTGGGCATGTCTGTTTCAAGATACACGTGCTTGAGGCCTGATCTACACAGTTTTTTGTTCCTGTAAGTAAATGTGTGTGGTAACTTTAAACAGAAATGGTTTTACAAGTGCGGAGGTGCTTACAGTAAATGGCTGCACCAGCCCGGGTGGGTTATCTCCTGTTTGTGGGAGAAGCCACGCCATGAGAGCACACACGACATCTTCCAACCATAAGACGTAGCAGTGCTTTGCCTACTCTGGTATTAAAAGTAGGCTAAGCAAAGCAACCATAGCTATTCTAGGTGTGAGGAGGGGCCTCTTGGCCCAAGCCTTCCTCCTTGGCAGGCATGGGGGTGGCGTTTCCTGGTGATCCTGGGGGTGACAGGGTACTGCTGCCTCTGCACAGGGGGTCTGGTGGCAGGGACCAGAGTCCTGGTACGAGATGAGTTAGCAGGGATTGTTAGTGTTGTTAAAACAATCTGACCTGTGGGCAGACAAAGCTTTGATCACTATACACTGCCGCTGAAAACGTCATGGCAGTCTTCAGCAACACATCTCCCAGGCTTGTTGTCGGAGCCAGCAGGCTTGAGGCTCCCTCAGTTTCACTGGGGAAGCGTGAGCATTTCTAGGAATTCAGCTCTGGAGAAATCCAGTGGTCCCACAGTGAAAAAAAAAAACAACAGAGCAATTCTACGTGTTAACTAAACTAATAGGTTATTGGTGTATTCTACTTTTATTTTTTTAGCTACTTTTTGTTTGAAAACAAGTAAGAAATGTTCAAAGATTTGGTTTGTATCTATTTTGAATGAGAACAAAATCCAGCAGGGAATGATTGGCACAACACGGATGAAGGCAGGGCATAGTTATCCGTGTGAGTTACTGTAGGCAGGAAGATGACTTACTGTATGCCCTTTCCAAGCACAGAGCACCTTAGCTAGTACCACCTAGGAGGCCTAGTTCTTTAAAATAAAAAAAAGTTTATACAAGTTAACACCAGGAGAACATCTTGTCTGTGATTATATATAAAGTAAGCTTTGAGATTAATTCATTAATGAGAAAAAAAAGGACAAAAATAACAGATAAACAATTGGTATATGCCCAAAGCTCCCTTTACAGTATACAGTTTCACACGTGTGAGGTGTGCAGAGTAAGAGGGGCGGAAAATTGAAGCAAAAGAAGAAATACTGCAAAACCGCAGCTTTTTTACGCTGTCACCATTTCTACATTTGCAAATGAAGTTGCTACCATGTTTCCTCTGCCAGGCAGGCAGAAAGGGCCACCTAGCAGCTTGCAAGCTGCAGAGTAAGTGCAGCAGAGCAAGAGCTTTTGTGTTGATATAAACGACAATTCTTTGATGTTAGGTACTGCACGGTCCCGCAGAAATTAAGAGTTTCCATTCAATGTGGAAGAATAAAGGAAGGAAGCCAAGAAGTTTTGCTCTTCTTTGAAGCAAAGATGAATAAAGTCTCTTTAAGAATGAAATATTCATGTGTTCCAGTGTGTTTTTTAGTTCCTTGAACATCTATATTCTGGGATGAGCTTGAGCTTAAGAAACGTCTTAAACTACTGCTGCACAGTGGGGAAGGGCTTCGAGACCTAGAGGCAGTGCTGGATATAGTCAGAGTACTGGTGGCACTGAACCAACACCAGGCTGACTGCTACAGACCCCGCTTTTCAGTTCAGAACCAGTGTTTACTCACAGAAAAGCATCAACACAAAAATAAAACCCAGACACGCTTAAATATGTGTGAGGGGGAAGGAAACCATCTCCATGCTGCTCCCAGCTTGCAGACCACAGGGTTTCTGTTCGGGTTCCTGCGGGGAGCGTGGGTGAGGACAGAAAACCTGTGGCACGTTGCTGGGCTCCTCTGTTTCCAAAGCATAGAAAACTGCAGTAAACACAACCACATAACCTGGTATTTGTGTGTGCTTTTCCCTATTATTTTGGCTGCTGATTATTGCGAAGGAGAGAGTTTAGCTGTTCTTATATGTGGCAAACAGGTTGGTTCTTTCGTCTAACTGACAGACAGAACCTACTTTTTAGCATCGCTATCTGACTACCAAAAAATAGCATGAAGACATCATTAAATATATGTGTATATATATATATATATATATATATATATATATAAGAAAATATTATTCCTTGTCACTTACTGGTTGTGCAAATATGCAGACCCGCATACACAGATGCACCAGGCAGAAAGAAGAGGGGCTGGCACAGAAAAGAGCTGACAAAAATGGAAATGGAGAAGAGAGTCTGAAAAACAAGTAAATAATCGAATGAAAAGGAAGGGAGGAAGCAGCAGGGGTTTTCTTTCCTCTTCTGCACAGTCTTTGTGACAAGAAAATTACTTGGAAGTTCAGGCATCAGATAGATGTTTAAAAAGGAATGGCAGAGAAAGCTTGAATGAGACTGATCTTTTGAAACAAACATTTCCTTATAAATGAAATCAAATAGCTTCTGCTGGGACAGTAGGTCTCAGGAAGACTGCCATCAAAGTGACCTGCTCTGTCAGATACTGTCACGTTTCCCCTTTCACTCAGAGCAAAGAAACAATTTGTATGACTTATCACTTCATTATTTTATTCGTTTGCTTCTTCATCCATTGCTGGGATATTTTCTGTCAGTTACCAGGCTTCTCTCAGCTCTGTCTTCAGTCATGTTCCCTGGCAGAAAACACTATTAGCTTGAAACAAATCTCTCAAGGAGAAAGATGTATTTCTCTAGGCATTCCAGTAAGTCTGAAATATTGTTGCTTCTAACAGCCTCTAAGGAAAAGTAGGAAAAAAAGCCAAACCTAACTAACTTTTGCATGAGAAAGTATTTAAAAAATGTGTAATTTTTCTGTATATTAATCTGGTTTCCAGGAGGAAAACAAGAGTTGAATACCAGAGGGCACGGGATATGGTAAAGTAATAGACTATGTTGTGGTTAGCCCTAACAAACTGGGCAGAGAAAGGTAGTCACCCCCCTTTTCCATGCATGGAAAGCTACACTGGTCATCTCCTCACCGTATTTTAGGAGTACTGCAGGCATCATCCCCAAGGCACCATCCCATGGATCATCCCTGCTGCCTGGCTTTAGGCTGTCCCAGCTGGTACACAAGAAAATTATATTCCATTAAGTTCTTAATGTTCTTCCAACTAGCATGCCACTTGTTAATTAATAATAGTCATACTTCATTAGTGATTACTAATGTAGTAATATTAAAAATTGGAAATAAAAATCCTTACAAATACAGTTAGCAGTTTATAGGTAAAAGGAAGCAATTTCGCTGTACTGCAACCCAGAGATTATTGTTATATATAACTGTTTTAAGAAGCATGCCTTAACAATTTGAGGCAACAGACTAGCAAAGTGGATAGATGAATTAATATAAGATGAATATAGGATGTAGGTGAAAATTTACAGCCATGTATTATATCCTAACACATGAAGATAAGTGGTTTAAGGTTGGTGGCTGAACCTGCTAATAGCTCCAGTTCTACTGGGTCTGGAGTGCTCTAGAGCTGATTTCCACAGGCGCAGTGATTACATTTTGGGTTTTAAAATCTCACCTGAAAATCATCCATAAATATGCAGTTCTTTTTTCCATGATTTCCAGATGAAACTTGTCAAGTTTACAAATAATGATTCATCTCGGGACTTAGCCTTGAATTTGAAGGTTTTTCTTTATTTTTATTTTTCACCTATCATCTTCGGTGCTAAAAGTTCAGCAGCATAAATGGTAGGCTCATTGATCTCACTTGGTCAACTGATTGGGTTGGACCTCAGCAAGGAGTTGTGGCCGCACACGGAGTCCTTCAGAGAGATCAGCTCTGCAGGACGGGTAGTAGCGAAGCACTGCAACCGTATTTTAAACACTTGAGTAAAGAGTCAGCATGCCAAGCGTACACACACAGCGTTGAGGAGTAGGAAAGGATATATTTATCACCAGATTAGAAGTACACTTGAAAAACATTCAGATAAAAAGAACTACCTGCAAAGTAGCTGTCGGACAGTAAAACTGCTTCCAGCTGGTGTCTAGAGAGAAGAAAGTGTGAACAAGTACTTATAGCTGAGGGCTGCTTCTTTGGATTTTCATTCAGGAGCACAAGTTACTGAAGAGAATTTCTCTTAAAGAAGCATGAGAATGCTTGGGTGAGTTGGGGTCTGCCTATACAGGCCTTGCTAAAAACATTTTTGCCCTGGAAATGAGAATGAATTGTCTAAAGGAGAGGCCCAGAAGGAAGCGAGCCTAGGAACCAGTGTGGAGCCAGGCAGAGCTGGACCTCGGGGCTCAGCAGGTCCATGCACCTCCCACCGCTGAGCCTAAAAACAACTATTTGGGGCATTCTTAGCTCCCTGGTAGGATGAAATTTCCAATAATTTGGCCTTTTCCAAATCGGACATTTTTTTTCTCCAGGACCATACAATGCTGAGAGAAATCTGAAGTTTTAGCTAAGAGGACAAAAATTTCCTTTTCTAGGCAGAATGTGTTATTTTAGGAGAAGTTTTATGAAGTATCCCAAAGGAAGTTCCGAGTATTATTTGACATTTATATATCATACGAGCTTTTTAAAGCACAGAACAAATTACAGTTGACTTGTTAATTAACTGATTTTCAGCAGATGGGGAAACACAGACATTGAGAGGCTAGAATAAATTGGCCGTATGAGTTAATGGCAGTCAGGAACATGAATCAGTATCTCCTGGCAAACAGGGCACAAATCTTTGCCAACTGTGCCACTGTGACAATATGGGCTTATCTGGTATCATGTGCACTCTCTCCCCACGTTTGCCTCCTGCCAGAGGCACTGTGTAAGGGCTGCCAGGAGATCCCTCATGCTGGCATGATGTAACATGGGCTAGCCATAGCCACTGTCCTGCCCCAGCCCTCTTTCCGCAGTGAAGAACTATTTTTCACGCACAGAAAAGCTTTAACTGTTGGCTTTTCATGGCTTAAGTTCAAGCTTCTTTCTTCATGTCATTGTCAAGTCTTGCAGACTCGATCCACGGCAATTAGGCTTACAATTAGCCATTAGGCATTTTAATCCTCAACCCTTTTAATCACTTTCTAAAAAGTCATCAAATTTATGAGATGATCTATGTGATTCAAATTATTTATTTTTTGAGGTCTCTGAATTTCAGTCGAGGCATTCCAGGTATGATGGACAATAGAAGTCCAATACAAACTTCTTCAGTAGTTTAGAATCTATGATCTGGTCTGCTGTACTTTTGTTAAAAACTGTCAACTATTCACCTTTCAGTTGGGAATCAGGGAATTCATCTTGCACATCTCTGAGAATGATGCACAGCCTTTAAGAAAAGTTTAAGAAACCCTCTCTGAGGCACTCCCCTACTCTGTAGAGAGGCTCACTTCATCGATGTCAGTGGGTGACAACTCTGTGACTTACCCTACCTCCTTTGAGGGCTGCTGTTCTGCCAGGTCAGCTCCTTGGGCTTCATTTCTGCCCAGCCATCAGCAGGGCTTAATTGCACCTACAGGGACAACTGCTGGTGGTAGGGAAGGACTTGATTTAGGGGTCCTGAGCATCTATGCCTGGATTAAAATCTAGATCCTCAGAAATGTTTACTGAACTGAAACTGGAGTACTGAGAAGCATTTCTCTTAAGACCAGTTGGCCATGCTCATCCTTTTCTGGGAAGCAACTTACCATATGTATGTTTCTTCACATGAGTTTGGTTTACCACTATAAAGCTTAAAATGAAAATACCAGTTTTATTCTTGGTATAATTATAAAAGAAAAGCCATTTGCAAGTATAAAATATACCACTACCAATCCTTTGTCTCAGCTTTGGCGTATGGTGTGGTTTCATCTCACTTCACTCACTCTTCACCTTTTGGCCCTCCCTGCCTATTCCTTTTCCCTCCCTTGTGCTGCCACTGTTGTGTGTCTCAACCTGCAGTGATCCAATTCAAGAAAATAACATTATTTTTTTTTTGCTCATTTAAGCCCACAAACTGATATGCTGTGGATCCAATGAGCACAAATGCCAGCATAAGAGAGGCAAGAGAAGGCAAGCCTGACACAGAGCCATATTAGGTTTAATCTACCTGGGAATCACAGCCTTAGGCATGCTCTGAGGTATCTTTTGGCCATGGTTACCAGGAGCCAACTCATCAGCACATGCCTATGAAATCCTGTCCTTAGGTGTGGGTGCCCTTGCAGGATACCTGTGTTCCACTTGGAGGTGTTCTGGTTGCCCTGGATATACAGAGCTTCAAAGAACCCCGTTTCTCTAGGAATGCTGTATTTCTCTGCCTCCTGTTTTGTATCATTGTGCTGTGATAAAGGCATGGAACTATAGCTCAGCATCTGTAAGAATGAAATGGAACAACCTCAGTTCTGCTTGAGACTGCCCCTCCTGTGAAGTGCAGAGTTCTGGTTCTTCCCTTCTTTTGTCCTAGACATTGAAATTTGTGCTTATTTCACTGTAGCTTCACTAACTGAAAATTACACATCACAAGATTACATAAAAATGTTCTTACCACGTGGAAATTTCAGCCGCCTTTTGGGATCACTGGCATCTTATAGATGCCATGCACGCCATGATAATACCTCCCTATTTTTAGTTTCAGAGGCCACTGAGCTCTTCTGCATGTCCCGTGTATATTTGAAACACTCTTGCTTTTTTTTTTTTTTTTTCTCTCCTTTCTTTCTTTCTCTCTGTCTTTCTCTCTTTCTTTCTCTCTTTTTCGCTTTCAGAGGGAGGCTTGAATGAATCCCTTCCTTTCAAAGGGCCAAACTTTTACTCCTTTCTTTCCAATAGAGAAGTAATTTATTGCTATTAAAATCAAAATGCTTAGATAAGATACCACTGGTTATTAGTAAATGAAAAAGGAGATAGCCCCCAATTCTTTGAAAAGAGGAACCTGCTACAGTGCTGGCTACAAAGATAACCCAGAAAACCAAGAATTGTACTGGTACATAGCTAACCAGAATTGCCCTTACCCACAACAGCACAAAGTAGCTTTTCATGTCTTGTTTCAAATGGAATAGAGAACCACAAATACCCTCTTCCCCACCACACCAGAGTAATACTAATGGTGTTAACATTAAATGCTTTACCCTTTCTGAGGATTTTGCAAAAACAAAGAAACACACAAAAAAAGCCAACAGTGAACAATCCAGAATTACCTCCCTGCCAGCAATGCGTGGATTGCTATTGAAATGGCAGTTTGCAGAGCAGATACTCAGACAAGCAGTGGCACTGGGGAGTTACTCATACACTAACTGTGTTTTTGACTTCGTATTATCCTCTACGCCGGTCTCCAGCACTTAAATCATACTTCATCCTTGTGCTCTATTCAAGTCTGACCCCGGTTTTTAAATGGAAAAATATATTAAGAGAGTCATAATCATAATGCTCCCTCTGGTTCCATTAGCTTCGGAAGAACTGCGTTTTGTACATTATATGTGACCAAATTAAAAAGCCCAACTTTATTCTGTGCAATTCCTGGCTTATAGGAATTAAGGCTGGGTATAATTACTTCTGCTAGAGTATTGCATTATACTATAATTTGCACAATGGTCCAAAAGCCTTCCAATGTGCCAGCAGAGTCAAAATCTCCACCACTTTACAGTCAAGTGCAGTGCTGCTGCTTTGCTCGTTTCAGCATGGGTAGACAATTAGGTAATTAGGGTAGAATTAACCCCCTCATCCCCAAATTAGGGGTTGCACTGAACTATAAAAAGAAATGCTGAGTTTAGATTATAAACATATTGATCTCGTTTCATCAAAAGTCACAACCATAATATTAAGCTTCATATAAAATAATTATTTTTAAGTGTGCAACTTGAAAGGCTGAAGAGGTGCTACATAAAATCTTCATACTGAGATTCATAGGACTGTTTCTTCTGCAACCTTTAACGCAGAAGCCATCCTTCCTATTCCTCTGTACATGTAAAACTATGCACCATTGAGTTGCAGCCATCTCAGTGAACGGAAACAATTTTTATTATGACCAAAATCACCTTCATACAGAGCATTTTAGCAATGTCACCATTTCAGACTCAGCTTGACTGAACAGAGACATTTATAAGGTGCCTTCAGTGACATTTCTGCAATTGGATTCACTAACGAACCTGAATAATCAGCTGATGATAGCTGAGATCAAACCGAAACAACTGAAGCACATCTTCAATTTACACTTATGGTAAGAATTGCTAGGAAAGTTTGATTCTAAGTAGTTTTGTGGTCTGTTTAGATCTTGACTGAAAAATGGATATTACAGAAGCAAAAATGAGCAAGGAAAACTCATATAAAATCATTGCAGAATTGGTGCACCTGGGCTCACCATTCACTTCTTACAAAATGGGGGTATCTTGTTCTTCACCCCACTAGCATTTCTGAATAGCTTACAGTAAAGTTCTCTGGTTTCTCTGTTTCCACATTAAATAGTCCTCTCTTCAGACTGGACGAATTCCATGAATTCCATGAATTACCATTTTCGAGAGATTAGTTGAAATGGAAAAGATTTTGACAGATAACTATTATGAAATAGTACCAAAGAAAAATAACAGAAAGAAAGTTTAACTTTTTTCTTTGAATTCTCAAACCAATTATCTAAGCTCTCATTTCAGGATTTTTTAATGCAATTTCAGTTTCCCAGGATATTCAGAAATTGATGCCAATTATTCTGCATTATTACCTTCTGTAGAATGTGGAAAGTAAATGCTCTGTGAGTTATATCTTCATATTTCGTATCTTGAAATACATAATTTCATTGATATTTCCTATTAATGTTACAATTTCAAATAAAACTTACTCTGCTAGCACCATTTTAAGCATGTCCTGACATGGAAAATTAAAACACATCACTTTAATGAGTTGCTGTCACTCATTCTTTCTCTTGTTATAACATGGCTAACATCAGCACTACAACTTGTTACATCTGTACATCTGTACTCTTAAGGGTGTTTATTCAGAGATATCCCCCACACATACCCCTTTGGAAGTGATGAAAGCTAAATGTATCGCTTACTGTTATAATCTTTAAAGAAATGCAATCACTTTTGACAGTTCAAAGGAGCTGGATATCTCTTCAGTACTTGCCTCGAGGTTTCTTTTTTTTTTTTTTTCTTTTTTTTTTTTTTTTAAATTTGGAAGATTTTAATTCCCTAAAAACTTTACTTTTGTGCTTAGAAGCAAACAGTTTCTAAAATCTGTAGAACAGCAGGGAACAGGGAGATTTTCATCTCAGAAAAGTTATTTTCAACTCCTAAGAGTTGTCTTTTTCACCTGAACTAGTCATCTGGACTCCCTTCTAAGCATTGAACGCCCAGTCATCACATCCTAGGTCAGGATGGGTGAACCATGACCTGAAGGTGTCTGCTTCCTCTCAGCTGAAGATAAAAGGAGCCTGGGATGAGCTGGTCTGACAGACAGCTCCTGCTGTGGGCATTCAAGGCAGGGGGAGATGAACCCCACACAAAGTCCCTACCTGTATATTAAGCTGTGATAAAGCCACTGAAAACTGTCAGCTGGTGATATGAAGAAGGGTCAGCCTGCTTAAAAAATACACAGGGAAATATTTGTTTCTGATGAGGCGACTTAGACACAGCAATGCTATCGGGCATCTGGCATTTGGTTCCTATCCCAGGGAACAGTAAGGACAGGTCAACACTACAACCAACAGAAATTAATTTCCTTACAGGAACTGTGCTGGCTGTCTTCTTAATTGCTTCTCTTTCAAATGCTTTCATTTTATGACTTTGAAAATACACACTTCATTTTTATACTTCAGAGGCTGATTGTGCACCTCTCTAGACTTGTAACTAAAGTGCTATCTAGAGTGTTTCCTCAAGAGGAAAGAAACCCCAAGGCATTTTGGTAAACTGAAAGCTTAATTGGTATTTTGGTCCATATTGTCATTCTATAGAATCGTCTATATTGGCACAGAATTCAGGGGAGCACCCCCAGCCCCGTTTGGATGGCTATACTGGAATGAAGATGCTTTTACGTAACCACCTTCGTTCTTCTTGCACCTTAGTTTGTCCCAAAGGTGCAGAAACTGCCTTATCCTACCAGAAATAAATTACTGAGATTGAAAATGTTTTATTCTTTTCTGATCTCTGAAAAGGAAGTATCACGTAATTGAAGCAGATTCTTCTTCCTGTTGCTCCCAGGTCTGAAACCTTTTCTACGGTCCTTCTGCCCGTTCTTACCCTGGTCCTCCTTTCCACTTCTGGCCCATCACCATCTCATAGTCCTCTATAACTCACTGCTCTGCAGGCTTCAGAAGCTCTTTCCCCATTAAATTGTCATGCCATTGCTTTAAACTGCCAGCTTGTAAATTGCTTTAAACTTGCCTGTTTGTTGTTGTTGTTGTTCATGCTGTCCTATTCCACTGTGCCTTTCATTATCTGTGGGACAAGGAGTGCACAAGGCAAGCTTGTGGGTTTGCTTCCCAATAAAATACTCCCAGCACTCTGTACTTCCCAGCCCAGAATTCCCGCTGTCTTGTTGTTTATTTATTAGGTGTCAATGGGTTTCACATAGGACAGGATCAGCTTCAAGCTCAGCCTCATCTCCATCCAAAGGATGTATCAGCCATGACAAAGAAAGTTCAGCTTTATCCCTGCCTGCATCCTCCTTTTGGAAGGAAGTTGCTCACTTATTTTGTGGAGATTGCTCTTGTGAAGTCTTGACAATTCTATGAACTGTCAGAGACTCAAGCATGCAAGGGAAAGTAGAATCTTCACATTTTTAGTTTTAAAATGCAAATTTCCCTGCTGAGCATGAGCAATCGCAGATTGCTCAGTCTTATAAGAGGGAAAAAATGACTAGCTGAATCTTTTCATCTGTGCAAGACGGACAGCTTCAGCCTTGATTGTCAAAGATATGCAATGCCAAAGTAACAAAAAAAAAAAAAAAAAAAAGAAAAAAAAGAAAAAGGAAATTATCAGCTGAACTTAATAACAGTACTGTTCTCTACCCTAACTCACGGACACCTACTGACCACAGCACCTGTAGCACACTGAATTAGGTATCTGTGTGATCCCACCGGTATTTGCAATGTTGTACACGTTTGCTATAGACAAAACCAACAGTGTACCACTGCACTAGGAACACAGATTACTCGACTTCCTTTTCTTGACACTATGCATGGTGTATGTGCACAAAAACTTGATTTCCACCTGCCATCCCCTGGGATCTCCCTTCAAACCACTCCAGTCACTCGAAGCTCAGGAATGACACAAGTTCATTTCACCAGGGGCTTAAGGCACCAAAGACACCAAGCCATCCTTCAGCTTGTGATGTACAAGGCACACTCATGTCTTAGATCTGGACAAAGTGGTTTTGCATCCCGGCCTCTCTGGCTGCTGGGAGGTGACACCTAACTCTGTGCTCCTATACAGCACCATCTGCCGAGGCTGGGGCTGACATGGAATCAGTCAAAACCAAGAAGCTTCACCAAATACAGCAACCCACAGCCTAGATCACTTGGGCCAACTAGAGCACTAAATATGCTGGTGTTTGTGCTGATATATTGAAGCAGCATAATATGCTCATCTTGAGGAAAAAAATTACAACTAGTAGTTGATGTGTCTTCTGGAGAAAAACAAACAAATTAACCTTTCAATAATACCTTTCATTAAAAATTCCTCAACTTTATTCTCCTATTTTTCTGAAGATTTTTTTTTTTTCCTAACTTGTTCTTGTCCTTCACATCCCTGCATTAGCTCAATTAGTCTTTTTGTAAAGCCTCTATTTTCAAGAAAAGTCTGTTTCCACAAGCATGCCATGTGCTGGTGTTTATTGCAACCTGCGTATCAGAACCATGGAGCTAACAGAATACTGTGCTTGCTTTTAGCCCTCCTCCCATAGACATGATTGCATGTGGAGAAGCAGTCATCTAACGACACAATGGACTTTTGTCTACTTCTACAGCAGCCTGCACAGCTAGCCAGTAAACAGAAAGCTTTAATTCATGCACGGTTTGTTTAAAAGCATCACTCTGGTAGTCCTTAGGATGTACGTTTACCATAATGCAAAATCAAAGTAAACTGCTAACAATACGAAGCCTTGTTTGCAGTCCATGGTCTGATAATATTTTGTTTTTAAAAAAACAAATAAACCACCTCCAAAGACTAAGCCAAATTCACCCAGTAGCTCAGTGGGTCTCAACTTCAGACTTAGATTCAGTGGCATTCAACTAAGGAAGAATAGGTCCCACTCCTTTAATTTTGTTTGATATTAGCCATATGAAAGGACATCATTTACATTAATACAAATACGCTGGATAAAAAGAATTAAAGAAATGGTGATGCAAGTAAGTTAGGCTCTACCTTTCACTGACAAACATCCTTCTTGGGTAGCAGAAGTTGGGAGAATATGAAGCAGATCATTTGTTCTTCAGATTTGGACAGTGATGGCTTACCACGTTTATGAATAATTCCTTACAGTTTTTTATCACTTTCCACCCCAGAAGCTAAATGAGTTTTACAACTATTAATTGAATTGTCCGACTTCAGTACGCTCTGTGCGATAGAAAGGATTATTAACTCCACTTTACAGATAAGGAAACTGAGACAGGGAGTGGAAACAATTAGCTGGAGGTCACACAGGGAATCAGAGACAGATAAATCCCAGATCTCTCAATCCAATGCATTAAGTGTTGAACACTGTTCCTTCTCCACGCAAACAGCCACCAGAAATGAGACACATTCCAAACACAAGCAATTAAAGCAACATTTCATTAAAGATAAAAGCTGCTGAAATTCATCCTATGCTGGCGATCCGAAACATTGTTTTCTTTTGTCTCTGTCACATTGTTTTAAGTGCAGATTACTCCTGCTTCCTTCCTTCCTACACCATCAGAGCAGCATGTGCAGCACATGCTCTCACATTGCTTGGTATAGTTGTGCAGCCCTCCTGAAAATATCTGCCCTAACAGCATGCCGTACACTGCTTTGTATGCATGTCATCATCATTTCCATTGTAATATATACAAATCATTCCTGATCATTCCTTGGCATTCATGGTATGTGACGTATATGGCTCTCTCTCTAAAGAGACCAGTCTCTACATTGCACAGACATAGCACGTTTTTTCTTTTAAGAAATTATTGGGCAACTTCACAAACACACCGTGCAAGGTTTAACTCTGAGAACACGGGAGAAGTAACAATAGAGCAAATACTTCATACTTTTGAGATCTGTTTGGCTTGACCACACTCAGGGTGTTTAGGAAAGCTCTAGCACGCACACCTTGTACAGCACACCTACAGTTTCAGCTATCACCACGCTGAATAAGGTGTTTGATTAAGCCACTTAGAGTGGTGTTTATTAGCTGACAGCCATTAGTAAGTGAGCTGGTTAAGCACTTTCCACAGTGTATCAATCAGCAGATTAGAATTTTCTTTGTTTTGCTTTAAATCGATATGTGTTTGTTATAATTATCTTAGCACTTAGATCTAATCATGGATTTCTTTAAATCAACAGATGTTCTGCCATTAATTTCCACAGAGAAAAACATCAGGATCTCTATGAAAAACATTTTACATAACACTCTGTGAGCAAATTGTGTCTCTATATGAATCCAGTTTTGAAGCAACTTTAGTTTCCGACTTTAGCATTTCTCTCTGTTCTTTCTCCACTGAGTAGCACAATCATTTGCTCCATTTCTAACAGTGAACGAAGTCTCATGACTGTTTGATGGGACAGATATATATTACTGTGGAAGAAAATCGAATTATTACAGAGCAAATATTGGGGCACAAATGCAGATTAGTACAAAACAAAGCAAAATGCTTCAAAAGGTGGCGTTAACTATTGCAAAATCTTGTTTAAGTGACATTTTCAGAGTTAAAAGCTGTTAAAAGTTAAAAAGTAAAAAGTTCTCTCAAGCAAATTTGTAAAATAAAGAGTTTCTAAACTCTTTGGATCAAAAGAAGCATGGACCAGAATCAATGTATTTTAAAAGCTACTGCTAATTCAGTATAGAAATTTAGATTTTTAAAGAGCTACATAAACTATGTTTTTCTAGATTGGTTTCAGTGAAATCACTGGCAATATGATCTGAAGGGTTTTATTAGATGTATTCAAAGTGTAGAGCTTCAACAAACAACATGGAATTCAAGAAAGTGTAATTAAATAAAATTAAAAAGACTTACTAATCATTACTGACACTATTATTGTTGTCTCTGCCCACTGCTTTCTATAATTACACGTGGTTTTCTATGTGATGGTCCTGATCACCCTTACAAGACCTAGAATATGAATGCATTCTCATGCAGCTATGACTTTCCTTAGCTAAATGTCATAATGAGTTAAACATTAATATTTATTCTAGTTCCAGGCAAAGTATTTATTGTGCTTGTGAGAGCAACACTCCTCTTATTTAGTTAGAGTTGTTCTTGGGTGGAACAAACCTATCATGTAAAGAATGATAGATGAATATTTGAAAAACACTCAGAGATCCCTCACAGTGTTCCTGCCACATTACAACAAAAGTTTAGTTTATGACTTTTTAAGATTTTCTAAGAAACAGATTTTATAAGTCTCCTGTCTTGTCAATAACAGCTGTAACAGCCTTTCTTAAACCCCAAACCACGTGTTTAAAACTCCAGCTGTAGGCCATTAAACACCTGTGACCTTCTCCCTTGAGCTGCTGAACATCCTTGGAAAGGACACTTTACCTAATGGCAACTGTGCAGGCAAAAATGAAAAAAAAAAAAAAAAAAAAAAAAAAAGAAACAGCCCTAAAACTCTGTAATGAAGCACTGCCCCCCTTTTTGACCTTTTCTTCCAGGCTGGCAAGGGTAACACTGGCTCAGGAGCCCAGGGAAGTTCCTCTGCCAGAGGTGTTCTGCAGAGGACAAATGTGCTTGGTTTATGATGTTTTTAAACGCCTAGGGCTGTGTAAGGGAATGGGATTGTCAGTGACACTTGGACTGCCATGTCTGCACACAGATTAATTTTCAAATCCATCCCCAGAAATTCTAATATTCGTCGTTGCCTCCCAAGACGCAGCGCGGAGGCTCGGTCTGCTTCAGCCCCATTTTGGATGCCAAGAACCGAATGTTCTGCCACAAAATCCAGACTACAGCTACGTCTGTATCAGCGCTTTGTTTTGAGGCAACGCAAGTCCCAGCAGTCCTCATTTGCTGCAGATCGGTGCAGTCTGGAGCAGTGCTCGCAGGCACTAACTAGGTTTCCTTTCGGAGGAGCCTAACCTGCTGTCTGTGCTCCATATGGCCACCGATTGCATTTCGGTCCCGTACGGGGACACGTGGGCCTGTGACAGCGCTCGCTGCTTCAGGGTATGTCTACATTACTGCTCGTCAGCTCAGATCACAAATGTGGATTTGAAGCCTATCTATCTCCTGGCTGCCTGACCTGCTCCTCAGTTCACACAAGTCTCAGGGAGCCTGAACTGGAACAGGTGAAACTGAACTGGAAAATGCTTTCCAAGAGCTGCTCTGAAAGTGCCGCAGTTACTAAAGGACATTCAGCACATAGGCCAAGATCTAATTTGCAGTAAACCTTCTGAAGCACACATTGTGGACATTAGGCTCTCAGCACCAGCTGTTTCACTCTGCAGATCTGTTTTCCTCCCAGCCCACACCTTGCTGACCTAGACACAGCCTCAGATAGCTTCAAACCACATGTGCAGTGGTGACGATGATGGTGCAGGGAACCAAATTAAACCCAGTCCAAACTAAAGCCCCTGAACTGCACAGAATGTAGATGTGCAGGGCTCAGGACTGATCACTGCATTGACCGGTGGTTTTGTTGCACCAAATTGCTTGCCAGTGTGGGTACAGCCTACTGCTCTTTGCCTTCAGACAGTGACCTCTGATGCTTAGGCATGCCGAGCAGAAAACAGATATTCTAGCCCCTTAAAAATATATAGTTTTACCACTTTTTTGGCATCTGAACATTTATGCTCATCTGTCAGATGCTTTTACTCCATGGCATTACTGAGGCTGCAAGCAGGGAGAGGTTAGGTATGTGCCACCACGAAGACCCTGCAATGGGCTGAGAAAGCTGCTGGCTTTCATTGTTCTGTTCAGCTGAGATTTAAATTCCATCGTACGGCTCTTACTGACGGTTTATTTAAATCCTGCAAATGCAGTTTTATTCTATTAATGTGCTCTACATCCGATTAAATTTTGTATATATTTTTTTCAATCTCTGCATATCACCTAGCATTAAAAGTAGGCTCACTGAAATATAAATAAATACATAAGTGAACTCAAATCCACCATAATTCTGCTGGGTCTGATTCTGATTTCACGCTAGCATTAATCAGAACTAAAATCACTGAAAATATCAGAGCCATTTACTTGCAGAGTTTGCATTAGTTGATAGATGGTATCAGAAGGTAGGCCTCCAACTGCACAGCAACTTCTGCTGTGGCAGACTGTAAATACTACACTAAAGAGTACATCGTGATAGAGCCTAAAATTAATCTCATGCAAAGCCCAAGATATATCCTCCATGGTCCTTGTGAAAAGGGAACATGAAAGATTTGACCAAGTGTTATTGATCAGAATTTAAAAAGTGGAAATGAAGGTTTCCACATATCTCTAATTTCTGCCTTGTGAATTCAGCCTGCAATAGAATTAACCTACAAAAGAAAATAAATTGTGGCAGGACTACAGATACAGATCAAGGCTGTTTTAGATTAAGTTCTCTGTATATATCATGGTTCTGTACCATCTGTTTTGTATCGAAAAAGAATAATACTTAAGGCACATTTATTACAGTAAGAATCTTAAGAGCTCACATACTCCTTTAAAATACATATTGAAATCAAAGACAAAGTCCTACATGGGAAACTGAAGGTCCTCGGCATCTTTCAAGAGACAGTCAATGATTCTATGATAACACTGTAAATAAAAAACATCCCTAATGTACATGATTCTTGCCTGCATCCTGTAAAAATCATCACCATTACTTATATTGCACTACCCATATTTTACACACATATTCTGTAAGTTACACAGAATAAACTTCAATCATGATACTCACTGACAAATTTCTGTTACACAACTATATTTATGGAGAATTTTATGAAAGGAATGTATTTGCTTCCTTCTAGCCATGCATGGATCTACTTAATTTTCCTATACTAGACTTCAGATAAACTGGATTTAAAATGCATACAGCCTTTTATTTATGCACTGTATATGAAATTCATGCACAGTGTTGTTGTTGGTGTTGTATAACTTTCCTCTCACCATTCTGATTTCACAACGTCCTCAGTGAATTCATTATTTTTGTTAGCAAATAAAATCTTGATGAATAACCACATGCTATCCTTGAGCACTGCAGCTGGGTGTTCCTCCAAACAATTTCAGCCACTCGCCCATGCTAGGAGAACTCACAGTTGTCGGCTTAAATGAGTTATCCAACCTCATGATAGACCCAGAAGGGCCCTACAGGGATTTGGGAATTTTTAATGATTCCTAGAATTTGGATTTACAAAGACCACTTCCCCGCAGACTTTCTGGCTCTGGAAATCACAGCAGCAGCAGCAGAGTTAGCTGCACACTGGGCTGCACTAGCCGCAGCGTAGCCAGCTGGCTGACAGAAGTGACTACTCCCCTCAATTCGGCACACACGGCCAGTTTTGGCAGCCCCAGCACAAGGAAGGCATGGACATACCGCAATGAGTCTGGCAGACAGCTGTCAGGGTGTCTAAGGGACCAGAGCACCTAACGTACATGGAGAAGGTGAGATACCTGGGGCTGTTCAGCCTGGAGAAGAGGCGGCTCAGTTGGAAACCAGCTGCTGCTTTGAACTTCATGTTCGGGGCTTATGGACAGGATGAAGCCAGACTTATCTCAGAGCTGCACAGGGTAAGGACAAGAGACAACAGTCAGGCAGCAACAAAGGACTTTCTGAGGGAACACAGAAAAAAAAAAAAAAAAAGTCCTCTCTGAAGTTGTTAAAGCACAGAAACAGGTTGCCCCAAAGGCATAGGGATCCATCCTTGAAGACACTCAGAATTCATCTCGACAAGGCCCACCGCGACTTAAAAGCTCTGCCCTGCCTTGAGCAAGGGGATGGATTTGATAACCTCCAGAAGTCCCTTCCAACTAAATTCCAAGCCTAAGTGCATGGGTTGCTACTCCTTCCACTACAATACTTCTCCTATCTAGTTTTTCACCATCGATACACTAAATCTGTCATCTGTATCCCCATAATCTTGCATCCTGATTAATTCAAAACTGCTGTTTTCAGGCCATCTGTTATGCATATCCCCCCCTCAACTGAGTATACACAAAATACAGTGGCTATGATATTCCCTGACCACAATTTTGATGTTACTGCCTTTTTGTGTCTCATCACACCACCGCTTATCTCCCCCCACAGCGCAGTGGATTTGTTTGCCAATTTGTCAGATTCTGCCACCGGGATCTGCCTGTGTTGGCAGATCCGCACGGCAAATCACACACCGTGACTACTGCTTCTGAGCTGGTGCATAAACACCTTCCAGCCTTCCCCTTCTCCCACACAGAGTTCATTTACTGCAATTTTTTTTTCCCAAGAAGCTGTCAGATGATGTCTACCGAGAAGGGTCACGGTGTCTGTCAATCTCCTTCTTTAAAATGATTGCATATTTTATGTGTTCTCCAATACTTTTAATGTGGTATGTCTTCAATTTCTCAGCAAACCTCAGAAATTATTCACCTTCCGTTAAATAATTAGAGCAGTTTTCCAAAGTGCATAGATTCCCAAAGACACGAAGGGACGTGCTTTTCTCTAAATGCCTATTCAGGGTAAACACCTCATTTCCAGAAATACCAAAGAGGCAGGTGTGCCCTTTTTCAGCATATTTATCCTGCCTTGATATTTTTCAAAGTCCCACCAGGCAGAAGTCTGCAGACTTAGCTATGCAAGTCTTGAAAATTTGGTTCACAACATGACACAAGAACAATAGCAACAATAAAAATACTGCAAAGGCTCGTGATTGATCTCCAAGCTGTTTTACAGTCCAGTATTCCTTAGGGTTTCCTCTGAATATGAAAATTAAAGTGAAAACAGAAAAGAAACTTCTGAAATTTATACAGTCTGTTTTTGTGCTCCTGACTGTTTCTTTGATGTATGTTCAACTGCAGTGGAAATCTGCAGTTGAAGTGGGAGCGAACACACTGCAGAAGGGCAGCAGTAAACTGGGAAGTAACCAGGAGCAGTTGTGAGTAGTGGGGGTGAATTAATTCCTAACAAAACAAGCCTTGAAACAAACAACAAACTACACCTTTACAATACAAGTAAATTGCATGTGTACAACACATACAAACATAGCCAAGCAGGTGTAATCACCACAGGACTGGATGCTTATTTTCACCAGACTGCCCTGCCACGGCTTTGATATTAGAAATGGAGCCGTTGCGTAGCTGTCTTGTCTCGAGTGGGATGGAGGTTAAATCCATTAGGCCCCCTAAGGTTTAGTAAGTATGGGAATCCCTTATCACTGTAAGAAGCTGCATTTCAGGGACAGACTTAAAAAATAATTTGTATCACACAGCTTCCCAAGCCCCAGCTAGAGAGAGTGACAGAGACAGGTTCCTCCACTGGGCATTTCAGAGCAGGAGCCAGACTGTAGATCTTTGTAGTGTCCCCTGAAGTCACAGAATCACAGAATGGTTTGGGTTGGAAGGGACCTTCAAGACCACCCAGTTCCAACCCCCCTGCCACGGCAGGTTGCCCAAAGCCCCATCCAGCCTGGCCTTGAACACCTCCGGGGATGGGGCATCCACAGCTTCTCTGGGCAGCCTGTGCCGGTGCCTCATCAGGCTCTAATCGGAGATTTTCTTCCTTATATTTAATCTAAATATATCCTCTCCTAGTTTAAAACTGTTTCTCCTTGTCCTGTCACTACAGGTCCTCATAAAGTCTCTCTCCATCTTTTTTATAAGCTCCCCTATAAGTAATGAAAGGACTAGAAATAGACCATGAACACAAGGGTGAAACTCAGCCTGCATATCAATAAATATATATAAATATCAATACACATAAATTTGGGTATATGCATGTAAATATCCGTATGTCAGTCAGGTGCCTAAGCTCCCATTTTGTCATGGTATTAGTCACTCCAGCCATGGAGTCTGTAAAACTGTGCAACTGAGTGAACAGGCATGTACGATTGCTTATACCTGCATCGTGCTGCTGGACAGATTCACCTGGCAGCATGATGGATGACACAGGGTGCTGTTCTGGCCTCCTGCTGCTGTTCCAGAAAAACACTGGTCTCCCACAAATCTGGCTTCAGATCTGCCAGCTGTGGATGAATACCACAGGGCGTCTCAGATAACACTAGATAGCTCTGTTGAGGGCTGTGAATTGGCTCTAGGTGTTTGTGCTGGGATGAGCTCAGTTTTGTTCTAGCTTTCACTCAATGTCCTGGCTAGATTGCCACCGAGTATAACAACTCCAGTGAGTACAGTAACGCGTGCAGATTTCCCTATGTAGACACAGAAATCTGCAAACAAAAGTCACTCCCAAAGGTCTGATTTGCATACACAGGCACCTGTGGTGGCATCTGAGATGTCCTAGAGTCCTGTGTACCTCCCATGGTCTCCAGCAGGTCACTACAAAGAGAGAACTGGTCTTAAGACACATTTGGCAGCTACCTGAAGGAATCTCAGGTTCTCAATCATAGAATCATAGAAAAATTAAGGTTGGAAAAGATCTTCATGATCACCTGGTCCAACCATCCTCCTATCACCAATGTCACCCACTAAACCATGTCCCCAGGCACCACATCCAACCTTTCCTTGAACCCCCCCTGGGATGGTGACTCTACCACCTCCCCGGGCAACCCGTCCCAATGCCTGACTGCTCTTCCTGAGAAGAAATGTCTCCTAATTGTTTTAATTGTTGACAAGTAGTGCTCTTTGTTCAATTCTTTAATTGTTGAAGAGTAGAGGCATGATGTGACATCACCTGACTGCCAGGACTTTTCAGCTATGATGCAGAGAGGCTTGGCAACTCCATCAGCCAGTTCCCTCAGGACCCTGGGATTCATGTCATCAGGTCCCACAGACCTGTACCTGTTTAGATTCACCAGGTGGTCTTGAACCTGTTCTTCACGTACAGTGGGTGGGACTTTGCTCCCCCAGCCTCCATCTATGGGTTCAGGGAAATGAAAGGCTTGGGAAGCCCATCTACCAGTGCAGACGGAGGCAAAGAAGTTGCTGAGTACCTCAGTGCTCTCCATGTCTGTCGTTACCAGTGGTGGCCACTGTAACCTCAAAAGCCTCTGTGATGGAGTGGCCCACGCGTGGCCAAAGGCGGCTGCATTGGGAGAGGCCTACGATGGCTGAAAAGACATGTGGTACCTTTCTGTGCAGGCAGCTAAGTCCATGGCTTATACATAGCTTTTTAATTAATATATTAACAATAAAAAAATAAACTAATTATAAAATACACTGAAATGATTAAAATAAAATTGTAAGAAATCCAGAGGAATGAAAAAAAAATTGTCACCAGGTATTATTCAATTTCATACGTTAGGTGAATCAGTCGTTGGCACGCTGGAGTGGAAAGTGAGTCCAGTTCCTGCCACCTTTGGCACGACATCCCGTGATACTCTCCAAAAACACGAGTTCTGTCCTTGAGCAGATATCACCTACTGCTCTTCCAAGTAACAGCCAAATGTGTTAATCAGCTATAGCTCCCAGAAATATGTGATAGTCAGACATATGCAGTGCATTTCACCGGAAGGACCCACACTTTGATTGTTTCTTGTGCTCTTTCCATTATTTTGGAACATGTTTAGACCATGATATCACTCAAGCTGGATATCAAGCTGTAAGTTACAGGGTATCTGTTTTCAACTATCTGTCCACAACTTTGTTAGAGAAAGCAGAAGCACTTACTAGACAAAAACTCTGCATTTTTCATCTCTTCAGAATAAAAACTGCAAATAATGATATCATCCTTTCACTACCTCTGTCCATTTTGGACTATCACCCACATAAAACCTGATGTTTTGGTCTATCTTATGCCAAACCAAAAAGGGAAGAAATAAATTCCATACTGATATATCAACACAGAAAATTACTCTTTTTCAAAGTGGTCTTAAAAATAAAGATGGAGTAAGGAAAGATAAGTTATATAACTAATACATTAGCTTTGTACTGGTTTGTCTATGTAATGGGGCATCAGGAACATCTGTGGCTGGACTCCAGGCTACACAGTCAACAGAACTTAAACCCACTGACTAGAACTGAGATGAGGATTTGGTTTTAATTTCAAAGGAAGTAAGCACTGGTCACTTCCTATATCTTTTTTCATTTGGGGCTTGAAAATCTTTAGTGGAAAATTAAAAAAAAAAAAAAAGATACAGGAGGAAGGATACAAATGCCAACTTGGTGCCAAAATTTCTGTGGAATGTGTTTGAAAAAAATGAAATCAGTGTACATCAAAATTATAGAAAACTTTGCCTGCCAGAAGATTAAGAGGTGCTAGATTATAAATAACTGCGTTAAATTATTAATATCTGTGAATATAACCACTGGCAAAATCTTAAATAATAGTGTCTATATCAGTCCAAACATTTGTGTACTGAACTCACCAGAATACCCCCAATGCATCCACATCATCATCATTTAGCACAACATATTAATTACAGTTTGAACTTGACAGCCATGACCAGCTTATACACACACTCCGAAATAAAGCTCAACCCGTGACCATACTTAGAGTAAAGGATTCTTTTCTGGTTTTAGATCACTTGTTATAACAGTCAGTATTTTTGCTTTAATGTTATTACAATATTCTGTCCTTCTTCAGTAGAGAATTTGAAAATATCTGACTTGTTTTCTTGCTATCTGTTGCTCCGGGAAGCACAGTGTGGGTCTAACCTTCTATCTTTTCTATCTGAGAGATGCGAGTGATTGTGCAGGGTGTGAGTCTGTGGCAATTGGGTTCACAGCATCACTGAATTTAGACTTCAGACCTGCCAAGTATTTCATGCTGCTTGCAGGGCTCATGCAGTTAGCTCCTGCCTGGCATTTTCTTGCAGCTGGGGATCCAACGCACACATTTACTCAGCATTTACACAGATGCTTTGATTTGGTGCATGAAATCATGGAGCAGGAATGAAGCTGTTGCATGCCCGTGCTGTCCTAAAAGAGCCTTCTGCTCTCAGAGGTCCTACTGAGGGGTGCACTTTCTGGATGCAGCCCAGCTCCGTGTTAGCCCACCACTCAGTGCTCCCTCTGTCCCCTGACCTAGCACAGCATTCTCACAGGTACCAAAATAAACAGGACCTGAGAGCACTGATACCTGATGCCATACAACGTGCAGAACTTGGAGTTTAGAATAAAGCAGACCGTGCAATAAATCCCCCAGTATTATATTTAGTAATGGTATCATTTGTGTCATTCGGGAAAGTGATCTTGATTTGTAAAACCCCACAGCTCTGAATAAATCACTTCCACAGTGAAGTATTTGACTGATGAGACACTAACTGTCCTATAGTGAGGAAATTATTCAGACTGGGAAGATGACAGGTTCAGAGCACGAAAAACAATAAGCCATAGAGAAGCTGGAAAGAACAGCATGTACAAAAGACCAAAGGGCAATTGTCAGTATCCCTGAGTAATGACCATAACAACAGGTGCTAAAACATACAATACAGCTATATAGCACTAGCCAATTTCTAGACTGGCAGAAAGTTCAATAGCCAAGTGAAACCCTTTATAACCGAGAGAGTCTCATTAGCACAATGAAAGGGACAAATAAAAATTGGTAGAACCCATTACAGTTGCCTGCAGTGTGAAAAAGCCTCCTGTTTTTCCATTTTCATTTGATCTCCCTATGCTATAGCTAATATAACAGTTGCCAAGTGGAAAAATAAGTAGAATCTTCAGTTAAAAATGACTACAGCTTTGAAATTGTTATAATTTCTTTCTTCATCTTTCATTTCAACAAGATTCCTGTCTTACCAAGTACACTATATAATTATTCCAGGTTTTACTTGTGAAGATGTGTATCCTTTCTTATCTAGCCTGCCTGTCATATCTTGTTATAATTTACAGAAATCTGAAATATGCTGTTCTGATAAACCTGTCAGAATAATGAGAGAAATATGTATAGTTAATAACTGTGTTAGGGTTTCTACATTATTCTGAGATCGATAGAAGTGAATATTATGAATAACACTCTAAATGTAATTTATAAAAATGTATAAATCCTTGCCAGTTGTTTCAGTTTACTAACACTTTTGAAATCTTATCAGGTATTAATTGCTAATAAGCATGATTCACTATGACTTACTTGCACTGATTTACTGCTCTCAGTGGTGAAGTAAGCAAACACAAACTGGCATGAAGCACTCCTGAAAATGGAAAAAAAAAAAAAGTTTTGGTTATCTATAGGCCTGCCAAGTATGAAGTAATATTTGTTCTAAAGCACATCAGTATTTCTGCGTTGGTCTACAGTACTGATGTTACTCTGAGCCTTTTTCTGTGTATAAATTCACAAACACTTTACAAAAGAGAAGGAACTCTGCTGTAACACTGTGCAGCAGAGCTGAGCTAGCTAGAGATATGAAGTGTTATCAGACTGTCAGCTGGGGAAACGCTGCATCCAGATTCATTAGGTCCAGCCAGGGAGACCTGAAGGGATATTTAGCTGAATCTTCTCCTGTATAATTGCTAATGACTTCAATGTTAACTTCAAGAGGTCTGAGAACAGAAAGCATAAGCCCCAGAGAATGATTTTTTTGTCTGAAAGGCACATTAGCTTTAATCCTAAGCATATGTCCCTGCCTCCTTCATGAATGCAGGGAAATCCAACAGAATAAGCAATTCTGTCCTTTGATTTATTTCTCTGACTGCTTATGCTTCAGCTTTGTCATCAAGTGATCCATTTCAGCCTCATCTGTGCCCCCTGCATCCCTTTTATTTCTGCTCTTTCTCATTGCAGTTCTTCTTGCTGCTGCCGCCTCCCCAGACATGCACACGGAGATCTTGGCATGAACATTTAATGACGAAGGCCTTCAGAAATTAGAGAACTAATTTTTTAAAAATTGTTTTGTCTAGTTGATAGCTTGCAGCACCAAGCCAAACAAAATCATTAAATGGCTCAATGGGCTAAGATCAAAGACGGACACCTGCGAGCAGAATCCTCTGTTATCCTTTCACTGTCAGAAGTAATTGTTGCTAATTGAACAAGTTTGTTTAATACTAAAACAGCCCAAGAGACTATATTCTGAGCTGCTGAAAATAGAGCTGGTTCTGCTGAAGTCAGCTACACTAATCCATACCAACTGAGGAACTGACACAAGGAGACAAACAGTTAACCCTTTGCTTAAAGGCATGGGCTGCACAACCAGTGTTGCAACTGAAATACGTCTTAAAACTTGGTCTGATAAAGAAAAAAAAAAAAAGTTTTCTTGGCTACTTTTATCTGAGAAGCTATTAAGCACACACTTTCATATAAGGAGTCTAGAAGATGTCCAATGATGAAGGTAAAACTTAAAACTTTGGAAGGACTGCAAGAAGAAACTAGCCAGCTTCAAAGACTGGTTTGCCTTTGCAAGAAAGCAAGCTCCTCTCCCCTATAATCAAATTTAACACATAACTACAATCAACCAGCAAGCAGTGAAAAACACAGTTTTAGCACATAGATTTAAATGGTTAGAAAGTAAATAATCACAAATCCAGCATATCTTCAAATCAGGCATCTTATAAAAAGAACTTGAAATAAAGTTTGGTTCTATCAGTCTCATGTTAAATCATGGCACAGTGAATGGAAAAAAAAACAACAAACCAACAACCCAACAAAACCAAGCAATCATCACAATGACTTCCTGTGATATCAAATGAGATAGAGGTTTGAGATATAGGTCTGTTAAACATATCACACCGCCTTGATCATCAACAGCAAAATTTTACACAAGCAATGCTTTGAGGTAGCAGCACACATTAAAACTGAAAGAATATCATTTAGGGAGAGATTAAAAAACAACTGTTATTGTAAACATAAGGAGTATTTATTTCAGAATCAGAGCTGGCTCCTTCACTCTGCTAAGTGAAGAGAGCCTACAAATACCTCCAGTAAAAGCTCAACTTATCCTGTCTTTCTACCTGGCCATTCACGTGTTCCTGTTTTATTAGGGCTTCCTGGATTGCCCATGCAATACTGAGCTGCTGTGCCAACAGCCAAGTAAATCCCAGAGCTGAAAAGCCTCCACATTACCGAGGCTGACACAGGCACAGTCTGCAGAGAGGTAGATGGGGGCAGCTACATGGATAAACACAAGCAGATGCCTGCTGCATCTTGTGGTGCTCAGCAGCAGGCTGAATTCCTTTGAGCCCCAGTGTTGACCCCAATGCTATTTACTCACAGTGCTCTTTTACTACTGTAATTGGTTTTGTTTATCTCTTATATTCTATCCTTTCACTTTTTACCTTTACCATTACCTTTTGCTCTTACTACGTTGCAATTACACCATTAATAAATGAATAAATCACTGAAGAAACTAAAACATTGTGAAGAGAGCTTGCTAAAACTCACTCATGTAAGTGCACAGGCGTGACAGCGGTGATATTTTCAGCATGCAAGAAGTCCCCCTTTTTTTGGTCTAAGTGGCTTTCCAAAACCAAGAAACAGTAAGAGCCGTTGCCCAAAATTCAGGGTGCAGCTAGATCCCACCAGTGACTGAGCCAGGTGTGTGTACCTGGCACTGGGACCTGGAATTTGGTGCCAACCCCAGGGGATATGCAACATGCAGCAAGCAGTAATGTAGGCCTGGCATCAACAGTTTTTGGGACAGGGCTGTCTGGAAAGAGGCTTGGAACTATGAGCAAAGAAACGTCTGTGGATGTGCAAAGAGGACATTACTTAAACGATTTCTAAATAAACAAGATTATATTTTAATGGTGTGTCTCTAGCTTGATTCCAGACTACAGAGCCTCACTATTAGCTAATTGCGCATGGTACAAGGGAAGAACATACAGAAAGTATACAAACAAGACACAGAACAGGTATTTAAACACTGCTTAGCAATTCTACATTGTCTGTGATAGTGTCTCTGACTTCAGGGTAACCACAATGAAAAAGGAGACAGTACCATCTGGCCTAAAAAAATAATAATAAAAAAAAGCTTTTAGATGCACCACTTGCTGGTGGCTTCCTAGTTAGGTTAGTGAAGACATGAGGCTCCATATATTATGGAAATATATACAGTTACCACATTTATCTTTTTTATTTATCTCAGACAACTTGCAAAGGTTTCCAGGCTGAGATGCAATGCTGTGACATCGTGCTGTGTGCTGCAGTGCGTTATCTGTAAAGGCCAATCTATTAGAGCACACATCATGTAAAGAAATTGTTTTAAATGATCACCAAAACACAGAGACATGAAGTTAGCAGGTAACTTTTCAGATCCTGATCTATATTACTGTAAAAGAAAGCTGCCCAACACCAGACTCTCCAGAACAAAAGTCCTGGGCATCCGACAAGAACCAAACCTGCATTAGCTGAAAACAGTGGGCCCAGGGCTGCTGGTTTTTGTGTGCTCAGCTGCACGCATCCTGTATCAGAGACCAAAACCTATGAGCTCTCCAGTTTGCATCTTTCCCCTTCTTATCCCCTGCTTTGGTTTCTTCAATAAGGTCCCTGGATATGGACAGTGAAGAAAAGATCCCAGGGTGCACAGAAGCAGCTCTCATTCAGTCTGGGTACAGTCATGTGTGTGTCTACCTGACACACAAAGGGAACCAAAACACCATTATATATACTCTAAAAGCCTGTTTCAATACCCTCTGCATTAGAAACCACACCTTGACGTTGCTGTCCAGGGGGATGTCCATGTCTGGAAAGTTTTTTCTGTGTTCATAGTATCCGTCCATGTAAGGCAACAGAACACAAATTTTTACTACTCTGGACAACAGTGATTTTACAAAACCACATAGCATGTAGTCTCATTCTGATTTATGCTTAGTAAAAAAAATGCTAAGCTGTGATTTCTGAGTACGTATCGACTCAGAAATCAGGACTAGGCAAGTACAGAATGTGTACTTACACTAAAGGCAAAGGGAGTGCAAGATCCAACAAGCTCTACCGGAAAAGAAAAAGCAGAAGACAAAGGAGGGCTGTGTTGCACAACATGTTGGTTGTTCAGCATCCTAAACTAAACACAGCTCTGTAACATTCAGCGCAGATGCCCTAGCAAATGCTCCTGAATGCACTCTGCCAAAATACCTCAAATGACCGGGCTGATGACCAAATTTTTAATATCCAGAAATAGGTAACATTTTGGTAGGCTGACAACATGTCAGGAAAGTTTTCAATGCAAATAATGCAGAAAAAACAAACAAGCAAACAAACAAAAAAACACACACACAACCAAGAACTGGATGGTAATCAAGCTAGGAAATGTGGTTGAAATTAAAAATAATTTAAAGTTAAAACAAGAGCCTCAGTTCCACGTGGTTGCAGGGTGACTGTCCTAAAGCACTGCTAGTTTCCCTTCATGCGCTCATCTTTCACTCTGCTTAGCTTTTATAGGAGCAAAAATACAAGAGCTTGGCTAGTTTAAACCTATATTCAAGCTGTGAATTACATTATTCTGACGATAGGGCCTGGCACCACCAACAGGCTTTGGAGACAGCACTGCTGGCACCTTTCAAGTTACCCATGGGCTCATTAAGCGGTTGGCCAGGAAGATGCTGGATTCTCATCTCCAGGCTGAGTCTGGCAAAAACATTCCAAAACAAGTGTTTCCTTAAAGATTAGTTGGGCGTGGGAGTAAATAGATGCTCTGACTTCTACAAAAAATCCTGACTATGAAGGGGAGAGGAAAGCAGTTTGAAGATAGTTTGGTATCTCTAAATATCTGACTTAAAAATATTTCAGAAATAACAGATTTACACACTCTTACAGCTAAACATCTAATAGCACAAGGGATAGAGGTATCCCAGCTAAAATTAAGGAATGAGATAAATAACATTTAATAGCAATATATGAGGTAATAAGCTCAATAACCAGAGATTTTTTAATCTCTGAACTAATTTTCTAAACCCAAAGAGCATTTTCAGTGAATAAAAAATCAGAGCTTTCATTGAAACTACCACATTTTTCAGCAAACCTTATTTGTATAACTTTTCTTTGCATAACTTCAAACTTAGAAATGTTTGCTTCTTTTTGGATTTCCAAACTCAGAAGAAAAATCCCTACATTAAAGACTCCTTGTCCCTCTCTCAGCTGCAGACCTATTTTGCCTCAACTTTTTTAAAGTTACACAGTAAGCAAAAGGAAAATTAAAATGTAATTCTGTACTCTAGACTGTTTTCAGAGTTGAGAAAGTTATGTAAATTACAGAGTAGATTAATGAAGAGGAACTAAAGAAAAGCAAAAAAAAAAAATTGCTCAATTTCCCTTCCAAACAAGAAACAAAGGGAGGAATACAAAGGAAGCAAAACATTAAAACGATGAATGAGAAATGAGAATTCTAAATCTATAATTAAAAGAGCAGACTTTGACCAAGAAAATATTCTGTTTTGAATACTACAGTAGTGAAACAAGTTAAAAATATTCATTAAACTATCTTCTATATTTTGCAAGTCTAGCCTTCAAAGCCAAGATAAGAACAGAGTTGTCATTCCTTGTCGAAACACAGCCTTTGGCAAGGCTTACCGGGAACAGTGTTGCTATAAGAATGGAAATGATACGGCATAATTTGTCCTGAGGATACTACAGAGCACTTTATTTCTGAAGGCTGAAGTTGTAAACTGAAATTTGGGAAAAAAAAAAAAAAAAAAAAACTTTATTAAAACATAGTCTCTGTGTTCCTTCATCAACACAAGAGAGAAAGGCCTCTGAGAACATCTGATGTCAATCCTAGGATGTCCAGGATGACACTTAGTAATATGCTGGAGAATTGATTCAGTTTAGCTTTAAGAAGGATCTGTGTCTTTGAAAACAAGTGATGCTTTAAAATATGTTTGCTAACACGCTGTGAAAACATTTAGGCAGAATTATCCGATATTTTAGATGTATGGTCAAAAAGGTGATTCCTTCAGTAAACCCTTCCTTCAATCCTTCCTTACAGTCATCATTTAACATCTCTTGACAACATACAGTTTTCACCACCTTAGACATCAGGTCCATTTATGTTAGCTAAGCTGTTGGGTTTTATAAACCAAAAAATATAATCGGCAAGGTGACTTAAAATACAGCCTCATTTTCTTAAGATACACATGCCCTAAGAAACAAGTGTGCCACCTACTGATTCACCAGATACCACTGAGGCATACCCTTCCTAATTTTGTATTGCTTCTGTGCTGCAGCAACTGTATTTGAGGACATTAATGAACATCAGCTCAAAACACTCTGCATGATAATGTCCTGTCACTCAGAAGTATCCTGTTTCATAGCCAGAATTTCAGGTATAGAAATGCTAAGGTATTTTCAAATGTATTTAGTCATTTCAGTTAAACAACCAAATTGGTTTCATTTTATGAGTTTATTTGGAATCATACAGGAAGTCTATGGCAGAGCTGAGACCTCAGCTCCAAGATTAAAACTTTCACTGCTGAACCACCTGGAATGTCATATCAAAGGAAAACCTGCCAAAAAATACTCCTGCAGTGGGAGGGCATTTTTGAGTAGTCCCAATCCATCCAATCCATACCCTTGGTGAAGGCAGGGTGCCTGCAGAAAATGAAGACTTACAAATCTCACTTGCAAGCCAAAAGAATGAAAGGCTTGTTCATTTTTTATTTTTTTTTTTCCTAGAGAAAGAGGTCAATTTACATCGATATTGGGTATTTTAATGTGAGAAGTAATATACCAAACTGAAATGAGATGATGATATGTTGTAAATTCATTATTCCCAAAGCCAGCTGCTTCTTGTCAGAGAAGGAAAGCTCCTTTTAAGTGTCTTCTGAGACTGACATAAAGCAAGCTATATGACAAGACTGTATGTACTGTATGTCATCATGCATTTCTTAAAGCATAAAATATGAGTGTTTTTTTTTTTTTTTTAAATGGAAAAAAGAATTATTTCAGACAAGCAATCCAGCAAATAATAATTCCACTTCTGATGTTTCAGGAAATGAGAAACAACTCCCCCAGTGGTGCTTTCAGTAACACTAGAAAGATAATTTGAAACACCTCAACATGCAAATTTCCAACACTTAAATTCAAAAACTACTTTGATTTAGCAGTAGCTTATGTGCTTAAAGACCTTATGAAATTAAATATTAAAAATGTTGTTCCATAATATTCTTTCAGATATGTTTTTAATCCACACTTGATTTATTTTTGCAGAAGCCTTAATTTAATCAAATTGATAGGACATTTGGCGCTGTTCCTTCACAGGAAAGCATACAAATTCGGTAGTGGCTTTGTCATAAGCTAAATCATCAGAAGAAATTTCATTAAAACGTGTAGTTAATAAAGTCCTTATTCACTCTATTAGGTATTTAGTTTCTAGAAAACTCTTTAATTTCATAATCTCCTATCTTTAATGCAATCTGTATTATCCTGTTTCGTGTATATTTTTGTAGTGCTAGAATAAATTAACTTTCAGTAAAATATTTCTGTCATTTGTGAATATTGGTCAAAGTTGTGAATTTTCATGACATTTTGTAACTGTTCTCATTAGTCGTCTTCCTTTTTCTCCTTATTAGTATGTTGTTACTTAATGACACCCTCAGAATATTTTCACAACATTAAATTAAAAAAATGTTTTCCTTGATATATTTGTACAATTGTGCCAAAACATAATAACAATACTGCAATTATATGGCTGTCACACAGTGCTTGATTGCCTCTTACCCATGGTAAACACAGATAGAAATAAAGACAGAAAAGATAATCTCTGCAAAATTCATTTCCATGGCATGACAATACCACTTTTATCTAGACCGTGGAGTAGGTAAAGTGCCCACAATGTGCTCACAGTCTTTAACTTCCAGTCACACAACTGAACAGAAATCCATACTGGGCTAAAGAACACAGAAGGGATGTGTCTCACCTGGCGTGGAGTCAAAATGCCACAAGAGCACACACCTGGAGGTGCTTCAGGGTCCTGGAGGTTAGACCTGTAAACATGGCATGAATAACAGAGCTGAGGAGAAGCTCTGAAGCATGCTCATCTTTCTCCAGGTCATCTGTTGCTGTTCTTCTTGCTGTTGTCTGTACGCCTGTCTACTTCACAATGCAGATGCATGCTCTTCATAGAGTTTGTGTGACTGTTTCCAATCTGCACGAAGCACTTTTATCTTCAAGTAACTAAACCCTTTGTTCCAGGACTGTCTTGAAACACAGCAATTGCGCACCTGATTACCACTTCTCTTTTCACGTGGATTCTACATTGTCAAAAGTTTGTGCGACAGTTTAGATGGAAATAAAGATGTAACTAAGTGGAGATTGGCCAGAATTATGTTTGAAATAGCCATAAGAACAATCACCACCGAAGATATGTAAAAGGAAAGCTATTGTTATAGAGACCATTGAGTTTCTGGTGAGCTCATCCCAGCCAGCAACTATGCATTCACCAGCAACTTGCTCACTACTCACACTCAGCGGGATGGGAGAAAGAATCGGAAAAGCAAAAGTGAGAAAAAAAATGTGGTTCAAGATAAAGATAGCACAATAAGTGAAGGACAAAAAAGGAAAAATAAATGATGTAAAGGCACCAGCTCTGACAAGCAGACTGATGTCCAGCCAGTTTACAGGCAATGGCTACTTTGGTGAGACTACCCCCCAGTTTTTATTGCTGAGCTATATTAGTACAGAAAAACCCCATGGTCAGTTGGGGTCAGCTGTCCCAGCTCAGCCTCTTGCCCACCCCCAGCCTCCTCACTGTGGGGGCAGTGTGAGAATGAGAAGGCCTTGATGCTGTGCAAGCACTGCTCAGCAACAGCTGAAACACGGGAGTGTTATCAGCACTGTTTTAGCCACAGATCTACAACACAGCAACATACTAGCTGCAGTGAGGAAAATTAGCTCCATCCCAGCCAGCCCCAGCACAGAGTTTAAACCCAAATCTTTGCCTTCTGTAGTTACATTCATCTCTCCTTACATTTGTCATCTGCAGTGCCTCTTTAGAAAAATAAAGACCCACAAGAAGTTTGTGAAGCAGGTGACTTGCCTCTCTCTACCAAGCAGCTACATTTTTTCCCCCTTCTTTCCCTGTCTCTAATATCCATTGTAACTATCAAAGATCAGTGGGACTTCATGGAGAGTCAGTCAGTCTGAGACTGGCTTTAGATCTTCAGTATGATTTCTCTGGTTAGATACAGATCAGTATAAATGGCTCCGACTTGTTATCGCAGCTGTTTCTAGTGAAGGTGATCGTAAATCTCTACGTTTTCTACGGGAGTGGTGATGGTAAAAGTGGAACAAGACACCATTATGTATGGGGCTTGTTTACAACTAAAAATGACCCACCAACTCTTCTGCTACAACTGTAATCACATTTATCACAGAATAAACCAACAAGGCCTGGACCTATTTGTGCTACGATCTCTGCAGATTGATATGGATTATAAAAATAGAACTGAATTTATACTTGCAGTGCAACGTAATAAAAAATCTGGGAAGAAAGGAATGAGATATGTGATAAAAAAGAGATCACAGGAGAGAGTTAATAGTAGCTGTAATGTCTTTACCTATTATTACCCGATTTTGAGGTCCAAAAATGATTATATTTGCCTGTTCCCATTTGCTTCTGCAGTTACTGATGGCAATTAAACTGCAATTTGAAGTTAGAAAATGTTATTCGATTTCAGAATTTGGCTTAGCATTCACTCCAAAACAGCCTTAGCTGGCAAAAGAGAATACGACAATGAATTCTTGTTCTGAAAATAGCACAACTATCTGGCATGGCTTTCTCCATCATCAGCCCAAAGCTGATAATAGAAAGGAGATAACTCTTCTGGTCCTCTAACAAAGCTCTGTGCTGGTGTCTTAACTGCGGGGCCACCATGCATGATGCTCTAACAGAGATTTGCCTCTGCCTTGCTCTATGTTGCATAACTGTTTTATCTGCTTGCTCCCAAGAACCGACGGCTTTTTATTTTCCCACAAATGCTCTGCAGACAGTGAAACAAGAATAATATGAGCCAAAAAAGAAAGGAAGGAAGGAAGGAAGAAAGAAAGAAAGAATATGATGGAAGGATGCACAGGAGAACTTTTAGTTTTTAAACAGATGGTATATATTTATTAATTTTCATAAGAATTCAGTATTACTTGTGTGAGGAACTAGCCTTTCTCTTTCATTTAGAGAAGTTAAGGATTTATTTTTTCATCAGTACCCCAGCCCACCTGTATTAAAGACTTAGCCCTTCCCTAAAAGAATTGCCACTTGCACTCCTGAGTGGGGATAAATTGCAAAGGGGACTCAACTGCGTGCCATTATTTGCCATTTTCCCCTCTCCCACGGCTGCTTACAGCAAAATCCAGGGCCAGAAGCAGGATCCTCGCTTCCCTCTGCCCTGTACCCTCAGCTCCCCCCTCCAAAGCCCTCCCTGAACTCCTGCCCCGCCACACTGCGGCCAAAAACAAGCAAAAAGCCGCATTTCTAGCAGCCGGGGCGCGGCCTGGCGGGGTAAAGGGGGCGGCACAGCGCTCTGCAGTGACACAGGGAGGGCTGCAGGCGGCGGCAGGGCCACGGGGAGCCCGCTTGGACCCGCCGCCGGGCGGCTGAGGGAGCCGAGGGGAGGCGGGGGGGCCGCCATCCCGGGCTCCCCTCAGCGGCGCCCGGCCGCGGGCGCCACCTTCCCGCCCGCCGCCCAGCGCATGCGCCGCAGCCGCCTCCTAGCAACAGGGGAACGGCGGCGCCATCGGGGAGCGGGGCCGGGGGGCTGAGGGGAGAGCCGGTGGCGGAGGAATAACGCCCGGTTGGTGCTTTGTTTCTTAAGGTTTCTTTCAGGCTTACTGCTTTGCCTACACCAGTGAGGAAAGTAGTGTAGTCTCAGGGTTATAATAAAGCTGTGAGGTTTACCTGCGGAGTTCGTGGGGGACAGCAACGTGAGAGGTGTCGCACCTAAAGCTGTGTGGATAATAGACGAGAGGGGGGAAATGAGAGAGACTAAACCTTAAAGACAGGTGTTTTACCCTAAATACCGCTAACAGGTGGGTGGGCTGTGGGGGAGCAAATCTCACCGAATTTTGGATGTTTCAGAGGTTGGGGGCATCTGCAGGCAGGCATCACAACACCAAGTAGGGGCTTGCTGGCAGAGGAGCATCGTCTGCAGAACAGAAACCTTCCTTTGTAATCTGTTACTAACCTGAATGTGTCATCTATATAACATACTCCAATACTATATTATCTTAACCATTTTTAGGCTTTTGATTATTGTTGCCGTTTTCTGATTATCTGAATTAAGTGATAGGTCTGCCCTTGTAACCATAAAAATCATGAATGTGACAGTGACCCGCTTGAGGTGTTTCCAATAGTATAAATATTTAGTGTAAGTAACATGTTTTGCTATGTGCTAGTAAAGGAAGGGAAGTAATTGACAAAAGCTCAAACACAATACGAATACAATAAACTGGCCATGAATAAATGGACACTGAAAACTAAAAAAGGTCTCTTCTGAGCAATCAGCTCAGCAACAGCTTTTCAGTGAGAGGAGTGGAAACAAAATACCTACTGTGTTTTTTTTTTAAGGTAGAGCGTTAGAGTTATCTGGTGGGATTAATGGGACGTGGTGCATGTGACAGGCAGGAATGAATCTGACCATTCAGAATGTCACGTTCAGCCCCATGTCCCTACAAAGCTGGCAGATGGAAGCATTTGTTTTAAGACACGTACATTGGCACAACTGCTTAAAAACTTCAGCGTGTCTTTAATTTTTACTTGTCTTTAAAATGTGCTTCTTCCAAAGGCAGACCAGCTTTGACTTCTATATGAGAAATGTCCTGCTATTATTCTTCAGGAAAAGGTTGCATAACTTCTCTCTCTCTCTCTGTTTTTTTTAGATTAAGCCAATTTTTCTTAGACTCTTTCTCATGGGATGTGGGATTTCACTGTGTCTCAGTGAGACATTTAAAATCACACTCATAATTTCTAAAATTCTCCTTCATTTGGGTTGTCACAGCCTGGATTCTCCAAGGATAGATCCTGGGTTTGATGTTATTTAATATATTCATTATAATTTGGAAATGAACAATAACATAGAGAAATCAGAATTTTCTACTGAGATGAAATAGTTTGTATTAATTAAGATTTAAGAAGGTTGTTAGATACATCTGAGAGCTATCCTGATTCTTGTATCATGGTGTAACTGGTAACACCATGGTAAATAAAATTAATTGGTGGTGAATGGAATATAGTTTATGCTCCCAGGAATATTTGGAACACTGTATTCTTCAGTAGTGAACCTGAGTTAACTGTAACCTACTGGGGAAATGACCTGTTTACCATATGTGGATGGCTTAGTGAAAATCTTCGCTGAAGAAATTGGCTAAAAATTAATCCTCAAAAAGATGTAATGTCACTATAATAAATCAGTGGTGCTCTAGAATTGATTATGGTATTCAGGGTTAGGTTATTCATATCTGAGAAAGATTTAACAGTCACAGAGGGGCTCTGAGACAAGAAACATATATGTCTGGAAAAGCTGTATGGAAAAAATAATTAAGACCGTTTAGAAAGGTGATAAATCAGAATGTACAGGAAATTATAAAAGAAAGTAGAAAGGATCAAGTCAGGGTATCCTTTAACTAAATTTGTAATACAAGAACAAAGGAATGTTGTGTTGAATTGAATAAACTGTTTACATATTTTTTAAATCTAAGGAGTAGTTGCTTGTAAAGTACACTTGACAATTGGACCTGTGCCATAGTGTGTCATAGAATGAAGAGTAAAGGGATTAAGCATTGATGTGGACAGTAAAAATAGCTACTATTGTGAGAAAGAACATAAAAACTTCAGGAGATCTAAACCTTTGTACTTCAGGGAAATAAAAAACCAGTAACAGATGGAGGAAAACTGACTTTTGGGATTGGTTTCATGAATTTATCAGAAGCATTTGGCTCTTATCACCAGAGGCAGGATACCAGTCTGCCATGGAAGACTGTTCTTACTCAGTGAAGGAGGGTTTTTTGAGCTGAGGCCTCTCAGTTGCTCTGTGATTTGTAAAGAATGCCGTCACGTTTGTTAATTCCTGTTACTTCATTTTATGAACTTTCATACACCGTCTTTCATACATTACTCCTTAAGCTAAGGAGTGAGATACTCCTTAGTTAGTGCACCTCTTGGTGTGCCAAGAAGTTCAGCTTCAGAAAACAGTGAAGTGTGGTCCTTGGGCAGCATGAAAAAAGGCACTGGTATCAGAAACTACTGTATCAAAATTTTATCACAAATTTTGCATATTTTTACAGCATTGTGTTAAGGAATCAAATAACTTGGGTAACTTCAAAATCTAAGCATCTGTACTTTGGAATTTTGAAAGTAACAGCTAAATGTTAACGTGATACTGAAATGCAAATAAGCAGTACCAGTACATCCTGAAAGTTCTGAGGTTTTAAATAAGTAATTGTATTATTCTTTAGCTAGCCTAAAATTCCCCTCCTTTCCCTCCTCCTCCCCCCTTTCTTTCTCTCAGCTATTTGGTCAACCCGATACCTAACTGGAAACTCATTTTGTGTTTAAAGGTATGGAGTACTCCACTCTGTATCTCTCAGTATTTTGTTAATTGTTTTGTGATTCCTTTGCTCTGTATAATTTCGTGTATTATTTAGAAACAAATAGATCATTAAAACTCTCAGAATGACCAGAGTGTATTTATTTATTTATTTATTTATTTATTTATTTTTCTGGAATGGGATTGACTTTGTTCAGCTGAATCAAAACGAAAGATACGATCTTGAATCTGTGAACAGATTCTAGTGAAGTTGGGCTAGTTAACATCTGTTGCACGGTAGCTAATTCTTCACTTAATCCTCGTCATTTCTTGCCTAATATACGTGTAAGCACAGATAAAACAGCTAGCGGATTTGAAGGTGTCTTAATTGGTCTCATATGTGATGTACTATTTTCATACAGCATGTATCTTCTGGAACCAAATACTAAATTAGGCCTGGTATCTCTCTTAACTCTTTCCTTCTCCAAAGCCAAGTTTCCCCAGGGTATCAATGTTTGTAGTCCTCATAGAAGTAGAAAACACAGGGTAGTTTGGTTAAGAAGAAAGGGGAATCTCTTGGTCTGCAATTAAGGAGTAGGACAGATGAAAACCAAAAGAAAGATTTGGGAGAAAGAAATATGCAAATTTCAAGATAATCACATAACAATGTGGAATAATGACAAAGTTGTCAGAGAATGATGAGAAAGATGAAGATGTTTAAGCTGCCATACAAAAGACGTTTGTATGTAGTTCATGGATTCAGGAAAGGAGTGAGATTGTCTGCTAATGCTGGGATTATAACTTTGTCGTCTTCCTTTTGATTGCACTGCAAGGCAGCAGATCTAGCATGTCCATACAGAAATCGATTGACGTAATCAGTGAGGTGGACCAGTTTATAGGCGGTTTCCACTGTTAGCAAAGAAAAAGCTTTGAGTGTCTGAGACAAGAAAAAACAGCAAGACTTCCCTTAAAATGGCTAGACAGATTGACATTGGTTAAATATCACTTGGTTGTTCTAAAGAATCTTGCGTGTTCATCATTTTTGGGGAGGAACTTGACAATCAGGTGCTAGCAATGTGTTGTTGCAGCAAAGAAGGCTAAATCTGTCCTGGGCTGCTTTATGCAAGGTATTGCCAGCAGGTGGAGGGAGGTGATCCTTCCCCTCGATTCAGCACTGATGAGACCACGCCTGGAGTAATGTGTCCAGTTCTGGCCTTGGCAGTACAAGAGAGACATGGACACACTGGAGAGAGTCCAGTGTGGTAGGACCATGAAGATGATGAAGGGACTGGAGCATGTCTACTATGAGAAAAGATGGAGAGAGCTGGGACTCTTCATCCTATAGAATAGCAGGCTCAGCAGGGATTTTATCAATAAAGATTCCCCATGTATAAATACTGAAGGGAAGGTGCAAATAAGACAGACCCAGGAACTTTTCAGTGCTGCCCGGTGACGGGACAAGGGGCGGTGGGCACAAACTGAAACACAGGTCCTGTCTGAAGGTCAGGAAGCACTTCTTTACTGTGTGAGTGACAAAGCACTGGCACAGGCTGCCCAGAGAGTTTGTGGAGATCTTCAAAAGCTGCCTAGACATGATCCTGGGCACCCAGATATAGGTGGCTCTGCTAGCAGGGGCTTGGACCAGATGGCCTCTCAGAGGTCCCTTCCAAGCTCAGCTGCGCTGTGATTCTGTGATCATGGTCAGGTTGTAATAACACAGCTTCAGACTTCCTGAAAGCATGGTACTGTCAGATCCCAAAGGGGATTTTGTAATAAGTAATGTATTAGAAGCCTTTCTTAAATCCTCCTTTGCCCTGCTTTTCCATAGGAATAATTGTTCTCTGGAGGGACTTTTGAGTCTGTGACAACGAGGTAAGTTTTGCAGTCATCTGTGTCTTTGACTTACTCTTGCACCTTACCTCATGTCTCACTAACATTCAGTATGTGCAGGGTCTTAGGTTACTGTGTCAGTTATTTAAGGGCTTAGAAAACAGAAGATGCAAATTGAACAGGTAGTTACTGTGTAAATGCGTTGTATAAATTAAAACCAAAATAGTATGGCCTCCAAGTGCATGCAACAGGACTCTGACAATGCCAACGTACACCCCATACTGTAAAGGAAGTACTTACAAAATTTCCTTATTTTGACTAGTACAGCCACTGTAAAACTTTCCTCATATTTCAAAGTCAGATTCATATTGAAAAATACTTTTGTTAATTATCTTTTTTAAATTAATGCTCATTATCTAACCATTATCTTGTATTTAAAAAATAATAATAATGAACTGTGCACACTCGCTAGTGAAAAAAAGTATTGACAAAAAAGGTGTTAAAATCTGATGATAGGTGTGTTGTTTTTTTTTAATTTAAAAAAGTCATCTGTCATAGAGCATAAAACTAATACTCTGCTAATCCAATAAAGCATTTAGTCATCTATAGTTAAAAGCAGCAATGTTTAATGTCTCCCAGCTTCTAACCAGTGAGATCGAAAGCCAGATTTATTTATTTATTTTGGTATAGTGAGTAGAAATAGGTGGCTATCTCAGATTTGCAGTGTAGGAAATGATTCACACTGTGCAAAGAAGTTTATAGAGCAAGTCAGTAAAATAAGTACAGGAATCATGGCCATCATTATCTGCAGATCTGGTGCTTAGGATCTGTTCCACTGGGCAGGCATCTACAAGAAATCTCTCAAAAACTAAATACATTTTCCTTGTTTTATTTGGAGATGCATAGATGCCAGGTCATGATACAACAGCCAATAGGTTAGAGGGTTCTGCTTTTGAACTAAAAAGTACACATTCGTGACCTTCTTTAAAGTCATTTTCCATTTACAGGCAAAATGTCCTAGTCATGGAGATGTTACTGGAGATGGGCCTGTTCCTTCAGCCCCTTTAAAAAAGACAAGGCTGTGTTATGTCGTGTGCCTAGTTCTGCTAAAGCTCAGTCTGCTGTGATAGCATCAGCCAGGCATAGCCTGGCATGTGGATTGTTGTGGAGAAACAGGGTAATATGTCTATCTCACTGATTTTTGTCAATGTATGAGCTAGCAGCTCTAGGCTCTGGCTTTGGTCAGAAGAAAAAATGGTCCTTTTTCGAGGTGCAATTTACCTGATGAATTTTAGATACATACTTTAGGTTGAGCTGCCTTAACAGCTATTGGATGTACTGAATAGACCTCCACTGACTGTAAAGGAGAGTGACTAATTTAAGTACCAATGCTTGATTGAGTTTACTGGACCTCCACACAGAGTTTCTGGATTCTGAATGAACTGAAGTGAACGGGTTGCTCAGGCTGGGGTAGTTCTGGTCCCGTAGAAAACCAGGAGGCCCTTGTGGAGTTCAGAGTGAAAGATGGAAATGCCACAGCTGAGGGAAAGCTTTGGGGGCTGCAGTTTGTGTAGGAATGAGATGTAGTTAGACCTAACGACTGCCCTGCTGGTTGGGGGACAACATCTGATCATATCACCCCACTGGAACTGGGTGGGAGCAGATTAGAACAGGCTAATTTATCTACTAAGGAAATCAGTGAATTCCAGGTGGAGGACAGGAAGTAGCACAGAATGATAACTTCATAGACTGCTTGACCATGCGTTGGCTACATCTGTTTTGTTAAAGTCCTTTATTACCTCTAGCGCTACATGATTTAAGCAATCAGCCCTTTAATCTCAAGACATATGTGAAGAATTACACTCCTTCTAGAAAATTAAAAAACATGAAGTAGAGAATATTACTTAGAGAAGAATATTCTTTATTTTGTTATAAAGATTTAATTACATTTAGTCACTAGTGAATAGAGTTTTAGCTTTTAAAGTAAGACTTTCAGATAGCATAGACCCAGCATTTAATTACACTGAAAAATATAAATCCCATTAAAAAATTGTCTGAATTCAAAATATTTAGAATACCAAGCTGAGAATCAGATACACATTCTGTAGGTCTACTTAGAAGAAGACTGTACACAGTTATGGAGAGAGAGGGGTTTTGAATAAGAAGTGGACTTATGGGCCAGTAGCTTTTCAGCACATGAACTCAATGATTGTCTGAGATAATGAAAATTGAATACGGAAGGCAGATTTTTAATTTTCAGTAAGTCAAAGAGTTCCACATGCGTCATAGCAGTTATTCTCTGACTTGAGGCAGAATACAGAGAGCTTTATAGGGACCAAGCTAACACCAACATCTGATGGCAGAAGGCATTGAAATCCAGAATAAAAACTGCAGTAAGAAACAGCCTGAAGGGCATAATCCACAGTAATTATCCAATTATCTGTGATTTTTGCTGCAGATGATACCACTTTTTTAATATTACCAAGGAACCAAATGTTTCTGAACATGGAGAAAAACTTTCAAGTTCCTGGACAATGTTCTTGGACATTAGATACATTTATATAAGCGTGAAGAAATATTTACAACTAAAAGCTGTAGTGATTCACAGTGTTGGACTATGCATAATTATTTGAATCTGTGAGCATTAAAAGAAAGTGGTGCACAGTTATATGTTGATTGGTCCCTAACCAAAACTGTGCTCTTTGAAACACTGAATTGTAGTGTGTTGTGTATTCATACGTGTGCCTGTATATGTGTGCAAGGGTAAAGCAGATAGGAGCCGAAGAATCTTTGGTTATATGGATCTTCCTCTCAAAGCCATAGTTTGTGACCAGCCTATGAAGTTCTAAATTTCAGATTTCAAAATTCAGTTCTAAATTTCAGAATTTTCAGACGTGCTTACCAGCTGGTATCGCTACTGCTGTGTTGTAGTTTCTTTGGGAGGCTAGTAAAGGAACAATACCTGAAAAAGGTCAGAGGATTCAAGGAAAGCTCCAAGTTTTTAATGAACACAATAAATTATAGCACTGTGTTTTGTAATCAGCCAGGCAACAGCTCGTATTGCAGAAGATAATAATCTCATATACCACAGGAAAGCTGTCAGGGTAGTCTTGGCTGAGGGTGAAGGTGTGGTTTCCCCTTGAGAACTAACCAGGGAGTTACTCAGGGGTACTGAGTGCACATTTTGCTTTTACAGAGTGTTAAAATGAATCTAAATTTGGCATAACTTGGTCTATGTTGTGTGCATAGCTAGTGCTAGTGGGTCGTGTTATTCTTTACTTTTTTGCCCATAGCTTAACTGGAAGGCTCTCGGCTGAAGTTTTGCAAGCCATATGAAATTAGGTCCACATGGGGTTATTACATCCATATGCTTCAGAAGCTGCTATTAGATGCAGCTGAGAAGGTCTTCCAGGTTCACTTGCACATGTGCTAATACAAAAAAAAAGCAGAAGCCAGAAGTTGGACTTGGTGTAAATAATATAACTTTTAAAAAATCAGTGAAAATTGTGCTGTGCAAAACTGTTTCTTAATAACTGCAGACCTGATTTTTGTCTTCCGTAAAATATGGGTGGAGAATTTGAATTGAATTTGAACCCCATTTTTAAGGTAGAACTTATTTGTACGTTCTGCAGCTGTGTAGAATGTTTGCCACCACATATAGATGAACATGGAGAAACAGGTCCCCTAGCAGGACCTTCATGTTCACGTACAATTTGTAGATGTACACAAAACTAACATATGACAGTGCATGCCATATGTTTGTGCCACATTACAGCTTGAGCCCGTGATGTCTTGCATCTCTCTTTTTAGTTTAGTTGATAGACATATTTTACAAAATGCATTCAAGTGTTAGAAAGTTTGTTGTTTTGGACAAAAGAAACCTTACTGTTTAAAACGGATATCTTCGTGCATAGAAATTATGATGTCAAAGAATTCCTCAAATTGATTAGATGCATTAAATGAATGCGAACATCTGTCCTAAAAGCTTTCCTAAATCACTGGTAAGCTGATTCTTAAGACATAGAAGGAAGTTTGTTTTTCTGCTTTTATTTTTTGTTTTTATTTTCAGAATGGGTAAAAAAGTGAAGAAGGAAGTAGAGCCTCCACCCAAGGATGTGGTAAGTTTATAAACTGCTACGTGCTATAAAATAAACATTACACAATTATAGACCCAGCTCTACCATCCTTACATAGTTCCTTACTATGGAACTTACACGCATTATTCTAAAAATGTCTTTTAAAGATGATTCTGTTTCTGCTTTTTTTGGACAGCATACAAACCAGAGTGACTGGGCATGTGTAGTTCTTTGTGAAGATTGTTGTCTTTGGCAGGCTTTGCAAGTAGTAATGTATGAAACAATCCAGGCTTCTTTTTATTTGAAGAGCTGTATTAGCTTTCCATTTGTAAAAATCAAAGGACAAAACAGCAGAGACCTGAAATCTGCCCCTCTTTTGAACTGTGGAGACATTGCCTAGGATGAAAGAGTTAAAAGCCTAGATGAATCTGTGGAGTTTTTTACTGAATACAAAAGTTTTACAGATATTTTGAATGACAGTACTATGTGTTCTAGATCTTTTGCAAAGATACACAGTCTCTAGCAGCAGTTTTTCTGGTATCATTGGAAGTGCAACAGTGAGAAGTACTAGAGCTGACGCCAAGTATGGAATAATTAGTTCTTTTGAGCCAAGAGTATTCAACTCATAAACTACACTTATTTATTTATTTAAAAGTCTGACACTAGTTTATGCACACTTTTTGTGATTTTATGTTAAAAAAAAAAAGGTTCAAAATACAGGTTTAAAGTCTTATTGGTTTATTCAGAAAGAAGTAGAAGAAATGAGACTGAAACGCTAAACAAAATATAACACAAATTCTGCAACAGATATTGAGTAAGTTAATGAAGAATTGGGACCTCATCTAGTCCCTGAAAGAGCATAAAATTAAATGCAAAATTTACTATGTTTTTTTTTTTTTTAAAGGTTTTTTGTCCATTACGAGCAACACTACTGCAAGATCTTTTTCAAAGGTCATAGAAAAATTGATCAGCAAAATTTACATCATGATTTCAGTGTTAGATAAACATAAATAATTTTAAGGAAGACAATGACAGAAGTCATTATGGTTGAACTCAAATACCCAACGCCATGATGTCACTGAGGGTGAGCAGTTGTCAGTTCTTGCACAACTGTTCTGTGGAAAGGTGAATATTACAAATATAATTGAAAAGCTACAGTCAATAATAAAGCCTTATAAAGGAAGACTTGAGATAAACCTTTAACATGAGAGAGTTAACTGATATAAAGACATTTCTGTATGGAATAACCCAAAAACCAAGGAGGAGACACTAAGAAGATACATGTGAATCCAACTAAAACAGTCCTGAAGAATTAAAATTTTATAATCTAAGAAAAAAAATGGAAAGGCATAATAATAGATTATGGCATACAGATAAGCTAACCCCCTCCAAAGTAATGAGACTATTTTAGTAAATGTCTAGAAAATCAATATAAACAGCATCACAGTTTCTGGATTCAGAAGCCACCATTTGTTTCTGGAGAAAAGTACAGTATAGCCTTCTACCTACTACAATAAACTGTGAATAATGTTAGACAAGATAATCAACATTTGAAAAAAAATAAACTGATGAAAGAGGTTAATAAAATAATTAAAACGGAAAACATTGGAAAGAGTGAACTCCAGATGGCATCTGTGGGTTTTGGCTTAGACACTTACCCTTATTGTACTTCAGGCTAGCATATCTCTTCTAGCAGCCCTATCAGGAGAAAATAACGGAATGTTGCATAGCAAAACAGTATTAAATATGAAAATAGATCCTTGATTAGTACTTACTATCAACCAAGAAAATCTTCTAGCTGTGAGAATATTGTTAACACTGATCATGTAAAATCAATTTTCAAACCTTTACATTTCACCTGGATATTTCAGATGGCAGGAAATGAGATGCAGACAAAATACCTGATATATTAGCTTTTATCTTCTGATTGATAAGCTGCTTATGAAAATGTCAAGTCCAAGAAAAGAAGCCTTGAGATAATGTGGACAGATTCATATAAGAGGGCTTTTGTGCATGTGGGATTCTCTGAGAATATATGATAGTGCAGATGACCGCTGTTTTTTTATAGTTTTCTAGGAACAGGTGGAAAACACATATCCTAGACCAACCACTGCTTATATTCTTCAGAGAGTATTCATGAGGACCCTCTTTTCACAAATTTCCATTATTTATTTATTTTTTAACTATTATATGTTCTGAGGGCTGGTCTTCTCCAGAAAAAAAAAAAAAAAATATATATATATATATATTCATTTGAGTCTCTTTCTCTATATGGATCACCTTAAGACTATATGTCAGGCAGAGAAAATATGCTAGCTTTGACATAGGTCAATAGGAACTTTTCATATGACACCTTCCGTAAGTTTGGTCTGGACAGTATTACTATTTGATTCTCAGTTAGGGCACAGGCATTAGAAGCTTAAGGTTACCACTGGAGAAAGTACTGAGTCATTTTCCATGAAAGAAAGCAGTAAGTCCCTGCGTATTTTTGAAGATGGCTTCACTCACAACAGTCATGTTACAAGTCAAAAGTTTGGAGGAACAGAAGTGGCACTGTCAACTCCTGAAATTCAGACTCCACAGAAACACCTTCTTTTGAGCAATCAATAAGAAACCTAAATATTAATTTGACTTTAGTAAGGCTTTCAACACTGTCTTTCATGATGTCCTGATAGACAAACTGATAAAGTATGGATAAGATAAATAGCGAGGTGAATTGAAAACAAGCCGAGCTGCTGAACTCAAAGGGTTGTGATCAGCAGCATGAAGCCCAGCTGGAGGCCAGTGACTACTATTGTGCCCAGGGGTTAACCTCTTCATTAGTGACCTGACTGATGAGACAGAGTGCATCCTCAGCAAGTTCACAGACGATACGAAATTGCAAGGAGTGGCTGAGACACCAAATGGTTGTGCTGCCATTCAGAGGGCTTTTGACAGACTAGGGAAATGGAGAGAATATGAATTTCAGTAAGTTCATTAAAAAAAGTGCAAAGTCGTGCACCTGGGTGAGTAATAGCCAATACAGACTGGGTGATGACCAGCCAGAAAGCAGCTTTGCAAGAAATGACCTGGTGGTCTGAGTGTACAGTAAGTTCAATATTCACTAGCAATGTCCACTTGTGGCAAAGGCTAACAACATCCTGGGGCACGTTAAACAGTGTTGCCACAGCAGTTTGAGGGAGATGACTAAAGTCTTTCACTCAGCTTTGGTGAGACCAAATCTGGAGTGTCAAGTCCAATTCTAGATTCTCCGGAAGAATAGAGACATGGGCTTAGTGGAATGAGCCTGGCAAAGGGCCATAAAGATGCCCAAAGGCTTGGAACATTTGTCATGTGAGGAGAGGCTGAGAGCTGAAGAGTCCGTTCACTCTTGAGAGAAAGCTTGGAGGGGATCTTGTCAATGTGTACAAATACCTGGTGGGAGAGAGTAAAGAAGTCAGAGCCAGACTTCTCACTGGTGCCCAGTGAACATATGAGAGGCAAGAGGTACAAATGGAAAATCTGCTACTGACAAATGATGGAACACAGGTTGCCCAGCGAAGTTGTGAATGGAGTCTTCATCCTCGGAGATATTCAGAATCAGACTGTGCCTAGTCTGGAGCTCTAGGTGACCCTGCTTTGAGCTAGATGATCTCCAGAGGTGATCATTGTCAACTATTCAATGATTCAATGGAGTATGTCGGTTTTGTATTGTTAGTATTGGAGATTATACTTGGACAGAAGTGAAATAGATAGCAGTATATGTTAACTCAGTTTTTTTCTAGGCAAAAGATAAGGGATTGAGGATTATGAAAGATATTGGTAATTCTTCTAAAGAGTCTGTGAAAGCTGTAAGGATAAAGAAGACCTTTAGTCATTTTGTTCAAAAAGGGCTTTTAAAGGATCTTTAAAAAAAAATAAAAATAGAATGATTAAACAATAGAATAATAGGAGATAGATACATTCTTCAAAAGGTGGGATTTGCATCTAAATGGGAAAGCAAAACAGAAAAAACTTACACTCACAAATGAAAAGCAAAAGCACAATGACACGATGCACCAAAATATTTTGGGAGAGATCCAGCAAGGATACAAAAACTAGCAGTAAAGCTGTTCCAAAATCACTAGAAGCAAGAAACTTCTTAGAGGGGGACTACTGGGTGATTAAAGCCATAAAGAAAAAGTAATTATTTGTCCAAAAAAAAAACACCTATGCAGCAAATCACCTGAAATTAATGTGAATGAATTATTTTAACTGTAAAATGACTAGAATATGAAATAGAGGTACTCTTTCTTATGGTATTTAATGTGTACCCTTTGTACTAGAGGAATGGAGAACAGAAAAAAACATTTTCAAAAAGAAATACATTAGTAATTACAGAGCAGAAAGTTTGTCTACTACACGGGGTTAGTTAGTAGGAAAGATTGCCTCCCCTTCTCCCCCCCAAAAAAAAAAGTTGCATGGATAAATATGATAGTAATGGGAACCCATATTGCTTTTGTAAAGGAAAGCTTTGTCTCAGAAATCCATTTGAGTTCTGTAGAGGGAGAAGTCAGTGAGCAAGGGAATCGTGGTGGTCTGGTTGATACAGTTATTTAGATTTTTTATTCACATAAACACTGACAGATAAAAAGAAAATCCTTCCCTGGCTACAACATCTGGTTAACAAAATAGAAAGCAAAGGTTAGAAAACAAATCACCATTCTGGTTTCTTAATGAAAGAAGTTGCCAGTGGACTGTCATCGCGTTTTGTTCTGCAGTCTGTGCCATCCAGCCTCTCAGAATGCACATGGATTCTTTCATGAAAACGGCAGCCAGTACTAAGTAGGTAAAAAAATGAATAAATACAATATTTCAAATTACAAAAAAATAAAAGGCAAAACACTATATGACTAACAAATGTGTGATACCTGTGTATGTTGAATGCCATTAACAGTTCTGATTTTTCCATATCAAGAAGGGTACAGATGAACTCGAAAAATACTAAAAAAGACAACAAGAATAATCAGAGTGACTTCTATATCAGGAAAGATCAAAGAGAGAGTAGGTTTCTTCATTCCCAAAAGGAAATGACTCTAAAGATGAATATCATAGATGCTTACAAAAATGTGAACATACAGAGAGGGATGTTATTTATTTCATTGTTCCTCCACAGTGAATGAATTGTGGAGGACAAATAAAATTGTCAGGTGATATTTTTAAAACAAAGAAAAGGCACGACTATTTGTCTAAGACTTAAACTCTGATACTTGTGTCTCAGAGTATTAAGGGTGGCCTGAATATAAATGGCTTCAAAACTATTTGCCAGATAAACTGGTGGAAAATTTTTCTTTGACTTTTTGGACACAGATAGATAAAACCACTAGCTCTCTACATTGCTGAGTGCTGGAATCTGAGGGAGAATGCAAGTAAAGTTTAATAGTCTGGTTGCCCATGTGTTATAAGCCTGTCTCAGAGACAGGATGCTGGGCTAGATGGACCTTTGGTCTGACTGTAAATGTATATATTGCCTTCAATTTAGCATTTTAACTGAGTGAAGTTGATGGAAGGCAAAAAAAATACTCTGCAGTTTCTAATGGCTTCAAAGTGGAATGCACACAAATACTATGATCAGAGCTACAGTTTTTGAATTACAGCATTTTTGTTCTCCCTTTTCATTTGCTTTTTTCTCAGCACAAATCAAGTGCTGGGAATGTTGTTGCTTATAATCCAGATGCCCATGTTTATTTAATTCAATGCCATTTGTCAGTTCAGGCATATTGTTCTAGCATTTAGGCTGTCCTGTATGTGCCATTCAAGGAAGAGTCTGCAATGATGTATGAAGATTTAGGAGCAAGTTGTGATAGCAAAAAAGGGAACTCTAGCTATGCTGCCATTATGATAAGGAAAGGTCACATCTATTTCTATGGTGTTTTTGACTGCGAATGTTACTTCCAGCAAATCACTGGCCCACTCAGACTGCTGACTTCTTAAATGCATGTAAATATTGGTGATTGTTCTTATTGTGTTTTCAGCCAAAAGTGATTCTGAGTCTCTGTTGCATATTTCACAGAGTAGTAGCAAATCAAGTATGTATACAAATGGGTAGAGATTAGACCAATTTCACTCAGCTCATAAGTTAACTTGTGATTTAAGTCTAGGAATTATCAGTGAATTGTAGTTTATACAATTACCTGTGAACATGAGAGGCAAAGAAAATGGAGCAACATAACAGCAATTTTGTTATTAGATCAATGTAAATAAATAACAGAGATTTAAAACTCTTATTTCATATTTCATTTCTTATTAACCTTTATGTGAGATCAATCTTTGTGTTTGATTTATGTTTCTCTGAAGCACTAACGTCCTTTACTAAAAATTACTGTTTCATCCCATTGCCACGTATTTGGCCAGATTCGGCCCTACAGATGCCAATGAAGTTTCTAGAGGGTTGGGCTTGATTCTGCCTCTCTATATATCACCTTTCATTCAAAGCCTAATGTAATTAAAATGTCTGTAGTTGCTTGGGACAGCTATCAGGAGTCCATTTTGAATTGCTGTGGAGAAAATGTAGATTGTGATTTATTCTTTTATTATTTATATTTTTACTTCATAGCGGAATGTTTTATTGATGGAGCCCTACAGCCAGTAGGGATGAAGAACACCTTCAGGGATGTGTGGAAGGAGGGCATACAAGGTGTGGAAAGGGTTCTGATCTACTGCAAGGTCTTTTGTGGATGTCCAGGTCATTGCTTCAACCCATGAGGTGCTATACCAGAGGTGTACCCCTGAGGAGCAGCTGCAGGGAAATGGAAAATTGTAGTTGTGAAAAACCTTTCAGTAGAATAAAAAAGTGCCCTAACAAGCTTATATTCCACACCTACATAAGGATTATTGACAATATATCTTTGTTGGTCATAGAGGAGTAATCAGCCAAGCTGAACAAATACAACTTCAGCATCAAAAGGTTATCATCTGTTAGGTCTCTTTTTGTATCAGAAGGAAGTTCTGTTCCACAGATTTAACTATATCCATGTCAGCTGCAATTTACAGGTGGAGTGTACCCATACTGCTAAAGCAGTAAGAATTTAGACATCGTCCTAATGCTCTCTAGTAATGAAAAATCAAAATGCAAAATTTAATCTAGATGTGTGTATGCAATTTTCCCCCCTTTGTATGGGAGAGCTACCTGCTCACAAAGGGAGATGCATGCTGGCTGTAGCCCATAAGGAACAGTCATAAATGGCTTCCTTTTCTCCCTGCCAAAGTCTTTTTTTTTTCTCTTTTCTCCGTCTTGCTGTGTGCTGTATACTAAAAGTCCTCAATTTGCAAAAGATTTGGAAGGTAGCGTGTGTACATCTGGGTTTGGTTAATGACTCTGCCACATCTGTTTAGTATTTATGTAATACTAATGGTAATCATTTAAATTTACAGTATGTAAGAATCTGAACTTCTTACCTGAAGCATCATGACCTTTTTACAAGCTGAAGTATAAATATATGTTTCAAATAACATCTCTTCTATCTGTCATTGTTTCAAAGGAGTGGGTTCAATAATAGGCTAGAATGGACTCAAACACCTTTTTTCCCAGAAAAAGTGTTTTGTCTCTGCTAACGTCCTAGTGCTTGCTTGAAGTATTGTGTTCTGTTCTCTCTCTGCAAGGAACACATATGTGCAGAAGTAGAGATGTGTGAGGGTGGATAAAGGGAGTTCCACGCGTCTCTTGGTTCTCCTGTATGTCTCTCATATGGCTAGAGTGAATCAATAAAGAGAGCTGTTGGAATAAGCTGAACTTTTTGCCTCCTTACAATGTAAAAAGAAGATTCCCAAAATGAATTCCTTTGTTTTAGGCCCATCATTAAGATGTAACTTGGACCATTGTGCCTCTGTTTGGTTTAAACCTTGTTGCCAAGTCATTACTGAGTACAATGATTTCTGGTGCAATAAGCTGATTATAAAAAAGGAGCTTTGTTCCACAGCTTGTCCCTTGCCTCCAACTTGTCTCAACAAGCATGAAGTTGGACAGGTCTTCAGGTTTTCGGACCTACTTGAAGGTCGGGAGAGCAGTTAAACACATTAGCCAGGCAACCTCTGAACTGTTAGGGAAACCTGGATCTTGATCTTGCAGACTTAATTTGTGTGATGTGCCTTGTAGAAGAGGATGAAATTACTTAGATTTAAGAACCTACCAAAAATAAGGATTTAGAAGTCCATATCATATTTTGCCTAATTTTGGAACACGTCTGGGTGAGCTGAAAAAAAACACTTCATTTTTCATTTTCCTTCTAGCACACTCATAACTTTGTTGAATATTTGCTCCAAAAAATTTCCTTGATTGACAAGTGACATATATATGTATACATGCCCTTGATATTCAGCAACGTGTGCCTCTGATGTAGCTATTAAAGTGTTTTAAAATGAAGTAAAACAAATTATAGACATTTTAAGATATACACAACATAAATATACATTGTAATAGTATATTGCTATCCTAAATGATTGATGTGCTGTATTTTAAAGATAGGTACATTGATATTGAGAGATTCTGCATGACTCCAGTATCTAGTAGCTTCTGTATGCAAAACAGATATTCTATATGTCAAAAGCATTGGGACAGATGAGAGTTTATGCATATATAAGTCCGTATTTTAAATCCAAATTAACTTAAAACTTTTTAATGGGTATTTTTCTTGGAAATTCTTGAGTTGTGCTAAAGAACGAAAAGCTTTTTCAGAAGAGTTCATTTTCTCAAGAGATGTTATTTCCAAAGTCTATCAAGAGGGTGAAAGCAGACAGATTTGTTGGAAATTTTCTTTCTGTATGAGGTCAGAAATGGAAGTGAATGCTGCATCGTTTCTAGCTGACTGAGCATGGATTATCATAGAAATACTTCAGCTAGTATACAGGATCATGGTAAACTAGTGTTTGAGAAGTGAACTGAGTTGCTGAAAGCAAAGGAAGGGTCATCTATGGTAGTGCCACGGAATGACCAAATCCTATTCCTTATACAACATACAACTTCATAGTTTCTGTGCACAGCAACTCATAAAATATCCCATCCCATGGTTGATTCCGAAGCTATAGGATGCTCTTTTGTTAAATAGTCTATTGCCTTCAAAAGTTCCTGGATGTATAGTGAATGGTCAAGTTTTTTCCAAAATCGTCATAGTAGACGGAATCATCATTGTATGAAGGCAATTATTCTTTCCTATTTTTCAACATCTCAAATTGTTATTAAAAATTGAATTTCTTCAAGTAAATAACAACTTGTTAATATTTCTAATTCAGTGTAAATCTCAAATTTATGTTTGTTTGTTTGGTTTGTTTGGTTTGTATTTTAAATGAAGTATGGAGTCTACTGCAGCACACAGTAAGGCTCAATATAAACAAGCTATTCTTCCTTTTTTTTTTCCCTAGTTTGATCCTCTATTGATTGAAAGCAAAACCGCAGCAACAGTCGTGCTAATGCTTAGTTCTCCTGAAGAAGAAGTTTTGGCCAAAGCATGTGATGCTATATATAAATTTGCGTCAAAAGGTTAGTCCTTTTGCAATAAGCTTTCCTTTGCCTTGTTTGTGTTTTGATAGTAGTTCAGAATTTTTTATTTTCCTAGCAATAAAGTCTTCATTTCATTTCAAAGATCTCTGTCAAAATTTTGTGTTGTGTGTTTTTTTTTTTTCCTGAAATATCTGTCACTCCTGTATTTGAAGTTATAAAAAAGTTCTTTGATTTACATGTAGATTTTTAGCATTTTATTGTAGAAAATTATATTATCTTTTCAATAGAGTTTGGTTTAGATATAACCTGTACCTGTTTTGTTAGGAGCAACAGACCTGTTTCTGGGAAAATGATTCTCCTTCTTATGTTACAGTTTGAAACTTCTGTACTAAATTAAACAACTAAATATTTGAAAATGGAGAAATAGTTATTTCAAGTCTGTATATCTCAGTGAGCTGTGTACTGTGAATGAAAATTACTTTTTAGCCTACTTCTGTTACTTTTGCATATATCCACATGACAGTACTGGGACAGATAATTTACTGAAGATCTCTCAGCCTCCTTTATCAAGCTTATTACTGTATGTATTGGGAATCTAACAAGCCTCCAAGATTCCACATGTTCCAAAGGTCCTTGCATTATACATAACTAAGCATCATGTTCCGGGTGCCCTGTAGACAGCTTTGAAGAAAGGCTCAAAGGGATGTAGCACATAGTTTGCTGAGTTTCCTACTCGTTTATCATTTCCAAAGTTGCCTTCTCATACCTTGCCAGCCACTCAAATTGGTATACATTGATAGAATTCTTGGTATAGTTAATCTTCTTTATATATTAATTTCCATTTAATCTGTGTTCTTAAAAAATATGTTTTTATATGCTGATTATTGTGCTGATGGCAATTGTCAACACAGCTGAAGTTACGAGAGAAAATCTGAAGGCTCTGATGGTTAGGAATCCCTAGATTTTGGAAGATGTCTACGTTCAGCTTACAGTGGCAAACTTGGCTGAGGACATGCAAGCAAATTTTTAGTATGTAAAGAGAGAATTTGAAATGTTGCGAAGCAGCTATGAACTGCATACCATAAACTCTTGCTGCCTTCTTCCCTGCTGTCCACAGTAACATATGGTATGCTGCAAGAGGATGGAAATTTAATTTTTCTGTGTCTTCTAAATGAACAGTCATTTCAATTGTTCATGTAGAAATTATTGTACTCTTTGTAGACTCTCTAGGCCATAATTTTGCACTGTGGCAAAAGAGAAGGGTTGTTTTCACATTGAAATTAATTTATTTCTTAAATGATGTTAGTAATTTAAGTTCCATCCCTCAATAAAAGTTAGTTCTTGTGTTTTAATTGTGTTTTGGCTTGAGAATGAGCACAGTTCTCCAGTTTCTTCTCACACTGCTGTCTTGTAGCCAGGAAGGATCGGCAGCTTCTCCCACAGTTCATTGTAAAATTAATTATAAAAATGATGTGGGAACCGAAAATAGGAGTAGGGTTTGTTGTTGTTTGTTTTGAGCAGGGAACAGAAGGCTGTAATCATACAAAACACGTCTGTTGGTAAAAATCTCAGGTTAGATTTAATGATCCAAATCCTGGTAGTTGCTTTAGGAAAGTAAATTTAGGATGCAAGAAAACAGGAAAATAAAATGAGGTTCATAGCAATATCAGTCACCTACACTTAACTAAGTAGGAAGCTATCCTTTGTACTACTGTGGTAATCTCTAATAAATGAGTTGGCTGTCCAACAGACAGAGGCATCCTTTGCTTTAAAAATATAAATTAATCATAGAGAATTGATATACAGATCCTAAGGAAGCGTTAGTGTGTAATGATGTTGTTAAAGACTAGCCACTGTGCTCATTGAGAAGGTATAATTTAATTTGAATAGTCAACTTTAGCACTGGAACTTCTGGCTTCTGAATACTTTTTCTTTTTTTAATGTTTCTTGAAGTAATTATTTTTATCATATATTACTTAATATATTACTTACAATGAAATTACAATTACATTGTAATTATATATATATTACTTTACATATACACTTTATATTACTTTCATAAAAATATCCAGGTTGAGATGAACCCTATTGTAACCAGTAGCTTTATCCAAAAACATTTTAAGGACATATTCAAAGACATATCCAAGACATATCCAAAAACAGGTTAAAGGAATTAATGACCCTTGATGATGATGACAAACCGGCCTCTATCCTTCCCCACCACTTGGCACAGGACTGACAGGTTCTTCCTTACTTCTCTGCAGAGCCATATGGGACCATCCTTTCCTGCGGTGATCTGTTGTGTAGTAATACTTTATCCATCCAGTTACCATGCCAGTGAAATGCCTCACTTTCAGGGCAATTGTTCTGGATTATCTGTAAGCTCAGTTAACAGTGGGTGTCCCCACAACTCTTACAGCTAGACCGTGTTCCCAGGTAGCAGCAGGGACTGGCTGCTCCACAAGGGATGGGAACAAGCAGTCAGGGTGACAGCAGAGCAGGTGAGGGACCAGGACCTCAGGGGCAAGAGCACAGCCCCACGCTGCCTGAGTAAGGAGAGCAGAACGTGTCCCATGATGGTGAGAACAAGGTTTTTTCCTGCTCTATCTTGAATAGGAGTGCCCATGGTCCTGTCCAATCTTTTTTTTTTTCCTATGTTTCTGTGGTCCAGTGAAAGATGGTAGCTATTTTACTCTGTTGTATTAGAACTGTGAGCTTGTTACATTTCTTACTTTTAACCTAATTACTCTTTAGGTGATGAAAACAAAGTGACACTTCTTGGTCTTGGAGCAGTGGAACGTCTGTATAAACTCATCTCACATGAAGATCCAATTGTACGCAGAAATGCCATGATGGTATTTGGTATCATGGCTTCTAATCGTAAGAGTCTCAATTTTTTGACATTTTTCAGTGTGTATGGTTGTGGTCATCAAAGCAATAGGTGGCTCATGTGATTTTTTTTCTAATATTAGCAACTCAAAACAAAGGATCTAGTTTTGCTAGAGAGAACTCCACTGATTTTGGAAAAAAAAAATACAAGAGAAGTGAATTTCCCACCAGTCATTAGTTTTGTTTTGACAGGAATAAATTGAAAGAGTTTTGTACTGGAATTCTCTATCAGAGAAACCCAGACTATGTAAGATGCCCAACCAGTGTTGAAATAACACACTCTCCTCTTTTACAAAAATTGGAAGAGAAGGATAAAGTAGTATATATCATGTACATAAAAAAAATGGCATGGTTAAATATCAGTTGTGACTAGAGGCACTGGTATAACTGTAGTGATAATGGAGAAAAAGTGTTAAATTTATAGCAGCTAACTCAAGTGTCAATGGCAAAAAAAAAAAGCCCTGAACTCTGAAGCATTGACATGCACATTTACACAGCTTCTTTGGCAGGTCAGTGCTGCTGTGTAGGTATTTGTTACTTGTATCTGAGCTAGTGATATTCAACCTATCTCTCAGAGACATTTCAGTCATGGCAAGCCAGTGTATCTTGTGTAGCCGTTACCATTGTTAGATGAGTTAACCACAGTATATGCAGATTTTCTTGTACCTCTTTCTAAGGTATGTATTACATTCATGCTGGGTGGCTGAGTGCCAGTTGATCAAGCCTCAGTAAGCAGAGTGTAAGCATACCTAAGGAAGATGAAAACATAAGTGACATAAGGTTGAGTTTCAGTGGCAGTTATTTTAGCATCGCTTTGTAAACCTATACCCAATCAATATAATGAATCAGGTCTTATTTTGGAAGATGATTTGCCCAGTTGTCTTTCATGATGATATCCTAACCGCTATTTATATCTTTTCACCAACTGCTACCTGCTTTTCATGTTGCATTAGATCTTATGCTCTTTACCTGACTTTCAACTCCATGCTAGCATGCAGTTATTCCCTTCAGACCGTGGCTTCCTACACAAACATGGATTTGCATGGCTGAAGATCTTCCACTTATATGCACACACACACATATATATATTTCCTTATAAGTACATTCATCGTGTACCATTTCTCTTGCATTTCAGCACTGCAATGTGTTGATAGTAACAACACAGCTCTGTAAGATCACATGAAGTCTGTCCCAAATGTTTCTTGTTTGTTCTGCTTAGTGGTTGTAGTTTTGCTAGTTTGCCATTAACAAGAAAAATGCTTCTGGGAGTCTTTGCTGTGATTTCAATAAGACCTGTGTAATTAATGTTTTCAATTTGCAAAGTGGGCTCTGTTATCAGAAAATTAGAAAGTGAAGGCTTGAAAATTAAATAAAGGAAGGATTGTTTTTAGTTTGTTTATTTTAAGTACAAATAGTTTTAACTGTTGGAGTATGACTTCCTTGACAACTAAAACCATGCAACATGCAGTAAGAACCTACTAGAGACAAGTATATTGAATGAAGTTTCAATGAAATGTAGAGAAAATTTCTATGAAATGGCAAAGAATGTTGTCTTGTACTTGAAAATCTCCTGTACGTTTTCTGGGCCCATTATGATCTTGGTATAACTTCAGCTATGTGTCATTTCCAGTCAATTCTTTTTGACACTCAGGGAGTAACCTTAAGTACATTCCCCTTGGAGCAGAATCTGTTTCTTTACTCTATCCAGCTTGCCAAATGAAAGACTTCATGTGTGCATTTATTTCATTGTAGATGACGTCAAGAAGTTACTGAGGGAACTGGATGTCACAAATGCACTTTTATCCCACCTGGTGCCAGAAGGTAGCTTACAATATTCCTTGTGCAAAAATACTCTCAAAAATATTTTTCTATTGTCATTTGATCAGACAATTTAATAAAATCCTCCATGTAACTTATGATTTTTCATAATATATATTAAATAGGTAATCACTTTTATAAGCATAGCTCATTTTTTCACTGAGTAATGTTTTATGCTGTACAGATGGAGCAACAAGTTTATGAAGAAATAAGGTATGATTAACAGCTAATGTTTATTTACTTTCAAAAATGTTTTAAACCACCAGATTAGTGAGCATATATTGTGCTGAATAAACTTGATCAAAATATTTCTTTCTTTTTTTTTCTCCTATAGAAGATGTGGTTATTCATGAATTTGCTACTCTGTGTCTGGCACAAATGGCTGTTGAATATACTACTAAAGTACAAATATTTGAGCAAGGTGGATTAGAACCACTTATCAGACTACTAGATAGTCCTGATCCCGATGTTAAGAAGAATTCAGTCGAATGTATCTATCTCCTGGTACAGGTGAAGTTTACTGTTGTTTTAAATTACAGAGAGATAAACATTTTCAGTGGGGTTAATAATTTTAAAATATTTGGTTCCTTTACTCTTTAGGACTTATCAATGTATTTTAAAACATTAAATGTCACACCTGGAACAGGTTGCTCAGAGAAGCTGTGGATGTCCCATCCCTGGAAGTGTTCAAGGCCAGGCTGGAGTAACCTGGTCTAATGGGAAGTGTCACCATCCATGGCAGAGGAGTTGGACCTGGATGATCTTTAAGATCACTTCCAACCCAAACCATTCCACGATTCTATGATTAACTGTGAATACAGCTCATTTCACTGTACTACTATTCAACTGAATGCAGTTATCTGTGCCGTACAGCAGCATGAGAACAGAACTGGATTCAGATGTGTTTTCAGTTAAATAGGAATATGTTTTCTTATTTGGAAAATATTAGTCTTAGTAATGGGAGTTATAACCTGTGTATCCAAAAGGTTGGAATAATTCTAGAACTATAGTAGTAATTGCATTGTGCCTTGTCTTGGCCAGCATGTCCATAGTCACAGGTTTTGAACATCTTCCTAATGATAGGTGACTGCTGTCAACAGCTACTTTCCATACTGGAGGAATAGATTTGTTATTGGCTACTTTCACACTAAGCACTATTGTCATCCATATGCTGCTTAGCAAAAGAATGGTGCATTTGTATGTCAGTTCTCTTCCAAGGCTTAAGCGAATCAATTCAGTAATGAATTCAGTTTATAACTCTATCTCTTTTGGGGCATCAGAGCATGTCTATTCAGAATCACATTTTACTCTTTCTCCTCTTTTACTATCTCCCTGTCTTTGTTGCAGGGTATATCTGGATAACTGCACCTGGTGCTTGCTTATATTGATAAGGATAATTGCATGCTGCACATGTGCAATAAGCTATTTAAAAGCAAATTGTAATTTATTTATATTTTTTTCTATTTTAATATAATCTACTACTGTCTTTTTATTAAGCAGTATATACATTGTTTAAAGTTGAAAATTTTAATCATTATTTTATAATTACTGAAACAAAAGAAGAAGTAACCAGGCAACCACAGTGTACTGTTAAAACTAGTTTCTCCCCCACTGAGATGAATAAAAATGATGAAACGAAATTTTTTAAACTTTCTCAAAAAAATGTGTGTGTTGAGACAAACATGGCAAAACCAAGAGTAAACAGACTTCTTTAGCCATAGCTAGATACTGTAGGGTATACTTCAGTAAAGCAAAAAAAATTGTATTTTAAGGTTAGGGGGGAGGTTGATCATACTCAGTTTGATTCTTAGCAAAGAAAAATGAAATCTTCAGAAACTGATGTTCTTCTGTATTGGCTCGTTTTTGTATGTTTGAAATCAGATTTTTGGCGTTCTTTTCTCTAAAGTCAGTAATTGCTGTACTGCTGTATTTTCACTGACATTCTTTGTTGAATATTTTGCTACAGGATTTTCAAAGCCGTGCTGCAGTTTCTGAACTGAATGTAATTCCACCCTTGCTGGAACTACTGAAATCCGAATACCCAGTTATTCAGTTGTTAGCCCTTCAAACCTTAGAAGTCATTAGCAAAGACAGAGAAACCAGGATAATACTGGGAGAAAATCAAGGATTAGATTGTCTTCTGAAGATACTGGAAACCAATGTACAGTTTACTTGCCTTAAGAGTTTTTTGTTCTTGCCACTATTGTTTGTATAACTAATGAGAAATATTGGTGTTATAGGAGAGTGATAACAGAAAAACCAGTTCCTTACTTGGAGCTAACTATGATAGAAACAAGATAAGCTAGGATACCTAATTTAGTAGAAGAGGTAGCAAAGGGATTAAAATTGTTGCCATATTGTTTTGCATCTGCAGTCCATTTCTCAAACTATTGTAAATATCAGGAAAAACTCACCATGTAGCTTTTAATGTTATGTTTTCTCAATTTTTTATTAGATGGTGAACTCTGGTAGTGGCTCACAGTTTGAATACCGATCTTGTTTTCTGCATTTCCTTTGATATTCATGGCTTTAAATATAATTTCCTACCTTGGAATTTTCATTGTTTATGTTATTATGAGACTCACTTTTGTGCATCTTGACTTCAGATGTCACCTAGGGAAATATAATAGAGAAATAGAGAAATTTGTGACATTTTTGAAATTCCAAAATGACAGGTCCTTTCTGAATACCTGCCTAACATATTTAGATATAAATGAGACACTTTCTTTTTTTTTTTTTTTTCTTTTTCTTTTTGTTAACTGTTTTTAGTAAGTTGTGTTCAATCCTAAGACACATCAAGGAAAGTATGTGACTAATATAAATATGCAAATATGTATTTTGTAATATAAACAAAATGTCCTAAAGAAAGTTACGACAATTATCCTACAAAGTTAAAAGCCTGAGATATTTTAATCCTGATTTGAAGGTTATTTTTTATGGGATTTTTTCCTTTTTAGGAATTTAACGATCTACATGTGGAAGCTCTTGCTGTGTTGGGAAATTGTCTTGAAGATGTGCATGCTATGCAATTGATTCAGCAGACAGGAGGCCTTAAAAAGCTGCTTTCATTTGTAGGAGACTCTACTGTTCCTGATATTCAGAAGAATGCAGCAAAGGCAATTGCCAAAGCAGCTTATGATTGTATGTGACTTTTTAAAAATCTGTGTATGTGAATTTGTTTGTGAAGTAAATTTTCATCCAGAATGAGGCTGTCTTATCTGGTTGAGGATAGTACTTGTGCTGAGGAAAACATTGCCAAGAAAGAATTGCAATGATGAATCTTGGCAATCAGAGCACAATTGGGTAATACATATATATGAATATTTTAAGATTTTGCCTTAACTTATTTTTAAATATAATGGATTCTTGCAAAATGCTGACTTCCTAAAGAAAAATGGACCTCTGAAAATACAACCTTTTTATTTTGTTTATTGATGCCAGATAACCGCCAAGTCACCACCATCTTAAACTGTCACCTCTGCTGGCACAATTTCTCATCAATATCAGTTAAGACTTAATCACAAGCTTAGCTCCTTTTGCATACAACTGCTCATCTAAATGTCAGGCAATTTCAAATACAAATTCCTTTAACAGGGACATGAAAAAAGCCTTTCAAATGGCTTGCAGATTAATATTCCCAGTGGAGTTAAATAGTTTCATTGTCATCTTTTTATAATTATTCGTCCTATGGTTCTTTTTATAGACTTTTCTATAATTCACCAAGGAATTCTGAATTAGGCAGAACATACTCATCACTTTTGCCCACGAGGATGATCTTTAAATAAATCTACATTTGAAATTCCTTCCATACATTGGTTTCTGAGTTGCAACATATGCCTAGGACTGCTATATAACAAAATGCAATGTAAGAAATAATATACTTCTGTCTATAGAAGATTTTGGTTCTGTCGAGGGATTTTGATGACAGTAACTATGACAGCAGAGCTTAAATATTTTGTTCATATTTCTGTCATCTCATGGTTGAGTCATGTCTTTAATTTAGGTTTATTTTACAAATATGCTGTCTAATTCAATGCATGGCTAAAACAATCTCTCCTTTCTACAGTATTTCAGACCTCCTTTCTTCTTTCCCCATTTTATCTTTCCACTTCTTTTCTCACCTTCCTTAGTTTGACTTTCTATTTGTAATTATTTTGTTTGTAAATGATATATTAAAATAATAGAGTCTACCTTTCCTAGTATTCTGTGTTTCTGTATGCTTTTATCATTCTTTGTTGGAAGCTTTGCAAATCACAGAAAATTATTTTCATTTATGTTTAGGTATCAGAGATAGGAAGGAACCGTCTTATGCCAGTGTTTTCTTTGTGTATTTTTCCTGCATTGTTATTTTATTATGCTACTTAGGACTGTCAGTATCATTTTTATAGTCCTGTGACAGGCTTGTAAGTAGTATGCTAAGTAGATTTATATTTGCTCCTATGACTTTCTATTGCATCTTCATCCTTTTTCATATTTATTTTCAAATAAGCGTAGCCTTCTTTCCCTCTTTCACTCCTTTTTTCAGTTTTTGTGGCCTAATATTTTAGCAGCTGTTAGTAGAAGCATGTCTGAACACAACATTTGTAAAGCGCGGTGGCAAGAAGTACACGTAATATATTGCAGTACAGCGTATGATCTTATATCATGGAATATTACCGTCAGTGAAGATGCATCTTCTTGTCATGTATCTTTACAAATGGAGTCAATGTGGTTTCATTATAAAGGTTTGCTCTCTTCTTCAGCCTATGACAGTTGGTATGGATGGAGCAAGATGGGAAAATAGATCAGAAGATTTAAAATATTGGCTCCCCAGCTGTAGAATTTTGGTGACAGCCAGTTAGATAAAGGGCAACGTGTTGTAGTGGCGCAGGAGAAACACAGTCCAGGTGCTGCTCAACATGGCCCCCAGAAGCACTGAATTTATTACAGATACCACGAGCTGCTGCTCTAAAGTTGGGCTTCCAGTGGAAAGAGAAGTGGCATTGGGGCCATTTTAAGGAATAGTCCAAAGACAATAAGATAATGGAAATATTTGTCACAACATGCAGTTGTTGTTGTTGTTTTTTGTTGGTTTTGTTTTTTGTTTTGTATTGTTTTGTTTATATCCTTGTTGTAAATACACCAAGCAGCCTCTTGTGGTGGTTTTACCCAGCTGGGCAGCTGAACTCCACCACAACTGCTCTCTCACTCCCCCTCCTCAAAAGAAGAGGGGGAGAAGAAAGTACACTGGGAAGAAAAGAAAAGGCTCATGGGTTGAGATAAGGATAATTTAATTAAAGGGAAAAGGAAGAGGGGAAAAAAAATAAAAAAACAAGCAAAGGCCATGTGGAAGCACAGAGAGAGGGGAAAAAACATTCTTTACTTGCTATCATCAAGCAATGTTTAGCCATGTGCTGGGAAGCAGGGCTTCAGTACGCAGAGCGGCTGTTTGGGAGGACAGACACCTTTATAGCAAAGCCCCCACCTCTCCTTCCCCTTTCCCACCTTTCATTGCTGAGGGACACCGTATATCCCTTTGATCGGTTTAGGTCAGCTGCCCTGGTGATGTCCCCTCTCCACCTCTTGCCCACCCCCAGCCTACTGTTTTTTGGAGGTTTGGAGGGAGTCCTCTATAACACAACACAGCTTGAAGTTCTTATATGGCTTTTCATTAAATTTGCAATAGCCATAAGGTTGCCCACATTCTTCAGATTTGATAATCATGGTTGTATTTTACGAACATTTCCTGCATGCATATTCCTGCATGCAAAAAAGTATTGTATTTCCTTAAATGAAGTATTTTACTTCTGCTATGACAGAACATGAATGTCTTTTTTAATCCTGTCAGGCAGGTATACGGCAGTGTCTGTTTTTGAAATTTTTTCTGTTTTTTTTTTTTTTTTTTTTTCCATGGTGTTATCATGGCAAACAGTTTTGTTTTATGCCCCTCTGAGCCCTTTAGAAAGGATTCCTTTAACTTTTTGTTGTTGTTTTATGTTATAAGACAAGCTTAACCCTTAAGAGCTATTCTCAGTTTCAGAATAACTTATGTGGCACAAACAATATGTTCAATTTTAAATAGCATCTTCAGGGTGCTACTCTGTTCGAGTGAGTTAAAATTGATCAAATTTCTGTAATCATTATCCTTTTGACACTGGAAATCTGTTTTGTTCTGTAACATAATTTTGAATTTAATATATCAATCTATCAGTAGTTCTATTAGTGTTGAATTTTATTGTGATTCCTTCCTTGCACAGCAAATAATGCAATCACCTCAGAATGCAAAATATAATTTAAAGCTGTCAATTTTTGAATACCTGTGAGTGGATTATCCTGACTTGTTTCAGGAGGGCCTGACTTTCCTCTGCCAACACTAGATGCACCACAACAGCAAAATGCTAGGGAATGTGTAAGGAGAAAGTGATGATCATGCTCACTCAAGTTTGGCTTCACTCTGCCAAAATTCTGGTTTCAAGCTCTCTGAGTTCTTTGCATGCATCTAAATGCAAATCTTTTCAAAAGAGAGCATACTAAATATGCTCTGTAACTTGATTAACATCTGTTTTTTTACAATACAAGTTTTTATATACTTGGGTTATCTCAAGATCAGTGGAAGTTTATGATACTATTTAATGACAACATTTTTTCATTTGAAATTGATATAAATAATTCCATAAACTGACATCCATGAGCTGAATGGATGATCAGCTGAACTCTTTGATCACAATTTTAGGGTAAGAAGGCGAAACAGGAAAACACACTGAAAAACAAAGGTTAGCTTGTGATGGGACCAATTTATGAAACACTGGACAGAAGTGTTAGTACTACACAGAAGTGTTAGTGTTAGAAGTGTTAGTGGTTGGGTATCTTATCCACCCTGAGTATTTTACTTAGTGTTAAATTAATGTATTCAAATGACTTAGGGGTCAAGAAATTAGGCACTGTAGATATGGTGTTGGCACTGAACATGAGAATTGCTTTAACAGAAAGGATGCTTTTCAACTCTTCATTCTTTCATTTCTAGTATAAAAACCAAAGGGAAAAGCTTGTACAAGCAGAGAGAGGATCAACAGAAAATATTCCTCCCTTAAATAGAATTGGTACCTGGATCTTAAAATGTTAATAATTTTCTGTTTATCTAGCTGGCTAAATATAGGTGCATATTGCTTACAGGAGATTCAAAATCTGTTTTTCCTCATTATTGAAAAATTCTTCATTCTGTTTAAAATACTTTAAATCACTATTTTTACTCATTCAAAAATTATTCATATTATTATAATGATGATTATTCTGACTTCATACAGGCATAAAATATCTTTAAAATTATCTTTAAAATGACTGTGTAAACAATGTTTATCTATCATCATAACTGTCTTTAAAAACAAGAACAATTTTAAGGAAAACCTCTATAGTACTAAGTAACTTGGTGTATAAGAACCAAATTACTGAGGCATGAAGAACCTCTAGAGATCATTATTAGGGATTATGGACTACTTTGGCAAGCAACAGGCCAGGGGCATACTTGATTACTTGTCAAAACGGTCTGTAATCCCAATTAAGGCCTTCTCTTGAGAGCTGGCTGATACACATCAAGGTTGTGGCCAAGGTTCTGCTGATGCTTAAAATCCTCCCTGTTTTATCTGCTGCGTGTTTTATGTTCAGATTTCAATCGCATATCTCAGATGATTCTAAAAGCAGTTAAAATTGAGCTAGTGAGGACAAAACAGCTAGCTTCTCATGTACGTGCAGTAAGCCTTTTGTGTTTTTTTTGGTCATACCTAGGTTTTCAATGAAATTGTCTTTTATTTGGCTTTGGGGGCTTACATTTCTTTACTTCTATTCTCCGTAAGTTCAGTTTTATTTAAAAGGATACTTCCACTGCTTTTCTTTTCTTTCTTTCTCTCTCTTTTTTTTTTTTTTTTAATTGATTAGACAACTAACCGCATAAGGCATTGATCCATGAAAGCGTTAGCAAGTATTAGTAAAATTTCCAAATATGACAAAGTCTTACAGACTTCTAGGTTCCTGAATTTCTTTGATACATTTGAAAGTTTTACCATGTAGATATAAATTCAAACATGTAATTAATCCACTTCAAATTATGCATATAGTTAAATTCTTTTTGCTTGACTCTTAACGGTACAGTTTATATGCTGTGCAGTGTCTTTCTGGCTAAGAAAGTTTGACTTAGAGCAGTTTCTAACAAATACGTGCATACTGGGAGAGGAGAGAGTTTGGACGTGTCCTCCAGACTTCTGATCTAATCCATTTGGGGCTAAGTGAGGTTGTTAACATACTCGTCAGACTCCTGTAGGTACTTTGCAGAGACTCTCTGTTGTTACTTATGTAGAGGAACATCTGTGGCTTTTCTTAGCTGCTGCATATAGTTGGTCATCAGTGAACCCTGCGTGACCAGGCAAAAATATGAAATTGAAATTCTCTGCACTGTGTGCTCTAATGAAGGACTGCAAGCTATACAGAATTTAAAATTCAATTTTAACTCCCCCTGCCTTTTTTTGGCTCTGAGAGCATGCTAACTGGTGTTCCACTAAATTCAGTTATACATTTACTAGTATGTTCTTCATTTTATGAATTTGAACTTTGTTAGCATAAACTGGAGTAAATATGGTCCTGAGTAAGTACGATCTACCGAATGGAAAAATCTCTTTTCATCATGTCTGTTGACATTATGTGAATTTAAGTTTTAAAGTGCATTCTGTTGGGCTGTGTGTGTTTAAAGCTGTATTTAATAGGCATCTTTTGGGCTTGATTCAGAGTTCACTGAAGTCTAATGGGCTTCGGATCAGGTCCTTTGTGCACATTTCTTAATTGCTGGTGCCTCCTAGCAAAATGTTTTAATTTCCATGGTATCAAAAGCAAGCGTTACATTAGAAACAAGTATATGAAATCAAATTCATGTCCTTTCACTGATTTGGAAAACAAATGCAGATTAATGCTATTGTTCTTTTTTGTTTAAAGCTGAAAATAGAAAAATCTTAAATGAGGAAGAGGTTGAGACCTGCCTCATAAACCTTTTGGAAATTGATAATGATGGAGTTAAAGTTGCTGCTTCCCAAGCAATTTCTGCCATGTGTGAGAATTTATCTAGCAAACGTGTGTTTGGACTCCAGGGTAAGTAAGGTGGGAAGGAACAAACTGGCAGTCTGTGCATTTTCCTTCTGTAAGGAACATGTTACGATTTTGCAGATTGTCGTGGTTTATTTGAAGGTTCATGTATACAACTGTTTGTTTTAAAGGGATTCCCCAGCTGGTAGAGTTGCTAAGCAGTAACAACGAAGAGGTGAAAGAAGCTGCAGTCATAGCATTAGCTAATCTGACTACAGCCAGTCCTAGCAATTCAAGGTGAGTCTGCAATAATTAATTATTTAAAACACTAATCTGAACACAAGTTATAATGTTTTGATTTTTAATGAATGTCTCATCTTGTCCTTATCATAAAAAATCTGTTTGAGTGTGTCTGTAAAGCTCTTTTTGGTGTTTATGAGTTGGCTGGATTAGGTTGGTTCTCATCAGTGTTACAAGACTTACATTATTTCCACTAACATTTGCTCTATCAGGGAAAGGTATGAAGCAGATGTAATGAAAGCAGAGACACAAATCATGTTTTGAAGAGAACATATGAGGAAAATATGCCTCATAATCTAAGACATTCAATGTGGGATTACTATTACTTATTTTTTAAATTCAAAATCAGTAAGGCATCCTTTAAAATTTGATGGTTCCTGCAGCTTTTTTTTTTTTTGACCGATTTGAGACATTATACACTCAGTTACTCTAAATATCAGCACCAACCTTCTTTTTCTTTTTGTTTCCCAAGTAATAGAGAATACTCACAGTGCACTCTCTAAAAGAAAATAAATGTAACTTCAGTATCCAGAATAATTAGCAAAGGTTGGTTAGCTGACTGTAAGCTCCAAAATAATTGTACCAACTAAATTCTACTGTCAGTTGGAGAGTTCTGCTATCCCAACTCTATTAAAAGTTCTGTTCAAGGAAAAGAAACAGAGCAGTCTGACGTATATGAGCAATCACATGTAACTAACAAACCATAAAATAAAATTCCTTAAAAGTTTCCTGGAATATACTCAAGGAAGTTGTAATCCATTCACAAGCATTCTTTGAAGTGAAAAAGTAAAATAACTCACCAAATAAATTATTTGTTTCAATTTATTGATCCAGCTCTAATAGTCACCAGTATTCACTTAATGTTACCAGATGGAGCCATAATTTGACACAAGAGAATAATACTCTGTTCTCAGATTCGCATAGGAGATTTTTTTTTGTCTGATTTTCTGCTCTCCTCATGTGCATGACTCTCCATTTGGTGTCAGTGGGAGTCATGCACACATAAAAAGAGCACAGTACTGGAGTCCAGGGGTCAGACTCTCAGCCCCGCTACAGCTGGTTTTCGTAGCACAGCCCTTTGAGGTTTCGCATTGTGAAAAGGGAGTCTCTGGAGAGTTTTGAGTTGGTATAGCAGCTTATGCCAACTCATTCAGTTTCTTTTGCCAAGGAGATAGTCAGGACATTGTTTAGCTCAACTGCTAGAACAATTCTCTGAGACCTCAGGCAGGGAAATAGCTGTCTCTGTTCCTCCGAATTATAATGGAGGCCGTATTTGTTTCTTGCTAGACAGAGTCAGAAAATTGTAAAGGTGGCTTGCATATACTTCTCTGTCTTTGCAATCCAGCTCCAACTACAATATGCAAGCACAAGATAATCTAATCACAGGTCTTCTGCGAAAATCAGGAAGCAATAATTTACATTAAATATGTATATTGGATGAATGCCATGTGACTATATAATTACTTCAAAGCTTCATTTCTAAATCAAAACCATTAATAAGTCATAGATGGCTCCAAGTGTGACTAGGATCTACAAATGAATATATAGAATTGGACCCTTGGCTGATACAAACTGGTGTAGTTCCAGCCCACTGACTGACTATCTGGCCCATATGTATTCTACATTTGTGTAATTAAGAAAAAAAAATTAGTGTGGAAAAAATGAATCCCAGATTGAGTTACCATAATCATATTTCATTCTGGAGTATTTTGTGTGTATGCCTTGTAAACCACTGAAAATAAGTGTATATATAATGAAGATGCTGATACACTTTTATAATGATGTGACCTTGCTGTGTAATTATGTTGACAATATTCTGGTCCCAAATGGGACTAATGAGACTAGTGCCCTTTTATTGGCTATGTATTAGATTCTTGTTAAAAACCCTCCAAGAATATTAAATCATAAAGCTAATAGTATGAGGAAGGCCTTATATGGCAAGAACAAGAAAATGGCTATAGTAGAGGGGAAGACTATTTACTGTAAATATGTTTTCACTATTTACCAGCCAGAATATAAAATTCAGTCTTGTTGAACTCATATGTGTGTTCTGCCACATTTCATTTAGTGCCCATTTTTGCATGTGTTAATATTAATTGAAGGATGAGTAGCTTGCCCTTTCTTTGTGCACAGTATATATTACAGAATGTAAACGGGACAAAACTGTGATTTTTGCCAGAGATTTGTTGTTCTTAGGAATATTTGATCAAGTAACATTGCTTGCTTCTCATATAATATGGAAGAAAATACAAGTTAAAAGAAACGTGTAATTAAGGCTCCCACTCCAGCCAGCTCATTAGGATAAAGTCTTCCATTGATTAATAACACAAGAGCAGCACAGGCAATGGGCAATACTGCCCCCCACTAATGTATATTAACCTTGACCTCTAGGTGCTTCCCCACAGCAATGAAAGGCTAGTTCTGTACCCTTGCCCAATCAATCCTTTGTTTCTCAACTGAGACAGCTAATAAAGGTGTCAAATATGGTGGAGGTTTTGTAATTAGAACACCTGTTCACAATGTACGGGACAGAGACCAGCTTGTCATTTCACACCAGTCCCCAAGCAACTGTTATTTGGCAAAAGTAAATAAATTAATCAATGACTCCAGCCCTCGCAGTATTTTAAGCAAAGGTCTAGAGCAGAAGAGAACATGAATCCAATACCAACAATTTGAGTTTTCAGGCGTACTGGAAAAAATAGATTTTCAATATGATATCCACCAGGATACATAAAAATTACTGCAAATAACTTTAAAAATATTCCATCATTTAAGCTTTTGTTGCATAACTGATGTGGTCATGCTTCAGTAACACATAGAAAAAAAATACAGGAGTAAAATGCCCTCTGATGATGCTTTTATCCAAATTTTATCATAAAGTATGAGAGAATTGAAGCAGTTCTGTATACTGATAATAAACTGTTAACCTGAAAATAGTTGGGTAAATAAAAATAAAATTGTGAAGTATGCTGCAGTTTAGAATCCCATGTACTTACTCTAACATATGGCAAAGAAATGGTTTGGGGATGTTACTATGCGCATAGCTCCGAGGCCATCCTTCAGATATGTGCCAGAATTTGTTTCTGTTTGCCTGCTTCTGGGAAGAAAAGAATTGTATTCAACTAGGTATTTGCATCCACTTTACATTTTTTAAATCCAGAACACTAACTTGCATTGTTGAAAACTGTATACAGTTATTTGGATGGCTGAATGCCATTTTATAGTCTATGAAATCTGTCCATTTTTGATGTGTCCAGGCATCAGGAAATGTAGGCACAGTCACTCCAGTAATGTGCATTATGCGCAAATTGAAGAATTAAACACAAATAAAGAAACAGCAGTGCCATCTATTGGACAGAAAAACAAGTTGTTCTGTGTTACACAACTAGCTACAGAACAAACGTTTTACTTTTTCCTCTGCCGTTATTTTCTTGTTTAAAGTATAACCAATTACTTTTTCTCATCGTGTATTTGGGGTAATCTAACTGTGTTAAATATAAGCATGATATTGGTTAGAAGTAACACGTAGAAATAAGATCTCAAATATACTAGTTAGGCATTAGTTAATTTGGCCAACCATTTTCTTCAGTATTGTCTTAGCACAAATGCCATTTCTAGTAGCTGGCCTCATAAATCTGCCAGTGGCTGAATTGTGGGCATCTACTGGAGTTACCACTAAAGAAAAACATGAAAATTTTCAGCTTTCTAATGAACATGAAAATTAATTATCAGCCTCAATAATATTGGTCTTTAATTGTTTATTTTAAATGCAAAATCGATAGCACTCAGTTGGTTTGGTCTGGGGGAAGAAGGAAAGGGATGAATATTGTTCATCTGTACTCAGTACTGCAGGAAATTGTGGTACCCGACAGCCTGACGATCTGGCAGAATATTTCTCCTGGGGTTTATAATTAGTGTCATGTTACATATTTCTAAGAATCCTATCCGGACTCAAGATAATAAAATATCATCCCAAAAACTGCAAAGTCAGCAAGCTTGATGTTACTTCATTTTCTAATTCTTGAATTCTTCAGAGGAATCTCTGGACCTGTTTACAGCAGGAAAATTATGTCTGTATAGGCATTTACAGGCATTATTACAGCATCTGAATGTGTGCTTTGTGAGATGTACGAAGATTTCCATGATCTGGGAGTAGGCTTGGAACAGGAACATAGGTTGGGATCTCATTGCTTAGGGGCAATGCCCAGTGAGGAGAAAATTAGTTTCTCCCTTGACTTCAGTGGGTTTTGCATCTATTCCAAACTGAAATTCATATCCTGATCTAACGACCCAAAATACATCCTTAGTCTCTTATGAGTGGATAGGGCTCACCTGTAGGGCTCACCCTCTTAAAGGGAGATTATCATTATCCACAAGAAATTTTTATTATTTTTGAGAAGGGTCTGGCTGTCAAGGACTCAATTTAAAGACTGTCCAGTTTCCTTACATTTCAGCTGTTGTTTATATCATTAAAAAGTAATGATTATTACCATTAAGTAGTAATATCATTAGGTAGTAATCTTGCCTATTAGAAAATGGAAAACTTAATTATCAATTTTCTTTTTCAAGACTGTCAATGGGTACTAATTCACGTAAATGGATGAAAATTGAAGAGTCAGTATTTCATGAATGTGTTAATTTATGAGAATATAAAAAAATGTCTAGCATGTGAGTGTTAAATTTAAAAACAGAAATAGGCAATAATCCATAATAGAGGTTTTGTCTTTTTTATGGTTCAACACAAGTTTGTGTTGCTGAAGGAGGAAATCAACAATGGAATTCCTCTAACTGTATTGAATAAAGGTAATATGTTTTAATACTGACCCCTAGTGACAGAATTACATTTTTGAGCTATTATTCCGCAATGAAAAGGGATTTTGTTGGGTTTTGTGGTTTGAACTGTTATTTTTACATTAGCACCCGTTCTGCAGAGCCCTATACAAGTACATCCAGTTAACTGATGCCATGAATAGATTCCTGGTTTGACTTTCTCTCACCGTATATCTGTAGTGTGATAGGTACTTTCTAAACAGAAAAGACAGCATGGCCATTACCCAAGATCTCACAAGCTTCTCCTTACAAGTAACGTATTGACTTGATTGAAAACTGCAAGTGTTTTATGGTAGATTTCTCCCTTAGCATAAAAGCTGAATCAATGCCTGATGCAGCGATGTCATGCAGAAACGCATCGGATGACTGATGCACAACTTGTGGATAGTACCCTAAATCATCCCCCGCTGACAGGTGTTTCACTCAGCCAGCTGCTGTTCTCTCCTAGATTTGTGAAGGTGTGGGTATATGGTAACGTTTCTCTGAAGACTGCATTTTGTTCCTGGTACAGCTCATTTTTCACAAAATAATAATGATGATGATGATGATGATAATACATTTATGTATTTTCCTGGTTGATTTATTTTTAACTGTGTTGCTTTCAGGGGTTATATTGAAAACAGAGACTAATGCTCCACATTGGTCTAACACAAATCTCTAACACGAATCTCATGTCACAGCATCCTGAGGCTTATGAGGTATCGGTTTCAGATAGAAAATAGAATGCTTCCAAATTGCAGACACTAAATAGAAGTTTTGCCTTGTGGAATAGAACAAAATCTTTGGGGCTGTTTATACTCTCCTACCCTCAAAGCCTTGCAATATGATCCATTTTGTTGTAGCTTAGTTTGGAGTTTCCTTCAGAGCATCTGTGTTTTCACCTGTAACTTCACAAGGTAGATTTCTGTGGGATCACAGTGGGATTTTCTGGATCCCTCCTGGATGAAGACTCCTAAGCCTAGGGAAAACAAAACAAAACAAAACAAAACAAAACAAAAAAAACAACCTACATTTTATGATGTGGTGCAAATAGGCTGATTTCTCTTGAGTGTGTATCCCTACGATGACATTCGGTGGTACACACTGAGATGAATTATACTTTTTATGAATTAAAGGTGCCAAGGGTTATCTTACATTTGAGTACATTTCTGGCAAGTCTGTCGATGGTTTTGCATGCACATTTTCTTTGTAGCTGTTTATATATTACAAATCTAATTAAATACGAATTATTAAAGTATATGCTTGAACTTACTTTAATCTAGTATGAAATCATACAGAAGGAAGTAGCAGTTCTGATCATGCAAACTTCCGTGTTGCTGTGAATTTAGCCTGTGCACTGACTGGGGCATGTTATCTAATTAGAGGGTATCATACACACAAGGGAATTAAATTAAGCTTTCCAAGTGGCTTTAAACCTTTAGACGTGCAGCATGGAAAGTTATCTTAATGTAGTAGTGTATGTGTAGTTTCTTAGAGATGAGATAAGAAAATGGTGTAATAGTTTATCCACTTTGGATCATCCTAAATGCTTGAACCTTTAGCAGGGCAAAACAGATTGCTGCCACTTGAGATAAGTTAGCAGTTGTCCAAAAAAGACTTATCCAGAAATGAAAGATGGGCTCAAGTTTCACAGCCCGAGTGCTATTTGTGGAGGCTGACTTGGCACAGCTTTGTTGTCCTCCTCATCTGCTGCTTCCGAAGATGGAGAGGAGCCACTGGTGGCTCGGTCCCTGTGTTCAGATGAGTTGTGTGGACCCTGCTCGGGCTCTTTCTTTCCTTTCATTACACCTCCATAAAGCTGCTCCGACAGCTCCTGAATGTTCTCTGTTATTTTGCTTTTTTGACAATGTGGATTACAGACTCTCAACATTTGTGCTGAGTTATTGATTTTTTGCATGCACTGCCTTTTGAATCAGAAAAAAGAAAAAGAGGGGGGATAGTATCTTTTTCATGAGCTTATCCTGGCTGAAGCTACATGGGATTTTTAAGGGACAAAAAGGCTTGCTTTTTCTGAATTTCAAGCCCTTCTTCTAACAGCAGAAGTGTCAGGACTTCTTTATAAAGACTGCAAAAAATATTATAATTGAAAGGCTCAGATACCATGAACAGAATCATTACCAGTTCATTACCAATGTCTCTGTAATATTTCAAATCCAAATTAGCTATACTGGAGTTTTGGAAGTGAGATCTTTGTAACTCTGTCAGCTGAATTCAATGTCAGATTTTAGAAAATATCGGTGTCTCGCTCAGTGAGAGTCAGATATCACGGCCTCTGCTAGCCCAGACAGTTTAAGGTTTGATTGCTTCCAGACCGTGAGGTTTATTGAGTTTTAGGTTTGTTGATATTTTAACAAGGTACTTGCCATTAAAAAATAGGAATGGAGGGCTCTGTTCCCAAAATGAAAAATGAATTTTGTTTGCTGATATAATCAATATTTTTATTGTAGTACAAAGGGTCCCCAAATTGTAGATAAGATTCCCATGTGCTAGATTCTCTTACTTGGAATAAACATACTGACATTAGTTTCCCTTGAATAGTGAAGAAAGCAGAAGTAATGATAGTCATTAAATAAAATAAGAGTGACTATATAAAACAGTCATTGCTTATGAAAATATCTAAATTGCAAAGTGAGATTTTTGGTAAATGCAGAAGACATTTACTGTATGTGATTATTCAAATGGCATAAGAAGGTAAATAAAGAATTAACAAACCAATACATTTAAGGAAGAAAAAGGAATGTATTTCTTGAGGTTTTTTCAACTTCTGGTTGTGATGTTCTTTTTCAGCCTCTGAAGTTGCTTTACAGTCAGAAATTATGTAATAGAGCTGGATCAAAAACGTCTTGTGTGAAAAAGAAGTCATGCGATTTAACACAGAGTTGATTTAAAAAAATGTGTGTGTAATTAGATGCATAATTCTTATGCATAATTTACATGCAATTATGTATGAAAATGAGATATGCACATGCATAAATGGCTAGCTAAGCACCTCACACACAATCACAGTAATTTTGCACAGAAATTAAACATGCAGTTGCAAATGTATTCAGAAAATGAAGTCCATAAGGAGTCCAATGGCTTTTGTGAGGAGGAAAATTTTAATTCTTTTCTGAGCAAAAATTCTGTTAAATCTTTCTTTAGTCAAGAAAGGGAGAAAGGAATAGAACAGAATCAAAAATAAAATTTAGTACAAGCCAATTTATGTTCAGTAGTGGTAGAAGGAGCAGACATGAATATACTTTATGGTTTTTATGACTTGTCAATCTCACAAGTGTTAATTAAGCACAACCCAGAGCAAACAGTGATGTGAAGCTGCACCACAGCTCTTCCCCTCTGTCTCTGCTCCACGTGAGGTTGCCTACTTTGGGGTTTGGAGGGGCGGTCTCGGTGGTTTCAGAGGTTCTTTGAACATTATTCTCTCTCTGTTATGCTGAACCTTCTCTTCAGGAAGAAATGCTGGCTGGACCCATCCCTATGCACTGAGGAAGTCAATAATCCGTTGCCTTTCTTGCCATGGCTGGGAGGCTTAATCGGGGAGCAGAGCTATTAGATTTGATGTGATGCTAACAAAGAGATAGTTCTTGCCCCAGAGAGCTTGCTGTCCTAAAAAAAATCTGTAGTTTTATTCTGATTTTTACTGGTTGTTTACACAACACTCTACCAGTCCCTGAGCTTTCCTATTGCACCGCAGACAATTAAAACAATGAAATACTCAGTTAAATGAAATTAATATGCATTTACAGCTTAACTGTTTAAAAACAGTTTGTGTTGTGAAACTTTTGTTAACAATATTATTGTCTACTTTGAAATGAATTTTGCAATAAAAACAGTGAACAAAACATTTCTTTTTCTCAAACTCTCAGCATTTATTCATTGAGTCCTGAGAGATCTTTTAGAGAATTTTCAAGTAAATATCTTAATAACTTATGCTATCATGTATATTTAAAATTAATCATTTAAGATAAATTTTTAGTATCTGAATATATAATGTTTGCCTTTCCAATGCCAAGTGAGAAAAATATTTTAGCTATTCTTGTATGTACTCATTTGAAACAATCCAAATGTAATCAGAATTGTACTGTACACTCTGGTTCAGGTTAATGCCTAGCCCTGTGAGGTTAGGCGCCCTAATGATCATAACCAGGCATTTCTGTATCATAACATTCAAATTATTTTAACTTTAACTTAACCCTAGACCTATCTTGTCTGAGTTTCTTGTGATTCAGATAGTCAGCTTCCACTTCTCAAAGAAACTGATGTTGCAAATGTGACATCCTCTTTTTTTTTTCCCTTGTCACTGTCTTCCTTTCCATCATCTTTTCTCTGATTTGATGTATTTTGGGTCTCTACACCACATGAAGAAAAAAACAACAAAAGCAAACAATAAAATTAGGATGTATATAATTTACTCTTTTTTGCATCAGGAAGAACTCTATTGCTATAGTAGAATACTTTCTATATAATAGTGTCTCTATATTTTTTTTTCAGCTGGACCACCACTCACTTCTTCCTTTGAAGAGGTAGTCCTGTACTGGTAGCACTGATGAAGTGTGCCACCCCAGCAGGCTCTGTCTGAGGCAGAAGGAATGTGTTCTGTGGGCAGGGAGAGGCTACCACCACCTACACTGGGCAAAGCCAGTGCAGGTGGAAGCTTCTTGCTCTGACTTTTCTTTCCTTGTCATTGAAAAACTGCAGAGTGCGTAACTGCCAAGATGGAAGGGAACAACCTCCATACTTTGGTCTTAATGTTGTAGTGTTTCAGCGCCTTAAAAACTTATTTGTATTAATTTGTTCGGTTCCCTCTGGAGGTCAGGCACTGCTGTCTCGTTAGCAGCTGGAGCTCCCTGGCTGTGGGTGGCGGTGACACAGTGTTTCCCTCAGGTGTTCCAGCCTCTCTTTAAATCACATCCCTGAAGGTATTGGTTACTTTCCCTTCTTATTACCTGCTGTTGTCACTTCTAACAGGAGTTCTTGTTGCCGTGTGATCCATTGTGCTACTTGATTAAACTGCAGCCACGAGGCTGCGATTCAGAATGAATCCACGCAGAGGTAGAATGCAGGGCTGAAATAAATATGTATGATCTTCGGAAGCAGTGCTTCTCAATCTTTCTGAAGTTGAGTGGCACTTGAGAAAATTGGCTGTGCTCTGTACCTCGCTGAGGTCAGCTCTGAACGCACAAGGGGCTGGCACCTTGCTCTTTTGTTAAGTACCTGTGTACTCGCGGGCTTTATGCAGATTGCAGTAAATCTGCTTCTAATGTGGTCGGCTGCACGGCCCCGTTCTGGGTGTCATCCTGGAAGCAGTGTGATAGGCACTGTGTGCTGAGTAGGATTTCCTGTGGGAGAATCCACGTGTGCTTGGGTGTAGTGCAGGAATAGTAGGTTGAGCCTTTGGAGGAGTGCTGGATGTGTTACACCTGTGAGACACAAGGATGCAATTCATGAACAGCGCCTCTGTCCCATGCATCCTGGGAGTACTGCAATTTCTGTGCATTCCCTATACAGAAAAAACTGCTTGTTTGCTTGTTTTCTGGATAAGGTATGTGTGTACATACTGTGCAATGCTGTAAGTACGATAGCTTGTGGATGTACCTTACTGTGTGCATGTATGGTGAGTCTCTCCCTCACTTTGCATGGGTGTACGTACATTGTGTCATTGATACACATGCTCCAAATGTGATACTTTCCTGAAAAGCTGTGGTTTGTGTGCTGTATAGCTGATCCTTACATGCAATCGCGTACGGGATTTCTTCCTATAAAGCAGCCTGGGTAGAACTACAGAACTACTGGAGCTGGAAATCTGGATAAAATATTGGGGGAGAAGAAAAGACAGTATCTATTAACAGGAAATCCTAGAAATGCTGTGGCCTTACCCAAGTTTGAAAAAAAAAAAAAGAAAAAAGAAAAAGTACATTTTCAGCTCTTCTTATCTGGTCAAGCAGGGAATGAAGGGGAGGACACCCAGATATGCAGCAATCCAACTATGAGTGCTCTGAGGAACACAGTGCAGGACATCTGAAAACCTGGATTCACTTCTGACCAGATCCTGAAGTGCTTGCATTAAAGTTACAGGTGCTCCAGGAGGATTAGTTAGCCAACACCAAACTGGCCCTATACCTTTACACTGCACCCCAGCTAATAACCCTACACAATGTCAGTCCCTGGATTGCTGCCTTTTGCATGTTTTTCCATACTGGGGACTGCCACTTGCCTGACAGCCTTCCTTATACACGTCTTCGAGCCCTGCCTGCAGCTGCCACCACCTTGGAGCCAAGGTTCAGAGATCAACCCAAGAAACCCTGCTGATCTCTACTGATTCATTCCAGGTCTGCGCAGGAGTATCTGCATCCCCCCTCTCTGCAAGCGTGGTTTGGAGATACTTACCCTAAGATCAGTTCACAGTAAGATCTGCATTATGTTGCCATGTAATGCGATTATATGGCAGGGCTTGCCATGTACTCTGCTTTGTATCTCCTTTGCAGAAGTGAGTGACCACCAGCATCCCTGAGGTGTTTTTGTTTTATCAATGCCTTGACGGTCTTTGAGAGTGTAGCTCTTTCTTGCCTATGCTATACTTTTATGCTTGTGTTTACTTTGTAATTGTAAAATTTACCAAAAGATTAATTAGATTTTTGGTAAGAAGCTGTTCCAGTAAAAGATTTTTCACATCCAGATTTCTCCTCTTAACGTGTTGCCAGGAAGTCAGCAAAGCTTATAAAGACTGCGTGCTCTTCTGTGCTTCAAGAGCTCAGATATGCTTGGATAGAGGTGGGGGAGTTTGTTAAGTTTTTGATATAGGAAAAATGTACTAAAGAGGTGGTATGAAAAAAGCAGTTGCAAGGGAAATTCAAATTGCCATCTGTGCATTTCCTTTGCTAACAATATTGCCAACTTTTGTTTAACAAACAGATGAGCCCAATGTAAAATTACGAAGAGCAGACAGTAAATTCGACATATGCCTCAAATCATTTGATCAAATTTTATATACAAACCCAGAAGGAAGACAATTCAATTTTTATAGCATGCTGGTTTATAGTAACGTTGGAAAGAATACCCCTGAAATGAACGTAAGATGATATAGAGGTAAGATGATGCAGGCAAAGAAATAAGTGCCTGTTCTTGAGCAGAAAGCAAAGCCTTGGCAAGAAGGTTAACAAGAGTCTGAAGTTATGGAATATCTTACAGTGTTTGAAGAAAGTAAACTCTATTTGTACCAGCAGTCTCTTTTGCCTGTGGCAAGGAATCCAAGGAATACATAATGAGGTGGTAACAGGAGCGTGTGCCTGTTCAGCACGGCAGATTCACATTTGTCAGAGCATGGTAGTTTCCCCTCAGCCAGATCCAGGTTCTCTCTTCAGGGTCTGCATCAGTTGTAGTCAAGAATTTACTGTCATTATAAGCCACGTCACCAGCTGCTTTTGAATATATTATTTATCTTGGGTATTAAATATGAGGTTGATTTTCTTTTTTTAAAAAAAGGCACTCTTCAGGTGACTGCCAGAAGCAGAACAGCAGTGCTAAGATGAGGTGCTTATAGGCCAGTTCCCTCTGCTGGGACTGAGCCGTAGCCACACGTGACTATTAGTTCTGCAGCACGTCACATTTAAGCCCTCCAAACGCATCTTCCAGTAGTGCAGCTGCCTGCACCTTCTGCTGCCTCCTTCCTAAAGGTACCGCCTCCTCACTACTGCTGCTTCAGCCTGCCTGTTCTCCTACCTAGCTCTACGAAGGGGTCCTTACAAAAACCCCAGCGCTCTTCCCCATTTTATTTGCTGCTTAAAACGTGGCTGCAACAGCAGCCTTCAGCCACGGGCTGCAGTGGTCATCTGGGGGCAGAGGGAATATTTAAGCTGGGTCTCCTGGTGATGTGGAGCCACAGTCATAGCCAGCCCTGAGCTTGGTGCTGATGTGTCTGCTGTACTCCCGTCTAAATCAGCTTGTACAAAGCCAGCTCGGTAATTTCTACATTGCACTGAACCGCACCACGTAGACCTACTCAGTAAGAGTGGCAGAAGCTTGCTGTGCTGTGTTTATGCCACCCACATATCCTAGCATGGAAATTTAAGGAGACAGCAAAAAGAGCAGCAACGTGATACTCTGTGCACTAAAATCCTCATTAGAAAATGTGCTAGAATTATTATAAGGAAGGCTGATAAGACTCTGAAGAAGCATTTGGCTGGAACTAAAGATAGAGAATTTCAGCATCTTTGAAAAGATGCACAACATTCAAAACCTCAGAAAGAATCCATGGGTGTGTGACTTGGTTTGCCTGCCTAGGTTGTGCCTCTTGAGCTTCACACTGTGGGTCAGATCTAGGGAAGGCATCAGAAGGAGGGCTTTCACAATGCAGTTTTTAGTTTCAATTTCAGATTGTAATTTGGATATAAACATCACTCTTTCAATTTATTGCAGGTAAGCAAAAATTTAAGTTCTTCTTGAAACGTAGGGCTAATTTAGTTGGTACACGTAACACACTAAGAGGAAAAAATGGTCCTAAAATAACCAAGATTTTTTTCTTCTTTATTTTACTAGCACAGTTGCTGAGGCTGAAGGAATTGAGCCACTAGTAAAAACCCTGAATGCTCAGAGGGATGGAGCTGTTGCTAATGCTGCTGCAGTGCTGACAAACATGGCCATGCAAGAACCCTTACGCCTAAGCATTCAGAGCCACGGGGCCATGAGTGCGCTCGCGGAGCCGCTGCGCTCAACCAACAGCCAAGTGCAAAGCAGAGCTGTGCTCCTTGTGGCTGCCTTGGGTTGTGATGCTGATGCCAGAGCTGAGGTAAAAGCCCTCTTCAAGGCCTCGGTTGTTTATAACAGTTTTGAATCCTGAGGTTTGTGTCACACTTACCAAGCTTGCACAAATTCATGCTATACAGATTCCAGTGAAGCTTCAGCTGTAGCTATATCTTAATCTATGTTTACGGGCCTTAAACATGAAGGTTTCTTTCTGCAACTCTTTCAGCTGCAACTGAAGGCTGTATTTTGAAGATGAGAAGTTCTCTTTACTCTCCCTCAGTGTTTTATTGCTGTCTGCTTTTAAGGCCCAAATGGCAATGCCTGACTTTGATTTATGAGATACTGGATGCGAGTGGAGTAAATGTAATACAAACAAAATTCAAAATATAATTAATCCCTTGATCAGTAGCATCCAGCAAGTTGAACTTTTCACTGTTTATCAATGGTCATATTATTTTCTTTTCATAAATAAGGATGGTGCTGTGTGCATTCATAGATCATAAGCTAGAGATTTCTCAAGGGTCAAAGCTGTTAATTAGGACATGAATAAGGGGCATAGATAATCAATCTACCTCTTTCACTGTTCTTAAAATGTTTTTCTCTTCAGAAATCCAAATGAGCAATATTTCCTCCAGCATGTATAGGAAAGATACTGTGGCACACAAGAGAATAGGATGTTAATAAGATTGTCATGCATACAGTACAATACAAATTCAAATATTTTGTGATGTAAATTAGTTGCTAGGAGGCAGCAGAATGCAGAAAAGAGCTGGATAACTCTCCATGGCAGTCTTGGGTTGCATGGTCTTTTCAGTTTCTGCACCGCAACCTAATAACTGAAAAGCAAGCCAGAGCCAGAAGAGATGTGGGTCTTGAACCACTCCGAAGCTCTCTTCAGCTCCAGCCTGCACAAGGTTCACAGGAGCAGAGAATTCCTATAAATGTCTTTCTGCCAGCCCAGCCATGCTTGTCTACAAGGCTTGAGTGCTTTGGATGGAGAATTTGATAGGCTGTTCTTGCTGGGATGGAATAAATGAGTTGTGTCAGCAGCGATGTCTTTGTGTTTTTTGTAGTTAAGAAATGCAGGTGGACTGGGACCACTTGTTGAGCTGCTGCATTCCAAAAACAAAGAAGTCAGAAGAAATGCCTGTTGGGCTGTTATGGTCTGTGCAAGTGATGAACTCACCGCTGTCGAACTGTGCAGGCTGGGGTGAGTAGAAATAGTATCAAGGGGCAGAGGGAAGATTTTAATGAGAGAACTCTGTTAAGTTGGTCTTTATGCAGTTATAGCAGAACGACAAAGATAAGCTATGCTTTTTGGCAAGCAGAAACTACTTTTGTACTACCAATGTTACAGCTGAAATGGCACTGATTTAAAGTAACAGAAATCTTAAGAAAAAATGCAAGTCTGAAGAAAGAACTGTCTAGAGTTATAAAAGTGTTTATTGTTCCTGTGACTGAGTTAGGCTTTATATCAAAGATGTGCTTATATCCATTAAAATTAGGGACTGCGAGTGCCTCATATATATGAAATTGAAATTAAGGTTTCAGGCTAAGTTCAATGCACAGCAAATTGTTTGTCGGGTTAGCTGCTGGCTTGCTGAACTGCCATGTAAAAGAGAATCAGTTCTATTCCTTCTTAGAAACTCCAAGATCCATATATTAATATCTGAATTAGAAAAGCTGTTTTAGCTGTAAGAATTATGTCACAGGTCTGTTATACGGGGTGACTCTTTTATTGTTAGAGTAAAATATATGTAATTGCCCTGCTCCCTCTGCTGGACACTCCTCTGGTTACTGCACAGCTCCTTGCAACCCGTCTGTCAGGGAATTCTGCATTCACCTTAAAAATGTAGGTCCGCCCTCAAAGGGGATGCTATCTGTGTGCTCCCTGGAACTGAGTCAGGTGCACTGAAATTTTTTTGCTCGCTCAGTGCAATTGTAAATATCAATTATAAAGGGGTTTTGTAACATCCTGAGGTAACCTGTTTGGGTGCTGAAGTATCCTTGCAATTAGAAGGGTTTTTCAAATTCTGAATGTCCCTTGTGGTAATTCCATCCAATTGCATCTTGTCCTAATTTCAGTAGGATTGAATAACCACCTTTTTATAGCAGTTTGTTTGCTTTTTTAACTTACTGAATTTTCTCATGTTCCCTGGCCCTTTCTCAATTTCCTTTTCATGACAAAGTAAAAACATTGAAGATTGTTTTGAAATCTGGTATCATTTTGTCACACACCTCTGAATTTCCCTCATTTATTTATGCCATGTTGAAGTGCTGTCTCCCAGCCTGGATGAGGTACTTCAGCTGAGGTCATACCACCATCAAATAAAACTCAGTAATTATTTTCCCTATCTTGCATAGAGCACTGTTCTTATTTAATCCTTTCTTTGTGACAGTATCAGAGTAGGACTCTAATTTATGTGTCCTTCCAGTTTGACAGCATATTATTGATAATAATACATTAAGCATAGTTTTTCAACCAGTCAGGCACTACTTCATGTTATTTTCATGTAGATCATATTTCCCTGACTTGCTCATGAGTATTCAAATAGGAATATTTGAAAAGACTTATTAAAGTCAAAACATAGCTCAAAGTCAAGACATATCTTGCATCTACGTCTTGCACCTATACATTAAGTCAGTTACCCCATCACAGAAAGGATTAGATTGGCTTTACATGATTTGTTCTTGACAAATACATAATGGCTATTTCTTAACACCTTATCTCTTGCTTGCTTGCAAACTGATTATTTAATAATTTGATACGGTGTCCTCTGGAGACTGAAATTTGGCTGAATGATCTCCATCATTTCCTTGGTTTTCCTTTTTAAATCTAGGTAGTGTCTTTGCCTCTTTGCCCTTCTCCACTCTTCTGGCTCCCAGCCTGTCCTCCCTAAATTTTCAAAGATAATTATAAAGAGCTCAGAGCTTGCTTTTGCTGTTTCATAGTGTACTATGGGGAAAGTCTTCTGCGTTACAAACTTTGTCTTCTCCGGCTTACTCTAGACATGCTAAGCCTACTGTTTTTACCTCCTTGTTAATATTGCTGCTAGGCATCTGCTTGCAACCATTATATCAAAACTGAAGCAAAAAAGGCAGCAGACACTTCAGTCTTTTCTGTGCCATCTGTTATGAGTTTTCTTCCCACATTGAGTAATAGGCCTACATTTTCCTCTCTGACTCGTAGCATATGAACCATTTATTTTTGTTTCAGGTCCCTGAATAGTTGTATCTCAATTTGCCTGCGGGTTTTTTGGTTTTGCACCTTACTTTTTCTTCCCTGTTGGAAGCGTCCGGGTTTCCATTTCTGCATGAGTCCTTTTTTGGTTTTCAGATTGTCGCAGAATATTTGGTGCTTCTGTGTTTGTCCCTTTTTGTCTTCTCTTTCCTCCAGATGAGACTAATGTGCAAATGTGCCTCTAATGTCATGTCTTAGACATTGCTGTACTCATTAGACTTTTCTTTACCCTTTTTCCACTTGAAATTTCTTCCCTGCATTAGCTTACTTGCTGATTGCCTGATCTTGTTGAAATTTCTTTTATGACAAATAGCCTGATGGTTGTTCCACAGTTTTCTCCCAGTGCTTTCTTCTAAAACAGACGGTTGTCACTTGCCTTGTCTGCAAAACTTATCTCTGGATTTCTTCTGACATACCTTCAGAAGTCTACCCTGTAAAACATCCACAGCTGAGGCTGCCTGTGTAGTTCAGAGAGAGAAACAGGCAGTATAAATGTGGAGTTCATTTTGTATTAAATTTATTCCTTTGGATGTGAAGAATGTCTGCATGTGCATATATGCACATGCATGTGTTTGAGTAAGTGTGCACTTACATACTCAAACGTATCTCCCTCTTTCTTCCATTGTTTTTTCCTAAATATTTCCAAAACTGCACTATGTTATTTTCTCCTGATTAAGCTTCCTCCTTACTCCTTCTTAGTGAGCTTTTCCTGAGTTTCTCAGGTCAGAAGCTGTCAGTCTGTGGGTTTCAGCACCAAGGAATGAATCCCTGTCCTCCAGCATCCCCCTGTGATTATTTGTTTCTATTTCCATGCTGCAAAAGCACTGCCAGCCTGGTTGTGCTGATATAACTGCTTGTGCTCGTGTGCTAAACTGAGTTCAGCACATCTCTGCCTAATTCCCCTTCCCCAAGCACAGGAACAGCCCTAAACCAGTATTCACTCCTTGCATAATACTGAACTGGAATCTGCCAATGTATTGTACGGTCAGTTCTGAATATTATTCCTTTTACTCTGACATTTCTCTTTTTTTTTCCAGTTCTCTGTGGTACCCAGCATCTTTCTGATAAAACGTTGTGGTATCCTGTCAGCTTTTCTTTATGTAACTGTTTAACTGCCAAAAGGAATTCCTTTTACTTTTGGCACCACAAGGCATTTTTCTCCTCTAGAGAAAGAATTCAGTGTAGCACAGCCAGCTCCTTGCTGGCCCAGAGGACACCAGGCTACCAGCTGGAAATGAATCTGTACCTTAGCCTTTGTAACGCTAACTCTGAACTGTGTAATAGCAATTAATGGTTACTTAATGATGAGCTATTGTATTTTGTTTAACAGTGCTTTAGACATCCTAGAAGAAATTAATCTGTCAACAGGGCGCAAAAATAACTTCAGTGAAGCTGCTTTGGAAAAACTACTTGATAACAATCTTTCCCAAAAGTACAGCCAGATGGGTTATTTATCATCAAGTAATATCATTACTGATGGATTCTATGATTATGGTCAGGTAAGCTACTTTAAATTACTCTACTTAGAAAGAGTAAAATTGTCCTCTCAGTTTAGCAAAAGTAAGAGGTCTGTAGCAAAAGCTAGAGTCTGACTACCTAAAATACCTTGGTGTGTTTTCTTGTCCTGCAGTTTTCCAGCTTTTATACTAATTTCTTTTGATTATCTTTCCTCATGGGTAAAATCTCATCATCTTCATACTATTTTCCAGTTGCAGTCTTCTTCCCAATCCTGTGTAAGCAGTGTTGCTCCTAGTTCCTTTCCAGAGCCTTTCTCAGACCTCAGTTCTTCTGGTCTCTTTCACTGCAGTATACTTAATACTAACCTGACACTGAATGACCCTGTAGACTTCTAGTTTATTTATTTTTACATAAAGAAGGGTTCGTATTTTCACCTTGGTCATGACCCTTTCTTTCACGAAGCACTGTTTATATATAAAGACTGACCCCACTCTGTATCCCCAATTACTGCTCTGTTCAGTTTAAATCAAAGAAATGCTTTTCAAAATGCCCAGATGAATTAGAAATACTATTCTTACTGAAAATCAGTGAAAGGCATGCTTCCAAAGCATTTGGTTGCTTTTGAAAATTTCATCGTAAATTGTAAAATCTTCAGAGGCAGGAACATTTCCTTATCCTAGATTTTACAATGACATAATGACAATAATTACAAGTTATATTACAAGTTAGAAATGGAGTAAATGTGAAAATGGAAGAAACTGATTTCATATATTTTGAACAGGTTTTATAAGTTCTCATGTAAGTCTTCTGTTAAAGATTGACTCTTTATATACCTTTTTAAGATATTTTTTGTCTTCATCTTTAACTGAGCAGAACGCCTTACCTTTTATTTTAATTTTCTTGCAGATAAAACCTGGAATTAAACTTTTATCTTTGGAGGAACTGAGTATGCAAGAACTTACTGACCGTAGGGCCACAATCTTCATTAATGCTAAACCACAAGAAGAGTAAGTCATGTTTGATCTACCAACGTTTATTGCAATAACTCATTTTTCTATCATTTCCACTGCTTCCAATATGAAACTACTATATAGTTGGTATTGTGAGAGATCTGTTTTAATCCTAGCACTGTGCTACATGTCCTAAAAGGCAAAAGATTTGTATTTTATAAAATAGGTTTTTGGAAAATAACTTTTTTTCCCGCTAGATAGAAAAGATTCATTCACTTGAGTCAGTCTACTTTTCGTTAGAAAACTTAGCCATGAAGACTCATTCATTTAACACCCTTTGATTTCTGATGATGGGACACCAGTTATTTTATTAGTTATAACAAAGCTTGTCATCTGCTGTAATAATAATGTTGTTGAAGCTGAATGTCAACAAGCAACAATGAAATCTGTGATTTAATGGTCTTCTTGTACAGACAAATGCATGGAATTTTAAGCATAATGTCCCAAGAGGCTGTCCAAAGCTTTCAGGCTTGATAGAGAACCTATGTCTATTTCTTCTATGTTTAAGTTGAAGCCAACCTAACAAATCTTCTTAGATTTGAATGCAGGAAGTTGGTATTGAGCTTGTTTAACTGGGACTCGTTTCCTATAAACAGTCTCAGAGATCAAAGAATGCTCTACCAGTATTTTGCAAGTCCAAAATCATCTTCTCTGTCAACACATCACATATTTGGTTTACAGTGTCATTAGCTTTCCTTTTAAGCTTGTATATGACACCATAAAGATGTCTGAGAATATCTATGACAAGTTAACCTTCCATGCTCTTTGTCAATCCCTAAGCTTGTCTTTAACTATCAGGTTTTCTTTTCTTTGACTCGATACAGCTTATTGCCTTTGCACCTTGGCAGCAATCTTACTCTACAGTTACTTTTGTGTCCATCATTGGTATCCCATATTTCATTTCTGATCCCTGAATCAATACCAGGTTTATTAGTTGCTATGTTATTCCTTCCAGTTATATATTGCTTATGAATATATTTACTGTCCTTTAAAATCAAAGCTCTATTTTCATAGCTTAACGTACTATACAATCTCTACAAATAATAATGCAAAAACATCTTGCTCCATTTCAGTGTCCTTGCAGTAGAGGAAAAGCCACAAAATTCATCTTATGAACAGACTACCTTGTCACCTGTTTCAAGAAAAAGCAGTAGAGAAAAATCAAGGTATGGTCTTAAGATTTACTAGTTGTCAATGTTCTATTATTGTGCTACCATTGGAAATAGAATTCTGGTTGAAAATAGTGATGAAGAGTTTCCTAACAGAGTACAATAGCTCAAATACAATGTTAAATATGTTTTTAGAGTCTTTCTTTCACATCCTAATTGCACTAATCTTCCTTTGTCTATCTTAGTAGTTATTTGTCCTCCCCATACTGTATTAGAACATCTCCCATTTATTTGGCTGTTTTTTCCTTTCAGTATCCTTAGGAGACAGTGAAATGCAATTATGTTACAGCTTGACAGCCAAGACACAGGGAAATGAGGGTAGTTCTTTCTCAATTTAGAACATACACCTACAAAAAGTTCCTATACTGCCTACATCCATCCTTATTTCTAGATAAAAAGTCTTCCAGTGAAATTCCTGACTAAAAGCAGAAAAGGATGTGTTCAATACTGTCCCAGTTTTGACAGCAATGAGGCTAAAAATGCCTCATACTTGCAAGGCTCCCTCCAATCCGTACAATTCAGTAGGTACAGCCCTAGCAGGCTTTTTTGTGGGACTGATCTGATGGGCATGTCTGCTGGTACCAAATAGGTCTGAATCTCTAATGTTGTGGTAAACTTCATTTCCTTTCTGTACAGAAAGAGGATTTAAGCCTACCCCTCCCACCTGCACATTGATCATAGGGTGCTTGGGGTTTAGCAGTCTTACTCTGTTTCATTGTAGCTTCACTAGCTTCACTAATGATGAAGCTTAATGAACAGCGCTTTCTGCTTCAGCTGTTAGGACATTTATCTGACAGAGCCGAGACTGAAGTTCTAGTCCCAGTCATAATGACTTTTAATATAAAATATTTAACCCTGAGCTTGTTCCTGTGGAAAAGAAAACTGGACCATGGTCTTCCAGCTCAACCGGTGAACTCCATGTAAAACAGCAGCACAGTCATCACCACAAGGGTGCCTTTTAGAGAAGGCAGGAGAACACACCTAGTTCCAGAGGATTGTTCAGAAGAGCAAAACCAGTCCAAATACAGCCTCCTTGCAAACAAAGGGATGGTATCTAATCCTTGAGAGTAATGTGATGCAGCCTAAAACTCTACTCAGCTTTCCTGTTAGCTCACTTAGGCAGCCAACCGTGCATCATGCTGGTTTCTGTGGGACCCAGTCCTGACTTCCAAATTCTCCTTGTTTTGTGGTACAGGGGTTCTTGGCTCTATCTCAGGGCTGTGAATTCTAGTGAGTGATGACATTACAAAATGCTAATAAAATGCATAACAAAATGCAGGGTTTGAGTAAAGAGTGTCTGTCATAGGAACTGAGGTACTGCGTTTGCAATTTTTGGCTTGAAGCTCATCCATGAACTATGATATGCTACTGTCTATACAGACCCTTAATTAATAGAATTGTTGATTTCTTACACTGTTTATATATTTCTGTGTATGTATGTATCTGTGTGTGTGTGAGAGGTGAAATTTGCGGTAAGAAAGACGAGAGAAAATGGGAACTGACCTTGCTTTGTGTTCTCAATAGCTTACTGGTATCTCCAGTAGAGGAAAAGCAGGAGCCACCTGGAAGGAGATCTTCGTTCAGCAAAAGTAGCAGTAGAGAAAAAGGCTCAAGGTATTACATTCTGAATTGTGTGTGTATAGGTTCATTCAGAACTGCAGTACAAATTTTTGACAGGTAATAGCTACTGAAGGTGAAGAGTTGAGGTTCTGACTTTGAACCAGGATCCAAATTGTGAGATTAATCTAGCCAAAAGTTATTGAGCTACAGGACAGCATTTACATTTGGCTGGTTATTTGTGCTGCGAGCACTTCTGGAATTCAGTTTAAACAATTTCATATTAAATACCTGAAATGAATCACATTGTGGAAGGTTCCTATTTCGGGATGCAAAAGAATAAATTCTGCATCGTGAGTGTCCAACTGGGCCTATTCTAACTTCTGCTCATTTGGAAGGTCCTCCTGATGCTCAGCATGTTTTGGCCATGACACACTAAGCATATGCCAGTTTACTTAAATACAGCAGGAGAGATGGGGAGAGATCAAGCCAATGATATTTGCTGTGCACTTGTGGGGGATTTCTTCATTTCAGAAGAAGCTCTGGAGACTTAGAGCATTTTGCATAGTCTCAAAGTACAGAGCTGTTCTGACAAGATCGTGTATTTGTTTATTATTGTGTAAGGTGAGGATACCCTTAGATAGTTGCTTTTTAATGTAATTTATGTCAATTACACAGTAAGTGACTGCATTGTTAGCGATCATAACTGTTCCAGAAAGCAAGAAAAAAAAATAGGAAAAAACAAATGCCTGGCTCCATTTCCCCGTAGTAAACTTGCAGGGATACAAAGCCTTCTTTCTTCAAGTATGAAATAATTGCTTTTGAATGTCATGATCAAGTTGTATGATTTATAACCCCATTGTCATTCATTTTGAATCCATAATTCATACACCATTATTACTATTAATTTGTGAGATATATGGGAGTTACTTGAAGGTCAATAGCTGACTCCAAGTCTTGAACATGCTTAGACTTTTTTCTAGATATTTTTTTCCTTTGATCATACATTTTTGTTCATCATTATTTTGCAGAGTACCACTGAACACAGTTTAAAACCATTGTTTTTGAAAAGTGATACTAGTTTATATAAACTGTAGTTGAAAGCTAAGAGAAACGAGAGTTATAATTGTCTGCTGGAAGTGTTTGAATTAGATGTAGAGGAAGTGCCTAGTTGATAGTTTGACATATATTTGCATAGACAGATAGCAACATTTTTGATCAAACAGTTGTGTATCTGATATACACAATGACTGAGCTAAAATGTTATCTTTAATGTAGACTGATATATGTGTATTTCTTCCACACTATGTTCTCGTAGAGCATTTGAGGAAATACTTTCCAATGCTCATTTACTCCATTTTGAAAGACAGATGAGAGGTTAAGTTATGCAAAAAAGGAAAGAAAATAGGCGTCATGGCTGTCTTTTGGTGGTAGAACAGTGCATTGGCTGCCATCTTCCTCACACTGATTCTCTGGTGTTGCAGGACATTTGGACTGAACTTATAGCAGGAATCCTAATAGCTTGGAGACTATTAATTGCCATTAGTTCTCCTTTTCTATGCTCCTCTGCATTTGCAAAGAGTGCAACCACTTAGCAGTGCAGTTTTCATTGGGAAGGTAAAATATTGGGTCTACAAAAGGGAAGAGCTGGGGAGAAAAAGAGGAACAAAAAGGTCAAGGAACAAGAATTATACTATCTATAGAAGTCTGTCATTTTGAAAACTTGCCAAATCAGACATCAGAGAGGTGGGAGTAGTTCATTTTGTTGTTGTTTTTAACAGGTTATTCTCAAGCATTATGCCTACCTCTATAAGTGGACAAGTAGGTAGTGGTTTAATCTGCCTTTATAAGGTTCCCTAGCTGGAGTTAGATAGAGTCAAATTAGATAAGGAAAACAGTTTGTCTCCTTTTCTAAGTGTAAGTATAATTAATAACCAGAACAGTTTATTTAACAGGGTGGTGAATTTTCTATAATTTGAAGATTAAATCTTAATTGGTTGTCCTTCTAAAAAATGTGCTTTATAAAATCTATGAAAAGGTCTTTTTGTGAATATGATGAATCTCAATAGGTAAAAGAAAAGTTTGAAAAGTAGTCTAAAGACAAATTGCTTGAATTAGACTTCTGATAATGGTATATGCCTTTCTGATTTGTACAATACCTTCTTAAGAGTGCTGTACATTGTAAAAATTTTAAGAATAATTTGAAGACCATACAGTAATGATATTGTGCCCTCAAGCACACTACTCTCTGGTGGCCCTTTCTTTCTTTTCCTTCCAAGAATATTGGAAATATTCTGGATTTTTATTTTTCTTTAAAAAAGCCAGTCCCGTTAAAGAAATAGAAGACATTTTGTCATATTTCCCACTAGAATTACTCAAAACCTATGTTGAAAAAAGACATGATGCTTACAAAACACAAATTCTGCTTGTTCCCAGAAATGAAAAATCCTAAGCTGTCTGATTGTATAGATTTTAATGATACTCCTGGTAAGATACTGATTTTGTAGTTGCTATGAAAGCTGTGAAATGCACAGTATTTTATCTAAGCAAAACAAGCATTTAAGTTATACTTCTGCTATTTGGTTATGGTACCTGTTCAGGATTTGGACTTCAGAGATTACAGTACTCTAAATAACTGTACATTGTTTTCTATATAAGAAAAGGGAAGGGGAAAAAAGAAGAGGAAAAAATGATAGATGTTACTCAGGTTATATCCAAAGTCCAGGATGAAATAAATCAAGAAAATGCACAATGGCAACCACCACCTGACTTCGTTTTACTGGATTATATTAATGATGCTTCTAAAACAATCCTACCACTCACTACTACGCGGGAACAGGTTGTGGCTCTTGCACAGTGAGTACCAAATTATATTTCCGTAAGTAATGCTGATATGTTCATTTGGTAGAATACTAGCTTTCTCATCGCAGGACAACATTTTTCAGTTTATATTTCTCATCTTTACTTGGAATCCAGATCAGCTTTGGCCCAATGTTATTAGAGAACTTGTTTCATGAACTAAGTCCACTTCCATTCCTCCTCACATTCCACCTATTTTGTGATAATTCAGGTTGCCTTTATTCTTGGTTGTGATCTTTGCTGTGATAATACCCTGAATATTGTTGAACAGCAATCCAACATCAGTAATTAATGCTTTTTTCCTCCCCTGAATTTTAAAACAAAGGACTAGAAGGAAGCACATAAAGCCATTCTTTTGTCACTGCTACTTGGGTATGGCCCAGCACAAACAGGAGTGCCATGAGCACTTCTGTTGACTCCAGTGAGTTTTGGATGAGGATTGAAAAACTGACTGAAATGCAAAAATTCAGTGCTCTGCAGGAGAAAGTCCAGATTCCCAGGAGATGTCCTTTTAGTTCCTTGCACCTGGAACTTTATACAGTTTGCATTTACTTTTAGGCAGCCCTATGATTGTCAGGTGTTGAGAGGCCTTTGTGACCTTCTGCCTGGACCTTCCCCAGACAGCTCTTTTCCTCTCCATTTCTTCCTTCCTATACCTTCACCGGCACTTCACGGCAGCACATGTAGGCCTTCCCAGTAGCTGAGACAGCACAGCAGCCGTTCACATCTGGGGAATGTGCCAGCCTCGCTGTAGCCCATGGTGGGCAGAGGCTGGAGGGCCTGGCTCTCCTGGGGCTTGGGCCCAGCTGGGGCCTGCGACAAAACTCTGTTTTTTGTTTGTTTGTTTGTTTTTCTGTAGACCCAAAAGCACAAGACATTTTTTTAATGTAGTTTTTAGGTGCTGCTGTAATTAACATCCCGATGGTTAAATAGCAGCAGAAGATCACACTGATGTGTGCACAGACCGTTGTTATCAATGTGTGATTCATTAGTTACCCCGACTGCTCGGCCTGGGCACCAATCACTGTCATCTCCAAGCAGTGTGGCTGCTTTCATCTTCTCCTCAGTTTAACCTTTACTATCTCACCAGTTTCCTGGCTGCCTCCTGAATCTGGAGAGTTTGGCGTCAGATCCCGCTGAGTCTCAGAATTTGTTTCTTCTACTAACCTTCATTTTTAATGAAGTGGTCTGCTATGATATGAGGAATGACTTTTCCATTGATTGCAAAATTTGACAAGACAGGTATTCATCCTTAACTATCCAGCTGTGTATAAATTACGCTGCCTTCCTCAAGGTGGAATCCGTAAAATACTCTTTCAAGTCCGCTCTTCACACACACCAATGAAATATTTGCAAATACACAACCCAGTGAAAAAAAATCATCAGGAACGGAAGTAGTATATTTTCTGTGGGGATTTTTATACGCATGTGGCATTTTCAGTGGCTGCCTGGGTGGCGTGAGCTGAATGGGAGGGGAAGGAGGGGGCAGCTGATGGAGCCCCCAGCAGCTTGGGCAGGGTCCCTGCTGTTGCTTGCTGGGCGGGAGCCGGCGTGGATTAGGGGACATGCTGTGGTGCTGGCTGCACCCCTTTAAACAAGCACAGCACCTTGTTGTGCATGCATGGGAGTGGTGTGCATGCAGGCTTGGGAAGCTTTGTTCCCTTTATTGAGGGCTGGCTGCAGGCACAAGCAGTGCAGATGAGTGCTTGGAGCCCCTCACTTCTTCAGGCTCACCCACTAATTCCCAGGTTAAGGATATCACATCCAGTCACCTCAGCTCCCTGTGCCCATGCTGTTGGTACCGGCACCTCTGTAGGCCCTAGATTTTTAGAAATAAGGCCCCTGCTAGTGCCTCGCATTTACTGAAGCCAGAACCTGCGCACAGAGAGTTAATAGAGATGTGGTGGTGCAGGTTTTCTCCTGGTCTGAGGCAATGGCCTCAGATTCCCATGTCAGCTCTGCAACACTTTGTCTGGAGTTACAGCCCTCAGTAACACCCATGTCTGTGTCTGAGGACACCGTGAGGAATGAAGGTCTTTACATACAGGAGCTGCACAGGGTGAAGGTGTGGGTAAGAGGAGCCAGGGACTTACAGATTGGGGGTTGATCCTATCTGTGCACAATCACCCCAAAGGCACTGTTTTGGGCAGTGTTTGCACAGATTGTGAATTCTGATCTTCTCTTTCTTTGATGGAGCTATTCTCTTTTATGGATAAAGACAGCCCCTTGCCCCCAGATGTTGGCTTTGATGTAAGAAAACACATGTAGAGGTTGAAGTACCCTTTCTGGATATCATTGCTTTCCTGTGTTGGGATCATTACCTTTATTTTGGTCATATTTATTCTCATGTCTTTATTATTACTTCAAATGAATGCTAGGGCTAAGGATTGTAGTATACATGTATAGCTCACATAATCCACTAGCTGTGAAGATGAACATTAGCTTCTGAACCACTTCTTCAATAAATTCACTTTTATTGATGATTTTCTCTGAGTAGTTGGTTCCTACATCAGACATCTCCAGAATCGCTGGCAGCTGCTGCACCTTGGCTTAGGTCTGTGACAAATGTGAATGACCTGAGTTAGGTTTATCTGGATTTAATAGCGAGCATATGTAAAATACCAGCTGCTGTATAAAACAATTCAAGCACACGTAGAGACAGTATTAATGTTTTATATATGATTATCTTGCTGTTTCTGTACATTTCATTTTGCTGATGCATTTTTGTAATAAATTCAAGAAACATTATAGATTTAATTGTTGTAATTGTAAATTTGTTGCAGGTTTGTTGCAGACAAGATGGGTGGTGCAATCGAAAAAGAAAAACTACATGACTTCAGCTGGGAACTTCATATAAGTGAAATAGAATATGAACTGAAATCCAATGTTGTGCCTATTGGGAAAGTTAAAAAAGGGACATTTTACCACAGGGCTTTACTTTTCAAGGTACATTAACATTTATTTTACAACACAGAGTTATTTCTGCTAAATGTATATTATAAACTAAAGTATACTTGCATCAGTATAATATAATATTTATATTAATGTAAAATCTTGTGTATATATTTAAGTCATTTTTTACTGGCAAAGTTGATTTTCCAGTGAATGAAAGCCAGCATCGCTTCGTTCTGTAAACATTCTTGTTGTCATTAAATTGTCTTAAGTGATATCAGCAGAATACTTGATAAATGGCAAAAAGCCAAGTTATTTGAATGGTAGTCAAAACATTTTACATTTTCTGTAAACTGTAAAATATTGAATTATGCAGTTTCCTGATTTTTTTTTTCCCATGCTGTAAATGTAAGCTTCTTGGGACAATTTCTATTCAGTATCTGTCCAGTATTCTGTGACAGAGTATAACAGCTTTTATGCTCCAGTTTCACGGACTGGGAAGCTTCATTTCTTTTTCTGGCTTCACGTAAGCCTGCTTATCTGTCCCATCCTCCTTCCTTGGCCATTGGTTAGCTGGACTTTACTCCTCCTTGGATGGAAAGGAGAAAAGAAGCAAAGGCCTAGGACACTAAGCCTAGGAGAAAGAGTACAATCTGAAATCTATGGTATACATGGGGAGAGAACATTCCTGACGTATTTTGTGGAGGTCTGAGGGAATAAATTATTTGTGCTGAAGCAGCACTGGTGTTCTCATACCCTCGACTGTTCTCTGACTGTGATGTTTACAAAGAAACCTTTGTAGGGACAGATCATCTCTCATAGAGACACATCAGTCTAAGCACAGGATATCTGTGTCCATTTGTAAAAAATGTAAAAAACTTTCAGGATTTCATTTCTGTGCACAGAATATGGTAAAAATTGTATTTATAAGCCTGCACTGTCTAAGCAGAACCAACAGCAAAGATCTGTAGTTCAGAACACCTTAGCGATTTACACAGTCTCTATCAAGAAAGCTCTTGGCCTTTGAAGTATTTCTTTTCTTTTTAAGCATCACTTGCTGTATGTTGCACAAGCTAAGTGTGATTAACACCTTTTTCTTTCCTTTTTAGGTAATAGCAGACAGAATTGGCATTGGCTGTAGTTTAGTTCGTGGCGAGTATAACAGAGCTTGGAATGAAGTTAAATTGGTTGATGACTCTCCACAAGGAGTAACTGGGCTTCTGCTTCCTCCTCAAGAGTATATTGTAGATCTAATGTTTGAGCCAGGCTTTCTGATGAAACAGGGAAGTGCAGAGGCAGATCAGTACAAACGTATTTAATCATCCCCAAATTTCTCCAAAATAAGCATTTTAAAGATGATTGCAGTGTTGTTACTTATGAAACAAAAGGGGCTTGTGGTCTGGTTATCAAAAAGAAGCATATATTTCTATAGTCATTAGCTGAAAGATGTTCTTTGTTTCTGAGAACTCACTTCAGATGTCTGCATCTGGTACATTGTCCTAAGCATTGAATTAAACATACTTTACATAGCCAACTTCAATTCTTAGATATTTGTGGGGACTTGGGTGTGGGAGGTGGTACTATTTTAAGATTAAATTGTAAAACTATAGATTAAAATTTGGTAGATCAAGAATATTTGATATGTGTTAACATTATACTACTTATTAAATAGGTTTAAATTATTTCCAAACTACAGTATATATATATACATATATATATTTATTTTTTTCTTATGTTCTTTCAACCCCCATGCACAATTGCAGAAATTATGTGTTCATGAAGCAAGAAAATGTGATGTCTGGTGAAATAACAAGTCGTCTAAAAACAATTGCACATTTTTTTTGTGTGTGAAATAGCACAAGAACTGAGAATTAGAAGAATTAGGATAACAGTGTACTTTCAACCTTTGAAGAGGCTGAAATATAAATACCCCATTTATATTTCTTGGAACTTGCCAGAGTTAATAATTATGGATAGAAACATACTCTGGATGAACATAAATACTATTTGTCCTGACACAGAGAAGACAGATGACTGATAAGTTGCTGCATTCAATCTCCCTTTAAATTCTTCATTTTTCACTTGAAGATAAAATGGACTCTGAGAAGGGAGCAGTTCTGGGTGGAGAATTTGTACTTCTAACAGCCTTGGGTAACGTGGTGTTGCCAAAGTGTGATGGTGCACCTAACAGGTAAAACACTGCTTAGAACACTCCAGTAAACGCTTTCTGGTGAAGTTATCAGGAATGTACTGTAGTATTTAAGGGAGCATCATTCAAAAGAGTATACTTAATTGTAGAAAAGTGACCAAAAAAAACCATACAAAAGTTAAGCCAATGCAGACAGTATTGCGCATAACTGAATTTCAGAAGAGAATGACAATGAGGCATTTACTTCCTGACCATCAAAAAAAAAAAAAATTGTAGTCTGTGTTTGTTTAATTTTTTGATGTTTGCGTAAGTCAAGTCACTTGTATAGTCTATTTTGGTTTAAGGAGGCTTATATCTGTCGTATTCAATACTGCTTATGAGTACGATGCCACAATACTCCCTCCTTCTTCCATTGACAAGCAGCATAATTTTTTGGTAGCCTTTTAGCCTTTGGGGAAAAGATTTATCTTTTTGTTATAAATTCACATTTATGTTATGTACAATTTTTACCTTGTGTTCAGCAGTAATGCAGAAATCAGGATGAAAGAACTCTGGAAACAAAAAATAGAATATACTAGCAGAGCAGAGTGGAAGGTGAGGATGTATTTCTTATCATTGCTGTGGTGCTGGCAGGAGACTGATGGAAAGTGATACACTCTCACTGACAGACATGATTGGATATAGAAACCTGCAACTTTCAGAGTGCAGTAAATGGCAGAGAATTAATTTCCTATTACCTCTCATTTTGTATAGATTTCTTACATTAGAATTTCATTATTATGTATTGGAACTATTGGCATTAAAATGCGACATTCTCTTTGTTTGAGAAGGTCTTGAAAAACAAAGTAATTTCAGTTGTTTCTAATAAAAGTCCATTTAAAAAGTAAGTTATTCAAAATAACTGTGAAACATCCATTCTAGACACATAAGCTTACTTTATGTAAAATAGTAAGCTAGGGAAATGAAAAGAATACTGCATAACCTTATATACTGCAGACTTTGATTCAAAAATATCAGATGGGGGTAGGTTTACGCTTTGCACAGTTTTTAGCTTTGTATTAGCTGAGTTTCTGTCACTTCATTTCTGACCTGAGTGTCAGAAATGAGATCTAGGATCTAGGTAGAAAATAAACATTTAAATCCCCAAAACTGTTATTTTGAAAAACTGGAGTTTGGTTGTCACATAAATCAAGAGATGCCACACTTTTTTATTTGATGCTTCTCAGAGACCTGTAGTGTGCCCACAATTTAGTCAAGAATTCCCCCAGCTTTGACAAGAGCAGTCCATATCACACTCATTCCAGAGCTGAATCAGACAATAAAATATTCAAAATTTTTTGCATTGCTCAGCTGGGTAAATATTCCCAGAACATGCCCAGAGCGCACCATTTGGCTTGGGCCATGCATAAGTGGAGTGATGACCCAACTTATTTTAAGGATCAGAGGGGGAAGGACCTCATATTTCCTTCTACATGACAGTTCGGGAGGCAGATGGGTCACTCAGGAAATGGAAGGAATCAGGCTTGATGCTCTCCTAAGGATGAGCAAAACAGTCTGCAGCTACCTAATTGACAGGTTATATTCTAGCCACTGCTTAGTTTAATATTAGTAGTAGTGTATATTATTATTACTACTAATAGTATTAATTATTATATAAATGAGTTATTAGTATGTACATATAGATATTATTTATCTCTCTTGTTGAAGCATTGCTATCATAGAAAATAATGCAGGATTAATAGAATAATAGACTATATAGACTAGTAGAGCTCGTGTGGCACGGGTTTGGTAGCAGGAGCTGCAGGAGTGGCCTCTGTGAGCAGAGCCCAGCAGCTGCCCCATGTCAGAGCAGAACCAGCTCCTGACGGCTTCAAAAGAGACCCACCACTGCCCAGAGCCAAGCCAGGGAGCGACGCTGGTTAGGCCTCCGGGAGAGCAGATTGAAGGGGAAAAAAACCTGCTGCACAACAGCAGCTGGGAGAGAGGAGTGAGCACCAGCACTGCAGACCCCAAGGCCAGTGCAGCAGGAGGGCAGGAGGTGCTCCAGGCACGAAGCAGCAGTTCCCCTGCAGCCTGTGGAGAGGCCCCTGGTGGAGCAGGCTGTCCCCCTGCAGCCCATGGGTCCCACATGGAGCAGATCTCCACGCTGCAGCCCCCTCATGGGTGGAGGAGCCCCCGGTGGAGCAGGTGGATGTGGCCTGGAGGAGGCTGCGGCCCATGGAGAGCCCCTGCAGGAGCAGGCCCCAGGCCAGAGCTGCAGCCCGTGGAGAAGAACCCATGCAGGAGCAGGGGTCTGGGGGGAGCTGCTGCCCACCCGTGGGGGACCCGTGCTGGAGCAGTTTGCTCCTGGGGGATGGACCCCTTGGGACGGAGCCATGTGGGAGCAGTTCTTGACGAGCTGCTGCCTGTGGGCAGCCCTTGCAGGCTCAGTTTGGGAGCAGCATGGAGGAGTTTGGGAGCAGTGAGGGAGCAGCGGAAGGAAAGCATCAGGGACTGACATTCAGCCCCCATTTCTCTGCGCTGCTAGGGGTTCTTCAACCTGTTATGAGGGGTAACAGTATTATTTGGGAGAAAAGAGTCTCAAGTTCCTCGAGAAGAGGGCTCGAGTACCTGCTGCCAGAAGTGTTCTTACTACTGAGTGTCTACTGTAACATTTAGAAACTGTACCCTACCTCAACTAACACTGTCCTGGTTAGGCACTGCCCTGCAAGGTAAAAGGCTCTCTTAGGCAAAGAGAGCAAGTGAAACTAGGTCCATTCCTCCACAGCTGTAACCAGTGGGCAAATACATGAAAGTAGCCGTCATGACCAGCAGTTGTACAGACTGAAAACCAAATGAGACTTGTGCAGCTTCATGACAGACAAGAGTATATAGATGATTATCCCAGGACAGTGCTGTGGACCATAGACCCTTATTTGAAAAAGGCACCTCTAAGTCATCCTTATTGTGATGTCTGTGCTTCTGAGAGAAGCTAGGACAAAGACACTGTAGTTTTGGTTCCTCCAGTTCACTGGGAATAGCCAGCTTCAAACTGCTTCTGCCAAATGGAGCTAGCACCCTGCTCAGCGTGCTGCTCACTGCAGGCTGTTCCAGGGCACACCTCATACTCACTGCATGCGCACAACTGCCATTCATTTTGATAAAAAAGAATTTTGCTTTTGATTTGGCATTAAAAAGCACCTTTAATATATAGCACATCTGCATATCAAGAAATACAAAACTGGATTGTGTTGATGAAAGGTCAGACATGGTTTCGACTTTTCTAATGAATGTGAACCAGCAAAGCAGCAGACTGAAATCGGTGATGCTGTCAATGTGATTTTGGTTTGCAATAGAGCTTTTGATACGAGAAGGTCTAATGCTTTGACCCTGCACACTTCTCTACATTTACTTGTTGTTCATATGTGGAGAGCATCACAACTAATAGGATCCTAAATGAATAATTCCAGGCTTTTCAGACCACTTTGCTGGCTCAGATAAACCTCTAGCTACACAAATGGATTCTTCATTTTTTCCCCAAAGCAGGTGCAGAGGCAGTAAAGATCGCTGGCAGCAGCAGGACCCGCACTTCCATGCTTCCCCTCTGTTACCCTTGATCCCTGATCAGTGGGAGCATCCAGGTTAACTTCCACTTGTTTTATCTTTATGTTAGCAAGGAACAACTGCTGTGTAATTTATTGAATGAATACATTTCAGATATATTCTGATTTCCCATTGCTATGCTACAGCAATGGCAGAAGGCTGCCAGTATGTCACTCCCTCAAACTCTGTACTCCCTTGCACAGTAGCAATTTAGCAATTGAAATGAACTCTTTCTCCAGTAAATCTCTGTTACCAGTCCTGAGAAGGATCCAAGGGTCTTGGAGCAAAACAGGTGTTGAGTTTGAGATCCAAGAGTAACTTTTTCTATTTATTTATTTATTTATTTTTACATCAAGCTTGGCTTCAGGGGAAAACAAACAAACAAAGTCTTTTATTAGTGAATATGGATTTTGGATGGTGATGTATTATTTCATCCATAGCTCTATTGCATGAATCCACACCTCTTCTACTACATGATTCATTTCTCCACAAATCTGGCTCACTATCTTAGAAAAACAGAATCATAGAATGGATTGGGTTGGAAGGGACCTTAAAGGTCACCCAGTTCCAACCCCCTGCCATTGGCAGGGACACCTCCCGCTAGACCAGATTGCCCAGGGCCCCATCCAGCCTGGCCTTGAACACCTCCAGGGATGGGGCATCCACAGCTTCTCTGGGCAGCCTGGGCCAGGGCCTCACCACCCTCAGAGTAAAGAATTTCCTCCTAATATCTAATCTAATTTTTCCATTTTATTTTAAAACCTTATTTACAAGAGATAGTTACTGACCATTTAGCTACACAGTTTCCTTGAATGGAAGGATATGGAGGAGTAAGTAGAGCTCATTTCAAGAATCATGCTATGCAAGGTCTAATGAGATGTCTTTAAAGTTCTTCAGTTTAGCTGCAAAGGCAGTGGTTATCACTGACTAATCTAATCCTAAACTATATCAGTGTCCTAGAGCTCAGGATGTTCTGTCTAGCTCCATGCTGATCTTGAGCCCTAACGTGACTCAAGGTTTCTTTATGACTCCCTGACAGACATCATTGCCATGCACTAGGTGAACAACTAGGAGGTACTGAATTGACTCATCATCGAGTGGAAAAAATAAATAAATGGTCTCTGGAAATCATACCCTCTACATGGCATTGCGGTTCATTCTCCAGGCCTTCTAAATACCCAATTTCCTTACATAATTATGCCTTTGTGCCATCCTCTGTTGCTAAATGCAACAGTAAAGGACAGCTGTTATGATCCACTAGCTAGAAAGTGCAAATTTCCTGGAAACACCTTTTTGAGTTCATGGGCCTGTCCCCATTTCATGTGTTTACTCTCTTACTTCTGATCTCAGAGGAAAGAGTCTGAAGAATAGGACGTATCCAATAAAGACAAGTCCAAACTTCAAGTGAAATAATAAATGCACAGCTCTTTTGCTTCTGGTATCTTCCTTGATTAACTAGAAGAACATGTGGAAAGCTTCTTTCCTTCGATCCCACGTTTTCATTCCTGTGGAGCAAGGACTGGCTAGCTGGCCAAAATGGGAAAGTCTTCCATAGAAGTCTTCAATATTTTGGTCTGTAGGGTCCTACTAGCTCCAGAAGGTGTTCTCCAGTTATTATTCCTTCTCTGCCCTCAAAGGCAGAGAAAAGGGGGGCCCTAATCCTGTGCCCCAGCTCCTGGTGCTGCAGAACTCTGCACTTCCAGAATGAAGGTTCAGTGGCAGCTTCATTTGAAAGCTCCAGAACTTCAATGGTACACGAAAACAGCAGTCGGCAAAGCGGCCTGTATTGATTTAGTCATTCAGATCAATTGATTTTGTACTACAAAGGATTTCATTCCTCATAACCCATCTTTTCCCCGTAACAATGGACACGACAGCTGTAGCCAGAGGGGAGCCGATGGTTCAGGCAGCAGGAGCAGGTTTGGGTCCCTGGGCTGTTTGGAACTACGGGATGAGATATAGGCTACAAAATCCTGCTGTAATGACCGATTGTCGGGCACTGAGGAAAGCAATAGGCCTTAATGGCCTGACCAGCCTTGCCTGGGGCCACCTGGCACGTTCATCCATCAGAGGTATTTCCCAAGCTGTCTGCTCTCGTGGGGGGACAGCGCTAAATGTGGTTTACATGGCACTGCTGCACAGCAGGCGTGGGGCTGTGGCCAGTTCCCGAGCTGCAGAAGGGGACACGAGGCCAGGCTCTGCTTGGAGTTACAACCAAGTCACTGGCATGTCCTGTTCGGTGGCAGCTGTAGCAGAGGAATGAGGTGCAAAACAAAATGAATCCTCATAATAATGACACCACACACCTTGGGGTGGGTTTTATGATGACTGAGCTGAACTGGTTAGAAGATTTGGTATTTTTGTCTTTAAAAAATATAAAGCATTGCTCTGTGGCAAGAGCTGGGGATTCCTAACGGCCAGTGATGCCACCCAAGCGCTGGGAGGTGGGCTGAACACGCAGCAAGCACTTGGAGGCAGTGGCTACCCCTGGGAAATCAGTGGTCAGCAGAAACGTGCCAACTGCTGAGTGCCCATCAACACATCCAAAACGGGGAAGAAGCACTATACAAGGGGTACAAACACCCACGGGGTATCCTGAGAGCAGATCCTCTACTGCTGGGGCTGTGCTGACGCATCTCCTCCTGTGCCAGGGCGCAGGACCCCAGCTGCACCTCACCCAGACAGGAAGGCCAAAGGGCTCCAGCATTTTCCAAGGGCTTTGCAATATAGCTGCGTGGACACGGGGCATGGGTTTTTCACTCTTTACCAGTACAGCTATCAGAGCAGAACTTTGCAGATAAATGGAAAGCTCTTTAGCCCTCTTAATGAGCTAATTATTTTTCTATTATACAAATGCTGCCTCTGACATTGAAAGATATCAGGCATATTGGGATAACTTCACCTGGCTTTCCTTGTCCACTGTCACCCAGGCAGAATTTAGGCTTCAGGCACAGGTAGGGTACATGCAGAAATGCCAGAAATGTAGGGGAAAAATGCGCACACCTATATGCCTTTGACCTACAAACATGTTATTTGCAGGACATAGCAGAAACTAGCGTGTTGGAAACACAGTGAGCTAGTAAAAGCTTTTCTCTCATTAAGGACTGAGCTTATTTGCATGCTAATTAACCAGCTTGTTCTTCCAGCTCATTGATGTTTCACTGACATGCTGAGATGTCATCCACGGAAACCACGTGTAAAGCATAATTGAAGCCAGCTCTTGCTTGAAGTTGGCTAAACGTTGAGGGAAATGCAGGGAGATGAGAAAAGCCATCATATCAAAGAGAGCACCCAGCAGGGGCTGCTTTCACCCCGTCTTCCAGCAGCCCTCACGTGTGGTCTGTGCTGGATGAGCCAGCAGTGTGACTTGGTGGCCAAGAAGGCCAGTGGGATCCTGGTGTGCATTAAAAGGAGCGTGGCCAGTAGGTCAAGGGAAGTGATCCTCCCTCTTTACTCTGCCCTGGTCAGGCCTCACCTGGAGTACTGTGTCCAGTGCTGGGCTCCCCAGTACAAAAAAAGACAGGGATCTCCTGGAAAGAGTCCAGTGGAGGGCCACAAAGATGATACGGGGCCTGGAGCATCTTCCCTGTGAGGAAAGACTGAGAGACCTGGGTCTGTTCAGCCTTAAGAAAAGAAGACTGAGAGGGGATCTTAACAATGTTTACAAATATCTTAAGTGTGGGAGACAGAGGGATTTGGCCAACCTCTTTTCGGTGGTTTGTGGGGACAGGACAAGGGGTAATGGCCACAAAATGGATCACAGGAAGCTCCGCACCAACATGCGAAAGAATGTTGTTCTTCATGGTGAGGGTGACGGAGCACTGGGACAGGCTGCCCAGGGAGGTTGTGGAGTCTCCTTCTCTGGAGATATTCAAGGCCTGTCTGGATGTCTACCTGGGCAGCCTGCTTTAGGGAACCTGCTTTGGCAGGGGGGTTGGACCCGATGGTCTCTTGAGGTCCTTTCCAACCCCTCCAATTCTGTGATTCTGTGATCTTGCCAGTGTATTTATATATTTTTTCAGCAAGCTGGAAAATCTTACCTCCCTGAGCTGGGCCATGCTGGCCAAAGGCCTATTCTAGACCAAGAGACAACAAAAGGAGATGCCCTTAGATTGTCTCACTGTTTTCTGATATTAATTTCTTGTGCTAACCTGCATCCTACAGATCAGCAGCGCTTCCTACTTATAAAAGGATTGGGAGGAGGGGGGAAGGAACAAAAAAATGTAATCACCGTGAGGTGTATTAATTTCAACTTTTTAATTTCAAGTTCTCTAAACAAGATGCTTTTGGTGACTGGTTTTGAAAGATGAGGCCTTAAAGGCCAAAAGGATATTCAGGAGTCAAAAGGATTTTCGAAATGTCAAGTCATTAATTTTAATTGGCATTAGGGAACAAATTATGAGAGGATATAGATGTAGTTCTGCTCCATGTCCCAAGATGTCAGAGATTTTGGTAATGACATCTAAAGCTGGAAAACTAGAGTATGCTCTGACAAACAAGCACTTTGACACACAGTTATCTGTGCTTGCTGCTGTGCAGAAGAATCACACACCGAGACCCAATTTCTTTCCATTACACTTTTTTCTGTTGACTTCTGAAATAAATGAGTTTAATTCTAGATCTGCTTACTATGAATAGGAGCTGCGGTACCAAAAAGAGAGTTAGAGGTCTCCAGGTTGGCCTTCAGGTATTAAAAACTAGTCAGGGGCCATAATACTAGAGACTGGGTGAGCTTTGAGATATTCAGGTATTAAATCCCTTTGGGAATTCCTGTGACAGGACAGCTGAGTACCAGGAATTAACTGGGGCTGGGGCTTTGCAGCACTGGCCCGAAGGCTGCATTGGGTGCCAATACCTCGAGGCACTTTGCACGAGTGCATTCTCTGCCAGCAGGGAAGGGCCATGGCTCTTATCTTGGGGGCAACGAGATATCAAGAGGTATTTTTAATTTCACCCATTTTCACAATGGCAATTAGAGCTTAGGAGGTGCTCCAATCAAACTCCACAGCCAAACTTTATTCAACACGTTCCCCTGCATTGGGTTCCCTTCCCTTCATGTTTGTTTGCCATGGGAGCATCACATTAACACAATATTTACGTATGGCAACCTTTGAATGAGTAATAGTAATTTATATCCTAAAAATTAAGTTAAAAGGTCATGAAATTGAAAAACATCTCATTCCTGGGGGACAGAAGGCTAGTCTTTTCCAACAAATACCTGGTAAATATTCTGGAGACCAAAGATGATAACAAAATCTCAACGTACTGCCGAAAGAAAAAGCTTAAGGAAAGCAAATCACAGTAGGCAGGCCAGCCCTGTGCGCTGTACATCTGTGAATCCCTCAGGCAATCCTCCTAATTAGAGTGACCTCTTGTACAGCTCCCACCTTCCGACGTTCCTTATTTCTCAAATAACATATGTGTTAGAGGAAATTGCATCTGGTTTTAGATAACTGGGGAATGAATAAATAAATAAATAATTAGAAAACATCCAAAACCCCAGGTGCCAAATGATTAGTTCTGAGGTACTTTCCCCCACCTCTCCCTCTACCCACTGCCCATCTACTCTATGATGGCCCCCTTCATTGCTCCATCTCTCACAAGTGGGGCAGTGGGGGACCTGGTGTCTGGCCGAGAGCACATTTGAGTGCCGCATCACCTTCCTGCATGGACCACTGACAGCCCCCAGGGCTGCTCGAGCTGCTGCAGATTCAGAGCAGAGTTTGTCTCTCTGGGAAGTGGGGCTGGTGGCAGCGGGACGAGCCCCATACAAGATATGGAGGACCAAGGCATTACCATGCAGCCCCATGAGTTGTTCAATTGCACCTTTTTTTTTTTTTTTTTTTTTTTTTTTCAGTAGACTTCCAGAGGGCAAAGGAGGATGGACACTGACAAAATTTGAGCTCACAGCTAAAACGTTACCTCTGCTGCCTGCTCACAGTAGCACCATGACAGAGAGAGAACGAAAGGAGGTTCATGACTGCACTTCTGTGAATCCCAAATTTTAAATATACCTAAGACGAATGAGCAGGAGACAAACCTGCTCTGGTGAGCCCAGCTCCTCAGGTCCTCCCACTTGCTGGGAAGGGGACAGCCATTCCCCTCGCTGGAGTGTGGAACATAACGTACCCCACTCCTAAATCATTTATATTTTACTTTTTTATGATGCAACCGTGAATTAGCTCTTTCTGCATTTGTGATTAGAGGGTAGAACAGATGGTCAGGGCTTAGTTCAGGGTGATAAATCCATTCAGATAACCCACAGGAAGCTGCTGCGGCGGCGCTTGCTGCCAAATAATTGCTCGTTCAATGCTTTGTTCAGGCTCTGGGCGCTGGGTGGAAGGAGAGCCACCACAGTTCTTCACTGCCTTGAGGTACAGGGGATAAGAAATCACACAGACAGGTTTGGGGAATGTGTTATTTCTGTCCACGTGCCTCAAGTGACTTGCATGATATGAGATGGAGCATACAAGGGGAAGCCCAGGGAAATGGCCTGGAGTTATTGCTTCCCAGCTGATGCCTGGCATAGGGCTTGTCTGCTATGAAAGGGGATGAAGTTTGGCTGAACAGGGGGCCTTCCTGCAAGGAGTAGCTCCAAAATATCCGTTGCACCTTGAATTCACCTCCTCACTCATTTTGCAAGAAACTTCTCACAGCATTTAACATCCTCAAATAACCTCGGCAGGGCAGGACCTCTGGAGAGCACTTGGTCAAAGCCAACCCAAGCATTTGTCATGGCAGGCCAAATTCCAGCCTCAGACTCCAGCAGAAGGCTTCTCCTTAAGCTTCTCCAGAGGTACAAACTATGTTTTTTCTCTCTAAAAACAGAAGTCAGAATAATTAGGTATCCTTTAGCATGTGATGAGCAAAAAGAGATACTAAGCTGCAAACCAAATAAGGCAGAACAATTGTGTGTTTCTGATGATGGCGTTGACCTAAATCACATCAGGCTGCTCTGCAGAAGAAGCTCAGCAGGATCCATGAGTCAGCTGCAGTGGGTTTTGAATCCGTGTAAGTCTCCTTACCCCCAGAAACTGGTGGTACTTTTCCATGATGCTTCAGCATTTCTGCTGCTGGGCCCAGCTGGAGCCGAGGGTAAAGATGCAGAAAGCAATTCCAAAAGATTTTTTACTGAAATCCTTTTCCAGCGTTGGAAGCCAGCACCGGAACATTATCATGTGTCTTTGGAGAGCATTTGTGTGTGGTAACAGCACCTGCATGTACCAGGAGCTCAGTTTCATGCTACCTCAGCAGACAGAAGCACGCTGTGGAGTTGTAGCGAGGCTGTTAGGGGAGAGGTGAGACTACTGAGGGTGGATGTGGAGCTCCTCCAGCCACCTCCTGAAAAAGCAGTGGGGATTTCTGTGGGGAAGCCGGAGCCAGGCACAGGTACAGCCTACCCACCGAGCGCTCATGCTGGTCTGTCTTCTTCCTTCTCCTGGGCCCTGGGCGTGCAGCACCACTGCCAGCGACAGGTCCAAGCACATCCTTGCATGCCAAGCTCCCAAAGGTTTCAATGGGAACATCCCTAGGAGGGGACGTGCATTAGGTGTGCCAAGATGAGGAGAGGAAAACCGAGTACCTACAGATGCATATAAAATAAAAACGCTGCCATTTCAGTATTTTTTTCCATAGGTAGTAACGTCGAGAGGCTTTATTAACACAAGCTGCCTAAACAGAGGTTTGAATTCGAGAAGGGCTCATGTGATTGCCGCCCCTCACCGCTCCCTGCCTGACTGCTCAGTATCTGCCGGCGTAGGCACGATGCGATGCTCTGCCTGTCCCCAGAGCTGTCAGTCAAGGCAGAGCCTGGGCTGGGAAGTGGTTAGAGCCTGAATAAATATTAGCAGAATAGCCTGGACCGTGACCGCTTCCCTCCCACCCGCGCCTCCGCCCACCTACACGCACGGTGCTGGGGCTTCGTGCATGGGGGGACTGCAGGGAAGGGAGGGCAGGGAGGGGGCTGCTCCCCCTGCACACCTCTGGCAAGGAGCTCTGCTCGGAGCAGCGACCCTTCCCCGTGTGCAGCTCCTGCCGATGACATTTTTTAATAATAAACCAGCCGAATTACAATTCGGGGAGAATTTACTTTATAATTTGCATACTGTAGCTAGGGGAGACTTTCAACTGCTTCCCCTTGTGCATACGGGGAGGAGGGGGGGGGGGAAAGGAGGAAAATTAAGTAACAGCCTAATTGGCTTTTATAACAGTCTATGGGGAGAAATGCAGGCCTGTTCTCTGCCTAGCTACGAAGCTTGGTATGTGCTGTAACCATGGGAGGCAATATTACAGGCATGACAGGACAATGATTTTGTTTTTCAGCACTGAAGATCAGAAAAATGAAACACCTCCAAGCGGGGAGGGAGAGGGCTGCTTTCTGCTCGAGGAAGACTTGTCGCAGAGGCTGGGAGGGTGGCAGGTCGGGCTTTTGTTGGAGACACAGGGCTGGTGAGGTGGCCGAGGAGCTGGCCCACTGCTACCTCTGCTCACCTGTGCCCCATGTGTGCCAAAAGCAGCTGGGGGGCATCAAGGTGAGGCAGGACAGCGGTCAGGAACACCACACCATGCCCGAGTGTAACTCAGCATCAAGTGTGAGCCTTCAAACGTGGGCTACAGGCATTGGTGTCAGCTGGATTTGCCTGTCGGCTCCTGTGCTCATTGCAATCAAGGAGCAGCTTGTAATGAGATGGGCAATGAGGAGGACGAGGTGTCTGTGGCTGATGAACCCAAAGCTTTCTGCTCCTGCTGCTGCCCTGCCTGCACGCCCCATACACAGCGCTCCTCTGCAGAGCACAAGGAAAAGCACAGAGCAACTGCTCCGCTTCGTTTCATCTCTCGTTGCCTCGAAATTGCAGCATTTTGGAGTAGCAACAGCAACGGACAGCTGTAAGGAAGATATTGACAGTCCATTTTTTATTGAGTTTTGTCTAAAAAAAAAAAAAAAAAAAGAACACAACAACCAGCAGTTAAATCAATGTCAATTACATTAAAACATGCAAGTTGCAGGACTAATCTCTTTCTCTTACCGTTCTTCATTTTCTGGATACTTAAGGGAGGGCTGCATTGATTACCTGCTCTGCCTCAGCACCAGGCACGGCCTGGGGACACGGCCGGCCCAGCAGCAGCACCGTGCCTGCCAATGCTCCTTGTCCCCAGGCCATTTGGGGAGCGTCACATTGGGTCCCTCACTTCCAAAGCCTCCCTACCATGTTTCAGTCCCCTCCTCAACTAAATCACTGCAGCAGGGATTAACTGGAAGGGTTTTGGACAGATCTTCCCCTGGTTTTGCTTCCCCAAGTGGCAAAACATTGCCCAGGAGAGGGAGAGAGGCTCTGTCCCCTGCCAGCCCCTAGGGCTCAGCCTCTCCTCCGTGTCCAGCAGCACTTTCCCCCCAGCCTGGAATTGTTGTCCAAGGCCTCGCAGGCGTCACATCTCCAGCATTTTTATCAGGGTACTCTGGCTTCACTGCACTGTGTCTCATTATACAGAACAAAGCCATTAATCGCCTGCGTGCCCCCCTCCCTGCCGCTGCAGACAGCAGAGGCGATCATCCAGGAGCCTTCCTGCCATCCATCTCGCGGTGCGCGGCATCACGGGGCTGAGCAGGGGGCTCGATGACAGCCGTGGCGCTGCCCACGCCGTGCGCTGGATGTCCTCGGCTGCCGCTGAGCTCAACGCCTTACACACGCGGCTGCTGCAATGGAAGGGGTGTGCACAGACAGGGCTGATCACACAATATATATATATTTTTTTGCTTTGGTTTAGAATTTGTGCTAGAAGAATTAGAATAAAAACGAAGTTATCTGATATTAAAAGCTATTATTGGCTTTGTTGCCCTGCAACCAGAATATTTTGTTCTGTATCATACAGTATTAACTACCTAACCAGAAATGAAACTATCAGAAAAAGCAGACAACACCATCAAGGCTTAAACTGGCAAAAGCACTTGTATTTGGGTCTGCTTTTTAAGGACTGGAGGCCAAATTAAACTGGGTACTGCTACAGGTGTATTTATAGGGAAAGGCAAAGCAGCTGCGGCTGCAAATCACGCCCTGTGAACAAGCAGCCACTTAGATGTCCAGATAGCACATCACCCTTGCAATTACTCGATCGATACAACTAAGAGTAATGCATGTAACATGCATTTAGGAGAGAAGAAGCACGAGTGTTTCTGCATGCAAATGCTGGCCATGCTCTCCTTACGAACAATCCATAACAGCCCCAGATAAATGCCTCGGCAGGATTTCTTTTTCCCTTGCACAAATTAGAGTACATGCTGCAGCTTCTGGCAGCAGTGCTGATTTGATTTTAAACCTGTGGTGGTGAGAAGCAATTGATACCTGCCAGGCTCACCATTTTAAACACCCCACCTCTGGCAGAACACGGGAGCTTTTTCCCCATGGTTTAAGCTGTGCTGATGGCGGATGAGCAAGGATGTAAGTCTCAGTTTTCTGGCACACGCCTGGTTAAGGAAGCTGTTAGAACAGTTTATTCCTCATTGTTTTTCAGCCAATCTGTTAATTCTTTCCTGATCATGAATCCACTGCTCACCGTGTACAGACTGACAGGAGGCGTTGCTGGAGGTTTGTGCTGTGGTGGGTGACCTCCGCTCAGCTGCCGTGTGTCCCCCTGTGTAACCATGTCCCCCTTCCCTAGGGCTGTAGCCCAAAAAGGAATGGAGCCCCAGTAACCAAAGCTGCTGAGGACCACAGAAAAACTTGCTTCAGGGAGTTGCTGCCATGTGGTTTCTTCACAGGCTTTCCCCTGATGACCCGGGGCCGGGAGTGAGACGCGTGGCACTGACGCTGGTTCTCAGCATGGAGGGTTCTTCTGTTCTGGAGCTGTTAGAGCAGGTCCAGAGGAGGACCACGAGGATGATCAGAGGGCTGGAGCACCTCTCCTACAAAGACAGGCTGAGGGAGTTGGGGTTGTTCAGCCTGGAGAAGCGAAGTCCCCAGGGAGACCTTTACAGCGGCCTGCCAGTACCTAAAGGGGGCCACAGGAAAGCTGGGGAGGGACTCTGTGTCAGGGGGTGTGGTGATGGGACAAGGGGGAATGGCTTTAAACTGAAAGAGGGGAAATTTAGATTAGATATTAGGAAGAAATTCTTTGCTCAGAAGGTGGTGAGGCCCTGGCCCAGGCTGCCCAGAGAAGCTGTGGATGCCCCATCCCTGGAGGTGTTCAAGGCCAGGCTGGATGGGGCTTTGGGCAACCTGGTCTGCTGGGAGGTGTCCCTGCCCATGGCAGGGGGTTGGGACTGGGTGATCTTTAAGGTCCCTTCCAACCCAAACCATTCTGTGATTCTATGATTTCTTTATTACTAATATTAGTAATAATATCAGTAACTAGCCAGTGAGGCCCCAGGGGAGCACAGGCCTTCTCCAGCCCAGAGCCTGCAGCTCTGCACGCAAAGCATGCACCGTGGGATGAAACCATGCGAGCTGCGCCCAGGTCCTTATCTCAGCAGCAAGGATCCTCATTCCAGGCTGTGCAGGGAGGAGGAGGTCCCTCTGCAGAGCCACTTTGAAGTTGTGGAGCCCCGTACCAAAAGCTCACCCTTTGGGATCCTGCATGTTTTGCAAGTTCCTCGGAGGTCGTGACTCCAGCGCTGGTACCTGGGTGATTTATGTGTCTGACTGCTCTCGAAGTTTCTGGGGGCAGGGGGTAGTCTTCGCTATTAATCCAAAGGCATCCTCCCCTTCGTTTCTTTGGGCTGCTAATGTTTGTTCTTCAAAGCCCCCCTGTGAAGCCTTCTTTTTATGGTTTTTCTCCTGTTTTGAATCTGATTCCTACATGCTTGTTCCAGATGGTGAGCTTTTAAAGACCTACATTATTAACTTCCCTTTTTTCATCCCTTTTTAGAAGCTATTTAGTGGGATCTATCTGAACTACACAGAACCAGGAAGGTACTGCTGTGTGTGCTACCCCCTGTTCAGGTAACGTCCTTCAGATTTCACAGCATCATGAAAACGTCCCGACTGTGCCAGGAGGTGCAGTGTCTGTTTGGGAGGAGTGGAAAGCTCAGTTAGGAGAGAAGAACAGTTCTTTGGTGCTGGAGTGCTTTGTGTGGCCCTTCCAGGACACTTGCAATGCTATAGGTACCTGCCATGCCTTCTTCTGGAGCATGTAAGGTCTCCAGGGGCCAGCAGAGCTGTTGCATTCAGGTCTGCATTTCTCTCTGGTTGACAATAATTCTCTGTTTAAGAAGTCTCTAAGACACAGATTGCCACAAAATACTTTGTGCTGAATATCACCATGTGTCTGCTCTGGTCTTGTGCTCTTCTGTAGCCATCTCCCGGCATGCAGAACACCACCAGCCGTTGGTATGCCCCAGCACAGCTCTTGTCATGGTCTCATTGCCAGGCCCCTCGTGCTGGAGCTGAGACCCCCTCTCTGCCCCCACCCCCTTCTTGTTCCCTAAATTAAATTCCACTATTTTTGCCTTTTTAGCTTCCTTTACTTTTAAAACTCTGGCTGCAAATGACTCTGCCGTTAACCTCTGTGCTCTTTACAATACTATATATTCTGCAACTTCATTAAAGTCTGAGTAAAAGGAAATAGAGTGCCTCAGAGTAGGACATGCAGATGGTGTTCTGTTCTCTGTAACTGAACCAGAAAGGACAGTTCCTCATTTTTGATCTAGAAAATAGCCTTTATACATTTCCAGCTGAGAGTCCAAAGGAATATGGAATGAAATATGAAATATGAAATATGAAATATGAAATATGAAATATGAAATATGAAATGATCCACCCTTTTTTGTGTGTGTCATCTTTTTTATTTTTACCTTAAAGGATGCATCAGAGATCAGAATTTCAAGTGGAAAGCTGAGGGACAAGATACCTGGGTAATAAGAGGGGGGAAAACTGTATTAAAATGGCTGTCTTAAAGATAAACTTGAACTAAGCAATTAATTGGTAAAATTGGAGATAACTGTGAACGGTTAGTTTTCCTTTGGCCAAGTACAGGAAGCTGTTGTTATACATATGAATATTTGCTGTAATGTCTGTTTTTCTTTAGGAGGTCGGTAATAAACATTTTTTGATTTCAGAAGCTAGTGCAGCATTGCAGAATATTCTAAGGAGAAATACAAAACCAAAAAGTACCTATGGAAAATTCAGATAAATTAGAGAAATTTAAAATTGCTCAGCTGTGGAAGAGTTCCTTCAATACCTTCAAATGTTCCTTCAATTTAGGCAATCTTTGTGTTAGACAATGGATATTGACAGGCAGACACGAAGAGAGGTGAGCACTGAAGGGAATTGCTTCTGCTGCTAAACTAATAACAAAACAACAATATAACCAAACAGTCATGCTGCTTTTTGTAATATCTAGCTCTCAGAGAATATAGGTACTTTTGTTTAAAGCATAAAATAATGCAAATCCTTAAAGACTGATACGGGGGTGGGGGGGAGAAGCAACAAAAAAGCAACTACAACAACAACAAGAAAAAAGAAAAAACCTTTTAAGGAAATTGAAAATGATTAAATGTGCAAAATGGTCAGAAAATACTTTTTTTCCATGAATGTATTATGTTGTGAAGGACACTAACAATCACAAAGGAAAAAAATAAAAAGGTGTTTGATAAGAGATTCATTCATCACATTTATTTCCTAGTGCATTAAAAATGTCCTTTCTTTTTCCAATGCATTAGGTCATTAGCTACAGGTAAATGTAAAGCATTTCCTCCTCTCTTTCAAAGTATACATGGTTGTGTATATACTTATGCCATAATTTATTACCTTCTGCTACCAAATATTCATTTGAAAGAGTTAGAAATACATGCAACAAACCCCTAACCTTTATAGATAGCAAATTGTGGTGCTTTAATGAAATCTTAAACCCTCAGCGAACCATAAACCTACAGCTGAGATTCATACAGCAAAAAGCACTTTTTAGAATTATCTGGATTCCATCCAGGACGACTGAAATAGGGATCAAAGTAAATGACATGTGCTGGCGGAATGGTGTGTCGAAGGCTAATCTAATGCATATGTTTAGGGAAAGTCCATTTATCCATAAATTAAGTGGTGAAATACTTCAAAGGACAAATATGATCTTGAACAGCAATATTTTGGGGTACTAAAATGTTTCTATTAAGGAATCTAAGTGATATTACTGTTAGTAAAACCACACAGAGACCATTTCTGCGGAGAGCTGGTTTAACAGCTCAGAAGATTGATCCTTTAGCAGTGGAAAACATCTACAATAAATTCAAGTATTGTGGGCGGCGTGTAAGGGACAGAGTCAGTCGGGGTCAGAAGCAAAACCCACACAGTGTTACAGCAGAAAGACCTCTCCTGGCTCTGCAGGGTTTCAGGGAGGAACCTGGTACGTCTTCCCCATGTCTGGATGAGCAGAAGGATCCTCGTGTCTGTAAACGAAGAATTCCTGTTGAAATCTGTTGAAAATAGAAAGGAAATTGCACAGGTACATGTCAGGGAGATTCAGAAGTGCTGTATGGGCATTTGTGCTCGCCCAGGTGACTCTCTGGGGGCCTGTGCCTGGCGGGCATGGTGTTTGAGAGGTTTTGTAGCATGGATGGCAGAAAGCTGGAAAGAAATGGGCCTGGACCTCTAGGTACCCTCTCAGGAGAAAGGAGAATCTGCACAGTGTGTTTGCTTTGGTGCTGCCTGCTTCTGTGTCTTATTTCTCCCTGGTTTATGGAGGGGGAGGAGGTAGGAGTGCATTTCTCACCTGTCTTCATGGATTAACGTAACAGACTGAGCAACAGCCCACGCAAACACTAGCCTTTGGTCATTCTCTGTTTGCAAATCTTCTTTCATCTCCATAGTTACATTGCTCCGAGAAAGCCACATACAGTTAATTATAAAATGCATTCTGAAGCTGTAACACCGAGCTTTGGGTTAGATTTTTTTTTTTTATTTAAGCTTTTGGGCCATCTTGTTTATCATGTCTCTCTAAAATGTATTGCAAGGAAGATTCTCAGATTTTTCTTCGTGATACTAATATCGCAGAAAAATGCACATGGCTCTTTTAACTGGATATTTTGCTTTAAATCATACATTCAATAATGCAATCATCGCCTTAATGACAGCAAGGCTCGTGGCTGGTGTTGGTGCCTCCGTCCACCACTAGGTGCCAGTAAGAGCCTGGCGTTTGTGAAAGGGGGACAGAGGCTGAGCATGGGCAACCTGGTTTGTCCTAACAGTGACAAGGAAGGCATCGCATAACCAGAAAGCCCTGTGCTATGAGGTTTTTAAACTTTACAGTATATCCCTGAATAGAATCATGGAAAGGACCCACATGCGAGTCTGCCTTCATTTCTGTCTCTAAGTCCCTCTAAGTCACCCTACGCTAGCAAGAAGTGAAGAATTCTTCACTTGTAATTCCCGGGATGTTCACATTTCTCTGTGTTAAAACCCCCAAATGTTTTCTGATCCTATTTACAACACACTCGAAGTTTTAATATGCAACTAAGGAGCACTGGCAATCCTGTATATTAAAAGGAGGCACCCACAAGGGAACAACCTACCATACTTTTTCTGATGGCTGTGGTCATCTCTTGGGAAAAGCAGATCTTTGTGCTGTCATTAATTTTTCATTGGTTGGTTGAAGTTTTGAGTGAGGCTCTTGCTGACTGATTTACCAGCTTGCTTGGCTGACGGTGGCACTGCTGACTGCATGCAGAAGCCACCATCACCCAAGAAGCTGCTTTGGTGAGCCAACCCAGCCCTTTTCCATCCTCACTCTGGTTTTGTCTTACATGTCATTTCTTCTTCTAAACTCTGCTCTCTGAGGTTGTGTTGTATTGTGCCAGGCCTTAAACTATAGCTTTACAGGTGTAGTTGAGCTGTCAATGTGTCTAGTTAGTGGAAACCACTTTTTTAACAAACTTTATAAAGTGCCAGACTATTGGTGAAATAGAAATGGGGAGGCAAAAGCTCCCATTGTGGACTGATCAATAATTCCCTTTGGAAAAGAGGTTCTAGCACAGTTTGGTGCCAGTGAGAAAACGTCTACAGTGCCAAATATTATTAATAGTCTTACAAGACAGGGATGAGGAAAGAAGCTGATGTTCTTATTAAAAACAGATGTTTTTGTTATATCTCTGTTCTTAATTAACATAAATATCTGTTTTCTGCTGTGGTTCAGAAAAGAAGTATGGTTCTGGGACTGGATGGCCATCGCTTTCCAAGGCTTATGGTACTTGAGACAGAGCTGAAAGTAATACCAGTACCGTGAGATGACCAGATAGATCACTGAGATCAGCTAGAACTGAAGTTGTCTGCATACAGGTATGTTCATTTTGGTGGTGATACCTGGGGACACAAATCTTAACAGATAGCTTTTCTTTGTGTTAATGAATCCACCTAAATACAGAGATTGCAGTATCATTGGAAATCTTCAGTCTCACTTCTTGGTATGAAATACATGAGTAGATTTCTAGGTAACAAACACATACAGTTGGTTTTGGATGAAGAAAATGACGTGACTGGGGGGAGTGTAGTTATTCCAGTATAGCTATGCGATGACATTTGGACAGATAATTTATTCAGAGGCCCTCCAGTGACCTTCAGTGTGTGCCAACAGACAACAGAAGGTACTCTGAGATTCAGTCCACCCATTCGCCCAGTCACAGGGTCACTGCTTCCTAATTCAGACCTACCAAATGTTTGCTTAAGCCATTCACAAATTCTGCAGTGATGGAGACTCCACATCCTCACTGGGTAATGAGGTGCAATGCTCGGGTCTTCCTACTGCTGCTCAGGCACTGGGGAGAAAACTAGGTTTGCTTTGCAGCACTATGAGCTTACGACTATTTGCCCTGAACAGCCTTGATGCTCCCTGCATCCTCACAGCTGCCTTCCAGGGGTTCTCTTCCTTCAGAGAAGTTCCCCTTCTGTGGCCACCGCTTCGACTCCCTCAGTCATCTCTCTCCTAGACTGGAAAGGGCCAGTCCCTTCAATCATTCCCATTTTTGTGGTGGTTTAGTTTATTTGTTTGTTTGTTTGTTTGTTTCCAACTTTATAATGAACCCCTGACAGCTATTCAGGGTATATTTTTTTCCCATTTTTGGAAATTTCCCATTTTGGTAATTTTGGAAGAAGTGTGAGGGGGGATCCTCAGTTGACCCATGAGAGGCACCTACAGCAAGTGTCTCAATTAACTTGTAATTGTCATTATATATTGAGACTTTTAGATCCTCCCATTTTTTTCCTATACTATCTGGCATTAAAATATTTTGAATTTGTCTTCTGGGACATGTTTGTTTGGGGTCAGACATTTACCCACTGGCCACAAGTGATTACTTCAGAATGTATTTCTAGCCTTACCTCTCCCAAAGACTCACCCACCCACCCATCTCACCAGTGGGTTCATCTTCATCCAGGACAGCACAATAGGTACCAGCATAACAGTATGGTCAAGTAACTGTTGGAGTATCATTGCTACCAAGTGTAACAAATTATATCCTAATTACAGACCTCCTTTATAAGCACGTAACCAGTTCCTTGTATTGTGTTATGAACTCTGTTATGCATTACGATCTCCACTTGTGTATCTACCCTTTACATTCTCATATGTTAGCCTCTGTGTTTTATGTGGTGTCCAAGATTTGGCTCCACACTGTCGTTAATACCCCACATTTGGTTCATGCTGCCCTATCTTTAAATGCTACTCACGGGCACTCCTGGTCCATCCACCTCCTGTGTTCGGTGCCAGAGGTCTTCGGGTAGGTCTCCATTATCCATGCTGTCCACTGTCTACCTGCTAATCAGCCATGCTCTTCACCTCCTTGAGGTGCACAGATATGAATGTTGCTCTAAAAAGATACACTTGTAGGTCCTTAAAGCATTGCTTTGATTATCTGCATACAGATCTTTGAATTGATCACAAACCGACCCACCCCCCAATGGGTTTATCTTTTCTGTCCTTTCCAGTCTATTTATATGTTCAGTGTCCATCCTACAGACAAAGATCTTCAGACACTCTCTGTATCTGCTTTGCTCTCCTTCTTAGAAGATCATCCTGTCGCTAAGATCTGTGAACTGAGGGTTTTTCCTGTGAGTCATAATCTGGTTGTAGATTCATCCTGTGAAAGGAGGTCCTTTTGGGAATGTTTGTACTGCTGACAAGGAGAGGTGAGGGAGCTGTCTCTCCCCTCCTTCCACCTCCAGTGCTCAGCCTCAATCACGGAGCAGCTCTGTACAAACTACAACACCATCTTCTTGAGGCTGGAGGGAGATGTGTGCCTGGGAAGCTGAAGATGGTTGTTTCTCTTGCAATGCTACGGCCATCTAGGCCATGTCTTTGATAATGGTCCCACACCTCCTGGGCAGAGGATCTGTACCAACAGTGTTTCATTAAGCTTCAGACTGAGCTCATGTCAGTAAGAAGTGGATCTCTGTGGCTCATAGATCTTCTTGTCACTGCTCATACAACAGGATTATGAAAAACATGCTTTTAACAGAACTCAAATTTTTGCAACTACACTGTTGCAACTTTGCTTTCTAGCTACTATTGGGGTTGATAAAATACACATTTTTATGACAGCTCTTTGGCAGCTTGCCTTTCATCGTTAGTGTGGTGTGTTGATCTATTTATGTTTTTTTTTGTTGTTTTTTTTGTTTTTTTTTTTTTTTGTTTTTGTTTTTTTTTAATTTACAAAAATCTATTCAATAGTTCACATTTATATCATCATTAACTGTCTGGAGACCTTTCAAGTGAAATGCTCTCCTAAACTGGACTTTGCCTATGCTGAACAGTAGTTGTGGCACCCAGGAACACAGTTGCACATCGACAGATCATGCCAGAGCTTTTACTTCTATAAAATCATCAAATCTTCCTAAATGAAACTGAAAATAACATGAACATCCAAATCAGTTTTGAGGCTTAGTTTCCCCTGATGCAAGAGACCTTTACCCAAGTCAATGACTTTTCTGGGAATCCATAAAAGCCAAAGTCCTGAAGGAGACCCTATTTAAAACTGTTCCAGGAAATGGAACCAACCAGTGGAGACATGGAGTCTTTCTTCTTTTAAATCAATGACTTTGATTCTCTGTCCAATAGCAGGGATGAAGTAGACTTTGGTCTTGGGACTTCCTTTTACAGAAATAATACTATAATAACATAATGATCTGTGTAATATCTCCAAACTTCTCTTATCACTTGGGAGTTTCAGAATCTGAAAATAAAAATAAAAAAATAATGTGAAGTTTTCTGTATTTGGGGAAATAAGCAACATCAAAAAACATGTTCAGTAAAGTGATCCTTTTGTTGAAAACATGCCTAGTCTGTTCTTCCTTTTATAAGTTTGTAAATACTTTTGAATTCCTCCAAGCATTATCACCATGGTTTTCTGTAACAGGAAAATAAATCATATGCTTGTTAAATTGAGCTTTCCTGCTTTCAGATTTATTTATTTATTTTTTTCAGAGAAAATCATCTCTGAGTCAGAACATCAGCTTCATGAAACTGGCTGGGTTTAAATGCCTCCCTGCTGAGAGTTACCAGGCAACATCTCATTTGGCTTCACCTATAACAGGCTGTTTCCATTCTCCCTGGTTCGGTTGCCTCAGTAATAAAAAGGGTGTGTTCATTTACTTAGACTTCTGTGGCCTGGTGTATTCTTAAAAGTGTTCAATGTCTTTAGAAAGCAGAGCTCTATTACTTTTGCTCTTAATCTTGTGTCTTGGAGCTTTGCAGTTTTTCATTCTCCTGGTGCTTTCTAAGGGAGAACTCTACAATTTCATAACTCATATACAAACATCATATGGGCACTGTTATAACCACAGCCAGCCTAAAACAAAATTGCACAGAGGTCCTCAGAGGTATGAAGCAGTGCGAATAGATGCTGCTACTGGTCTGATGTCTGATGTAGTGTTGGAGATGGTTACGGGTAGGTTGTCATCAGAGCTAGCTGGACTCCTCTGTTCAGCCAGGTGCTGGTAGATCAGACAGCACCTGCCCAAGTGTTGAGTTTTTGGGAGGGATACCAAGCTAGAGTGCTCTTTGTGGCTGCAGATAGCAGCGTGGAGTGGAGCTGGATACCTCCTGTCGCTTGTTAATGTGGAGTTTTGTTTCATCTGGGTGGGTTTACATCAGGGTGCTGACAGTGGTTTTAAATTTCCCTACGCTTTCCTTAAGACGTGCACAGTCATTTTGTGATGAAAAGGGTTCTCTTTTAGATCAGCATAACTAGTATGGGAACTGGCAAAATAAACATTTCTTATCTGTCCCCGCAGACACTAGATCTCACTGACACCTTCTGAGGATGAAAGAGGAAATGCCACAGACTTGCATGCAAACTGCCCTCAGTTCAGCACCTGGGATATGAATGGTTGGCAGAGACCACCTCATAGTGAACAGGCAAGTTCATAACTATGACTGAGTGGAGAAGCTTGCCTGAGCCCAGACAGCAATTACCTTTCGCCTCTGAACATCATGGTAGGCAACTGGCTGTTTGAGCTGGGCAGCTGAAGCCTCCTCTCTCATACAGCAAAATGGCCTGAGGAAAGAGTCCTGTATCACCACAGCCCCTGACACAGAGTCCCTCCCCAGCTTTCCTGTAGCCCCCTTTAGGTACTGGCAGGCCGCTGTAAGGTCTCCCTGGAGCCTTCTCTTCTCCAGGCTGAACAACCCCAACTCCCTCAGCCTGTGTTCATAGGAGAGGTGCTCCAGCCCTCTGATCATCCTCGTGGCCCTCCTCTGAACCTGCTCTAACAGCTCCACATCCTTCCTGTGCTGGGGCCCCAGAGCTGAACACAGCACTCCAGGTAGGGTCTCACAAGAGCAGAGCAGAGGGGCAGAATCCCCTCCCTCGCCCTGCTGGCCACGCTGCTTTTGATGCAGCCCAGGGTACGTCTGGCTTTCTGGGCTGCAAGTGCACACTGCTGGCTCATGTTGAGCTTCTCACCGACCAACACCACCAGGTCCTTCTCCTCAGGGCAGCTCTCAATTCATTCTCCACCCAGCCAGTATTTGTGCTTGACTCAGATGCAGGACTTTTGTGCTTGGCCTTGTTGAACCTCATGAGGTTCGTGCAGGCCCACCTCTCAGGTCCCTCTGGAGGGCATAAATGAATGATAATAATAGAAGACGCTACTAAAGAGTGTCATAGGCCACAAGAGTTGTACCTTGTGCATCTGCACTGACTTTGTTCCACCAAAGCAAATAAAGAACAGTTGCTTCTCTGATATGAATATACTCTACCAGGTGATTTTAAGTCAGCGTGCCATTCTTTACGTGTGAGAAGTCTTTCAACATTGCTATTGCATTAATTAGTTTCAGTGATGATAATTTTTCTCCCATTGTGTCTTAAATAACCTTTTTACATACCCTAATTTATGTTTCTACATAATTCTGAGGAGATTTTAACATCTTAAATAAACTATTCCAAGCCTTTCTCGGTCTTTGTAACATCTCTACAAGCAAGTAATTGTTCTCCATTTTGCTGAGGGAAGGCTCAATAAGAATAATTTAATTGACTTGCTCAAGACTACAAATTAAATTTGCAGCCAAGCCAGAATCAGACTTTGCCTCCTAATGTCATCCTGATCTTCAGACCCTACTTTTTCTAAAACTTCTTTTGATAGTTTTTTGAGGAGTGAATTATTGAAAGAGAGGAAGTAAAAATAGCACACATTTTTCTAGCTATGGTATTAAAACCAGAGCTAAACCAAATTAGGGCAATGTTGGCACACAAAGAGCAATGCTTGCGCTCTTTTTCAGAGCAATGGTGGCACAGGCTTGGTTAGGAAACAGGCAGTTGTAGTCTCTGGCTGTGCCGCGTACTGCCATGCAGCCTAAAATGAACTGATGTTCTTATATTCCATGCCAGATTTAGATAGAAATGGTGCAAAGCAGCTTGCTAACAGTAACCTCTTTGTCTGGGAGGCAGAATGGCTTTCTTTGTGAGCACAGAGGGAAGATTGGGAGGGAAGGAGCAAGTTACTCATGTATTACTAGCAGCTTCACCCTCCTTTCACCAGAAATGTCCAATATTTTAGCCATGTACCCACAGGACTGTAGGGATGCTCCTTCCTGTGGCACCATGCTGCAATCCATTTGGCTTGTCCTTCAAGCTTGTTGACACCCTGGTCAGATTCTGGTCAGAAGTGCACCAGAAGGAAGACTTTTCTCAGAGAAAAATAGCATTTTGCCATCCCAGAACGAGCATCTCAGCATGAGATGGCTCAGGAGCCAGTTTGTATGTGGTTGGTGCCTGAGAAGGAACTGAGAAAGCCTCTGTTTGGGTTTTGCTCTGTTTTGCGGTTTCAAGCAAGATGGTGAGGGCTTAGTACTCATGTGCTGGTATGTCCTGATCTTCAACCTTGGCCCTGCTGTGTGGAAATGAGTCCTGCCAGCACACAACCGAACTGCCTCTCACTCCATTCACTTGGTGACTTTTTGCACTTTTTGGACAGCCAAGTGTTTTCCAGCCATGCTCCTGTGCCCGTCCCACCTCCTACTGTACCCAAGCCATGAGCTGTGGTAACACTACGCTCACAGCATGCCGTGTAATGCTCAGCACCCCATCAGCCTCATGGATTTCACAGCTCTTTACACACAAATGATGCCTCGCCGCAGCCCTTTGAGGCAGTGGTGAGCCACATGTCACAGAATAGGAAGCTGAGGGACAGCTGTGGGAAGTGACTCGCCTGCAGTCCCTGCGGCAGGGCAGGGAAATCTGATTACAGAAAGGGTTCTCAAAAGCTCTCCAAGTGTGAGCTGCTGCCAAAATTCACAAAGGCAAAGTAGTTTAAAAGCAAAGCTCTTTATTGAAGAAGTGCCCAGATTTTTTCAAGACTGAAAGAATTTGTCTCAAGGCAGGTGTGTCCATGGGGATTGGTTTTAGTAGCGCAGAGGAATGTGTTTGGAAGGGATTGGCAGCTTGCCACTGGGCAGAAGAAAAAGAAACTCATGCTCATTATTATCCTCCCTTATACTGTCTTCTCTCTCCCTCTCCTCCCCCCTCACCCTCCCTCCGGCTTCCCTTTGCTCTGTGGTATCCTTCCTCTCTCCTCCCCAGAAATCCCTTTGTAATATCCCCCTGATGCTGGCTTTCCAGACTGCACTCGCCTTGCGCCTGAGCCCTCCTGGCTCCCCCAGTCTGCTCCTCCTGGTGCCAGAGAGATGATCGGACACCAGCTGTGTGCCCACCTGAGCCAGCAGCTACCTGCGTGTGCTGGGGGTGGCCTGAAGGCTCTGGGGAAGCAGCATCAGATGTGCTCACCCAGCTTGCCTTCCCTGCATGCACAGTTTGTCAGCACAACTGCTTTCCTTTCCAGGAGTCAGTGCTAAAGAATGAGGATATGGACAGTGGACTGAAAGCACGTAGAAGATGGCAGGCAAAGAGGTCGCAGCGAGCTCTCAGGAATGGGTGAGCTGAGGTCTCTCCTCCCTGAGGTGACAGTCTCCTGGGGACAGCTCTGATTGAGCCATGGGATACCACTGCATTTTCTTGGATTGCTGAAGGAGAAAGTCTTATGAAGGTCCAGGATCTGAACAGAACTAGAAGCAGGTGTTCATGCTTGAGAAATTTAGGAGATTGACCGCACTGTTAATCAGAATACCAGGTGCAAAATGAACCCCTCACACATCCACTGCCCCAGGAATGACCCTATTCCCAATCCAGAAAATCTTCACTCTCTATTTTAGGCTTTACATTACCTCTTAGTCCTGGGCCTCTCCTGAATGCACTTGGGTATTCACGCTTGGGTCCATTATGAACAAAGGTCATTAAACCTTGTCATGTACAATATGTCTAGCTGGAGTTTCCTTAGCCCCCCAGAGAAGGAAAAAAAAAGGGCCTCCATGACACTTCTCCTTGGCAATAGTCCAAATAGCCGCTGCCTCTGGGCTTGGTCTGTAAGAAGAGCATTTTCCAAAAACTGATCACATGTAACTTTCTATGACCTTGTAGCCTTCACTTTACTTTTATGAATGAATCTCTATTAAAAGCAGGGGGTAAATGTTTTTTCTTTGTCCCTCTTTCAGTTTACAAATTTGTCTTCTCCTATAGCCAGCTGTTAAAAGATTGGTTCTGCCCCTGCTTTCACCTTTCCTGTTTTATCAGCTAGGACGTCAAACTGAGGGCCTGACCACTTGGTTTTAAAGATCCATGGCTCTTTTTGTAAGGCAGTGGCCTGGCCAACTCTAGACTCTAAATGCTGCCTTGTCTTACAGTTTGAGTTAGCCTCTCACACCCTAAATTGCCAGGCGTTGTTGCCTTGAGCAATGAACAGCTTCTGTGTCCTAATTCAGGACACAGAATTCAGGGGTGACAGCAGTTAAGCAGTAGGTGAAAGAAACGGCATGTATTTCGGACTTATGAGCACTGCTGAGAGGCTTATTCTTTTAACTCTGGCAAATTGTTTGAAATCCACAGTTGAAAAGGCCTGTAGAAATGTTTGTGATGGCTTATTACTTTGGCCCCATTGCTCTTCTTATTTCTATCACCCCTGCCCCAATTTGTCTTCTTTTCTGCAAGGTTTCACCTTATTGCTGTACACCTGCCTCAAGAATAGGCGGAAAGTGCTGATAAAAGTGTTGCCTACAGCACAGACAGCAAATGAACCACTCCAAAGAGACATAGCAAAACTCCTCCACTTTTCAGTGGAATTTAACTAAGCCCTTAACCACTTCCTCCAAAGTTACTACAGCCAAACAGAAGGGTTCAGTTCTACCTGTGATGACCTGCAGGGACCTATCTGCTATAAGAACTAACCTACTGGCTGGAAAAGGACAAATTAAACCTTTTGTTGGGACCATGGTGGAGCAGCAGCTTGTGGGTGCTGGGGAGGTGTGATGCAGGCATGATGATGATGTTGAGGCTGGGTTGCACCACAGCAGGAAGACCTCATGGGGTGAGGTGTTGCATAGGGAGTAAGTAGGAGTATGAAGTGGAGGGTATAGCACAAAGAAGGTGGTGTTCTCGATGAGAAAGATGATGGGATAAGGTTTTGTGAACCTGCTTTGTGGAGGTATAGCATATAGTTGTATGGTTTTGGAGAGGGATGAACAGTGACTACTCAGGGTTACATGAAAATACTTTTTTTTTTTTTTTTTTTTAATTTAGTTTTATATTCCAGAATAATCTGACAATTTTCGCTCAGAACGCAGAGTGACTGATGGCTGCTCTGCAGTGACCTCTAGGGTATGTTTGCTTTCAGACAGACCTGCTGCAACCCTAGATCACTTAGAAACTACAGCTTCTCCCGAATAGATTATACAGACCTACTTTCTCTTCTGAAACTCGCTGGTGCCAGTCTCAAAGTCTTTTTCCACATAATTCCTTAGGTACGGCGTGTATGGAGAGAAGAGGCTTGTTATCTTCAGTTTGTTGTTGTATCAAAGGAAGTTGCAGATGCTCAGTGTGGATTTGATCCAATACTCTTTGAAGTCAATGAAAACCTTTCCCTCAGCCCCTCATTCAGTTCCCCTCTCAGTAGCTCCTTATGCAAATCATAGTCTATTTTATGTATCTCTCCAACAAAATCAACATGTTTCTCCCAAGCATATCCCTTTGTGGAACCTGATAGCAAACCTTTCAAAATTCTTGGCATTCCCTTTTTCTGATGAAGCATGACTTGAAAGCAGATTAGAGCTATCCAAAGCGGGGGAAGAAGCAAGCCCTGACCCTGCAAACCTGTGGAAGTACCAATTACTGGAAGCTATTATCGCGCTGACTGCAGTAGGACTGCTCACCTGGGTAACAGCCAGAAGGAATAGGCCTCGGATAGGGACCTGCTGAAAATCACACACAATGCAAATGAATGCAGGCCACTTGACGGCAGAAGGTTGTCAGGAAGCCAAACTGGGAGAGAGCTGGCCAAACCTAAAATGAAATCATCTGCATTTGCAAAATACATAAGTAAATAAATAAACTTATGTATAGGAGTCTAGAGTACAGAAATCCTAGAAGGCTCAAGGCAAAACTGTTGAAAAATCGGACCAAAATTCACAGTAGAAGCTAAAACTAAAAACTGGGGCAGCCCCACTTGTGATGACAGGGATGCAATCCTAATGTTTTGTGCCTTTTAAGATAGTCCTTATGTATTCATGTGCCAAGAGCCCACCCTTCCCCCCCAATTAAAAATCCAGGATACGGATTAAAGAGATAGCAGGTGGCAATCTAATTGCTATCAATCTTATATCTGAACCTCTCATTTGCCGCATAAACTCCCTACAGCTGGCTCTCGACCCTGTTTATCTTCATGGTTATTAGGACAGGTTCAAAGAAGGTATGGGTGTCGGATCCTCAGTTGCACGCTGCCAAGGGCGGACAATGTGATTTGGGTTAAGTTTGGAGAGGGGAGTACGGGTGCTATGTCCTGCAGCAAGGAGCAAAGGTAGCAGGCCCAGGGCACCCGTGTCACCCTGCTCAAGGGGAATGATGTGTTGTACGGCACCTCCAACCCCTCCGGGCCCTCACGAGGAGCCTCAGCACCTCCCGAGGGCTCCCCGGGGCCGGCAGGGCGGCGGGGCCGAGCGCCATCCCAGCCCGCCGCCCTCCCGCTCGGCGTCGCGAGATGGCGGCAGAGAACCGAGCCCGGGCCGCGGCGCTGCCGGGGCCGGTAACGGGGCGAGAGCCGCCGGGCCCGTAGGGCAGCACGGCGATGTGCAGGGAGCCCGGAGCCGTGGCAAACCCGGGACCAAAATGTGGGTTTTGTGCCCAAAACCTCGGCCACATTTTCCATGCTTCCCTGGCTGCCCGCCAGAAATGCGCCATTTCCTGAGGGCGACCAGCGAGGCCTGCGCCCAGAGGCAGCAGCTTTGGCTGGTGGGGGCTGAAAATGCCAGGAAAATAAGTGTGTTTTTTAAATACATAATAGCAGGTTTGCAAGTGGCTGAGCTGCCTCACAAGCCTGCCGCTCATACAGTCCCTTTAGCACAAGAGAAGATCCTCAGGGCTTCACGGACTTCAGCTGGAAAACCCGCCTGCAGCTCTGGCTTCTATCCCCTGAGGAAGGGACGTGAAGCTAAAGGCTCTTTTAAACCTCTCCCAAATAAAGTGTGATGTTTACTGACCACTTGAAAATTGGCGTGCTCCTTTCCGCTCTGCACCTTAGAAACAAAGCCTCAGTTTCCAAGGAATCACCAGAAGTGGCAGGTGGAGAGCTGACCAGGAAAAAGAGTACATTTAATATGATGGCTAGAATAAACTGGGTGCATTGTGAGGTTTGGGTATGTCTCTATTCACACGTAAAAGAAGCTTGCTAGAGTTTGCCAGCCAAGTACACCATGGTTTCCTTCTAACAGAGCACAGTTCAGCCCAGGACTGCAAGGTCTAGGCATGAATTTACTTGCAGTCTGCCTTCCCATCTTCAGAAGTCTCTGGTGATAAACAGAGGAGAGTTCCCACAGCCTCTGCATTTTATCTGCTGGCATTTTGGTGGCAGACGACAACATTTGACTTGAAAAAGGCAGAGCCTGAGCAAGGAGAGAGAGGAGGGAATGGCATGGCTAGCAAAAGGAGGTGGCAGCTCTGGGCACTGGGAGGTTGAGTGTCAAGGACAGAGAGGAGTCCAGGAGGGGTGAGGGAGGGAATGAGGGGTCACCAAAATGAAGTGACATGGATGAGAGGTTTAGTAGGTAACTGGGATTAGTGAGGGAAGAAATTGGGGCTGCATCATCTGTGAGCATTCAGTAGCATGTATAACCTGGATCAACTTTATGGCTCAGGCTGTATTTCCTAACATGACACTTCAAAGCACTGGAGACATGCTCACTGTATGAACTCAATTTGCTTTTGGTTGCAGGGAAGAACTGGTGATGCCATAGCCAAAAGTACATCGTAAAATCTATTATTGTCCTTCAACAGCTATTCCTGAACAATTGCAGACCCCTAGAATCCAAAATATAGGGAGGCAGCATCTCTACCTTCTAAAGAACGGAAAATCCCTTGTGTGAAATACCAAGCAGAAGTCCTGGGAATGCAGGAGCTGAGCCATAAAGGCCAGCAGAGGATTTGAAGTTGGCATGGCATAAAGAGGGCACTGGATTCACACGCATTCCCCTAAGCCTTTGCTCTCGCTGCCCAGCCCCACAGTGTTAATTAAGGGATTCCCACTCCCCACGAACAGGTGCAGCCCCACCCAAACAACAACGCTGCAGACAAAAGATTACAAATAAGGGCTAAATCCCTCTACTGTACATTGCAGTGGTGAGCAGGGACAGGTGGCCTAGGGTAATTCGGGTTCAGTCCTCATGCTGGGGTGGGAAACTGCAGCAGCTCATTTGGATCTGAACTGTTAGATGATAACTCCTTGTGGATCTACTGATGTGGAAGCCGATGGAGGCATGGATTAAATCAAACAGCCCATATGTAACTGGCAGTGGAATTATTCCTGCACATTTTGGACAGCTTGCAGATAAAGGCACAAACACTTGTTTGTTTAGTTACAATTCATCATAGAGATCTTGCACATGAGATGAGCATGAGTGCATGCATGCAGCTCAAACCCATGGGTTTGTGGTGGTCATGAACCCTTGGGACTCATGATGTCCGGAAGAGATCTTGAGCATCTCAGTAACAAATAGGAGGCAGTTGTTACCCAATTTGATGTTTTATGTTCTCTTAATTCATGGACATCAGTGACCTATCTGTAGATCTCGTGGAAGGTCATAATACATTTTGGGGCTATGGGCAGCACAGGGGAGTTTCCAGTTTTGCATTCTTTACTAAGGGGTACATCAAAACCTTCTGCCTTGGGTACACGTGGTTGTGTTACCGTAGATCTGAGTGCCTTGTAAGCTTTCATGTGGTTACTTCACAACACCCTGTGAGTCAAAAGTCTGTTTTTCTGCACTTAATAGATAGGGCTGAATTATAAAAATCTGGATTCTTCTCAATGAACAGAAACACCCAAACTAACGTTTAATCAGTGCAGATTCTCTTGATTATTGTTAGAGAGCGATAAGTGTGTAAAGAAGGTACTCCAGATTTCAGTACTAACTTTCTGCCCTGTGTATCTTGAGTAGTACTGAAAATCAGAGAATAAACATGGGCCAGTCTGCAAGTTAGGCACTTAGATAATACAAAGCTTTTACTGGGCATTTGAACCTTTAAATGTCACAATGCCTTGTAAAACATGCAGCTGGCTAAATATGAGACCTCTAACCTGAAGCTAAAAACTTTTGGCTCCTTGTATTACCTAGGAAAAAGAAGTGGCACCTCCAAAGCCCAAATGACTCCAGCTAAAGAAAGTTCCCTACTGAAGGTGTTTTGTTACAGCCATTATTTTTTTTCCTTGACTCTTAATGAACAACTGAGGGATTCAGTCACTTTAACACATGTCCTATCCCATTTTTAATTCTCTCAGGTATGCACAGCCTCCAGCTGAGCTTCCAGAAAGGTGGGTCCTGTGTCCTATCTGTGAGCCTCGGGAAATGTCTTGGATGCTGTATAGTATTTAACGTGATGATGGACCGTGTGTGTCATATTCCTGTGTGTAAGGACCTGAATCTGTCTCCTAATTCATGTCCAGCTTTTGAGTGACTGAAGTTATAGGCAGTAATGACTGACACCCTAAGTCACTTGCTTGAGGTCCCACAGGACATTGATGCCAGAAGCATGTGTTTACAATCCCAAAAAAAGAGCAAAGAAGAGGATCCTGGGAAGTGTAAATCTATCAGCATAACCATGATAATGAGAGTCAATTATTAATCAATTTGTAAGCACATAAGCGATAAGAAGGCAGTAGCACATATCAAAAGGGATTAATCAAGAACATATCACTTCAAATTAATTCAGTGTCCTTATTTGAAGGACTAACTAGCCAAGTGTGTAAAGGGGTAGATGTGATGTGTGTTGACTTTGTTAGCGTCAAAAGACTTGCTCTTCTTATAAACAAAATTGTGTAATGAGATCTAAATGAAATAGGGATTAGAATGAGCACATCTTGTTTGAATCATATGGGAGCACTGAGCCGTGGTTCACTGTCAAAGCTGGACGTACCAAGTGGGGTCCTGCATGCATCTGTTGTGGCCCCAGTGTTTTTGACAGTAAATTGCTGGAAAAGGGAGCACATAATGCAACTCCTGGGAGCGCTGGCTGGGACAGGCCGGGAAAGGTTGATTTGGAGAACAGGATCAGGACTCGAATTGATCTTCACAGATTGGAGAGCCTGTCTGAAATCAATAAGCCTGAGTGTGATAAAGACAAATACGAAATGCAGTTTTAAAACAAAAGACAGACCAAATGCATGGGTTGTGAAATGGGGAAGAACTGATAAGGCAGCAATACTGCCGGGATGGTTTGACTGGCTGTAGTGAGCCACACAGTGGGTAAAGCTAAATAAAACTCATGCAGAAAAACAAATGCTGTTTGGGGATATATTAGCAGCAGTGTCTTGGGTAAAACACTGAGGTAATTATTCTGCTCTACTTGGCACTGCTGAGGCTTAGCTTAAGTACAGTGTCCAGTTTGGACATTTGAAGAAAAGCTAGGGAAAAACAGCAGAGAACAGCAAAAACTGTTAAGATGTTTAAAAAATACACTCTGAAGGGAAGGGAGCTTGCTTCGTCTCAGAAAGAGATCATTGCGAGGTGACACGATAGCAATCCTCATGATGAGAAAGGTGCTTCGAGAGAGGGGTGAACAATGCTCTCCCTTGCCTACCAGAAGGTGGGCAGAGGAGAAGAGGTGCCAGGCGAGGTAAACAGCACAATTAATGTGTGGACAACTTCCAAAGAAAATGCAGCATCTCCTCGTGTAGATGTTTTTCATGTCCCTGGCTTGGTTAATAATTGGCCACAATGATAAAAGCCTCAGGGCTAAATGGATGCAGAGATGTGGTTTTGCAATGCCTGAATTGTAGGTGCTGGGCACCCAGCCCCAAGGCTCCCGGGATGGTGAGAGGCAGGTGATCAACAAAGAATGCAAGAGAGAGCCAGCGGGCTCAGCAAGGAGCCAGGGAATTGAAGGCACCTACCTCTGGGCTGGAGAAGAACCTCACTGCACCTAGAAGTGGAGACGGAGGGATCTCCACTGGAAATCCTTTCTTTGAACTCAACGACCAAGGCAGGTCTTCGTAGCTAAAAGTCATCAGGATAGTTTCCATGTCTACTTACAGCCAAGACTATTCAACAAATCATCACCTGTGTAGGACGCTTCCTCAGGAGCCACACTGGTGGGGTGCCACACTCGCTGATGAGAGAATCCGGAGGAATGGGAACCCCTCAGGTGCTTTTAGGCCTTTTTAGGCTCTACCTGCACCTCTAAGCCTTGTACCTGCTTCCAAAACAGGAATCAGCCATTCAAAACTCAGCTCTACTGAGCAGGACCTAATAATTGTATTAAAACTACGTGCTGCTTAAGTTCTAACAGCCATTAGACAAATTCCCAGAAGAGAAAGAGCTCTGTTAAGAGCTCTTAGTCACACAGAAGCAGTCTCTGCAAAAAAGAAGTCCCTGAGCTCTTGGCACAGTCACAGAGAGGTGAGGGGACTGGATGGACCCATGCCATGGCCCAGGGTAGTCACCTCTTTGGTCGTATGGAGTCAATGGAAAATTTTCTTGAACACTTTCAGAACAGAAGAAGGAATCTGCTAACAACATCTGACAAAGTCACAGAGCAGGAAGGGCATCTCAGAGCTGAGGAGTCCTGAAAAAATCATCAGGGGGAAGTCTATGGCTGTGAGTAGCAGGATGACAAAGAAGAAAGTAAATCCAGTACTGAGGTCATGCACCCTGGGTGTGTGATAAGAACATGTACGAGGGCTGCGGTGTCTGTAATCCTTGCCAGATAGAGAAGAAAAAAAAGACCTTGGGGCACTAGTTAATGACCAAGTGGCTATAAGCCACTGAAGGAACATGGCCATGGCAAAAGTAAGTATTACGCTCGTGGTACACGAGGGTTGTTGGCAGAAAGGCAAGGGCTGATGGCATTCTCCAAGGAGCTGTGAGGGCTCTCATGGACAAATGCGTAAAACTACAGATCTGATTGTCCCAGAAGATCTTAGGAAAGGTCAGGGAAAGGTGATTTAAATCTGTCTAGTACTGAGTATGGTTTTCTTACCTTGTCTAGATGAGAGCCAGGAAGGAACATGGAAACTGTAAATAAACCTAAGGGACGTCCTGTGGGCGCAGAGTATGGGTTTCTTAATGGGACCCCACACTTGCACAAGAACAAATGATCATAAGTGAGGGAGGAAATTAGAGAACTGAAAGAGTCTCTGGCCCACAAAGGGGAGCGATGAGAGGAAAAACTTAATTCTACTTAATTTAGTGCTTGATATACTTGTGGAACAGACAGTGGTAGTTTACAGGAATGGAAAAATATCCTATCATCCATTGGGACAGGGCTCAGCCTGGAGAAATCGTCAGGAATAAGAAAAGTGAAGCCCAGCCACCGTGCCTCCTTCCAGCTGATGCCGGGGAGCCTGGCTTCACACGTTACAGCGTGGAGCCTGCGCTTCCCCTGCTCACCCGCTTCGCATTTTCCGTCGTCACCTGCTTTGCTTTGTTGTCAGCAAACCCTCCTGCAGGCACGGCGGCCGTCCTGTGCAGGTCCTCAGCTGGGGGATCCTGCAGCAGGAGAGGGAAGGAGAGGAGAGGGCAGTGCGGCCAGGGTCTTCCGCAGGGACCCTTTCCCCCCTCGGAGCGCCGCCGTGCGCGGGGCTCCTTCCCGAAATGTCCCCGAGCTCGGCCGCCCCCCCTGCTGTAAACGAAGCTAGCGTTGCGCCCCTCTGTTGTCAGGCCGATTTAGAAGCCGACGAAACAGTAAATTGTTGGTGGAAACGTAGGGCAGCTTTGTGCTCTGCCAAGCAGGTGCCTGGCGGTTTTAGTCAGGGGTTGGTAAATTTACAAGAGCGCAGTGGACGTGCCCTCCCCAGGCTATTGTGAAATCCAGGGGCGAACAAAGGAGAACGTGAATATTCACACAGCCGCCTTTCAGCGTGTGGCATTTCTCCGCAACGTTTAAAGCACTTTTTTTTTTTTTTTGGTCAAAAAAAAGGGGAAGGGGGATGACAGAAAACAAAATCAGAAAGTACCTGTTTGCGTTTTAAAGCGCATGGAAATCATCCGTGGGCAACCATATAATCTGATTTGCTAAGCAATCTGCGAGGCGATTGCACATCATTTATAATGTTCATTGAGCATTTTGCTTAATTGTGTCTCTTTTTGTAAAGGCAGCACAGCCCCCTCCCGGCTGCGGGCGGCACAAGTGGCGAGATTCCCATGGACGGCAGCTTTGCCGCAGACAAACGCCGGGCTCGGCCGAGGTTTTTTTTTTCCCAAGCAGAACGGGCTGCTCGGGCCCGGCTCGGGCACGTCTGGGGGCAGAAAATAATAATAAAAAAAGGGGGGCTCAGGTACGAGCTCGCTGCCAAACCCCTCCTCTCGCCCCCCCGGCAGGTGCTGCCCTCCCAGGCGGCGGCGGGCGCGGCGCCCCCGGCTGCCCGACGGGGCGGGGGTGCTCGCACCGACGGCGGGGCCGGGAGGCTCCGGGGGGGCTGGGATGGGTTCCTGGGGACTCGGAGAGCCCCGGGAGACACCCCCGGGCACGGGCAGGTGGTCCCGGAGGCAACCCAGGGGGAGCAGGGCAAGGGTGGGCAGCGCTGAGGGGTTGGAGAGGAGGAAGGCAGGGGATGGGGAGGAGGAAGGATGAAGGATGGGGGGGAGGAAGGTCGGGGATGGAGAGGAGGAAGGATGAAGGATGGGGGGGAGGAAGGATGGAGGATGGAGAGGAGGAAGGATGAGGGATGGAGAGGTGGAAGGATGGAGGATGGAGAGGAGGAAAGATGGAGGATGGGGAGGAGGAAGGATGGAGGATGGAGAGGAGGAAAGCCGGGGGATGCTGGAGCGGAGCAGCGGCAGCCGGCGGGGAGCGAGCCGCCCGGCCGCACCTCGCCGGCCGCACCATATAATTTGATTTTCCCCCGTGCCCGCAGATCGATTGCAGCTCATTTGTTACATTCAGCGGCTCCTCGGGGCGGGGGAGCGGGGGAGAAAGGCGGGCCGGGGGAGCCCTCCCTCCGCCCCCCGCCCGCCGCCCGCCGCCGGCACAAGTGTTGGGATTCCCATGGGCTGCGCCTGCTCTCCAGCTTGCCGCGCTGGCACCCCGGGCCGTGCGGCCGACAGAGGGGGGTTTGTAGGCTCGCTGACCTCCGCGATCTCGCCTTGAAAGAGCCTGAAAGGAGGCTCTTTACGCTGCATTACCAGCCAGGCGCCCAGGTACCAGCGCCGAGGGGAGCCCGACCCCGGCTGCAGGTGCCTCCTCTCCTCCCCACGGCGCAGCGCTCGCCCCACGAGCGGCGCCGAGGGGGGAGCGCCTCGTCCCCGCCTTATTTATGGCCCTCCCGTGGTGGAGGGGGACGGGGAGGGCTCCCCGCAGCCCTCATCTCTTGGCAAGGCACCGGCGGAGGGCTCGGGAGCCTCTGCGCCCTCCCGGTGCCAGCGGCCACGCGTGGACGGGGGTGGGGGGGCTGCGCTGGTGGCCGTGGGGCCGCTCGCCTCCCCCTCGGTGCGTTGGGGGGGTGTAAAAAAAAAGGCAGGCAGCCCCCCCGGGGGTGCAATGCGGTAAATGGCTGTTTTAACGGGAAACGGGAGGGAGGAGATGCTGTGTTTTCAATTAGCCCGAGTGCCGTTTGAAATCAGGGATTGCTTTGTGTTCGTTCTCCTTTCCTGCCAAAATGGCATTCGTACAGGTGTCGGGGCAGCTTTGACAGGGTTAGTCTTTTAAAAGACTCCTGCTTCCCTTCTGCACCAAAAAGTGTACCTCTGAAAGAGCCCAAAGAGTCACAATAGCAGCCGGTGCGTTTCATAATCCAGCGAAAAAAAGAAAAAAAGTCATACTCTTTATTTGCCCTATTGTGTCCCTGTGGCCTTACCAGGACATCTGGGGCCTTACCTTAGCTCTAAGAGGGTTCATTTTCCTGGGTTATACCCAAACCAAATGGGTTTGGAAGTGCTTCAGAAGGCTCTGGACCGAAAGGGCCACACACCTGGCCCCCGAGACTTGTGGTTCTGCTGCCCTTTGGGCTTCGCTGCTGCTCGCCCCGTTCCACCTGTGGTTCCACAACGGGTACTCGCAGTCGGGACGGGTCTCCCAGCCCCTGGGGACAAAACGGTGCCCAAAGCAGGTCCACGGTGGGCGCACAGCCGGGGGCTGAAGTTGAAGCTGAAAGGGGGACTCGGGGAGTGCACAGCATCCTCGGGGAGCCTCCAGCGAGAGGCAGCGAGGGCGAGCGGTGCTGCTTCCCTCCTCCGAGGTCCCTCTCCCTGTCCCTTGTCCCAGGCCCTCCTGGTCACTTGGCCAGCCCCGCCGGGGAGGCTGCCGGGTGGGCTCCCCTTGTGCTCCTCGCCTTTTGGAGGGGAGCAAACGTGGCCCTTGGGGGACCCCCTCGCCCCTTCCTGCACCCGGGGAATAGAAATACCGGCGTGCTGGGCGCCCGTCGAACAATTTCTTTGCCGCAGGGCGGTGCCGGGCAGCCTCGCTGCCGCCCCGACGGTGGGCGTTAGCCACACCGGCGGTGCTTGCCCAGGTGCATCGGCCCTGCCGGGGCTGTGCTGCTGCTGCCGCTCCCTCCCGCTTTTCGCAGGTTTCCTTCTCGTAAAGCCTTGGGCAACCCGAGGGGAGAGGTCCCCGCGCCAGGCTGCTCTCCGGGGATGCGGCTGGGTCCCTGCTGCACGGAGCTGTCCCCGCAGCGCCCCGCGGGCACGGCTCAGCCCGGCGCGGCCCCGGGTGCTGCTGTCCCCGAGCCGAGCCCGCAGGGACAGGGGTTTCGCCGCCTCACCCAGCCCTGCACATGAAGGTGTCCCGGCGAGGAAGAGGAGGCAGCGGCACCACGCGTCCCCTAACGCCCCCAGGGCACCGCTGTGGGTCTGGGTGGTGTGGGGCGTCCCCAGCATTTTGCTTCCAGCGATAGTCCCCGAAATCCTTTTCCCTGGCAGCCCGTGAGTGCTGGATTGAGGTGCTCTCAATGCTGCCAGCTCAGCGGGTTTCCAAAATATCCCCCTGCTCGCCCCGAGGGCCCCGGAGTGGCTTTGGGGCACCCACAACGCCCCCCAAAATGACCTTTTTTCCCGAAGGAGCGGCCCTATAGGGTCTCCCCAGCACCCCACCTATGTTTTATGTCCCCCGTGTGTCGTGCCACGACCAAGAGGCGACGACAGTCAGTGCCCAGCGTGGCAGGGTCACCCCGGCCACCTGCGGCCGCGCCGGGCACAGGCGGAGATGCTGCTGTTCTCCTCCTTCCCCATCCCCTCCCGCAGCCGCCGGGCTGGGATGTCGGGAAGATGCTTCACCACCACGCAAAGCGTCTAGGAGAAATGTCCCGGCAAGGGACAGGGACACAGCGCTGGGAGAAGGCTCTGAGAAGGGAAAAAAAAGGAAAAAAAGAAAAAAAAAGGGGAAAAAAAATCCTGTTTCTGGGGATTGGCCCCGCTCCAGGTGCCGGGCTGTGTGACGTGCAGCAGGACACGGAGCGTGCTGCGAGACGTGAATCAGCGCAGGAGTGTGCGGTGACAGGGGCCACTCGAAGTGCTTTGCTCAACGACCTGGAGCGCTTCTTCAGCTGAAAGACCGACCCAAAGGCTCGCCATCCCCGGGGCCGCCTGGCAGAGGGCCCGGCGCCAGCGGCGTGGCCAGGAAATCCCCCGGAGCTTTGTCCCGGGGGCTCCGGAGCCCGGGTGCGCCCCGTCGGGGCACGGTGCCGGGCGTCTCCCGCGGGGTCGAGGCTGCCTCCAGGCGAGCACGGAGGCTGCCACCTTCCCTGCCCCTCTCTCGGGGGATGCCCCGGTTTCTCGGGGAGGTTTCCTCCTTCCCGGCCCGGTTTGTAAATGCTGCCCGTCGGGCGGCAGGGCTTTCCAAGAAGTCGCCGTGCAAAGCTCTTTGTTCCCCCCCCCTGTGACTCACACGTTTTCCCCGGCGTTATCACGGTGCTGTCAGGCGCTTTGAAGTCGGGTCATTTATTATTTTTGTGGAGCTGGCCCTGTCTTGCTCTGCTGATAGAGCGGGGTGCCTTTCCCTTCGGGGTTTGATCTCTGCCCGCGCTGGTAGAGCGCTGGGAAGTCGCTTTCCATCAACCTCGACAGGCTTTGCCGGGCGGAATATCGCGGCGCTAATGCCGGAGATAATCCTCCCCTAATCTGCCGGGTAATCCATTTCACCCCGGTGAGAATTTGCACCGCTTTCATCAGTGAGAGTCGCTCGGGGAATTATTAACCGAGCGAGCTCCGAGATCCGAGGGGGCGATCGGAGCGGGGGTGGGGGAAAAAAAAAAAGCAAAAGCACCCGCGGCGGGGCTGGGGGAGCCGGGGGGATTTATTCGGGAGCCGCTCGGTGCCCGGGGCTCCCGGTGGGGGCCCGCGGGGCGCCCCGGAGCCGCTCCCTCGACGTGCGGGGGGCGCCGTCGGGGCTCCCGCACCCCTGCTCAGCCCCGGGGCTGCGGGACCCGCGTTGTTGTGGGGGGGTTACATCAGGGTCCCCCCTCTCCGCCCGCCCCCTCGGGGCTCCCGAAGTCGCCTCCCCTCTCCCGCGGGCAGCCCCGACGGGTCCCCGCGTCCCCGGCGCCGCCAGCCCCGACGGGGAGGGACGGGAGGGGAAGGAAGGGGAGGGGGGGGGGACAAGGGGACAAGGGGACAAGGGGGGGGGGCGTCTCCCCCGTGCGGCGCTGATTGGCTGGCGGCGGCGGTCACTGGCACGCGCCCGGGGATGTCGCTATAAGGCCCCTCGCGTGCCGGCCCCGCCGCGCCAGCCGGCTCCGGCCTCCTCCCCGGAGAGCGGCGGCACCGGGCCCGGCCGGGAGGGGAGGGGAGGGGCGGGGAGGGGAGGGGAGGGAGGGCAGGGGAGGGGAGAGGGGACAGGGCCCCCCCCGCCCCCCGGCCGCTGCCAACGTCTCCGCTCTGTGCTCCGCCGCTCGCGGTCCGTCGGGAGCCGTCGGAGGCGCGCCCCGTCGGGGCTGCACTCCCCCCACCCCCCCTTTCCTTTACCGTACCCGGCCGGTGGCACATGGAGACGGTGCTGCTGGAGCACTTCCCCGGGGGGCTGGACTCGTTCTCCTCGCCCCCCTACTTCGACGAGGAGGACTTCTTCCCCGAGCCCGCCCCGCGGGAGGCGCTGGGCGCCGACGGGCTGCTGGAGCCCGACGTGGACTTGCTGAGCCGCCAGCTGCAGGAGTACTACCGCGACGGCGGCGACCCCGACGGCGGCTACTGCTGCGAGGCGGCCGCCGCCGCCTTCCCCCCGTCGCCCGCCTCGCCCGGCTTCGCCTACGAGTGCTGCGGGGCGGCGGGCGCGGCGCTGCTGTCGCCGGGGGGGCGGCTGCAGGCGCTGGGCTCGGCCAAGCGGCGGCGGCGGGTGCGCTCCGAGGCGGAGCTGCAGCAGCTCCGGCAGGCGGCCAACGTGCGGGAGCGGCGGCGGATGCAGTCCATCAACGACGCCTTCGAGGGGCTGCGCTCGCACATCCCCACGCTGCCCTACGAGAAGCGGCTCTCCAAGGTGGACACGCTGCGCCTGGCCATCGGCTACATCAACTTCCTCAGCGAGCTGGTGCAGTCCGACCTGCCGCTGCGCAGCGCCGGCAGCGAGAGCCCCAGCCAGCCCAAGAAAATCATCATCTGCCACCGCGGCACAAGTAAGTGGCCTCCCATCGCCCGGCCCGGCCCGCCCCGTCGCGGCTCCGCAGGAATGCGGCGCTCACCTGCGCGGCGGGGCGGCCCCGGCAATAACCCTCTGTCTCTCTCCTCCCTCCTAAAAAAAAAAAAAAAACCTCAACCCTCCTGCCCACCAGGATCCCCCTCCCCGAGCGACCCCGACTACGGCCTCCCCCCGCTGGCCGGCCACTCGCTGTCGTGGACTGACGAAAAGCAGCTCAAGGAACAAAACATCATCCGGACAGCCAAAGTGTGGACCCCCGAGGACCCGCGGAAGGTGCCCAACAAAGCCTCCCTCAACGACATCGAGAACGAGCCCCCCTTCGACTTCGTGGCGTGAGGGTGGGCTGCGCGCCCCCCCTCCCCCGCCCTGTACATGCTGTACGTGGAGACCTCCGCTGTAAATTAAGATTCAGACTCTTAAGGGCAATCAACTTTATTTATCTATTTATTACGGAGTAGCCACAATGAGGTAGAATCGTCTGTTCTGAATGTATAATTTATATAATTTATCCTGATTTTTTTTTTTTTTTTTTTTAAGATATGCAATAGTTTTATTCCACCAGCACCTTTTCGGAAAGGAAAAATAATAATTAATAATAATAATAATAACGCCGGAACCTGTGAAAATAATTTATTGCCGCACGTGGACTCTTCCTGTGTTTGTTAATAATAAACCCGGAGCACACCTTTCGGAGCCCTGTGTTTGGGGGAAGAGGCTGCGGGGAGGGAGCCCCGCGCAGCCCGGCCCCGGTCCCAGCCCCTACCCCACCGGGGCGGCCGCTCTTATAGGGCCGGGGGGCCGGGGCGGGCGGGGGGGACACTTTCCCCTTTCTCTCCACCCCTTTTGCCGTCCCTTGCCCAAGTGTTTCCAAGTGATGTCTTTGTCTGACTTCAGGAGGTCCCCTCCTTTCAGCGCCTTCGCTCCGCTTGGGGTTTCCAAGCAGAAAGGGCCCCCCTGTCCCTGCGACACCCCCCCCCTCCTCCTGCCCCATCTCCACGGTCATGGGGTTGGGCTCGTCGCCCCCAGCAGGACAAAGCTCTCCCCAAAAACCCCGGAGAGGGGAGATGGGGCTGCCCCCACCTGCGGAGCATCCCCCGCTGTCACCCTGGGAACGCCGCAGTGTCGGGGGACACACACACACACACACAAGCCGTCGGGCAACTGGTGGCAAAGGGGCTGTGCTGGGGGGGGGCTGCACCGCTGCACGGGGCCGGGGGGGCCGGCCCTGCACCTGCCCGGGGGCTGGGGAAGGAGGAGGGGGGCTGCAAATGCCACTAGCGAGGGCCGGGGGGGGGGGGGGTCGAGGGGGGGGCCCGGTGCTGGGGCGGGGGGCTCGGCCCGGCGCCGCAGGTGCTGATTTTCCCGTGGCACCCGCGGCTCGGCCCCGACGGCTCGGCACAGCCCCAGATGCCCGGGCCGGGCAGGCAGCGCTGGGCTGTCCCAGCGGCTGGGAACGACCCTGGTGAGCCAAGGTATAATTACTGCCCATCACACACCGTGCATCAGCTCTCGCTGTCGTCTTCCTCCCTCCCTCCCCCCCCACCCCCCCCACCCCCTTTTTTTTTTTTTTTCAAAGCTGCCGCAAAGTGGGAGCAATATGTTGCGTGCATGCTAATTGCATTAACCTAGATAGACACAGTTAGTTCCCTAGCGCGGATGGCATGGATCTATTCCAATAGCAATTAGAGGAGTTACTTACCCACACAAACACGCTGAAGCCGGGCCGGGAGGGTGGCTCGGGAGCCGGGGGGGGGGCTTCGCTTATTTCTTTGCTCGTTTGCACCGCGAGCTGGGG